>NW_024366703.1:14038172-14657168 GCF_014805655.1 Passer montanus
GGGCGGAGCGGGGCGGAGCGGCCGCCGGGGGCGGGAACCCCGCCGGGGCCGTGAGGGACGCCCCGGCACGGAATCACGGAGTCGATCGGGTTCCGGCAGGCTTCTCGGACCATGGAGTCCGACCTATGGTCGAGCACCAGCGGGCAACCAGACCATGGCACGGAGCGCCGCGTTCAGTCCGTCCTTGAAGACCTTCAGGGACTGTGACTCTAATATCTCCCTGGGCAGCCCATTCCAATGTCTAATCATCATTTATGTGAAGCAGTTCTTCCTAACGTCCAACCGAAACCTTCCCATGCACAGCTTGAGGCCATGTCCTCTTGTCTTGCCATTTATTACGTGGGAGGAGGGCCCGACCCTTGTCAGGGACTTGTGGAGAGTGATAAGGCTAAACACCCCCAGCTCCCTCGCCTGCTCCTACAGGAGTTGTGCTCCAGACCCTTCCCCAGCCCCGTTCCCTTCTCTGGACCTGCTGCAGCCCCTCAATGTCCTTCCCGAAGTGGGCACAGCACTCGAGGTGCAGCCTCACATGTCCCTGGCTGTGCCTGGGCTGAGCCCATGGGCACCGGCCTTGAAGGGGTGAGGGTGTTTGCTGTGTGCTGATACAGGAATAATGTTATCTACTCAAACCTTCCTTTGTGCTAAGAAACTTTCCACATACACTCTTACAACTGGCGCTGACTTTGTTGAACTCACTTGGATTATAGTTACAGAATCACAGAATATTCTCAGTTGGAAGGAATACACAAGGGTCACCAAAGTCCAGCTCCTGGCCCTGCACAGGACACCCAGGAGTCACACCATGTGCCTGAGAGTGTTGTGCAAACGCTTCTTGAACTCTGTCAGGCTTGGTGCTGTGGCCACTTCCCTGGGGAGCTCATCGCAGCACCCAATCTCCCTCTGTTTTTTTCTAAAACCTGGTGGTTTTTCTGATATACAACCTAAACCTCTCCTGACTCAACTTCAGGCCATTCCCTCAGGTCCTGTCACTGATCACCACAGAGCAGAGATCAGTGTGATCCTCCCCTCCTCTTCCTCTCACAAAGAAGCTGTAGACTGCAATGTGTTGGCCCCTCAGTCTCCTCCAGGCTGAACAGACCAGGTGCCCTCAGCTGTTCCTCATGCAGCATCCCCTCAAGGCCCTTCACCATCTTCACAGCTCCTAGCTTCTTCCTTTGTGTTCCTTCATCTAAACACTTAAACCAAGCTGAGCCCAGTTTCCCTTCTGGGTTTTAGTAACTTCTGGTTTCATATGTTTATTAATATCCATAACATTTTAGAAAGGGCGGACCTTGTGGATTGGAGAAAAGTCTGGCTCTGCTAGCAGGATAAGTTCAGCCATCAGCATCAAGGGGTAAAGCCAAAGGCAGCTAGAGAAATGTCAGCTACCCCTGGGATGAACTCAATGAATGCTAAATCTACACTTCTGAACTTATTCCTGGTACTGATCCATCTGCATGGTCCAGTTACCTCTGTAACAATGAACCTCTGAGCCTTCAGAAGAGGGAGGATTGTGTTCAACCTGCCTGCTAGGGTTGATAACTAGCTGATAATAACTCCCTATTATGCCTTCTGTTAGGGGCAGTATTAGTTGATGCTGTCCAAAAGTGTGCTGAGACCTTTCTGGGCATTTAACATCATGGCAAATTTCAGTTACTGGCACCTTGAATTTATTAATCCAGATGTAGCCAATGATAGCTAGAAATGTGGCTCTGAAAATCTTCTCAAAAAGAAAGTAATTCCTAGCAGAGCAGCCAGAATAATGTTATCTACTCAAAACATGAAAGTGGAAGTGAGTAACCAATTTGTAAGATTGAAAGTATGTCAGGTAGAGTGTGGGTGAACTGTGCCCTACAGCCTTGGATTAGGAGAGGGAAGGAGCGATTGTGGAGGTTGTGAGCAGGGTGGAGGTGTGGGAGGTCTTTGTGCTGCTGCTGAGGGCTGCAGGCAGAGCAGTGAGAGTGAAGCTGAGCCTGGGACACCTGTGGGGCAGTGGCTGTAGGTGGAGAGCAGCAAAGCCATCAGCCATTACCTGGGCTGATGCTTTTCAGAGCAGTGCAGGATGGCGTGACTGCATTCGTGTCTGAAACGTGGCACATGCCCTCAGACACACGGATGTGCTTGCCCAGACGAGTGTCCTGGGGCTGGGCAGCAAACTGTGTGCCCAGGGGTGGCCGGGTTCCTTTCCCTCAGGTGTGGGAGCTGCATTGTGGCAGCCAGAAAAGGGCTGTTGCTCGGATTTCCTGAGGATGGCTGTCTCATCCACAGATTATTATTCACAAAACTTCTAAGTTGATGTATTCTAAACCAATGCCCTTCCCCCCATCCCCGGAAAGTCATATTTGTTTAAAACTCTTTGTTTAAACTCTTGGCTTGCAGGTGGGGAAATATTGCTCATGCTTTGTTATGGAGGCAGCATAATTCAGTTTCTCAGACTTCTGTGCAAAAGCTTGAACTACTGCCATTTAATGGGGAGTGTTTTCCATTTTGCTTTTGCAAAATGAGCATCCCTGCAATCTGAAGATGGACCTTGTCACTGCCAAAGTGCACCTGATAAAAGTTGTTCCTTTTCCTCAGCTCTGGCTCTGGCACAGGCTCAAGCAGCTGCTAAACCTGGTTCTTATTGACATCCAAAGCTCAAAATCAATCTACCGAGTGATACCATATGCACATCTTTTTCCAAATCTTGTTGCTTGTCTCCTTTGCTGTCTTTAAGTGTGATTCAAATTGACTTGTGAAGTTGGTGAAAGACTCTCCAGGGATTTCATCAGGCTTTGTGGAGAAGTTGCTATGCAAGGTGCAAGTAGTCCATTAGGCACTTGAATAGATAACGAGAGATGTGAATGCTCTTTTTGGTTAGGATACTTATCTTCCTGCTCCCATTTTGTGCCTCTCTTTTCCTATCTGGGAATAGTTAACTATGTCCTTCTGGTCAAAAACTACAAGATCAGTTGATCAAAAATACTAGATAATGCTTGTGTATTGTTTCCATTATTGTTTTGTAAGTGCTAGATTTTAAAGAGCTCTTTGAAAGATCATCGTTCACACAACAAAATTTTCGGAGAAAAGTAGTTGTTTCTCTCTAAACTTCATGAAAGGGATAAGCAAATCCCAAATCAGAACTGCTGCTGTGGATAAACGAGTGTCAAATTCTGTGCAGAGTATGGGATACATATGTCTGCTTGTTTAAAAAGAAAATCTGCTAATCTTCTAGAAGGTTATCTTATTCCATGTGCTCAAATGCTGTAACAATCATTTGTCCTCTACCTTGAGGAAATAGATAACTGAAAAAGAAGCTGGGAAATGGAAAAAAACAACAGAGACGTAAACATTTTTATCTAAACCAAAGCAAAAAGTTTTGCTTAGGCAACACGATGCATCACCCCATGACTGTTGGTAGATGGCAGCCTCTGTCCTTGCACACAGGGGCGCTGGAAAATATTCCAGCTGCCTGCAAATGCTCTCACAGGCCTGTGTGCTCCCACCTGCTGATACCCAAGCTCAGCAGGAGGAGAAAGAATTTGCCCGTCCGTAGCAATAAGTTTCAGAAGCAATCCCAAGCACAATCCAGCTTAGGGCTAATGATGAACGGGCTTTACCACATTAATTAAGTGTTAGAACATGGATTTAGGAGATAGCTGCTGTTAGGGTATGCTTCCAATTGATAAGTCTAGGCAAAAGCCTTTCTGACATCTGGTCCAGTGGGGGTCCTATCCTTCGCTGTGGAGGCGGCCGTGCTGAGGCCGAGCGGTTCTTCCCGGAGCCAGGATGGAGCTGGGTGTGTTGCCGCTGTGTTTCTGGCTGGAGCTGTGCGAGCCCACCCTGCTGATGACTCATCCTTCGAGTGGCTCAGAATATCACACTGTGCCTCGCTGCTTCCCTGTTCCTATTACACTGATGCATTTGGGTCTCGCTCGGTGTTGGCGTTTCATTTACAAACCTCGCTTTTCCCATAAAGGAAAGATGGCTGCCAGCCCTGCTTTACCCTGATGTTCAGCACTTTTTAGGTTTTTAGGAGCCTCTGAATGACTTCAGATGGAAATTTTAAAGCACGTTTTTAAAGCACCTTAGAAAGCACATTTTTCAGAATATAATTTTTTTTTCTGTAGCCTCTCCTTTTTTATTTTTTTCCTTCCAATACTGGTTGCTTCTGCATATGATTCAGACTAAATTTTCGTTTTTCTCCTAAAGGGTTGAATCAAGATATTTAGGCCAGCAAAAAAGACCTGTCTTCCTTCCCTGCATTCCTTCCCTGCCACCCTGTCTTTGAGTCCATGTATTTCAGCACCATTTTACAAGAGTGCATAGAGTCAGATAAGCAGTGGAACAGATTTACAGGTCTCCTGTTTCCTTCTCCCTCACTCACAGACTGTTTCATTAAATCAGGTGCACACATAGCTTGAAATTAAAGGACTGTGTCACCACCAGAGAAAATGGACATAAATAAATCTACCTCTTCTTAATTTTTTTTGTTGGTTTTGTGAACCAGTTGTTCCAGGTGACATGAGAATGAAGATACTGGCAGCAGTGAAGCAGTCATGAGGTAAGAGTCCAAATGCTGCAGTGGGTTTTGCAAAAGCCAACTGATGGACTTTCTGTGCAGTGGAAACACATGGGGGCCACATCCATGAAAGGGGCCATCCATCTCAGGCCTGTGTTGTATACCAGGGGTTTAATCAGGCTTTAAAAATGCAGTAGAAAAGAGAGATGCAGTGAGGACTAGTCACCTTGATTTTTCTTTTCAAAGTAGTGCTAGTGAGTGCTAGTGAACACCCCTCCTTCGATGTCCTAGTGCACCACAGTGAGTCAGATTTATTAGAAACAAGGGGGGCTTGTTAGTTAACATAAGAATATTGAAAAAAACCCACTCTCCATTGATCTTCCAATAGGCATGGAGCCAGAATCGCTGCTCTCTGTGTAGATATGTAAGTCAGACACACACATCACTGCAGACCCTCAGCACAGCTCAGCTCTCCCCACTCCCTGCACTCAGCCACATTTGTGTGGCTGCCTCTGGTCCCCTTCAACACACAGCCATGCAGCCGAGCTGGCATAACCCCTGTGTCACAGCACACACGCTGCTGCCTGGCTGTCCCTGCTCCTGCAGGAGCGTGCCTCCGGCTGCCGGGATCGTGGAGCCTGCGGGAGCTGCGCCGCTCATGAACACTAGGTAGCTCCGTGGGATTTCCAAACTCCAGACAGATCTGTCGTAACTCTTTTGATAATAGGTTTGCCCTTTCAAGAATTAAATATTTGAAACTATGCAGGGCAACATCAGCGTGCTGGAGTCATACTTTTGTCCCACAGGGCAACACTGTGGGTGACTCCACGTATCTGGAGGTACATACAGATATGAGATAAGAGGAGCAGTAGAGCTGTTGGGTGCACGTGCTGATTTCCAGTGAGACTCATACGTGAGCTCTTCAAGATCTGCCCTCTTCATTCAGGCACCTCTATAAAAATAACTCACCAAATACAGTCAGTGCTTGCTGTGGAGTCTCCCGTGAAGGTAAATCCCACTGATCAGTCTCATCCTGAGGCAGCAGAAACAGCAATATCCCACTGCTGCTGCAGTGAGTGGTGCTTCACAAAGTGGGCACTTAGGCACATGCCTTCATTTGTCCTCTGGAAAGAGGAGTTGCTTGTAGCATTAAAAACATTCTGTGTAATAAAAGTTCTGTCTTCCACCACCATCAGCCTTGTTGTGATGTTTGCATTGTCCTTATGATGATCATTAGTGGGAGGCTGGGCAGGGATGTGAAGTGCACTTAGAACTGAGCATAATCTGGTCTGTTTACATCAGTGCTTGCACAGAAGAGTTCAAACAAGCAGGGCAGATGCTCCTTAGGAGCCTCATCTCTGTGCTAAGGCTCTGGTTTCCAGGAAGCAATTTCTCCCTCAAGAATTATTTAATCAGAGAAAAATCTTCCGGTACTTACTGACACAACTGCTGCTGTATAGAACTTGTATTACAAAGAAAGGAACCTCAACATGGAATGGCTCTGAAAGCTGAATGTTTTTCTGAAGCTACAGGAGAAAGGCTGTGGAAGATTGTACATGGCAGTGCCACCTGCTATGCAAAATAACTTTCAAAGGTCAAACCTTTGACACTTAATCAGGTACAAAAGGCATTTATTGTAGCAATTTTACCCACAAGGTATTATTCATTAAATGCATTTCTCATCTATTTCCTATGTTCAGAAAATGTGCTCTAGGCAGTCTGCAAGCTCTGCTATTGTAGGCCATTTCTGTGTGGCTGTGGAGAGAAATAAATTGGTACAATAAAAAAAAAAAGAAGAAAAGAGTAGTGTCTATACTCCACTTACAAGAAGGTGCATGTTAATTTGATTTGCTTCATGTGGATTTAATCAATGCAAATATAGATGGAGGAAGAGTGTCAGTGGGAGTAATGGGTCATTTTTATTCCTCTTTCATTGCTTGACCTGATGAATCAATCTACCCCGTTGCTAGGAAAATCAGAATCATGCTGACATGAGCATCTGTCCTATGTAGACAGGGGAGAGTTTATGTTGCAATCTAGCGCTTAAAATCCACAAACTTTCCACAAGTGGCTGATGCTTCACACAGCTCCTTACACGGGTGAAAACAATGGTGTGGCGGATAGAGCTGGGGTTCCCTCGGGTTTTTCTGTAGGGGCATTTGAGACCCCGAGGAAGGCGAGAAGCCCCGGCCCGAGGAGAAGGGCGGGGGGCGGAAGACATCTGCCGGCTGTCGGCGACCCCTTCCCACGAGTGTGGGCACCTGCGGGGGGGTGACACTCACAAGAGCCGGGCCGGGGAGCCCTGGGGACCGCGGGCAGGACAAGCGGAGCCCCGCGGGATGGAGCGCGGCACCGGCACCGCGGGAGCCCCGAGCATCCCCGGCGGCGAACACCCACCCGCACCGCCCGGGACGCTCTGGCCGGCCCCTATCCGCGCCCCTGCCCGTGCTCTCCCCTTTCCCGAGGCGGACAGTGGCCGTCCCTCCCTGCGGACCCTGCGCGGCGCCAGGTGCGGCGGGGCCGCTCCAGGACTACACGTCCCGGCGTGCCCGGCCCGGCGGGGCCGGCGCCTGCGCGGGGCTGAGGGGCCGCTCCGCGGTGCCACACCCCCGGGGAGGGAGGCAGGAGCGCCCGAGCCCTGAAACCACCGGGGGAGCCGGCGGGGCGGAGGATGGAGTAGCGGGGCGCGGCGGAGCCGGCAGTGCGGGGAGCGCCGCCTCCGCCCGGGGAGCGCGGGGGAGCGGGCGGGCAGGCGGGGATGATGCGCGGGGGGACAGCGCGCTAGGGGCAGGAGGCGGGTGGTCGCCCGGAGACTCCGCACCTCGGAGTGACGTCCTGCTGCAGTGCCGCTGCCTGCGCTGCCCGAGCTCGTCAATGGAGCTGGAAAACATCGTTGCCAACACCGTTTTGCTGAAAGCCAGGGAAGGTGAGAGAGCGGCGGGAGGGGAGAGGGGGCTGGAGCATCCTTGTCGCAGTCGCCCCTCCGCGGAGCGATGCCCGCGGGATGCGGGCGGGCACCGGTGGGGATGCGCGCCGGTCCCGCCGGCGGCGGCTGTCGGGGTGCCATGTGGCTGTGCCGGCTTTGGAGACGGCTTGTTTGAGACAGAGCCCCGGCGAAAAGGAAAATACCGCTGTTTTTCCCTGTGCGCGGGGGTTTGGGAAAGGAAGTGAATGAGATTGCCGAGATTACAATATTCACCCATCTCTTCCTTCCCCCTTCCCGCCTCCCCCCCTCAAATCTGGTCCCACAGATTGTGCTATTTCAGCGTCTATTGTTAAAGGTCAGCTGCAGATGCATTCATTCAAAAGGGCTTAGCAAATCTGCAAATAGCTTTCCGCGCCGTGTGGTGAGACCGGCAGGATCGTATCGCTTCCCCGTACAGTCATTGCCTTATTCGGCGTTATTAGGTGAGATCATGTTGCTGCAAACATGCCCATTGTTGAGAGCGTGTTTGTCCCCGGCCGGAGCCGGGCGGAGGGGCTGGGGGACAGCCCCCGCCCGCGGGGGTCTCCGAGCGGGGCTGTGCCCCGCGGAGCAGCGGGGATGCTCCGGGCGATGCCGGGGCCGCCGGCGCGGAGCCGCCGCTGCTCGGCGCCCTGCACGGACGCTGCGCTGCCGGCTCGGCGGGGCTCCCGGCAGCATCCCCGTCCCGAGCCCCGACAACCACCGGTGGATCGGGCTCCCGGGGTTCGCTTTCTCCCCGTGGGCAGCGGACGCGGTTTCCTCTCCCCGCGCGGGCGGAAATCCTCCCGCGGCTGCGGAGCGCTGGGCACGGCGGGGCTCGGGGCTCCCCGCGGAGCCCCGTCCGCCCGGGAGCATCCCTCCGGCTGGAGCGGGAGCGCCGCGCACGAGCAACACGTCCTGGGGCTGCGGCATCGCTGCCAAGGCGCGATCGCCTTCTGTCTGCTCCAGCCCATTTTTATGTTTGTGTCTATTTACTTGCTTGCTGCTTTAAATAAGGCATTTTTTCCAAGCCCTTGGTCAGTTTCTTCCCTGAAAGCACTTGCTGGACCCGGCGTTTTTAGGTGCGGTACAACCTGCAGCCTGTTCTGCGCGGAGCGCCGGAGCTGCCTGCGAGCGGGGCTGGGCACCGCTTGGGTGGGCTTCAGCTCCGGCCACTCTGGAGCTGTGGAACTACGAGAAAAAGCAGCGTTCATTTTGTAAGAGACATCATTCAAATAGTCCGCCCCTGGAGCGATCCTTTTGCTGGGAAAATAACTCAAATTGTAAAATAGTGTTTATATAACTCACAGGCTGTTGAACTTTTGAGGCTTAGCTAAAGAGTAAAGTCCTGAGATCCTCCCAAAAAAGCTCTACAAATAATAAGGGCAAAGGTGTTCAGCAGATCAGTGAATTACAACTTTTTGACTTCTGATGCAGATATTTTATTTTCTGTTTTAATTTTTAAAGTTGTTTAGGATGCAGTTGTTGCTACCAGTCATACAATGCCGGTTTATATTTCAGTAGACTTTGGGAATACTTTAAAGGACTGGTATTAATTACAGTTATTGTGTGTTGTTTACAGAGAGCTGATATTTTGCAAGTAATTTTAAATGTGCCGCTCAGTTTTATGGTCCTTTTCTGCCATTCTCAGGAAGATGGTTACAGTCGTGTTGCTTTATTGTGTTAGAGTTTCATTAAAGAAGCTGTTAGCTATAATCCAAATGGCAGAAATTTATCAAGATTTCCTCCAAACTACATTCCAAGTGTTCTTTAAACCACGTATGAACCTCCAACAACATTTTTGGAGGCCTGGTGCTAATTTATTTTAAAGCTTTTTTTTTTTTTGGAGGGAATATGAATTTTTTTTAAAGGAAGAACAAAGGCAAATGATGTACCTGATAACAGAGCCACAAGTATTATTGCTGTATGAGATAGGTTCCCACACTTTGATTATTGTTGCAAGCTGCTATGAGTAAAGTTGTTTTAAAATTTGCTCAAGTAATGTCGGCTGCTTTCATTGCAGATGAAGAAGACAGACAACATATGTAAGACCAAGAGTAAAAGCAAGTTAATGCATTGAAGATTATGGTATCTAAAAATAAGTTTGTTCCAGGTTCTGCAGACTCCATCAACATATTTAGCTGGGTGAATGTGTAGCCAAAGCCAAGTACATGCCTGTGTGTTTCCACTTGTGAAGTCAAAATCAAAAGCTGTATTGGCTCAAGCACATGCTGGTTGGTGCCTGCAATGTGGTCCTTGATGTTAGGAGAAGAAAAATGATGGAACCACTCTGCAAATGTTAGTAAAGGCCGAAGTTTTGTCAGAATTGCAAGGGGAACACAAACCTACTCTCAACAGCAAAGGGAATGTCCAGGAGGGGTTTAGGTAGAGCTGCAGTGGGAAATCCAGCAGTGAGGACATTTGAGGGAGTCAGAGGTAGGGCTGAGTGGCCACCACAAATGTTTTATAGCAAATATTGGTTTAAATTTTGCAACTCTTTTGCTCTGGCCTTGGTAGCTTTTTTTTTTTTTTTTTTTTTTTTTTTTCCCCTGTAGTCTCTTGTCTAAATTCCTTCACCCCTGATGTAAAGTAAGCTTTTTAGCTGAAATACCAGGGGGCAAGTTCTATAACTGCTACACAAATACTTGCACTTAAATCCTGATCATCACAATGAGAAGCACACCCAGAATTAACTGATGCCATGTGATACATGAGTAATCTTATTAGAGCAACAAAAAGAGTAAATGTGGTTCACATACAAAAATGCATCTCAGTGAATGATTTTGAGCAGAGAATAAATTTCAGGAAATTTTAATATTTTTGCAGAATATGAGGGTTTTGACACAAAATTACACATAAGTCACTTGTTATACTCAGAAGTCTGTCAGTTTGAACATGTAAGAATGGAGATTTACTGCATTTGAAAGTCCATTCATTATTTATTAGGAGTAAATTTATGCTTTTTCCTCAACTGTAATTTCTCATTTCTTGAATGCAAAGTCCCATTTCACAAATCGCTAATCCCTTTTCAGACAGAACAGAAAATACATCTGGTTTAATTATAGGAACCAAATAGGTATTTGGGAACTATCTAGAATTGCCTGGGGAGAAGAATAACCTAGGAAGGGAAGGCAAGAAAGATGAGAGTCATAAAAAGAAAATCAAAACAATAACAATTGCAGTCATTTTGGGTTGAGTAAGAACCCCAGATTATGAGGTGGTAAAACATTTATCTGGATCTTCATTGCATCATAGAATGGTTGGGTTGGAAGGGACCTTAAAGATCATCCAGTGCCACCCCTGCCATGGCAGGGACACCTTCACTGTCCCAGGCTGCTCCCAGCCCTGTCCAGCCTGGCCTTGGGCACTGCCAGGGATTGGGATCCACAGCTGCTCTGGGCACCCTGTGCCAGGGCCTGCCCACCCTCCCAGGGAACAATTCCTTCCCAATATCCCATCCAGCCCTGCCCTCTGGCAGTCTAAAGCCATTTCATGGCCTTTCTTCTCATCAGCCTTCGTGTTCTGAGTCTCAGCCTGGTGGGTGAGGCACAGAACCAGGCAGCCATGAGCACTGGAGATCCACCAGCTGCCAGCAGCCAGGCTGGGCAGGGAGGCCCAGGTCACCTTCCAAACGTGTGCTTGCTTGAGAGGCCATCACCAGAAACAAGGAGCCAGGAGAGACCAAGGACTGAGTCTCCCAAGGTCTCAGAGGAACTTCAACAATCCTAATCCAGAATTTCAGTTGCATCCACAAAGTCTAGAATCTGCCCTTGCCTGTCAAAAGCAATAGGCTGATAAAAGACCAGTCTTTCAAAGAGGATGATAATTAAACTACAGTGTTTGTGTGAAAAATAGACAATATGGTCTGAAAAGCATGACCAAGGCATGGTGATTACCTGAATGCTTTTCCTCATGAACTGTTCTTCCATAAGATCAGCCTTCCCTGATGTTTCCTGCTGCTTCTGTGGGCATCAGATTCCTCAGACAACACAAAACACATTTCAAAACAGAAATACAACTTGACTCTGAAATTGCACAATCCTTAAAAAATTTGTACAAACAGATAAATTCTCACCACTTTGAAGTTCTAATGGTAACTCTGATGTCTAATTTAGTCATTAGTTTTAAAGCAGCCACTTTGGAAGATGAACTGTGTTTTTTGTCAAACCTATTTAGAGTTTCTAAAGCGCAAAATTTACCACGTAAAAGGAAAAAAAAAATCTTCAACCACTGAAACACAATGCAAATGCTTTTTTCCCTTTTTAGGTAGGCTGGAATTCTAAAATAAGCTTATTTATGGCGCCCAAGCAGAGCCTCCTATTGGCCTAGACAGAAAGGGTGACCTTTTATATGCTCAGAGTTTTTTGATGTGTGCACACTGATGCCATATAACATGCAAAATGTTCATAAATTGCTGTATTTTTAGCTTGCTTTTTCAGGATGATCACAGGAGAGATTTGTGTGTGTCCGTACTGGCAGAAGACTAGCAATAAATCCTAAACATGAAACGTGGTTGCTTTCCAAGAACTTGGCTGTGGAGCAGTTGGAAAAAGGGCAGGAGAACAATGAAAAGCATATTTTGAAGGAAAGAAGGTGGCTGTAGTGGCAGCCAAAACTCTATGGAGAATATGGTTATTGCAACTTCATTAACCAGTGCACTGAAAGCAGAATCTAAGGTCCTGTCCTCCATCCCTTGAAGTAAACCCAAAATGCCTTGTAGGACAAACATTGTAAGCAGAGGAAGCTTCCATGTGGTGTCTTAGTTTAGTTTTCTTTTCAGAGTTCAAGAGAAGCTCACCACTTAGTAATAGCTTTCAAAAAAAAGTATTTCAAGAATGGAGTCAGCCATTGCTTCAGATGAAACAGGGTGCTTTCAAGCAGTAGTTTAAAAAAATAGTTTCCTGGAACCAGGTCTTTCTGGGGAAAAAAGAAAAAGTAACCAGAAGAGTCAAGACCATCTCATTATATTTTAATCAAGGAAATACAGAAAAGGATTTTTCAGGCCTTTCTGGAAAGAATGTGCAAGTCTGAATCACTTCAAAATTTCTTTTTAGAGAGGGCAAATATTTCTGTAACCACACGGGGCTTAGGGCAAATGTATGTACATGTAGAACTGGCTTGAAATAGGTTTCCTATGTTGTTTTTTTTAAACATTTTTGATAGCAGAGCTGATGCAGAGCAAGGTAGAGCTTTAGCTGTGCCCTTGGTGGACACTCAGGCGTTCTTCAGTCTGCAGGACTGGGGATGTGGCAATGCTGGAGAAATCAAGAGCTCTTCCATCCAAACATTTTCCCTGGAGAGAGGAGCATGCTCTTTCCTGTGTTGTTGTGTGGAAATGTTATGACCTGATTGCTATCAGTCTTGTTGGGTTTGTAGGCATTTAAAAAATATTTAGTAGTGAGCCAGGTTATTAACACAGAGAACCTATTATGCAGTAAAACTTTTAGTACAAATGTTAACTGTGGAGGTTTGAGTAGAACTACTTACATCTGCTCCATTAATCTCATGGGATTGCTTTCCTCAAGTGCAAAATAATAAATCTAAGAAGAGACTGCCTGTCTCTGTTATCAGGATGTTCTTTTTCTGAGAAGGTTTTAACTTAGTGTTGCTGAAATTATCCACTCAGAAAAGAATTTTCAGTACTTATACAAGACATTGACATAACTTTGTGACTCTTTTTTTTTGTATTAGTTAAGCATACTCTGAGAACTTAGTCAAAAACACCCAGAAGAGATGGTTTTAGTGATGCTTTGATGAGTCTTGCCAGAGCAGCAGCACATGGACCAAACCAGCCCACGTGTCTTTGTGATAAACAGCTGCAGAATATGGAAGTTCTGAACACAGTCATGCCCCAAGTAGAGCCCTACCTGTCCATGCCTTTGTCCCCAGTGAGTTGGGTTGGCATTTGCTGCCCCATTTTGAAGGAGAAAATGCTTAAAGAGGAATTCAGCAGCTCTGACTTTGCTGCTTTAGGCCCTGTGGGTATGTTACACCTGCTTGGTGGCTGATATTGCTTCCTTTTCCCTTTATACCTGTGGACAGCACAATGTGTTACTCCTGGAAAAAATCCACAACAAAGAGCCCACAATTGCATCCTGGCTGATGTCTTGGAAGATGAGCTCCCTTTCCAGGTACTGCTGTGCTAGCTGAGAGCTGCCAGTGATCTCTTCCCAGCTCAGAGGGTGAAGACCTGTGTGCTGAGGACTTTGATGTTTGCAGGAAGGGTCTGAAGCCCCAGCTGTGTAGTCAGACTTGCTGCAGATGTGTTCTGACCCCACAAACCTCAAAACTGGCTGCTGGGATGGGGCAGGTCCTCCTGCATGGGTAGAGACACCAGTTGTGGTTCTGTTGTTCAGCTGATTCTTCTCCCACACTGGTTTCCTGCCAGTGTTACTCCGTGGATGACTTCTGGTTTATATTGATCCAGGGAAAGGTACAATATCACATCAGAATCCATATTGCACTGAAAAACTATAAAAGCAGACTGTTTTATCAAAGCAGTTACTGTGCTTATGTAAAAATCCTACCAAACAAACACAGGACAGAAAATTGGGAGTTAGGGATCGAACTCATGCTCATCTGAGATCTTCCCCTGCATCTTTATTTTGAAAATATTCTGTGTGCTGTGTGAGTTTTCTGTGTGGCAGTGGGGAAGAAAATAATTGGTTACCCCCTGTTTTTACTGGCATGTAATCTAAACAATAACAAGATGATATAATCCTAATATTTCTTTAAGACCACAGGATGTGATATTAAATTAAAAGGCCAGGAAAATAAAGAACCCTGCAGTTTGATTACACTCAGCTGGATTATCTTTGTAATTATTTTCCTTGGAAGATTTAGAAATGAGTATGGCTTTGTGAAAAAGATTAAGTAGGGAAACCAAAATTAAAGTAAACAATCTAAAGAAAATATTGCAAAGATGATGGGTATTTTACTTAATTAAAAAAAAAATGCACCAAGTTGCCTGTTAAAAATGAAAGGATGGAACAAAACACAGGTGAGGAGGAAGATGGATGAGGCTGTTCCACTGACTCAGCTGCTTCTAGCTCATATAATGTCCTTTCAGATATAGTTAAAAAACTGTCAAAAGCAGTTATTCAGGGAAGAAGGGCAGGCTGAAAGGAGCAGAATTACACACAGGTACTCAAGCCTCAATTGAGACCTGGGAACAAATAATGCAAATAGTGAAGGTTGTCTGTGTTCCAGGATGAGAACAGTTATTCACAGAGAAGGTTTTGGTGGTACAGCCAAGGCTGAAAAATGTCTATATCCATCATTTCCAGCACCTAGGGATGTGTTTGCTATGCATGAGTAGTCCCATGGACTTCATGGGCTCTGCTTGCTGGCTGGAAATGCAGCTTGTTTGTGCTCAGGGATCAGCCAGCTCTCACTGCAGCAGAGCTGTTCCAGGCAGTAAAACCACATGGATAGAGCTAAGGGGAAACTACTGGAAGCCACTGGGAAAGGCTTCCTACGTCATCTTGTCCCTGGTCTGCCATGTACTTTTTAAGGTATGAAACATTTTGGTGTAAAAATGACTCCATTTATGGGTCTGTCTCTCTAGATTTTTTTTTTAATGAGCCCAAGAAATCTTGGTTATTTTTTTTCTCTTACTCCCATCTCCTTTACTCACGCAATCCCTTCTGTACAGTTTTCATTTTCCCAGGTACTTTCTGTTCCTCACCAGTTACAGTCTTGCCAAGTCGAGCAGGATTTGTTCTTTGCTTCCTCCAGCCTGTCAGCTTGGATGGCCCAGCTCAGCTTTTGTGCATTCAGCGTTGCGGTTCCCTCCTGGCGGTGGGTTCCTTGGCCAGGCAGGGAGGCTGAACCTGCTCCTCAGCCTGCCCCACCTCAAAACCAGCTTCTGTGGTGGGGACAGGCCCTGGGGAAGGGGCAGGACCCCCAGGGTATTCCATCAGGGTATTTCTGAGCAGTTTCTCCCACTGAGGGTGCTGGTGGAGCTCCCTGTTGTCCCCAGGATGCCGGAGAGGCGGTGAATAAGCTGGAGCAGCTATTTTTTGCCTTGGTTGAGTATTCTCTTGGGTCCCATTGAATGCATGATTTCACTATGAGCCTGGCTTTTCCTGGTAGGCTGAGGTTGTGTTGCAAGTTCTAGAAGTTACCGTATTTTTCATACAATACCTCTTTTGCTTCACTACTCAAAGGGCCAATCCTTACGTTGTGTGGGTGTGGAGAGGGATGACTTTTTAGGTGCTGTTTGCTGGTTCCCAGTGCTCCTGAACCCATCCCTTTTTCCTAGCATCATTCTCCCAGCGAATAAATTTGGATGATTTTATTTCCTCTCCCTATTGCAGTAGTCTAAACTTTTCTAGACCAAAATTCCCGTATTTTGTTCTTCCCACTTCTCTGTCTAGTTTATTTTCCTGGTCTTCTGTTTCTGACACCACCTTTGAATTTGAGAAGTCTTTGATGTACTGTTTAAAACACATTTAATTAGTTTGGATTAAATGTCAGTTTCCTGGCCACATGTAAGGCTTTATGTATTTACACACTCCCATTATCCTTGGTTGCTCTTTGGTGAGTGTTTAGTCTGTGTGACAAGGCTCCTGTCTAAAATTACTGAAACTGTTCTTTTTTTCCTCTCCATGCATGTGTTAGGAGAGACCTTCATGGCTCTATAGGAAGTCTTTATTTACAATGAAAGCTTTAGACTCTGCCTGCCTCGGAGTTCTCCCTCAGTTTTATCTTGTGTGTCCCAGGAAAGGGCCTGCCTGCCAGGAGAATGGAGAAATTCTGTAACATTACAGTGGTGTTCACTTAGCAGCATCTGCAGAAGGCACTGATGGAAGATCTCTCGCGGGGAGAAAAAAAGATTAAAAAAGGAGAGAAATGCAGCTGGAAGAAGAGGAGATTCAGAAACAAAGGGGAGATGTCAATGATGCCAAGTGAAAACAGCACCAGTGCATCCTCCGTGACACTTCCGTCAAAATATTCCTGCAGGCAGTGCAAGCGAACTGACACCTTTAACAAGCTGATGAGTTGGAAAGAATGGATGCCAGGCTAAATCATCATTTAGCCAAGGTTGCCAGAATCTCTGTGGAAGATATAGATATGTGTAGATACATAGTGTCATTCATACTGGTGTTGTTTAATTCTTGTCCTTAGCTTTCTGCTGATTTCATCTTCCTCTTCCCTCTTAGGTTGGGTCTTCTTTCTTCCTAGGGATGAAGGTTATATTGGTAATCTTTTTCAGCCAATGGCCTCTCTTCCATCTTCTTCAGTTTTGGTTGTTATAGATGTGGTTTCTTTATTTTGCCAGTGCTCTGGGTCTCTATGAAGGAGGAGAGGTTTTAGTGAAAAGAACTGAAAATCAGTAGGGTTGCTTTTTGTAGGGGTGATCTTGCTACTTGCACAGCAAACCTTTCTCCTGCAGAAATCATTGGAACCAGCTACTTTTCCTCTTTTGTTGCACAAAAATGCAACTGCTCACCATGCAGAGGAGATTTTACTTGGCTATCAGTTATGGAAAATTAAGGGAATCTAGACACTCATCCTTAATCTTACTATGAGAGGAAGGATAGTTGCCCAGTGCAACATTTGGAAGCTATGAAAAGGCTTACAAATACAGGAGTTTGGACTAATCTTTCTATCTCACTCCTTAGCAATTCCACATCTACATTCCATCTTTGCATCATGGTTTTGTGTTCTCTGAGGATGCCAAATTATAAATCATACGTTGAGTGAGAATTCCTCATGAAGCATGCATCTGGGAAAGTTTGTGTTCTGTTTATTTCAGCAGCAGCAGAGTTTTGGGAAGAGCTGTCCAGGTGATTTACACATGATGTAAGGTTCTCTCAGGGTTACCTTACACCTGTCCTGGAAGCTTTGTGTGTTTTGTGTGCATCTCCTTTCACTCTTTGCTGGGTGAGAGACAAGGAATGGTTCAGGAATGAAAAAAACCCACAAAACTTTAATGGTTCAGGAATGAAAAAAACCCACAAAACTTTAGCACTCTGGTTTGCAGAGCTGGTGACAGAACAGAAAAGCATTTGAAGGAACTCTCCTGCTTGTTACATGCTACTGATGGACGCATAATAGCAGCAGGTGCCTGTGGAAAGGTTGGGATGTCACAATCCCTCCTCAGGCTGATTTTTTTCAGCCTCCCATTCGAGGGCCTTACTGAGCAGAAGAGACCACATGCCACTGATGGACACAGAATACCAGCAGGTGCCTGTGGAAAAGTTGGGATGTCACAATCCCTCCCTCAGGCTGATTTTTTTCAGCCTCCCATTCGAGGGCCTTACTGAGCAGAAGAGACCCTGTGGGACTTAACAGAGAGATCTATCCTTTGTGAATTTGTTTAATCCATTTTTTTGGATCACATTTCTGCTTTTGGCCTGAGCAGCTTTCTGTGGTGATGAGTTCCATCATGTATGAAAAGCATGCAAGCTTCCCCACATGTGTCCTTCGTGAGGGACTTGGTCAATGTATGACTTATGTTTTGGCAGCCTCAGAAAGCAGTCATTGTGAAGACGTGGAAGTGTCTTGGAGGGGGAAGAAAGGGAATTATCCACAAATCAATCAAATATTTCTGGGGTTTTGCTGTGTTGGTTTGGTTTTTACTTTTTTTTTTTTAACATGTTGATTTCATTGCTTCTGTGATTTATATTAGACCATCCATGATTTTATAGCCTTTTATCATGTCCTCTAATAAACAGTGTATCTCCAGGCTGAAAGCTCCAAGTCTGTCATCTCTGTCCCTCTGCATCTTCTAATTCTGTGTCCTTTTTTTGAATAGGGTGACCAAAACTACCTGGCACTGGTGTGCACTGTGGGCAGTGGCACAGTGGTGCTGGCCACTTGCACTTTCTTCTTGTCACCATTTTAACTTGATGTTTGTTTGTGTTTTTTCCCCACTGCCACAAGTATTCATTACTAGGCCTATTGATGGTGACCTCAGAAATTTGTCTCCTGAGCTGCAATGTTTAATTTGGAGCCCATTGTTTGGTGGATATAGCAAGAGTTGTTTTCTTTCATGAGCAATATTGTGCTGACACAGAATATAGCCTTTTTTCCCTCCTAATTTTTAAGTGATTTAGTACTGAAAAATGCTCCTGCAACTCTTCGCAGGCTGTTTTTGTTACAACTGTCCTGAAGAAATTCATCTTGGCAGCAGGTGCCATCTTGTTATTTATCTCTTTTCCAGACACTTATAAATACACTGAATAGTCCAAATCCTGATGCAGATCTCTGTGGCACCCTGTGAGCAGCCCTGCTCCACTGTCAAATTCTTATCCCTGATTTTCCATCTTGTCAACTGTTACGGACTCACAGCAGGGTCCTCTCTCCAGAAACAGTTCAGTTTCTTAAGAACTGTTGGGGAAGGGCACTGCCAAGAAAATCACTGTTCAAAAGTGTCAAAATCCACCTGCCCAGGCAGCTGTGAGTGCAGACGACTTCTTCCAGAGGTGGGGAGGAAAAGGGAATGAGAAATGTAGGAATTTGCCAGCTGATGGCAGTGTTTGAAGGAGCCATTCCTGAGACAACTGAAGATTGGCAAAGAAATGAGGGTTGCACCAAGGGCTGAGGGACAAGGTCCCAGGTGAGCACTCTTAAAATGGGCACTGTGAAATGTACCCATCAAATCTCTGAGGCTGTTGTAAGGTCAGGGGTCTCCCCTAATGCCCCAGAGGAGTGTGATACCTTCCAGTGGGCCACTAGGTACAGAACACTGAAAAATGAAACCCCATCCCCAAACCCTGCCAATCATGGTACAAAAAAAAAAAAAAAAGAAAAAAAATAGAAAGGTGTTTTCAGGTAATTAATCTTTAGGACCTGTACACTAAATACTTGCCTCTGTCCATGCATGCATGCACAGGATCAACCTCTTCCATCAGACAGCCTAATCCAAAATCTCTAGCAGGTCTCAGGACATTTGTTATTCTGGCTCATGCAGACCTCCAGCTGCAGAATGTTTATTTGGCTGTGAAAAGTCTATGAAGTAACAATCTTTGATGGATTCAGCATATTGTTTTCTCTTCCTTTTTTGGGAGGCTGTTTGCCTCCAGCTCTCCTGGGGAACACATCTCTCTTTTCTGTGTATCATAAATACCAGAGGCCACGGAGGGCTGTGGAGGTGGCACAGGTAGGAGCCTGCACTGCACAGAGCTTGCCTAAAAGTAACGCTGTAATCAGACTGCACAACAAGTTAATGTTTAACCTTGCCAGCATTTCAGGCTGCTAATAATTTATCCTTGCTTATTAGCAGCTTACGGCTTGAATAATACCACGACACTGGGATTGTTCGTGCAGGCAAGTGAAGGAAGTAAACTCTGGCTCGAAAGCAGATAGGGAAATTTATTATTTATTGAGTGACCTCTCCAAGACCTTCGTGTGGTGGTTGATGTAAGAAAACTGGTAATTGCATAGAGTGAAATAAGTAGAAGGCAGCTTTTAAAAACTTGTATGTGTGCTGTGTAAATGATGCTTCCAAGATGAAGCTCAAGTCTATATGTTGCAAATCTTTTTCAAAGGGATGGTTGGAATATATTTTAAAGCAAACGTTTACCAGCTGTGTGAAGGCATGAAGCTCGCTTAGAAGCCCAGAAATATTTTACAAGGTGAGGACAGAGCATGCTTTTGTTCAGAGTCCCTGGCCTAAATTTTAAAAAATACTTAGGGATAAAAAAAAAAAAATAAAAATTCAGCTTTTAGGTACAATGAGTGGAGAAGAAATTAAAAGAGGGAATTAACTACTGGATATTAAACTCGGTTAAAATGTGCATTCTGTGCAGGGAAGAGGTAAATGTGAGAGGTCTGGCATGTTTCTAGGGCCAGATACCAGAGAGGGCAGGCGGCAAAGCTTTGACCTCTGCCCTTTGTTCATCTCTGTGCTCGCCGTTATCGCTCAGATCCTGGGATGCAGCATCACACCTTAAAGGGGGAATGTAGAAATGCTGCCTGTGTGAACCTGCCAATGCAGGTGCCAGCTGAAGATGCCATTTTATGAACACTGAAGCAGGTAATAAGTTTCAGATGTGAATAGTCCCATAAGGTGAACAATTTGTTGACAGAGGCAATTTGAGCACTTGTCATCAGTGAAATTCTTCACATTCCTGGCTCTTGCCTTCTTGTATAAAAAAAATCGCATTTTGTGTAAGTAGTTAGAGGGTCTGATGCCTAATTCCAGCAGATAATTGTGGGAAGACTGTTTTTTAAGAAGGTTTTGCTTGTTTCATTAAAAAGGTGATGAGATTTGCAGGTGCTTTGGTAACATAGATATGCACTATTTCTGTTATCTTTTCATCTGGACTGATTGCAAATCACAATGACTGTGCTTAAAAATCACAAACAAGTGATGTATTAACTCCTCTAATACCTCATTAGAGATGGAGTTTCATTTGATCTTAGTAGATTATGTTCAGCTGGAGGATGAAGCTAAGTTTTAGGACTGCAAAGTTTTGCCCAGGAGTGAATTTTTCTTTTTATAAATCTTACTGTTTTCCTCTAGGGAGGGGGAAGAGGGAGAGAACTAGCTTGACAGGAATC
The DNA here is from genome assembly GCF_014805655.1 of Passer montanus. Lineage (NCBI taxonomy): Eukaryota > Metazoa > Chordata > Aves > Passeriformes > Passeridae > Passer > Passer montanus. The sequence goes on from NW_024366703.1 coordinate 14,059,130, forward strand.
AGTTGTTTTGATTTAAGATAATGTGAGGAAATGGTATCTTCCAATAAATACAGATTTTATTAAAGTTGAATACTGTGACAAATAGTTTAGACTTAGAACGTCAGATTTGGTATGTAAGCAGAGCAACTCCACTGAGATTTGAGTGCATTGCTAAGATTAATGAAATATACTTTGTAAAGAAGGGCAATGATTCACTGAGTAAAAATAGGCAGCATCTTAAAGACCTTGTAAACACAGCTATTAATTTTACAACTAGAATCTTACACTCTTTGTCTTAGTCTGAGAATAATGCCACTGCATTCCCTGACACTACTCAGTGGGTACAAATTCAGCTCTTAAATAGATTTTTGAATAGATTCTGACAGTGGCCACAGTTGCATTTTTGTTTGCGTGCTGTGTCCATGCTTTGGAGCAGCTTCATGATACTTCAGCTGTATAAAATATTAATCTCTTCCCTCTTAAGCCATCACCCACACCACAAATCCTGCTTGATACACTTGCTGCAGACAGTAATGACAATACAAAAGGAGCCACAACTGACGTGTGCCTACTTTTCTACCTACCTATTTCAGGATTTAGCAGCCTAGAAAGTACTCCTTGGTGTGAGGCACTTAATCCCCTCCATTTCTGATTGTGTTTAAAGCTTATTTTTAATGCCATAGTTCACGTTTGATTTGAGGGAAAGAGAATCTCTTCCTCCTTCTCTTTCTCAGGTCTTGTAATTTTTATGCATTCTTTTCAGTATGAGAGAGAAGCTTTCTTTAGCTTGACACACCTTTGTGTTGATCTTTCCAACAGCTCCTGTCTTATGCTATTGTCTTGATCTTCTACATGAGGTGTATATTTGTTTCCTTTCAAAAGAAGGAAGCCTCAAAATTTGGGCAGGAGGCAAAGGCCCAATCCAAGCTAAATGATATTATTTCTTTTTTAATGGAACATGGCAAAGTCACCATCATTTTCCATTGAACCCACTGGCCATGAGTGTATTTTTTTTTTCTTCTAAGCTAGAAAGCACAAGAAAGCATATTTGGTGCCAGTTCCTTTAACTTCTGAGAAATAAGGCAAAGGCTCAGCTTACTGCTTATGCAGGAATATTAATAATCACTTTATATCAATGGAGTAAGCACAAAGATCACAAATAAAATTTACTGAACTCTGTGAATTCTGTAGGGTTATTAAATTTTCTCCTCACCCTTGTGATTCACTGCTTTTACCATTCTTGCAGGGTCCTGAACTTTTAGACTAAAAGAAAGAATCCAGTAATTAATCTCCATACAGCAACCTGCCTGTAGGAAGAATCAGTCCAGTTGACCAGACTGCTATCTGGATATTTAAAACATGATCAAATGCTTAGGCTTTCATGTCGATCTGTAACTACTGGCACAGGCCTGGGTGTAATTTGTGCTCTGACTCCACCTTGTTTTTAGCAGTGGAGGAGTGTTATTTGACAAGCAGCTCCTTTTCTGGCCAGGGTACCCCACATACCACCCACTACAACGTGGTGAGAAGTGATGGGACGTGACCTGTGGTGCTGAACACTCATTTGTACATGTTCCTGTCTGTGCCTATCTACCTCTGCCTGTTCCCTCGCTGTACATGCTTTTCATGAAGAAATAACAGTACTTTTTGGGTAAAGTGCAGCTCCCTTAGAGGATGCTGTAGCTGTCCTTTTGAGGGGTGGGAATTACTGTCCCTCTGCTGCATCCCAGCTGTGCAGTGCCCTGGGGCTCAGCCCCTTCCCTGTCTGCCTGGCAAGGGGGACAGGGCTCAGGGTATGGCCCCCTCATCCAGCCCCTGGCAGCAAGAAACTTCCAGTCCTAGGAGACATATCAGGGACTCACAGCTGTTTAAGAGGGGTCTGGGATCAGTTGGAAAGTGAGCAATTTTTCTAACTGTGAGTAAATCCTGCACCTGGAAAGAGAAAAGGACTCAGGAGACTGAAACTGGAGCAGAGCAGGCCACCAAGCACCACTCACAGTTGTGTGTCCCAGCACTGGCATAGAAGGTTTTTTTTCCTGCCTTTTAAGTTGTGATGGATGAGGCTGGAGAAGAGGAGAATGGTCTGTACCACCAGTTAACTTGGTGCATCTGAGTCAACTGTTTAATCTTTCATGGTCAAAAGCTCTTCTGCAACCGACCTGTGTTCTGTAAAGCAGCTGAACTTAAGGATCTAATAAAGGAATATTAATGCAGGTGTCTCTGTTACATGGAAAACAGAGTATGCAATGACGTCTCCCTCTGCTGTGGAGCAGCATGTGGTTTTTATTTTCTGTGTATAAATCACCATATTTTGTTTGTTTTGTAGTAATTTGTAATATGTGGATCAATGTATTCTACAGGAACTTGCACTAATTATTCAGGAATGATCCCCTATTTAATTGTTAGGACTAGTTTTTCAGCCTTTCATTAGCTGTGCCGTGTAAGCAAATTTTAAAAAATACACGTCATCATTAATTATCTTATAGGGGAGTCATGAGTAATGCCACTCTGATGTCTGAGCAGATCAAGGAACATTCCTGTAGCTGACACCCTGGGAACTTTCCCTTTGAAGTCACTGTAGACTTTGGCTGATTGAAAACCTCAGGACTATGTCCACGTTTGTGTTCTCAAGTTAAACCAGGTGAATTCTTTCTGCTTCTTCATGACATTTTTTTGAGATAACTGCATATCATGTTCTTCCTGAGACACTGAAACCAAGCACACCTCACATTTTTTTTAGTATCTGTATTTGACCACCAAAATTTGTAATTTTTCTTTATAGGAATGGCTTAATGAAATTCTTGGAAGTTTTCTGAAAGCTATTGAAAATCCTGGTTTGCTTTCTCAGTGTTGGGCAGCTCATGTGGTGACATGTGAAAGGGAATATGCACATACCTTAAGGGTGATAGCATTACTCCAGCAAAGTTTATAAGCTTACAGTAAGCTCACATATATTAAATTCAGCAACAGTTAAAAGCATGTAGGTATGGGAAGCCTTCTGTAGGCACTTAACCTTTCCTCACAAAGCTGGCTGCTAGAGGCTGTGTCGACAGCTCAGTAATTTTACAGAAGTGACCATTAGTGTTTCCTGCCCTCCTTATGAACTTCAAAAATATTCATTGTTTACCTCTGGTGATAGTAGCACTCCAGATGCAGAACCCTTTAGTGCTGCTCAGTACTGGCAAGCACAAGGGAAGAGGATGCAGCCTCTTCCCTGAGCAGCATAAAGCTTTACTTTTACTTTTATCCATGGGCCCAAGTGGGCAGAGTGCAGAGTGAGGAACAGCCCCTTGCTTGTGGTCCCACAGAGTTTCTGAGCAAGAGAAGGCAGCAGAAGGGCCCTGGAGACTTCGATCACTGCCCTCACAAATCTCAGCTTCCCCACTGCAGCAGCCATTTGCAGCCCATGAGGTTAATTCATCTTATTTCACCTCGTGGTTATAACCAGTTGAGAAAGTTGTCCTCTCATGCAGCTTCAAATTCTTGCAGCTAAGAATTTGAAACTGCAAGTAATTCTGCAGCTGGGAGAGCATTTCGCCATAGCTGCCACGAGGGGAAAGTGTGTGTTGGTTGTAGGGCTGCTGGCTTCCTCCAAACAATTTACCCAAGCAGATTAAGATCTGAGATTTTCCAAAGTACAAGTGCAATAAAATAGAGTGGAAAACAAGAGCTCCTGCTATACTGTGGCTACCTACTGAAGTCACAAGGGAATTGAGACAGAGCATGCTGCCCACCCCATCTGACAGCAGTGGGATTCAAACCTTGGTTTGCATCAACAAACTCATGTACACTAAAAACAAAAGAACTGCTCTGGAAAGCATTTAAGAAATAACTGCTGTGTGGGAACCCACAGCTTCTTGGGGGAAGGAGTGGAAAGAAGGAAGAGAAAATCCTGGGGCCTTTGCTCCCAGATGATAAAAGCCAAGACTCCACGTGCTCCCTGCGGGGAGGTTCAGCCGTGCCGGGTGCGTGGTGCCAGAGCTCAGAGAATGAGTGGGGCTCCCTCTGGCTAAATCAGCTGCAGCTTGGGGTGTGCCACCTGTGTGTCACTGCCACACTGCCTTCCCCGAGGCTGGGTCAAATACCAGCATCAAAAAAAAGAGAGTGGTGATAGCAAGTTTTATTTGCACCCTGCTCTTTTGGAGGGAGTGAAGGTTTTCAGGCAGTTCAGGACTTGGCTGAGCTTTACATCCATGCAGGTGCCTCCCTGTGATCTGCAGAGGTGAATGGCTCCCAGCAATAATTGCTGCCGGTGAAATATGGAGCTAATAAATGTCTGCAGTTAGCAGCAAACTGAATAACATATTCTAAATAGTAAGAATAGTGTTTGAACTCCCATAAGTGTAACAACGTGTAGCTGTAGACTTTGTTAATGAATAATTACAGTGTAAAATTAAGCATATGGAAAATATTTCCATTTCTGTTTTCTGATTTATAACTTACTTTAAACACTTCGGAACAATGTTCTTTCCTGCAAAGGAAAATGACTGGTGTATGGACAGGTTATTAAAGATATTTGATTTTCACCTTTGAATATGACTTTATTCCCCAAACCCTTATGTGTGGGGAAATGTGTACGTGTGAGTAGTTCATCTTGCTTCAAAGCAGAACACATCTGGCTTCAGAGTCCACCTCTGGAAGGTGACTTAGAAGAAAACCTGTAAGAATTTCAAAAATTCTTCTTAAATCTTTGTATCATTAGGCAGTCATCCCCAAGTCAGTCTGCTTTAAGGTCTAGTCTGGGATCTGTTTCCAAAGTATATGAACACCAGTAGGTTTTGCCAGTTGGCAGCCTGGGACCTGAAATATCTGTTATTACTTAGTGGAAGTACACCATGCTACAGACTGTGATTTAGAAGGCTGGTGTGTTTGCAAATAATTTATGAAAACTTTCTTTTGTTTCGTCTTGTAAAAGTTTATAATTCAGCTGCTGCCCAGGGTGTTGTTTAGCTTGAGGGTATTAAGTGTTGCAATGTTTCTGTTTTAAAATCACAGTTTTAATGCATTTTAGGAGTTTCAAACTCCAAAAGCGTTCTCAGAACACGGAACATTTCTCATTACCAAAACTGATGCTGAAATAAACTTTTTATTTTTTTTAAAAGTGAGTAACCCAGCTCAGTCTGTGGTGTCCTATAAAACCTTTCAACTTGGGGGATGGAGTGTATGTGTAAGGAACAGGCTCCCAGGCTTAGTACAAAATGTTTTGATGCTGCTGATGCTGCAGAGGGAATTCTTTCTTAAATACTTTAACTTCAGTGTAACTGGCATTTTGGCATCACTGCCTTACATTGCTCTGTGTCAAATTGGGGTATTATTTTATTTGGTTTAGGAAATGTGTTTGTGCAGCTCCTGTTTATGAAGGATGCCATAGACTGGGCTCCTCAGCCTAAGACAAATACCAGTGGAATCTGGTGGAAAATGCACAGCCTTAATAGATGTGCTGGTATGCCCTGTTGAATTTTGTTGTTGTATTTATTTTGCTCGGAAAGAGAAAACAAGTAATTAGCCAAGAAAGCTCACAGCTGCATAGCACACTCCCCTCTCTCCTATACACACACAGTTTATTGGTGTACACAAAACTGGCACTAATGAAACATAAATAGATCCTTTTCCTGTATGGAAAAGACTTTTAGCATTGAAAGGGAATGAAAGCAATGGGATTCTTTGGAAATCCCAGTTATTTGGGTTCCCAGTTTGGGTGTTAGGCTCTAAAGCTCTCTGTGGTTCTATACACGGTGTGAAGTTTTCCTGGGGTTTCTTTTTGCTTTATGTATTTGTTTAAACCTCTTGGGAGATGGGCTCCTTTTTCTGCATTTCTGTAACCACATTATTTGCTGCTTCCAGCAATGACCCCCTCTTCCAGAATCAAAGCTCCTCTTCATGGCAGCAGCCATGGAGCCTCCAGCTGTGTTCAGTGACATTCACCCCAAAAACAACAGCCAGGTCCCAGCTTCTCTTACTGTTATCTGCCCCCATTTTAACTTCTTGCCTCAGTCCCTAAAAGCAGCGCTGTGCAAGAGGCTTGGCAGCTCCCAGCAGTGCTGTTCACACCAAGCTGTTGCCCCTGCACCTCTCTCTCCCCCAGGCTAAAGCAGCCCCCCTTGCAGACCTGGCTGAACACCAGGTCTCAGCCACTGGCTGTCACGTCTGTTCTGTCCTCTCCTGCTTCTCTGAGCAAAATTCCATCACGTCCTCTGTCCTTTCTTCACCTACAGCTCCTCTCAAGATTATTGTTTTGAGAAGCTCAGCAGCAATGTAATGAAGTCATGGCATTTATTTCCAGGCCTCCCTAACATTTCTGGTCACAGATGCCTCACGTTCCAGGAATAGTAGGGTCTGCACTGTGGTACTCTGCTCTTCAGGACTTTGAATACAATTCAAAGAGACCTTCTAGGTTTTATTTTAAAAGGGGGAAAAGTGATCTGGCTTCAAATAAGACAGGTTGGATTCACTTACATAGACTTCATGCAATGTGGCAGGATCCTACCCTTCAAAACCTCCCAGCAGGAGCAAGCTAATGAATTCCCCATTACTATTTTCATAGAACAGCTCAGAAGTAGATGGTTTTCTCCTTTAGTGAAACACATTTCCTTTCAAATTCTGTCCTTTTCTTACAATTACTTTTCTGTTCAGGCAGTCCCTTAACATCACTAGAAAACCTCCTCTGAGCACCTTAAACCTCCTCTTTGAGAAGTTCATGCAATTGGTTAGGGAAGTGCCAGCCCCACCTTTCCTGTTATCTAGCAGAATCCCCTCATTCAGGCTTTCTGCACATTGTGTGGAATTTCCTCTTCTGTCTGCCTGAATTTTTGGAGATCCTTAGACACTGGCAGTGGCTCTGCAAAATTTTTCTGGGGAGCTTGGTAGAAGCTGAGCTGGAATGGTGAATTATAACAAGAATAAAGACGATAACATCACATTATGCCCCAGGAGACTCAGGTTCTTCTCTCACTTTGCCAGCCTTGTGGCTCTGTGTGCAAACCTGGGGCTGTTGGAGCTGCTCTCAGTGACTCCCTAAGGGCTCTTGAGTCTTAAAACCCCCCAATCTTCATCTCAGAAAATCTTCCTTTTCCAGTATGTGCACTAGTAGACTGCAGCAGGAAGGTGAGGGGTGGCTTATAGACAAATATAAATTTTCAAGAGGTTTGTTCTTCCTATAGGCAGAAGTATTGTACACAGGAAAAATTTAACTCTCCCCCCCCAGCTGTTTGTGTTTCATGGTGACAAATTTGAAAGGTACCAGTGACTAAGTTAGATAAACTTTGAAATGCCTAATTGTTCTGTTTTTCGAACGCACCCTCGCAGTAATGTTCAGTGCTTTAATAACAGTTTCCTTAGAAAGTTCAAAATGTTTTACATGTCACGATGCCAGAAAAATCGGCTTGTAGGGAAACAAAACAAATATGTAATTCTTAATGGGAAAGGTCACTTTTCTATCCCTTCCTCCTACCTGCTGAAAAGAGTTATTTAACTGTGTGTGTTTGGCCATGTGAAGTGCTGCCCCCTCAAGCTTTTCTGCCTGCGCCTCCCTTTTGGTGCGGAGAGTTTCAGTCTCTTATCGTGGCCCTTGGCTGCTGTGTGTGTGTGGAAACAGCTGTTGCCACATCTTTATCGTGGAGCCATGAGCAGCCCTGGAGAGCAGCAGCCAGGGGAGCCTCGCTGGCCGCAGCAGATTGTGGCAGACCGTGGGTGAGTCGGTCTCTGCACAGCTCACGGAGCCTTATCTGCCCAGGACCTGGGCCAGGCTGCACCCAGCTCTGCCTTTGTTTTCTCTCCTCACAGGGCTCCTGTCCCCACCAAAAGTGTGGCTCTCAAGTGCAGCGGGCAGTCACGTAAGAAAGAACATCAGGGAAGTGCTGGAGCAGGGATAAGAAGAGGACGTAGGCTGGTGATGAGATCTGAATTGTGCGTGCTTGGCAAGCTGATAAGGTGGCTGAGCCTAATCAGAGGCTGGCCAGGCACTGTTCAGGGGGACAATCGGTGTCCCCAGGAACACAATGGGAGGGGAACTACGTCCTCGCACGCACACAGAGGGAGGAAGCCTCCACTTGACAGAGTGGATATTTTAACCGGAGTTATTTTCCCCAGTTTCGCCGCTGCGCGTTGGCAAAGAGGCTTCAGATCTCTCAAAGCAGTCAGAGGAAGTGAAGTTATAGAAAAAGATCAAAATGGGCAATCACTGAATAGCTGCATTTCCATCCTGTCTTTGTATGACACGTGTTCTTCTTACATACAGGCACAGGAATATGCAGTAAGCTGAGTGGCAGCTCCAGAGAATTAGTCCTTTTGCACTCAGAATTTGTGCAGGAGATGCCAACACTTTCTTCCTGGCTGTGATTGCTCTCCCTTTGCTGGAGCCTTTCTTGAGGCTCTCAGCTGGCTTTGCTGTGATAAACTCTGGTTCTTACATTTTTATCTCAAGGTCCACAAGCTCTCCTTCCAGTGCCATCAGCCCATGCTTTCCTCATGGTGCAGTCTGACATGTACATGACCATCATCCTTGTTTTGTGCCATTTGTAGCATTCAATTCCCATACAAAATCCCTCTTTCCTTATTTCCCCATGGGAGTCTCTTCAGGGTATATTTTTTTATCTTCTGCCACTTAATACATTCACACATTTTTTTTTAAAGTGATTTCTTGCAAAATGCTACAGCTACAAAAGGCTGGAAAGCTTTAGGACCTCTTGTAACTGTTTTATGCTAAATACTGTTCAGCAGTCCTTTGAGCACACCTGCACTACATCTGGCTCTCCAGTGAAGGCTCAACTTGTTTTCCTGAGTTATTTTACTTTTTAATTACATACATAATTTGGACTGTTTGTATATTATATTAGGCACTTAAGAATTGCAGGCAGTTCTGCCTAAACCAGAGTCATATCTTGGACTGTGCTACTGGCCTCTGTAATCTGGATTTTTTTCTGTGACAGTAACTAGAGCCAGATGACTGAGGAAGGCGTAATGCTTTGACTGTCCCATCATAAAATATTTGGGAAAGGCTTTTTTTATTGCTAACCAGGGATCACTGGACAGCTGAAATATGATGCTTAGCACTGATTTTTGATGTGTTTTGATCCAAGCACCCACGCATGCTTCCACAGGCTTCCTAATAACTTTCTGGAGTCCCAGCCCAGTCCTGCATTACCTCTCTGAGAAGCTGAACAGCCACACCAAGTGATCTTCTGCAGGCACCTGGACAAAGCAGCTAGAGAAGCAGCTAATCCTATTCTTAGCTCGGCATGCTGGTTATCTGTAAGAGGACAGCCTGCCAGAAATGTCTGGTGACATATTTGTCCAAGGGAGGGAGGCCTGTGCCAAGATGCTGTGGGTGCTGCTGAATGGAGTTGAGTTTAGGAGGAGAAAAATCTGTGAAATGTTAACTCAAAAACACAGCTGTTTTTAAAGAAAATGAGAAGCTGTTTCCACCAACACAGATATATTCAAGATACAGATATTTTTAAAAAATTATTTTTTAAGTATCAGGAAATTAAACAGTAAATGCTGCGGTGTCAGCCAAAGTTAACTCTACCTAATACTTTTGGCTTGGCCACCAGAGGTGGCAGCAAGCTGTATGCACAGCTAAATGCTGTTTTCATTTCATTTCATTTTAAACTTAAAGCCCTTTATGCAGGTTAAACATTCTGGGATTTGTGCTGGAGTGTCACCCAGCAGTTTGGGCTGCGTGTGCGTAACCCGGCGGTGAGTACGTGTTACAGTCCTCCCTCTGTGCCTGTCTGCAGCACTTACACGTTTGTTCACAGCCCCAGCAGCACAGCCTGGCTGCCCAGAAGCAGCCTGCCCTTGGGGGTCTCCCTGCAGTGCCTGTGCTTACAGATGCCCATCGGATTGTTGGGAGCCACCAAGGATCCAAACCAAACCAGCAGTTCCAGGGCAATCGCAGTAGCTGGCAAAGAGCTGCTCTCTCTTGTCTGAAATGAGGGCACCCAGCCTGCCACAGGCACCCACCCCACACTGCTGGGTCCTGCACCAGAGTTCCCTGATGGGAGATCTTGTTTGCTTTGTGTGCTTCCAACCACCCCAAAGTCAGGTGCTCAAATCAAGAAGCCTCCCCTGAGCCCATTTCTGCCCACCTCCCTCTGTCTGGGTGCCAGAGCCTCCTCTGCTCCCCTGCTTCTCTGGGGTGAGAGCTCTCTAGTGATAGCTCCATGGCTGGGAATCCTTTTTCTCCTATTTTTTTTTAGCAGTGAATGCCAGGCAGGGTTTAGGCTAAGGCTGTGGTGGCCAGGATGACTTTGGTGGGCACTGGAGAGGGTTTGGCTCTGGGGAGTCCCTCAGCACTGTCTGGGCTGGGGCTGACCCTGGCAGGATCTGCTCCTGCAGGACCTCAATCCCTCAGTGCTGCAGCTGGAAATCTTCAGGTGCTCCTGCTGCAGACTGGGTGGGATTCCAAGGGTGAATCTTGGAATTCACCCTTGTGATGCCCTCTGAGAGAACATCAGTGTGGAGACAAGAGGGACTGTGGCTTCTGCATTGTTTGCTCTAACCACAAGCAGAGGTGGAAGCTGATCCCTGTGGACAGGTTTCAGCTGTGCTCATCTGTGCCCTGAAGGATAAATTGCTTTGAATTCCTAAAGCCATTAATTTTGTGTGTGAATATAGTATAAAAAGTCACTTCAGTTCAGCAGAAAAAATATTGCCCATGAGGCAAGGAATTGTTTTTTTATTATCTGCATCTTGGGTAACAAATCCGTTCTGATAAATGCAGACAATATCAAGGCCATTGTTGTTGGCACCCAAAAATAACAGATAAGTTGTCTTGGGCAGTTCTAGTGGATGATGTCCAAAGATGACAGGCTTTTGCTGCTGATAAGTTCAAAGTAAATGTAGTTTTTAGGTATATAGGAGAATTGTTGTTACCTCTGGGTACTGAGTGTTCCTAGTCCAGTTACGTAAGAGCAAACAGTGACGAGGTTGGCTTGAAGCCTTCTTCAAGGTTTATTTGGATCACAAAGAGAGTTCCCTACTCTGTAAAGAGAGAAAACTGGGTTGATTTCACAGTTGAAGCCATTCACTATGAATGTCTGTAGCAACACCTGGCAGAGGTCCCACTATTACAGAATGAAGGCATCAAACTGTGTATCAAAAATACAAGAAGAGCAAAGCAGCCAGGCAGGACATCTCTGTCAAGGAAATTGATGTCCCATTCATTCAGTCCTACAGTATGTTTTCCTCAGACATCCTGTGCCTCCTTCAGGGTTTTAGAATGAGCCATAACAACTTGTTCCTGCACACAAAGCCTGGTACTCATTTGTACTTGCCAGGTCAAACTCTTTTCTTGCACGAGGGCAGAGACCCTCCACTGAATCAGTTTATTGCAGGGGGAGCTTCCCAAGTTAAAGCAAATTTTAAAAACTGCACTCCTGCTAATGCACCAAAATGGAATGTAATGCCAAGTGGTTAGGCTGCACAAGTCACAGTTTGTGCTTTTTGATGAGAAGTTTTCAGGCAAGTGGCACTTTTGTGGTTTACTTTTGTTGTGGTGAGGTCTCATCTAGGGCAGTAATGGTGTGTAGGGAAGGGGCTGGGGTGAGACCTGGTTCTGTTTCATTCCCAAACTCCATCAGTTTCCTACTCAGCCTGTAGCAAAGCCTCTTGTCACCTGGGCCTCTGTTTCTGTTGATAAATGACAATGAACCCAGTTTCTCACCAGGGTGAATGCATCATCAGGCATTTAAGAGGTGCTTTAAGATCTTCATAGGCAAGCTTTGTTCCGCAGAGGAATAAAATGTATTTATTTCTGCATGTGGTTGTTGCTGTGATACATTCTGCAGCTTTGTCTACCTCTCTTGTGCTTTTTCTATCAGTCCCTGCTTGTAGCTGTTTCTCCTGTTTATGTCCTTGCAGGAAACAGGGCCATTCCACATTTGAAAGTCATTCCCTTCACCCTTATACGCAGTTTAATTCAAATTCAGTTCAACTCTGCATGATCTTTGCTCCCTTCCACTCAGTACTGGTGAGGCAGTGGGAGATGAATGGGAGATGTTTTCATCTGCATAGATTATGAATGGAAACTTCTGAAAGCAGGTGGCCAAAAGTGACGGGGTCAGGAGCAAGTTTGAATACAGCCGTGGCTTGAAGGTTCTTTGTGACACCTCAGAAACAGCAGGTAAAAGGCATTTTTGCTCCAGCCTTTGAATTTACATAACCTAGGGTGCAGAGACTACTTGCCTGATCTGCTGTGTAAGAGCTGCAGTGTTTGTGGCCAGCTCTGGTATCCACAGCATCATCCCTCATTCCAGTGTGTGAACATTTTCGGTGATTAGCTGGCAGAGGGAGCCCTGGCTGGCCTCACAGCTTTCCCTTGCTGTTTACTATCATTATAATAAGATATTTGACCCATACAATAACGGCATTAGTGGTGGGTCCAAACCAAAATCTTTGGATTCTAAATGCTCTAAACTTCGGGAAATGGTCAGACCCAAATTTTGTGGCTTGGCACAAACTCTGAATGAAATGAAACCAAACATCCCTAGGATTAGAACTCCTTTAGAGTCAGAAGCCTTACTTTATTTTGAAAGAGTTTGATCTCTGTTGTTTGAAGTGTTTCTTAAGACTTTGCAAAGTCAAATCAGGTTTCTCTACAGTTTTTGTTTTCACCCCCAAATCCTTTCATATTTGTGGATTATTTTCATAGACGTCTAATATTATTTTCCCCTTGATTTTTGTCTATGTTTTCATCTCTGTCAAGAGAAGAAGAATTAACAGTTGTAGCCTTGATGTTTTGAGGTTTCATGCCTTTTTTTTTATGCTGTGCAGATAAATGTACACTTTTATATGCCCTGCTTGGGTTGGGCATGATATGGTTTTAATTTGAAATTGGTCTGACATCTGAAGCCAAACATCTTCATTGTCCATCATTGTTAATGCCTTCCCTGTGTCCATCTAATGCTCTCCCTTTGGACACTTGTGTGCTATTGAATCTTTGATGCACAAAGTCCACTGAGTGCCAAACTCTGAATGTTGCAGAGAAATCTTTGGATTACGTGTAATGCTTAGGGAAAGCTTTGAATGCTACCAGATCTCTAGAGAAGGACTCGAGGACCCTGGGCTGAACTTTTTCTGTTTTGACACTGGTTTCTTTCTTGACAGATGACAGCCTGATTTTCCTGACTGTTTATTTTCGGGAAGAACACGAGCATTTTCAGTGCTCCTCTCTGCGGCTCACTTCTGCCTTCCCGAAAAGTCAGATGGCAGGCATTTCTCTTAACCTTTCTGTTTACTCCCTTTATAAACAAAGATTAAGGAGACCTCCCTGGGAAGTTGATGTTTAAATCCTTTAAGGAGCTCAGAGGCTGGATCAGCCCGATGGGGAGGTGATGTGTGCTCACACACCTCAGGGACGTGCGAGGCTGGCACGACAAGGAAATGAACGGGGAGTTGGTTCTCCTTTCTCCTGCTGGGTCTGCTCCTGGTTCCCCTTCCCTCCGCTGAGCAGAGTCTTGTGGGTGCTCTGTGGCTGGCAGAGCCCGTGGGGCTGCAGCTGGTGGCCTGTGGGTTGGAGCTGACCTGCAGCGTGGCCTGGCTCTGAGCCCATCCTTGGAGAGCGTGGGGAATGGGCACAGCAGCCCCACTGCTGCCCAATTGCAGCATCTGGCTAACTGGAAGGAACACAAAACATTCCTGAGCCTGGAGGGCTTTCACAGCTCAATTTGGGGCTTAGGAGCCTCTCTATATTCTTTATTGCAGTGTTTGTGAGGTTTGTGTTTGTATAAACTTCAGAGTGCTGTCAGGAGGAAGGCAGATCAGCTAAAAAAGTGGTTGGTGCTTCTTGTGATGCTGAATCCAGGTGCTCCAACTTCTTGACATTATCAGCACTGAAATAAAAAAGAAAAAAAAGGAAAAATAAGCTGAACCCGGAGTTGGTACATTGTGTTGATAATGTGAGCGTGGTAGACATCCACAGGCATACATTCTAGACATGCATTTATATGTCATGCCTGAGGAGAAAATTATTGTAAAAGTGTGCTTCCTAATGCATCATCCAGACCTTGCAGCCTGAGCAAAACAGCAAAGGCTTACTCAACTAATCTTCTCCTAAAGATAATACCATGATATTTCACGCCATTTTGGGTTTGTTTTTTTTTTTTTTTTCCTAGCAAGATCTGTATGCATTTATCATACATTAAAAGGCTAAGGTAAATTATTTTCCTCTTGAAAATGCCAGCTGCAATAAATCCTCCCCCCTCACCACTCCTGTAATGGAGAGCTTGGCATTTTAAAGCTGTTGATTCACCTTGCTTGCAGGAGTCCCAGCCACCAGCTCCTCTGCATCTCCACTCTCTCCATCGGTGGTCCTGAGTTGCTTTTCCACATACCCTTCCTAATCCTTCACATGAGGCTGTGTTCCCATCCCTGTGTTCTCCAGCTGATCCCCACTAGCAGCCAAGGGGGGTTATCTTGTCACATACAGCTATTCAGGGGCTCAAATTAGCATCTTTCCCCTTAAACTCCTCTCTCCCTACCTGCAGCCCCTCGAAACCCTCCTTTCAGCTGAATGGTGCCTGTTAGAGGTGCAGGCTGTGCTGTACCCAGAGGGTGCCTGGTGTGTGTGTGTACTTTGTGGTATGTGCTGGTTGAGCCTGGCACGCTGCTCTCTGATACTGCTTTATGACAGTAGAAATGTCTGCTTGTGTGTAATGTCACGTCCTAGTTGTCATGTTTATTCTGTGGCCAGCATTGCCAGTGGGATCCAGGCTGTACCTACAGAAAGAAGTGCTTTATGCATTTGTACGTTTTAAGAACCGAGATTCATCACTGCTTTTCCATGTCCCCTACGTCTGTGCCCAGGTCTCAGTAGCCAGAGCTCCCTTACACAGAGCTGCCTGGCAATCCAGGCTCATATTCCTTCTCCAGACTGGAAGCAAAATTCCCAGCTCCTGTTTTTCGAGCCCCTTTGCCTGGTTTCTGTTGCTGCTCTGGGCTTGGTAGCGCTTCACGGACTCGCCCTTCCAGCTGTGGCTGGTAGGGACATTTCAGTATTACTTGGAAAAATAGAAAAAAAGGAGTGGGAGTAAAACACTCAAGTTCTGCAGCGAGGCCGCACTGACAGTTTTAAATGCTTATTTGTGCTTTCTTGTGCGTTAGCACTGGAAAATGAGAATGTGAGGGTGGAGGAGAGCGCGGCGTTGTTCAGCGGCACCGCCTCTGTGCAGCGGCGGCTCGGGGGACAGGCACGGCGTGGCCCTGCTGTGGTGGCCCTGCTGTGGTTTAGCTGCTGGGTGTGAGTGGCTTGGCCACCACCAGCCAGCCCCACGTTATGTAAAGGTCATCTGGGCCAGGGTTAATTCTATTGCCACCAGACTTCGGCGAAAGTAAATACGCAAAACGTTACGTAACCCGAGGGGAGAAGTGGGATGAAAATTGTGCTGCCCACAGATTGAGTGGGGAGGGTTGTGGGTGTTGGTAACTAGTAATTTAGAACATCTGCAGACTTTTTATTATTACTTTTTTTTTTTTTTAATGTTTTCCATTTCCCTGTTTTGTGGCAGTACCTTTCTTAAAAGACCTGGAGGCAATGTTGTATCCAGCAGTAGGTGAATTTAAAGGCTTGGGTGGCTTTCATTGAGGTTAGTGCTGAAATGCTGTGCTCAGAATCAGAATCCAAATGGTGCTTGGATAATCTCAGCTTGCCAAGTCTATAAAGAAGCTTACCCTAACTCTTCCCAACACCTCTCCTCCTTGTGTCCCCCAAAACTGGGGTGTTTGTATAGGGAGAGATCTGCCATTTCCCCCATCAGCATTAGCTGGTGTGGGAAATGCTGTGTTCTCTGTTTCTTTGTGGAGGAACCACGGTACAGCCACTGGGGCAGACATCCCTTCTACAAACTGGTGTGTTCAGACCTCAGTTTTGCTCTCTGTTGATGTTTTCCCCCTCCATCCCCACAAGCACAGTAACATTAGTAGCACTTACAGTCTCCTTTCCATCCAGGAGTGGTTTTGGATTTTATGGGAAAGCTGTAAAAAGAATAATCCTCTGCTTGCAGATATAGATCTTCATGTTAGTCTGGATATATTCCCCACGCTTGGGACAGGGCCAACTGGACTTCTTTAATGTTCAGCTTTCCTCTTTTGCTTTTTTTTTTAAGAACTTATCTTTACTAGATATTTTAGCATTCCATTTCTATGTTGCTTTATTTCAAGAAAGGAGATATTTAATCTTCCACATGCTCAGTTTAATCAGAGGGCTGAAAATAGGTGTTTGGGGATTCCGATGTTATTTATTTTTCCCTATTAGGAAATGAGTCACGAGTCAGTGACAACACTGTCTCCAATCAGAGGGAGTCAAAGCCTGTGGATGCCAAGGACTTGTCTGCTAAAGATGACTTTAAACTGCACAGTCTTACAGCCTTCTCTGAACCTCAGCCTGTTTCAGGTGTGGCTTTGGCCTTTTGTTGTTCTTCTTCCCAGCACACTGAAAAGGACATTTCACTCTCTGTCAGACGTCCTGAGAGGTCCTGAGTGCTTTTTCATCCCAGTAAATGGAGGGGGTGTCACAGACGGTCAGCATTGCTCAGCACTCCCTCAAGTACATCACAGAGGCATCTGTTGGCAGAAGCACTCACGAAATTACCCATCAATATCTCTGCATTTCAGCTGTCACATACTCACTGCACTGATAGAAAGTCACGTGTGTGGGCCAGGCTGGGATGGCTTTACGGGAAAGATGGCTAAAAAGTAATTTCTCTTCCCTTCAAGACAGGGAGTGCTCAGGATATTCTGCTTACAGCCAGATATTTAAGTCCCATTCAGTTTAACACACCTCTTAAAATGTGTATACCAAGAGCTGCCTCAAGATGCTAAATATTAAAATTGAATTCAAAAAATCAACTCCTGTTTTATTTGTTGCTCAGGTTCTTTTCCTCAGGTTCTTTCCTTTTTGTTATGATACTGCTCTGATATGAAGTAATCTTCTCTCTTCAGTGCTAAAAATTAATTACTTTTAAGAGCAGAATGAACTGTATGTTAAAAAGCATTTACTTTCTACATTAAAAAGTACAACTGGCTCTTAAGTCCAGAGGACAATTATATTGGCTTTAAGGGAAAAGAAAAGTAATTACAAATAACTGTCTGCAAAGCCAGATGAGAGTGCCTGGATTTTGTGGAAAATGTATCTTAATCCCTTGATTTGACAGTCGCTGGCAGTCAGAGCAGGAAAAGAAAGTCAGTGAGCTTTTTTTTTCCATCTCTGTGCAGTGGGAAATGCACATCCTACTGCAGAGATAGAAAAGGATCAAATAACTCTACAGGGCAGCATGACAGTCACACACATTCTTTTCTGGAGAAACAGCCCATAGTCAGGGTATTCCTGGTTTCCAGTGACAGGAGCATCACAGGCTCTGCCCGAGTCTCCTGCAGATCTCTTGTGTATGTTTACAGAAGTGCTGTGGTAGTAAATTATGAAGCTTTTATTTTTGTGTGTGTGTGTGTGTGCTGTGTTCATCATAGCTGTCACTCCAAGACCTAAACAAAACTGGAGCATTGCCATGCTGCTGCTGTGGCAACACCGGAATAAACTTTTTATGACCAAATAGTTTGAAGTCTGAGACAAAAAAAAACAACAAACAGGTAGAGGAAGTAGAGTTTTTTGCTGATATTTATTTTTTTAATGTTCTCTCATCATCCAATTGCTTGAAACCATGGCAGAGCAAGGTGTGACACTGTTCTCTCTTCAAATCCCAAAGCATTCCTTACCATTCTTGTTTCAGACCAGTTTCTTACTCCCTACCCCCAAAGAGGGGATTGAATTGCATCCCTCAAGTTCAGGCTAGAGGCACTTCCAGATCCTGGATTGCTCCCACAGAATTAACAAACCCACGTGTGTGTGTGTCTGGGGGCTGCAGAGCTAATTGCCACCTCCTAAAGCTTCACTTCCTCTTGTAAAGAGTGAGGCTGTGGTCAAGCTGTAAAACAGCAGCTTGAACAAACATGTTTGAAGTTTCTGATGTGCACAACAGTCGCCTATAAAAACACACCTAAGGAAGACACGGGTTTCCAAAATTCAGGGTGATTTACCTGGGGTACTTTCCTGTGTAGCTCAAGTCCACAGCAGCCTAACCCCATGAAAACAAGTCCCCTGTGGGAGGTTAAAGAAAGGCAGAGCTGGGGATGTTCAGAACTCTTTTATGGGAAACAATGAAATGGTATCTAGCACACATAAAAACCATAATATATAGCAAATGCAGATGGAGCTGCAGGCCACTGAAGAAAGAGCAAAGGTGTAAAAGCATGTTTTTAAAAGCATATAAAAATGACCCCAGGGGGATCTGAGTGTGAGGAAGAAAAAAACATCAGCAAGAGCAGTATATTCCTGCTGGGAGAGGGATGTGGGTGATGGACTGAAACACCCCCAAATGCCAGAATGAAACCTGTGGCCTTGGGACCCAGAGAGACTGGGAAAGGGAGAGGTTAGCACCAGGAAACAGGGCAGAAACTACTCTGTATATCAGTTCTCCCTATGCTAATGTTATTTTTTTCTGTAATTAAAAAAGATTGAAGAGATAAATCTTGACTAATATTGATTAGGGTCTTAAGGCCTCAGTTATTCTAGCAGTAAATACTTGGTCTTTTGTATACATATGAATATATACACATACATGTGTATATATATATATATATATATATGGTGTGCTTCCTCTTTACTGATAAAACAAGATAACAGAATAATTAATCATGTGACATCACCTTTCAAATGAAGGTTTGGGCTGTAGGATTACAGCCTAGAGATGATAAAGTGTGGTGTCACATACATCCCACCTAAATTACTCACACGCCCTTCAGGCTGGCCTTGGCTGCCCTCAGGAGCCCTGGATGGGAATGCACATGTTGGGTCTCATGCTGGGATAATTGTGTGTGTGACGGCTGCTGGGGTGCAGGGGGGGAAGTGTGAAAACCAAACAGCCTTGAGTGGCTTCCAAGGAGGCCCTGGGACCACGCTGGGGATGTCTGTGTGCTAAGGCAGAGCAGCTCTCCTGGATCTCACCTCTTTTCCCCAGGTGAGATCCAGGTGATGTGTTCCTTTCCCTGCTTAGAGCAATCAGAGCAAACCCCAGTGTGTTCTTGGGGGTGTGAGCTGGGCAATCTGCTTTCACAGCAGATGGTTTAAATATTCCCCACCCTAAGGGCTGGTTTGCACAAGGGCAGGCAGCACAGGAGGAGAGGGAGCTTGGGCCGTGCTGTGGGAACAGGCAGAGCCATGGAAATGCTGTTGGGAATGGGGATCCCTCCACACTTGCTGTCAGACTCTGGCTGTTCTCTCTTTCCCAGCCAGTCTCCCTCAGCTGAACAGAAAGTGGCACAGGCTGAGAGGCCAGAAGTGTTTCTCCTCCAGCACTGCTGGGTTTCCATGCTGCTGGCAGGTGGGATCTGCTCAGGGCCTCCTTCAAGCACAGCGTGCAACACAAATGAGCTGGTCACACTTCATAATTCCTGCCCTAAGGAATCTTGTGTGGGTAGTGGGGATGGTGACAGTCACGGCTGGGAGGTGGAGGTGGCATCTCACACATCCGAGCCTGGGGTGGTTCTCTGCATCCTCTGAGGCAGCAGGACAGGACAGCTGGCCCTGGCCACGGTGCTGGGCTTGCCTGGGAGCACAGGTCAGCCTGGAACCAGGCTCCTTCCAAGGCAAGTGGAGGGTTCTGCTTGGCCTCAATTCCCACACTTCTGAGCAGCCTCCTCACCGAGGGCAGCCTGCTGCTCCCCTCCAGGGCACTCTGAAGTGCCTTAGCAAAGCGCTCAAGAAAACTTTTAGCAGTGGATATTCCCTGTCTTCCACTTCTCTCATGCTTCCAGCTGAGCAGAGGAGTGAAACTCCTGCTGTATTCCATGGAGCAACATCAGTGCAGCTTCTTCAAATTCCCTGAGGTCTTCATTTGGCTCAAGTCTTGTCCTAGATGGCTATAAAATTTTGATCTGTGATTTTGTGTTGGGTTTTTGGACTTTTGCTACATTGTGCACTGCCAGACATTGAGGTTCACAGTGACTTTTGTTCACTTACTGTGTTGAATGTTAAAAGAAAATAAAAATTCTTCTACTTCAGGCTTTAAAATGCTCTTTAATGCAGGAAGAGGACCTCAGGTACATTTAATGCATTTCATCTACAAGAAGTGCTTTTAGAGGATGACTGCATTAAATAAGTAGAGAGCACTGGATATTTATCAACAAATAAAACTGCAAATAAAAGAGGCAGCTGGTTCAAGGTTTATCTGTAAAAATTACTGAAGCATTTATAGAAAGGTTTTGTCAGATAATTTGCATATTCATGAGTAATTTCTCCAGTTGCTGTATTTAGTTGATAATGCCTTTTTTTAAATACTGTAATTAAAAAATTTTTATCTAGGTTACACTTCAATTGTTTTCTCAGATGCACCAAAGCAATTGGTGTTTTGTTTACTTGCTGTTTTAAAAACAGCTATTACCTGTAAAACATCAGTTGCAAGGAAAATTTTCATACCTGACAAATTTCTAGGAGGACCTCCCAGGTAATTAGACTCTGGACACTGCCATTTGAGAGCCCCACAGCTACAGAGGTGTTTCTAGGACAGAAAAGGGAAGGATGGAGGAGGAGACAGATTAGGAGGCAAAAAGAAGGATGAGAGCATGCACCAGGAAAGTTGGCTGCAGCAAAGCCCAGAGCCACTGATAAGTCTGTCAATTCTTCTTTAGCCTTGAGGAAATGAAGATTTATGTTTGTTGGTGAGGGCAACAAGAGAGAAGTTTCTTCATCAATCCATTCTGCAAACGTCCCTGGCTGGTAATCCCACACTCAGGACTCCAGGCTGCTGTCGTCTGGCTGGAATGTGGAAAGTTTATTCCATGGGCAGCATTGAAGCAAATGAGATCCCAATTAGGGCAAGTATAGAAAGCTGTGAAATTTCCCATGTGCAATTTCCTTTTAGAAAGGGATTCTCCTCTCTCACATATTAGTATTTCATAGAAATATTTCACTGCGACAAAAATATTTAACTTTCCACTTCTACCAGCTGGTGTCAAGTTATGTGATTATATGATAATGTAGAAATCTAAATCATGAAGCTAAGATGATGCATTTTGACCTTATCACATAGTAGTATTCCAGACCAGTCAAGTCTGAATTACCATTTTTAGTGAAAATGTTGACAAATTGTGTATCTTCTCATGGAACACTTGAGTTTAATGGAAGCATCATTTCCCAGTGGGAAAATGTGCCATTAAACAAAATGTCAACAGCTGCTGGGCTGGAGAACATGCTAGTGGACAATGGGAGGGGAGGAAAAAAAGACACATGTCATTGACACACACATACACAGTTGATGAAATCAATTTCAATTTACTCAAGTTGTTCTAGCATCACTTTCAATTACATATGCCAAGGAGAAAGCTACAGCATCCAGCTGTGGGAATCAACAAGACAATTGTGTGGCAGTTGTGAAAAGAACAGTCAGCAGAGAAATTATTTGCATTTGCTTTTCTTGACAGCTGATATTTTCCTGATAAATTGCTGCCCTTTGTTGTTCTAGCTGCTTTGAAGAATCAACCCACTCAAGGGGGTGGTGGCTTTGCCCTCATTGCTGGCTTTCCATCAGCTGGCACAGGTTGGGGAGGAAAGCAGGAGACTGAGACAGGAGGAGGAGGAGGTTGCAGACCATGCAGCAGAGGTGAAGCTGGAGCAGTGGCTAAAGACATGCTGTGGAGAGGGTGCTGCTCCAGTGATGGTGCTGTCCAGAGCTCTGAGTGTCAGGGTGGATTTGGACAGGATTGGTGGGAGTAAAGATACTTTCCTGGCTTGACATGAGCTGATGACCATCAAAACAAGAAGGCCTGTAGGGCTGAGAGAGGCAGAGGAACTGTGAAATCAGACATCTTCTGCCTAGGGAGTGTGGGTTTGTGCCAGTGAGGGAGGAGGACAGGAGAGATTGTCAAGGCAGCTGGTATTTAAACTCCAAACTATGCAGCTGTGCCATGGGATTTATTTCCATAGCGAGCCCCAGCAAGGAGGAGGTAGAGGGAAACTTTGGCAGCAGGATGTGCAAAAGGTGCTCGTATAAAATATGCAAAATCGTTCCCCCAGGATTTCCCTTCAGTGGGGTCATATTGTTGTTAAATGGATTGTTAAATAGGATTTAAATAGCTTATTAAATGGGGTCCCCAGCTGGGTGGCTCTTAGTGGGCAGACTGTTCCAATTATTCTGGATTTGCCCTTTTCCTGCAACAGCCCTGCCCTGTCTAATACCAATATTTCAGCAAAATTCACTTTTGCAGGAATGTTATTCTATCCTAGGATCTGGGCCAGGCCTTTATTTCTGCTAATTACAGATCAGTCATTCTTTTTCTTTTCTAAATGTTGAAAAAATGTGTTTTATGTGCAAGAATGGCTGATAAGTGATACACCCACAGGAACGTTATATTTTTCTAACATCCGCCTCTGTGTTCTTTCTCTAATTTGCCTGCCACTGTCTTTGTAGAGGATCTGTCCCCTTTCCCTAGCATTGTTCCCTCCTTTTAGATGTTTTTTCTTCAGCCACCCTTAATTCCCACCACTGCCACATCATGGTTTATTGCTTTTTTGTGCTTGATCAGTTGGTGAGTGTGCATTTTCTCTTTGTTTCAGGCATTCTTTGTCAGTCTTCACTAGGTGCTTAATGGTAAAACCTCACCTGCACCATTCTACTTCATGGTGGGACCAGGGCAGAGTGACAGAGCAGGAGCACCACAAGTACCATCTAACCCCTTTCAGTTGGTGATCCTGTTCTTAAAACCTGTTGGTGCTGCTTTTTATGGAGAATCTTCAGGATGTCTCCTGTTTATTTCAAAACAACCTCTTTGGCCATTGAAAGAGACCTAAGAATGATGAAGCTGGCCCCAGTGTTTTCTAAATTAGACTGAGGCAGCTCAGTGATAAAACAGTGGTTTGCCAGTCTCAGCTGGCTTTATGCTGGTGAAGATGTTGTGTGTCAGCACGGGTGGCCCTGACTCATTCCAGTCCTCTTGAGAATAAACTTTGAGGCTTTGGGCAACATTTTCAAAGCACCTCGGTAGGCAGGGATCCCACATCCCCTCCTTGTCATCAAGGTCTGAGCTTCAGAGTGCCAGAGTCACCACCAGCAGTGACCATTCCACACGTGAGGTGTGTGGAGTGCTTGTTGCCCTTTCCTTTCAGGTTTGTTGTGGTGTGAGGGCTCTCCTGAAACGTGTGCCTTTTGTGCATGCTGAAATCCCAGCAGCTGTTGGAGGCACCCAGCATTTGTCTGGGTCCTGTTCCTGCTGCCATGCAGTAAAATGAGGAGCCAAATGATCTCCCTGCAGTGCTGAATCCGTCAGCAGAGGTTGAGCTGTCTCAACACAGCACAAAGCTTCCATCTTCCCCTCAGTCCCAGGGATGGAAACAGAGCTGGGGCACCAGGAGCAGCTTGTCACACTTGAACTTTTCATGTGGGAGCACTGCTTGGTTCCTTAGGCTCACCAAACTGGCAGAAGTGATGTTTCTTGCCCAAGATGGCTGTTGAGAGCTGTGTTTTTAGGTTCCATATTTGAAAACCACCTGGGAGGTCTGAAGACACATCTCTCCATGGGGTGGCACGTGTTTGTTGCACATGTGTGGAGGGAGAGCCGTGACTGTGCTGTGCTGTGGGTGAGGAGCTGCCTGAGAGGAGCAGTCTTGGCATGCCTGGCCAGAAAAAGGCCTGGAGCCAGCTCCTGACCAGGCACCTCGCTGTTCTTGACAGCAGGCCCCAGCACAGGCTGCCAAAAACCACTGAGGAGTGTGAAATCTGTTTTCTGGGGAAGGAGCTCACACCTGGGCTAGAAACACAGCTCTTCTTCCCAGTGTTTTGTGGCCAGGGCCCATCACATGTCTGTCTGGACTCGCTGCTGTCCAGCAGTGCCTGTGCCAGTCACTTCTTCTCCCTCCTGCTTTATCTGGGCTGCAGGGAAAAACTGTCTTAAATTCTTCACTGGGCTCTTTGAGCTTGCTGTGGGAAGTCTCCCTTGTATCTGGCTGCAGTGAGCATGGTGTGGAGATCAACAGAGTGTGGAAAACTACTGAGAGCTTCTGGGAGGGGATGGTACACCACTCCTTAACACAGTGTGTGACTAGAGCCCCACCGAGCTTCCAGCTTCTGTCCTGTCTGTGTGTGGTGCCCACGCCCCAGAGGACAGGCTGGGGATGAATCCACTCTGACCATCGTTGGCTGAGGGAGGAGCAGCACCAGAGATGGACATGATGCACAGCGTCATCTCCACATTCAGTAACAAATAAGACCACAAAAGTTCTCGAAATAGCTCTCCTTGTGTTTGTGTTGGGGTGTCCAGGAGAATGGCAGCCAGGGACAGACTATGGCAGTCTGGAAGCTTCCTCACTTCACTGACCAACATCCTGCCTCCAGAATACCAAGAACTTTCTACAGGACACTAGATGATGGCTAATAAAGGATGGACAGGAAAGTACCAGGAGTACAGTTATGTTGGCCTGCCGGGTTTCACATAAAGAAGGGTGCTGGTGTGTCAGGGTTTTTGGATGTACAGCTCTGCCCTGGTCCCTCAGGCATGGCCCCTGAGCAAGCCCAGGAGAGATGTGGAAGGGACACTGCCACCTGGAACACGAGCCCTTGGGCAATGGGCAAGGGGTTCACCACCTGTTGCTTTGAGTTGTGCTTGCCAGAAAACTCACCACCCCAAATATTTTATTTTTCCTTTTGACCATCACGCTCCCAGACACTGCTGCTTTGCAGGCCATCCCAATGGCTGTGTTCCAGTTTCTTGGTGGCATTTGAAGGGTCATCCATCTCAGGGTGTCCTAGTCAAGTTAAGAGAATCCTTGGAAGAACCCAATATAAGCGTGATTCTGCACACAGATCCATCCTGAAGTGCCATAACTCCTTTTTCCTGAGGCACTTATTTCTTGGTTAGACAGGGCTTTGGTTTATGGCAACAGGAGGGAATGAGTCTTACTTTCAACATCTGAGAAACTGCTTTGATTCACGGAGATGATTTTCATTATCAGTACCTGCTAGTTCCTGAGCAGGGCCAGGGGGGCAGCTCTGCCCTCTGAAGCTTTTTATTCCGTGTAGTGGCTGTTCAAACATGGCCCTCACTCCTCAGTGGGCACATCTCATGGCACTGGCCAGCCTGTGGGGAGAGAAGCTGGGGGAAGCCCTGCCAAGAAATACAAAAAGTGTAACCAATCAAGCTACTTATGGGATTTCTGTAAATCCACAAGGAACCCATTTGACACCCTGTCCCTGCAGCTGTCACCATCTGCATAAACAGGATCTCACCTATGATTGAGGGCTTTTTAAAGCAGAAGGAAAATGTAAAGGTGGTTACAACGTGGATTCAAAGCTTCCCGTCCCTGGATCTGCGTTGTGCTGATCCCTTCCTGAGGAACTAAGAATTCCAAGGGTGCTGTGCCCAGGTGTGCCTGAAGCACAGGTCTGATGGCTGGGGTACAAAAAGGGCAAGTGTCAAAGCAATGATGCTATGCTGCTGTGAAGGCTCCATGCCCTCCTGAGATCTCCACAGGTGAGGCAGACTTTTCCACTCTGAAACAAGCCAGCTTTGGGGCAGCTTCTTCCCCTTCAGTGGTGCACACACTGCCTTGCTTCAGGGGCTGGCTCCAGGTTCTGGAATGGTAAAAACATTCGTCTTTTATTTCTGTCGCCGCTCAATATTATGGGAAAAGATGTTATCACAGCTAATCCGTGCGGTGTCTCTGGAATTTCTTGGCCTGTGAGGGTTTATGCTGCATTCATGTATTCCATGAATTGGGCACAGGTTTTGCTTCCGACAGCAGGAGTTTTTTCAAGGGCATCCCAATAAGATGAAAGTGTGGTCGCTGACAGAAACCACAGTGTCAGACTACGGGCTTGAGGATGTTTTGAATGGCTCTGTATTTTAATTCTTGATTTCCCCTGGCATTTAGACAACCAGCAATTTATTTGAAATCCTAAGGGGAGAGGAAAAAGAAGGAGAACTGGAGGAAATGCCTTAATTTAATTGATCGGAATATTTTGGAAGTTCGCATGTGTCCTATTTTTTTTTTTTAAAAGAGATAACTAGAGAATAGAAAAAAATACTGTGGAAAATCATACCAAAACTTTAACATATTTTTTCCTTGGTTTTTTTTTACTTCTAATTATAATCCTAATATGCTGAGAAGGTATAAAGCAATACCTAATGGCTGAAAAAAATAAAAATTTGGCACAAGAGCGACTGCTGGGGAACTCACTGCTGCAGCCTTTTGGCAGAGAGTCCCATTTCTTGTAGGAAGACTTTGAAAAACCCTGGTACTATCAGGATTATAAAGTTTGTGGTTTTGCGTGGGAAGAGTAAGAAAAAGAAAATGAGATCTTGAACGTCAGGATATGATCTATCCTTTGTCTTTTCCTCAGCTCCATATTAAACACTTCAGTAGGCATTTTCAAAGGTTGCTGTGTGAAGTATCAAGCAGAAACAATGACCCAGTGTTGTGATCGAGGCTGGGGAACCTTAACCAGTAACTTGCAGCTGCCTGTGTGAGTTATCTGCAAACCACATCAGCATTGTCTTATGTATATCAAAGATGATCATTTCCTATATTGTTCTAACATACCTGCCCTGCTCTGCTGGGGCTGCAGGAAAACAGGAAAGGAGGAGGGTCTTGGCTGTGAGTGGGTATCTTGTTCTTCCTTTGTGATACCAAAACATTTGTGAATGAGCTTTCACTCTGAAGTAGGCTGAGCTGGTAAGGAAATCCATAATTTTCTGTCCATTCACGTTTCATTCACATTGTTTACCTTTTGTTTAAACAATGAGGTTTTGTTGGTTTTTGTTTTGTTTTTTGCTTTGTGGAACATGATTGGCCCACACCAGCCCCTGTCCCCAGTCCTTCCAGCCTTTGACAGCATGGGCAGGGTGAGCTGTGCTGGGGTATAGCATCAGAGGTCACACAGAGGATTCACTCAGGCTTTAAATGTACAGTCAATAATATTTCTTAAAATTCTGTAAAGTGATACACCATCTGCACAGAGGGGCATCCCTTTCTTCACGTGTCCCAGCTAGACCTCATGTACAGAAATTCCTTCTGCAATGTTCCACCAGCTATAGCAGTCCAGCCAATCCATGAAGATCAATGGCTGCATTGCTGACATACTGACAGCATTCCTTTCCCTTCAGATTTTCCTGCAGAAAGTTGGCATCTTGTTATTATGCATGTATCTGTTCAAACCTCTCTTTACTCTTGCTTGTGACCAAAAGTTGCTGTTGATGTGCAGCCATTATCACTTCACAGCTGCAGCACCTGCAGAGGTGGCACATGCTAAAGGAAGGTAAAGCATAACCAAGCAATGCTCTGCAGAACAGCACAAAAATAAATGTGAAGCAGCCTTGTGCGTGAGAGGAGGGGAAAGCTTGCACACAAATGCAGGATCAGATAATCCTGGTTAAATGTACACCACGGTGTAATCAGATTGTGCTGTTGGTTTGTGTTGTTGTAATGGTATTTGTAATAAGCAGCTTTGCTCAGGAGCCTGGTGTTCGTGCGGAGTGCTGTCCTCTCAGGGGGTGTTTCTCAGGGTGCTGTGCTGTCTGTAAACAGGGCAGCTCAAGGTTGCTTCCCCGTGCTGGTGTCCCAGAGGACCCAGGAGCCAAGTGAGGCTGGGAATCTCCACTGCAGAGGAGGAGGTGAGGCAGAGGAGGCTGTCAGCCCTTTGCTGACCCCGGGCTACGCTGCACATGGAGCAGAGCATGATCCAAAGGTCCCTGACCCCACAGCCCAGGTTTGCTGCAGACACGTGAGCAGCAGTGCCACGCTGGGGTGGCCTTGTGCCCAGGCTGGTGGGCAGGGGCTCTCAGCTGGTATAGCCCTGCTCCCAGGGATCCTTCCCAGGGTGCCTGCTCTGCCCGTGCTGCCCAGCCTGCCCTGGCCACCCACTCACAGAGAGCTCATCTGCAGCCCTGTGCTGAGCCCCATGGACAGCCCCATCTTCTCCTTCAGGGAGGGAATGCATAAGGCTGGGTATAACCCCTGCTAATTTAACCCACAGGTCCGTATTGCTTAAAATCTGCACCACAAGCAGGATGCAGGTTTTGTAAGAGCCCCTCAGAGCTCACAGGTGTGAGATGCATACAGAGAGGCGTCAGCAGCTCCCCTCTGACACGACCCTCTCTACATCTGACATGCTTTTCTCAGATAATGGTGGTTTTTGGCTTGCCCAAGCAGCTGGGCTGGGTTAACAGCAGAGAGCCCTGTGCGAGACGGATTCCCAATAGCCGGGGCTCAGCAGCTGAATTTGTGAAATAATCCCACCGGCTTTAATCGAGGGAGGAGACTGTGAGAGGCTTGTAAATTCCTACAGCAAAATTCTCATTCACGAAGCAGATCCTGCCTGCAATGTGCTTATCTCCCTCCCTCTGTGTGCAGAGCCCTTGACGTCAATGGAAGATTCGCTCTTTCGGGGAGAGCAGAAGACTGAGGTCACGCTCCTCCCTGCAAACAGCAGAATTATGTCCCTGGCATTGAGGCGAGAAGGCTCTAGGCTTTTGCACAAAAGCAAAAAAACTTGAAACAATGGCATGCACAGAAAAATAAAAAGGTAGACTGAGTGCAGGAGAAGCATTTGGAGCTGTATCAGCAGGCGGTGGAAGGATGCCACTCTCGGTTGCATTTAAAAATGAGCTGTTTGGCAGCCATGAATGGTGTGCAGGATTTTCATTCATTCATCCCCCTCTCCAGCTCTAGGAAGGGACATCTGTCAGCCCTGAACCCAGGCAGCATCCAGGCTGCAGCATGCTGTGCTCATAGCCCAGCACATTTAAATCAGCAACCCAGAGGTTAAACTCCACAGCTCAGCCACCGGTGGCCTCAGTGATATTTATAGATTGCATTACATTTGCTGCAGCTTTTATGAGCAAAAGGTACTCCTCATGGCTAAATTATCAGAGGTTAAGTGTGACCAGTTGTAGTTAACCTCATGATGGATGTTGCTATTTTGATTTTTTTTCCTTGTGTTTGAGAGGACTGAGCATATGGGTTTAAGAATCTCTGAAGAAAATATTAGATTTATTGTTTTTATCAAATTCCATTTATAAAGCTGCTTTTGCTGAGGAAGTCCTTTGCAGAAATTAACATTTTACCTAGCTTAAACTCTGGAACAGTATCCAGCCCATGCAAATTAAACACTGCCATTCCCCTCAAAGAGCTGTTTATTTCTTCTCTGCAATAAGGGAAGCGAGTTCCTAACTCCGCGGGGAACTTATCGCTCTGCAAATGAGGTTTGAAGCTGCACAGAAATGCAGCATAGTTCGCCGAGGCCAAAAGCCAGCTGAGGTGACCAAAGCCAGGAGAGGTGTCCCTGGGCGCTCCCCGTGGTCCTGGGAGGGAGGAGGGATGTCTTCTGCAGGACAGTTTCCTCCCAGGGCTGGAAGTCAATCAACATGTGGCTCACGCCACGAAGCCGGCAGCGTAAACGGGGAGTTTGTGTTGCTTTCATCCCGTCTCATGTTCCTGCCGAGGCTGTTATTATTCACCATTTACCTTCTCAAAATATTGAGCCAATTAGAAAAGCAAATCTCTCTTTTGGTGAATGCCCAAGGGTGAAGCTGTAACGATGTGTGTTCTCCGCAAGCCCTAATTGCGGGTGTCGCAGTTGCGCCTGGGACTGCTGGGCTGAGCAAACCCAAATTCCTGTCTGAGATATTTTACACCTTGGCCAAGCCACACTGAGTGGCTGCTTTTGTCCAGCTTCATGAGCCGGGTGGCTGAGGCTGGTCAGCTCTGGGATGGGAAAGGCAGCTACAGGGAAGGAAGGGATGGCTCCTGGGGAGCGTCATCCCGGCGGATGGCAAGGGGAGGTCCCAGCTGCTGGATCAGGCTCTGTTGCTCACAAACTGTGAGCTGCCAGTGCATTTATTGAGATGGGGGCTGTAATGAGGGGAGGTCCCAGCTGCTGGATCTGGATCCAGCTGCTCACAAACTGTGAGCTGCCAGTGCATTTATTGAGATGGGGGCTGTAATCCTGGCTGGGAGATACAAAGAGGAGTCTCTGGGTTTTTCCCTTGTTGATTGTCAGACAGGTGGGGTGGGAGGGTTGTTAATCATAATGCAGACAGGATTACCCCTGTGTGCTGTCAGTTAGTTAGGTATGGATCTAAGGTCCTGGAGCTGAAATCTTGTGCTTTTCTTATATTTCCTTTCTTGTGGTGAATTGAGTAGCATACTCTAAAAGTTTGCATGAATGAGGGTGTGTAGTCAGTTGAGAGATTTCAGGCAAAGGAAGATTTCAGTATGGAAGTTCTAGAAGCTGCTGTACTTGCTTTTACATGCCAGGACTTCTGCCCCCACCCTGCATAATGAAAGCAGGGCTAACTTAGTGAATCCCTTTATTAAACTCATCTGCCTGCCATTAGTGCTGTTTCATACATGATAAGTGGTATTGCTAAGCTTTCTAAAATGAGTATAACAATCTAACTGGTGCCCAATGGGATATCCATCTTGTGTCTGACTACAAGGAATAAATTATGCTCTCACACTGATAATTGCTCATGCCTGAGTTCAAGGATTACAGTCCTGCAATGCTGATGATTGGAACTGGTCTCCCTTTTTTGTGCACAGATGCTCCCTGTGATCCACTTCAGTGTCTGCCTCAGCTTCTCCAAATTGATTGCTCTTTGCAAAAGAAGGAAGACATAATTCTGCAAAAGCTTTGCAGGCAGCTAGGACCTGATTTAAATTCTGAATATAACTTCTGATGTCTTCTAGGTAGTTTAAAGAAGTATTCCTGGCAATTTTAGTGGTTCTGAAAATGGGGTGGGTCACAGAAAAACAGCATTCACAAAGAAATACCTTCCGAAAATACAGAAGTATTAAAAAAAAACCTGCAGAAGTTCATGTAAAAGTAAGTCTGTTCTGAATGGAAGAAGCAGAAATAACTACGAAATTTTTCTCCCTAAAATAAATTCCCCAAGCTCCTTAACAAGACTGGTGACAAAGCAACGTATGAAGCTCTGCTCTACGCTTCACTGCCTATTTTCTCACCCTCAGCTTAAAAATAACAGCACTGTAGCACCTTCTGTTTTCTCATGACGTCTACACACACTTTATGAATAATCTTGAGGGGGAACGCTGTGCTTGATCTCTGATTGGGATTTTCCCGTCTTACCCGGTGTTGACTTAACCCTGCTTCCAAGAAGTCAAGAGTAAAACGCCCATTGATTTCGGGTGCGAGCAGATTTTGACTTTTCAGAAATGCTCAGCCATATGTGTTCTCGTTTTGGAAGTATCATGTGGTTGCATTTGGCCCATGTCGTGTTTTAGTCACTCAGAAAGAACACGCAGAGTTCCAGCCTGTCCTTACCTGCCCTCACGACTGCAAGAGCTGAGGGCCTTGGGGAGGTTTTGAGGGCCAAAGGTTCTGCTGTTGTCCTGTTTTGGGGTTTTGCTTGTTTGTTTGTTTTCCTTCCCAAATTTCAGGAAAACATTTCTATTCTGAGACAAAGGGAACACAAACATTTCTAATATGCTGTGAAATAAATCCGAGGGAGAAAAATGTTTGAACTCAGCCTATATGTTTTATTTGGGAATAAATGGTAACAGCATCTTTATTTTATTCCTCGTGGTATAATGTAGTATTTTAAAGGGGGTAAAAGAGTTTGGAATCAGGAGTTGAAACACTGTTTTAATCTTACTGAAGACCTTTTAAATTTCCTACATTTAAAAATAAAATGTTATCAGAAGTGACACATCTGTGAAACATTTACTTTTGGCTGATTGGTATTTTCTGAGGGAAAAGCATTTCACTGAAAATTTCTATCAGGCTTTAGGGTTTCTTGGTCTTTAATGTATTTACACCCATCAATATCAAAGAGAGGCTTAGGAAATGCTCTGGGTTTGTGTTATCTTGACTGAGGGCAAGATGAAGGGC
This sequence comes from Passer montanus, assembly GCF_014805655.1. Classification (NCBI taxonomy): domain Eukaryota; kingdom Metazoa; phylum Chordata; class Aves; order Passeriformes; family Passeridae; genus Passer; species Passer montanus. The sequence goes on from NW_024366703.1 coordinate 14,090,998, forward strand.
TCAGAGTGGAGATGCTGTGGAGCTTTAGGGGGATGAGCCTGCAGGCAGGGATCAGAGCCCGCTGGCCAAGGGGAGTCTCAGCAGCTGTGAATCAGGAGCACAGCCCATTAAACCTGCTGCTCTCCAAGGGTAACAGCCCCTGGCAGAGGGGCTGGCTGAGCAGACCTGTGTCAGCTTCAGCTACCTCCCATCTGTGACCACAGAGCCCTCACTTTCACAAGGTGTTTACACAGCCCAGCGTTTTGCCTAAAATCATGCGAGAAACCTGTGCTAGAGGAAGGACTTAGAACTAATCCTCCCAGGGTCTGAGGTTAATGTCCTTTCCCCTGGCTTGTCTTTCCTGGTGCCATCCCTATCCTCCTGTCTGCTTAGTCATCTGTAAGGTAAGCTGAGCATGGTGGGGAGAGCTCCTCTCCAGCCAAGGGTGTAAGCAAATTAAGAAGACAAATGCAATTAATCTGTGTTTTCTCTCACATTCCTCGTGCTGTGTCCTGCTGTCACCATGTGTTCCCCACTGCAGCCACTGAGGGATTTTCACTGGACATGGCACAGCTTTTGAGCATGTTTCCTGATCTAGATCTGCTGGTTAAAGGATTTGCTGTCCCCCTCACATGATGATGGCACATACCAGCCAGGTTTCCCATGACTTTGTGAAAAAATAATTGCAGTCTTCGTGTCATAGGGTTGTTCTGGTTTAAACACGCTGCTCTGAGCAATGTGAGTTGGAAGGGGAGTCAGCCTGTGACTTTGAAACTGTGCAAATCACTCACAAGAAATTTGTCTCAGACGTTTTTATGGTATTTCGGTTGGAGTTCCATGAAAAGTACAAAAAATAACGCTTTGCCTAAAAACAAAGTCCCAAAACAAACAAACCCATAATAAATAAATGCTTGCCAAGAGTCATAAAAATCTTAAACTGTGATTTAATATCCTGTCTCTCTTTGTCTTAGTGGAAAAGGTCATATAGATGAAAGACATCTGCTGTTGTATCTCTCTTGGATTTCAGGACAAGACCAAAGTGCTATTCTTGGCTTTTTTTTTCTTTTCCTTTGTGTGTGTGAGCAAATTGCCATAAATTCTTTCTATTCAGTTGTGTCAGCTCCTGAAGAGGATGAACAGGCCTGTGGCGAGTGATTTCAGATGGAAAATCCCTTGTGTTTTATTCTTCAGAGACTGGTGCATGCCTGTTGCAGGGCATTCCTAGAGACATTTCCCTGAAATGAGGGAAGGGAAGAGCAAGAGGCTCCAAGGCCCTATTTCTAGGGTTGCTTTCAAGAGCAGGAAGGATATGGAGGGGTAGCAGTCCAGTTTGGAACAGGTCAGAGATAGAACGTGTCTCAGAGGCTGATAGTCAACAAGAGGTGAAAAGAGGACAAAATGGGAAAATAAAATAAGTAGTTAATGGTAGAAATGTTAGAGATGGGCAGAAGACAGAAAGACAAGAAATGTCAGGGTGAAAGTGAGGGGAAACACCTGGTCTGACTTGCTCTTAATTTTTCAATGTTCTTTCCATCATCATGTTTTTATTGAATCTATTTGAAATGCAGTCAGCTCTGGACAGCAGTGCATTTACAGCCCTTGATTGTTCCTGGCAACTTTTCATGTTTTTTCAGTAATACCACCCCATTTTGAAAAATGGGCCTTCCTCAGAAAGCAGTTGTGTTGATGAGTGGGAAAACTGTGACCCTCTAAAGCCACAGGGGATGAAATCCTAACCCTTGCTGAAGGCAAAGGCAGCATCCCCAGCGACTGCAGCGGGTTCAGGATGTCACGGGGAGAGCTTTTGGCTGCTGCACCGAGCTGGAAACTCTTGGAGATGGGATCTGTGTTCATGTGTTGCCTCGTACAAAGAGGTCCTGAGTTTGTTGGTCCCCAGGCACTGCAGAAAAGCAAATGCTGAGCTGTCCTGTGAGCAGTGGAAGTAATTAAACATCCGTGCCATTGGATCCTCGGTGTCTGGTAAAGGGCGAGTGTCAGGCTTTTCTCAGCAGATCTTCTTGCTCTCTCCAGCTGCTTGTTCTCTCAGCAGGAGGAAGGTGATGTGCAACCACTGGACAAGTGACCAGCCCTTTGATGGAGGGCATCCACACCTGTGTGTGTTCTCTCTCCAGAGCTGGGCAGCTTAAAACAAATTTAAGAATGCTGTTCCTGCTAGCCCTAGCTTTCTTGTGTCTTCTGACAATATCAACTGGAAAACTTTTCAAGAAGAATGGGTCTGGTTTTATTTTTCCTAATTAAAGCTGAGCATTTAAACTGCCTGTGATAATTTCTTTTCCCAGTTGCACATGTGGAGTGTCTCAACACGACTGTAAAAGTCATGCTAATTTATGTGAGGGCAAAATTAATCTTTGAGCTGGAAAAGCTTTCCCTATTTTTGTTTGCAAAATGCTTTTGTGTCTTTAAGTAGAGGGCACTGCTGAAAAGCCAAGGGTTGTGTTGGTTTTATTATTTTTATTTATGTACTTTAAAAGCAACTCAGAAATCTTTTACTTGATAATCTGAAGCCAAGGCAGCAAAGTGCAAATGGCTTTGTCAACTACTAATGTGGAAAATGTGAAACAAAATAACTGCACCTTCTGCTGGGCTTTTTTCCCCCCCAAAATTGTTTTTCTGCCTCTGGGAGATAAACATTTATTTTTTAATAATTAAGAACATTGCCTTTTTAGGCATAAAATACTAATAATTTTTTTTTTTTTTACTCTCACCGTAAGCACTCTTCCACATCTCCCATGTTATACCCCCATGAAAAACTTCCATACCAGGAAGCCTTGGAAAACAGCACTTACTCCATAAATACTCTGCACTTGCAGTTTTGTGCAGAGGGCACTCCTCAGTTCAGGTCCTTATCTCTCCCTCTCACAAGGGGCTTGTTGAAGGGCTTGCTGGAATTTGTGGTTCCTGATAAAATCAGCTGCAGTTGTAGGTGCTGGGCTTGAGGCTGTTGGGGTTGAAGCACTCTTCCACATCTCCCACGTTATACACCCATGAAAAACTTCCATACCAGGAAACCTTGGAAAACAGCACTTACTCCAGAAATACTCTGCACTTGCAGTTTTGTGCAGAGGGCACTCCTCAGTTCAGGTCCTTATCTCTCCCTCTCACAAGGGGCTTGTTGAAGGGCTTGCTGGAATTTGTGGTTCCTGATAAAATCAGCTGCAGTTGTAGGTGCTGGGCTTGAGGCTGTTGGGGTTGAGAACTAGTTCTTCTCTTGAGACAGGTTTTAGGGCAATCACAGGCTGCATTTCAAAAGGATTAACTATAGAAAAGCAGAGAAAATAACTGAAGAAGATTTAAAGTCTAGCATTTACCTTGAAAAAAAATCCCCTGTCTTCATACCTGTAGAGGCACTTGGATCTTTGCTGGAGACAGGGAGGCTGTTAAATCCAGTCATTCCTTCCATCAAAGGTGGAAAGCACAGCCAGGACAATCCTGCTTCCACCTGCTGCCCTGACACCTGTCCCCTGCTGCTGCTGCTGGGGGTGGCTCTGTGCTGTGCAAGGTGCAGGAATGTCCCCAGGCACCTGGAGAGCCTGTGCCAGGAGCCCTGGCCTCCCTGTCCCCTCTTGTTCCTGCATGTTTTTCCCAGAAGCACTGTTTTCAGCTGGGGTCCTGTTTGTGTTGTCATTTTAAAACGTGTTTTGGAATGTTAAATTCAGCCAGCTGAAATGGTTTCCTTTTTGCCCCCTTGCTGAGAGGGTTTATAAATATCGAGTTACACAGGAAGCAAATTCTCCTGTTATCAGATTGTTCTGTAGTCACTTTTCCTCAAAAGCATAATGGTGAACTTTATCAGTGCTCAGTCCTTTGTTTCCTATTAAACACGAGTGATTAAGATGCTGTTTGGCTCACTGGGAAGAGTTACTGACCTGTTTTGTCTGTAAATGTGTCTTCAAATTAGGAGACACCTGAAGCTGGTAGGAAGTGGGTATTAATTGGGTTCAAGTTCCACGAGCACAGATTGCAGTTTCCCAGTGGGATGTGGTAAATAGCCGTCACCAAGATAATATTAATTACATTATCTCCCAGAATGGTCCCAGGAGGTGCTGAAATAGCACATGGGCCACTTGGGCTTAGATGCTTAGACACGAAGATCAGTGTTTGCTGCTGTGTTGCTCAGCACAGTGCAGAGCGTGTGGCGTCATCACTGGGGCACTTGGATGAGATAAGGAGGCTGGGATTTTCTGCCTAGATGCTTGGGGTTTTTCTCTGATGAGTTTGAAAATCAGAATATTATCTAAAGCAATGGCTGTATTTCTTTTCTCTGCCATGACACCCGACAAGGAACGATGATAGCAAGACTAAAAAATGGGTTTCATAAAACACCTGAACAGAAAGTGTTTCTTGCTGCAGAGATTGTGACTTCCTTGTAAGGTCTGTTCAGCTCTAGAGTGACTCCAAGTGCCACACAAGCAGTGCACAGACCTCATTTATCAGAATCACACTCCGTGCAATTGGCTTTATAGCCAGTCATGCTGCTGGCATTGCAGTGCTGTGCTCTGTGCCACCAGCACTGTTACAGGTTGTGTGAGCTGCACCCTGACCTCTGCCCTTCCCCAGACTGCAGCTCACAGGCCTTTCCAAAGCCCCTCTCTTAGCTGTGCTCAGCTGGGACAACAGGGGCCACGGGGCCTGCAGGGACAGATGTCTGGTGCCCATGTGAAGGTCAGACCACCCTCACATTGGAAATGCTGAGCCAGATGCCTCCCTTAGCCCTTAGGACCATGTTAAGTCTTTTTAGCCTTTGAGGACCCAGCAGCCTTCCTCCCCCAGGTAGTGATTAGGGGCAGCAGCAAGAAGCAAACAAATGCACTGTTCAATGATGTCTTGTTACTTCTCCATTGGTAATTGAAGTTCAGCAAGCTGGATTCATGTGGGATGGGAGCCTGGCCTTGGAGATTGATGAACTCTGACCTGATAATCAGACTCTTCTGTCTGGGCTAGGAAAACATGGACCTGGTGGTTTGTTAGGGACATGCTGGCAGACACTTAAAGACAGTGATGCTAAAGGCACCATTATAATTAGCTCAGCCAGAGACTGAGCACATAGATTGACTTGAAAACCAGTGTGGCTGTTCTGCAGTCATCATGACCCCTTAGAAAACACTGCTGAAAGAATACTTAGACTTCAGTCACCTAATTCAGGGTTATGCATCCTTGTTAACAGGTTATATATTACCACTGTTAATTAAAGGTATCAGCCTGTCCCCTAATGAGGGGGATTACTTGCCACGTAAGAAGTCACATTATGCTTCTCAAAAACTGACTGGTAGGTTGAGATTGTGTTTTTTAATATTCAGAAAGTGCTTGTTCCTTGTTTGTGAAGCTTAAATTAAACACCAGAGGGGTTCACGTGTATTCAAATGAAGAGGAAAGATGTGCACTACAGTCTCTTTCACAACAGCTCAAAGCTAACACAACCACCTTAAAACAAAGGGAAGCTTTCATCCTTCTTCTTACAGCTACACATGAAAATCTGAATTGCAATGAGATTGAGCAACTGGAAGAAAATAAATAAGTAGACCTCATTCTTCCCTGTGGAAGTTATTTCAATAGAAAAGTATTAGGCAGCTTCAGAAAATGTCAGTAACTGGGTGAAAGTGGTCCCCGTGTATTTCCCAGTTTCCTTACTCCTCCCACGATGACAATTTCCACCAAGAGATGCGTTGTTGAACCAGGGTTGTGCAGGACAATGAAAGAGGGACATTTTCTGGAGAGGGAAGATTTACAGAGTTTTTTTGCATTTTTTAATATATGCTGGTAATTTTTTTCTCGTTGCTCTCTATTTTTCCTCAAAATGACAGGAAACAAGCGCAGGATGATTTTTATGGTGCAATTCGCATTCCTCCAATATTTTTTTTTAATGCTTGTATATTCAAATCTCTAGATCTGACTTTTTTATTAAATACAAGCAAGCAATGTTTCTTTCCAAAGGGAGCAGGGTAATCTGTGTCTGCTCGACTGGGCCCAGAAGGTTCTGGTTTGTGCTGGAGTCAGCAGCAGTTTCCTGCAGTGACTTCGTTTGACCTGCGCTGCTCTGACGGGCTGGGGCTGGCAACAATCTCAGCCTCAGCCTTCAAAACATTCCTTTGTAGCCAAGAGTGCTTCTGCTTTCTCTGAAATATCTGGTGTCAGTTTTAACAAGAGGGGAAACAGACGTTCGTCACCATTAATTCACTGGACAATTAAGCCTCTGATCTCTGACCCCCTGCCATTATTGGCTTTCAGAGCCAGGGTAAAGACCCCACAGATATCTGTTCTCTGTCATTCCCTGCGAGCTGTCCTGGTATTTTATTTACTCAAAGGCTTAGCTCTTGCCCACCACCAGCCAAATGTATATGCTTTGTAATAAAAATTGCTAATAAGCTGTCCCAGGCAGCGACATTAATCTCTGAGTGACGGTAACAGCAAGCAAAGGGAGCAGCTGGCTGTCAGGAAAGCATGTGAGTGGGAATCATACATTTATTTAGATTTATGTACATATTAGAAGTGCCCATCCCTGGCTGCAGCTGCTTTTGATGCTTTGGGCCACCTTGGGCATGCAGACCAGAGGCAGGGGCTTTCCACTGGGAGGTGTGGGATTGCTGCATGGGGCTGTTTATTCTTCTTGCTTCATCTTCCAGGCTATGACAGTACTTAGCTTTTGCTCTCTCCTGGAGTCCCTGGTGGCAGGATCTTTGCTGCCACGTTGCTCTCAGAGGGGGCTGGTGGCCCAAATCAATACCTTGTTTTAGCTGTGGCCCCAGGGCTGCAGTGAGAGGCAGTGGAAGTGCAGGACTGTGTGAGCCATGAGGAAATAGTTAATCCATGGCTGGCACAGAGCTCTGTTTTGTGTTTATTAAGACAGCCGGGTGGGTGGGTGGGAGAGGCAGCCGAGCTGGGCCAGCTGCTTGCATCATCTGACGCTTACACCATGCAACCTTCAAGCCTCATTTTTCAGTCACTGCTTTTGAAGCACTTCATTAGCTAATCAGAGGAACCCTCTGCCTTCGCTCTGCAAGTTCCCTTGTTTTTTGTCTTCCACCTCCTAATTTTTTCTTTTCTTTTTTTTTTCTTTTTTTTTTTTTTTAGTTCTGCTTTTTGTGTTGAGTCCTTCAACTGGTAGCTATAGTAACACCCCTGAATGAGTGACTGTAGTACACTTCTGCAGCCCACTCCCCTCAGGAAAGCTGCGCCAGGCTGTCACACACCTGCAGTGCCTTGGCACCCCCTCTTGTAGGGTTTTCTCCAGACAGCAGGGACAGTCTTAGCTTGGGAGCCAGCTCCATCCTGCTCTCTATTTGCAGCTGCAGCCCACAGTATATTGTGGCAGAAGGAATGAGTCACTGGCAGAACAATCTGTTGCATCAGATAATCACAGATTACCTCCATTAACCCAAATCCCTTCTGTAACCTTTTACAATAATGATCCCAAAAGCTGACGCATACAATACTGTTACCATCACGTCTTGGGCTGTCAGTGGTTTATAAAAAGGATGTTTTCTGTGGTTTCAGAGGAGATCTAGCAGCACCATGCACAGAAAGCAGCTGTTGGTACCTTGGACAAGATGATGGGGACAAAGCCAGGCTTTGTAGCTAGGGGAGGGGGAGGTCTCTCCTAAAGCTGGCCATGTCCTTTTGCATTGTCCCGTGCACCCTCTTACAGCTTTCCCTGGTGTCCACATGGAATCTCCTTCCTCCAAATCAATGCTTGTGCCCACACCTCTTCCCCTCTGCCAGTCAGTCACTGCAAATGGCAAATGCTCATTGTAACCAGGCATTTCGGGGGGGGTCACCCCCTCTCCACATTGCCCCTGTGGCATGTCTGAAAGGCTTCTCATGTATCTAGGGTTTAATTTATGTTTTAGGAATATGTCTGAGAAATTAGTGTGTTGCTTGACCACGGGGAGCAAGGACAATGGTAGTTATCTGCTTTTATGGTGAAGAAAAAACGTGTCTGATCCTGATCCCAAATAGAACATTACCTAGTATGAGCCATGTTGTGATGCTGTACTTTTCTTCCTGGATGACTCTGGAAGCAAAAGGTCTCACAGAAGGGAAATTCCCCTAAAAAAATTCTGGCACTACAGCCCAGACACATGTACTAAGGAGGTTCCCAACCTAATTTTCACCATTTTTAACATGTGGATTTCTGGGTTCTTGTAAGGACATCTCAAAGCTTTACCAATTCTACTACTTTGGTGGAACTGATTAATCAGCCAGGCCTAATAAAACAAGCTATTGTTTTAGTCTCAAGTTATTAATTTTTCATGATGTTTACAAAAAATATTTTCTTTAGTCTTGTTGGTAAGTTTATTTAGGTGAGGGTAAAAAAACAGAATAGAACATAATTCTTGGAGCTTGGCTATAGACTGCTGATAGGAACACTTGAATTCTCACCTCCCCTCCAGCTGGATCTCCTCCCCACAGTTCAGAAATACTCCTTGTAAGACTCAAATGTCAGGAACACAGAGGCTAAGTTATTTTTTAAGATACTGCAGAACTATTTGCAGGAGAAGAAGCCCACACAGTTCTTTGACAGGGACAGACAGAACCCACATAATTTCTTGCTCAGGGCTGGGTTTTTTGCATGTTCTCCCTCTGGAAGTGGAATCATATTTTTCAGGAGAGCTGAGCCCCTTGTATTTGCCTGTACCAGGGCCAGGTTTCCTTGCAATGCTCCTGCCTGTCTCGTGCTGCACATTGTGATGTCTTGCTAAACATCAGAACTGCACGTTAGGGATCAGCAAATCAGCAGAGCTTTTTAGGTTTCCACTCACGTACCTCAGTGTCTGACTAGGACCCAGGAGTCCCTGTAAGGTGTTTTGGGTTTAGGGGCCAGCCCTGAGAGCATCTGGACTGTTTGAGGATTACAGCTGTATCCAGGAGCACTATACATCCTCCTGGGCAGTCTCTGTGGGTAATGCATGAACTGTGGATGAGGGATGAGTTCAGACTCATAGAATATCCTGAGTTACAAGGCACCCACTAAGATCATCATCCTGACCATGCACAGGATAGGGGCCAGCCCTGAGAGCATCTGGGCTGTTTGAGGATCACAGCTGTATCCAGGAACACTACACATCCTCCTGGGCAGTCTCTGTGGGCAATGCATGACCTGTGAGGTCATTTTTCATGACCAATGCATGTGGATGAGGGATGAGTTCAGACTCATAGAATATCCTGAGTTACAAGGCACCCACTAAGATGATCATCCTGACCATGCACAGGACCACCCCACATTGCATTTGCAGGTTTGGGTTTGGAGGCATGGGTTGTAGCTTGCATGCAAGTTGCTAAACAGGGTAATAAATATATAGAACAGGTCATAAGTTTAAAAGCCATTGCTTAAAGAGGAGTTCCTTCCTGGAAAGATGTTATCAAGCCCTGTTCAAGAGGGATTTCTGGAGCAGGGATTTGCATTCTTCCTTTGGAAGAATGGGAAGGAGGTCTCTTACAGTCAGTGTAACTCACAGCTGTGCAAATTAACTGGAGGGAATTGGTAAGAAATGTGGGAATTTAGAGTCACTCAAACATTCAGCTATGGGGAGACCACGTTCCTTATTTAATTCTTGTGTACTTCAGAGCATGTGACAGTTGAGAACATCTCTGACAAAGGAATCTTCCTTTCAGAGAATGAAGTTTTGTCAAAAATTAAAGGGTTTGCAGGAAAGTGTCTGCTTAAAAGAAAAGATGATTTGCTTTTTCTACCTTCTTATTGACAATATAGAAACATCATCTTAACAAAGTAAAGAATGTCAATTTACCATACCCATTTTGTTGCAGTGATATCTTAGCACTCTATTTGATATGTTCTATGATAATGTTTTGACGTTAGAGAACTGAGATGACTCAAATGTTATCACAGTGAAATGGTTTCATGTCTTTACATCAGAATTCTGTAGAACTTTGAAATACTGTCTCAGCTGCAGCTGGGAGGAAAGGTCCACTGAGAGATTTAATATTTTCAGCAGGGTGATAACCTTGAATCTCAACAACTCTGTTCAATAGCTTGATCTCCCATAGTAATCATTGATACAGAGGTGTTACAGGTTTTTTTTATGTTATCCACACTATTGATGAAGAAAACCTCTCAACAGTTCCCAAACAGTCCCCCAGATATGTTGAATCAGCCAATACATGGTAGTGCATTCTAAACCCAACAAAAATGCCTGGGTTTGTGCCAGTAGCCTTGTTTACTCTGAGGTCAAGAATAGGAAATTGAAATTTTGGGCTCTTCTCAATTTTACTGTTTTAGATTATAGCTGGCTTTATTCTTGTAAGATTTACTGTTTGTTTGTTTTTTAATAGATTGTAAATCTTCCATAGAATTTGTATCTTTTGGATGATTTTTGTTCGTGGTATAAAAGCCAACAATCTCTTTTTGCTCATTTATCAGCTGCACATAAACACAATGCAGTTAAATACAATAGGTGTAAGAGAGATACCATAATAGACCAACTATAGGTGCTTGTGTTGGGGAAATTAAACTGCATCCAGGGAAATTTGTGACCAAGCAACTCTCTGTTAGCATAGCAGTGAAATGTAAACCCAGTATATGTGAACTGACCCACAAAACCCAAAGAAAACTTGTTCAAATAATCTCAAACATGCATTAAAAGTATCCAGTGGAGGATGCAGGCAGAGAATGACACAAACTGGGATGCCTACTTAAGACTTAGAGAAGAAATTAAAGGCTTGATTTTTAAGTTTAGTCAAGTCCTTTCAATGTGCTCTGACCAGGCATGAAGGTAGCTTGTGCAAAGACTCCTTTCTATTCCTAGGGCAGGAACAAAAAGGCCTTGACATATGATTGTTAAGCCCTTAGGTTCTTGTGTGGAGAATGCCACAAACTGGGATGCCTACTTAAGACTTAGAGAAGAAATTAAAGGCTTGATTTTTAAGTTTAGTCAAGTCCTTTCAATGTGCTCTGACCAGGCATGAAGGTAGCTTGTGCAAAGACTCCTTTCTATTCCTAGGGCAGTAACAAAATGGCCTTGACATATGATGGTTAAGCCCTGAGGTTCAGTCTTCAAAGACTAATCCCTTAGCTTTCTCTGTCCCTTCAGGGCAGTTGATGTTACTATAGCATATTATTATTACAATTAACATAAAAGATGTGTTGGTAAAGTCATGTCTCAGCCTCTTATCAGTATTTGCAGTATTACCTGACCTCTTCTTTAAATCATAGGCAGATATCCCTGCAGTACGTGTTTATCAACACTGACTTCTGTGAGCCAAGGTTAATAGTACTTTAGATGCCAGTTGTATACAAAATATTTTGCCCTCAGATTGCAAAACCAGCCTGACTCTGCTTGTGCTTTTGCTTGTGAATTTCCCATCAGTGTGGCTCTGGATGAAGCACATCTGCTCTTCATTCCCAAAAAGCAGTGAGGTGTTTTACACAGTGGCCGTCAGGCTTAAGCATTTGTAGCAGCATTGTGAGCAAATGTGCTGTGGCAGCAGGGGAGGTGGGCACAAAACCCTCACCATGGTCTCTGCCTCTCCAGATCCGCGCTCATCAGAAAAGGCTGCAGGAGATAAAACCAGATCAGCGTCGATAAGAGGAGCTGTGTAACACAATTCTCTTCTGGGGGCTTGCAGTGGACTTTTTATTGCATCTGATAAAAGAGAGCCTCTGGAGACAGGCTTGCAGAGGCACTGCACCCCATGGTGGACACCCAGCTGCTCTCAGAAATCCAGCCCTCATCCTCATGGCATTTTCCTTGGGCTGGCGGGAGGGGATTCATAAAGAGGTTCCTGATGGTCTTGTAAGTGCTTGTTTTAAGCACAGGTTAAATCAGGAGTATCACCTAAGATCTTTTCGGAATAAACCAGGGTTCCTGGGGTTTTTTTCTGCTTTCCCAGAGGAGAGAGGCAGGATGAAGGGCAGAGAGCAAGCAGTCTTTTATTCTTTAAAAACAAGCTGGTTTTATTTGCTAGTACATCTGAGTGTGGGTGGAACTAATAGGAAAGAAGAATAGTGAACCTGGGAGAACTTCCACATGAAACAGGTCTAATAAGGGTGAAACTGTTTGCCTTAGAGGCTGAATGTATTAGACATGAAAAATTCCTAGGGGAAAATGATGGGCTGGTAAGTTTTATTCATGCTGTCTCATTAGGACAAGGCGCTCTAGGAAAACAAGATTAAAATTAGTATTCTTTTCCTTCACAAATACACAGCTAATCTTTGGTATTCACACCCACATGAGACATGAGGGCATTCAACAGTGCAAGGTGTTAACCAGGATCATAAGAACAGCCTGATTCTAAGTAGCACAGATGCTAAAAAAGGAGAAGAAATTGTTTGGAAGCCATACACCTTCATGTTTTGTTAGCCATATGTAATTAACAGAATATGGAACAAATTTAATGTTTTTCAAATACTTCAGAAGCAGCTTTCCAAGATCTTCCTGTGAAGCTGCCTGCAGTCCATCCTATACTGGCCAGACCTTACTCTAATATGGCAATTCCATATAGAACACATAGCTTCAAACACCTCCCTGGGACAGAGGACAGAAAGCATGGCAAGAGGGAGAAGAGAAGAAACATGAACATCTTGTGGGTGGAAACAGGACACTAACCATGATTTTTCTGACTTTTAATATTTTTGGAGTTTGTTTCACTGCTTTCACTGTGTAATCAAGCCTTGCATGCTGAGGCCACAGAGCTCTCTACTGTTGTTGGGAAGAGCTTGGGTTACAACCCAGGTGGTGAAGTGGAAGATAGAAGCTGTAGTCATCCTCCAGTGATCTGTGGATTAACTAGATTGCAATAAATACAGTTGGATGGAATACTTGGCTGTCTTGGATTAGCCAGGCCTGGCAGCATGGGATGTGCTCCTGTCCTATCAGCTTGGGCAAGAACAGAGCAGCAGTAGTAAACCAGATTATCCATCCTTAAAATCCACCTTGCATGGTGGCATGAGGCACAAATGGAACATGCTATGGGTGTGGTGCTGGAATAAATTCATCCAACAATATGTTTTACTGTGTGTTGTAAATAATCTTCAAACATTTGAGCAAGAGCATGGCTTGATGCTGTCTTTAGCAGAATTAAGAGACTCAAACGAGCATGGTGCTGGAATAAATTAATCCAACAATATGTTTTACTCTGTAAATAATCTTCAAACATCTGAGCAAGAGCATGGCTTGATGCTGTCTTTAGCAGAATTAAGAGACTCAAAGCCTTGGCTTCTTCAGCTTCATCTTCAGCTCCATCCTCTGTCTCTGATTTCTCATTTAATTTTGGGCAAGCTGCTTAATATCTCACTGGCTTAATAATATGTAGGTGTTTTCCTGTCTCCACTTGGTGTTAGGAAATTAAGTATATCCTGAATAATGGAGGGGAATAAAAGGTAGGCAATTTAAGCTAAGGGTAGCTCCTGCTGGCAGATGTTTTACATGTGTGCCTCTGGTTATGTCTCTCTCCTCACAGGCAGAGATCAGAGCTAGATTTGCCATGCAGCATCACGAGATGATGTGAAAAATGCCATGTATTTTTCAGTAGGTAGGATGTAGAGCAAATGCTTCTGTTTCCTGCAGGACTGGTTGACATGTTATAGAATTAGCTTCACCCCTCAGTTTGCAAATGCTGAGTTGTTGAGTGCAGGCAAGGCAGCAGGGCTGAGCTTTCGTGCTGCTGCTGGCAGCTCACCTTTGGTTGTCAGCAGCAAAGCAAAATTTTAAAGCAGTCAGACCCTCCAACACCGCATGATGGAACTTACATGTCAAACATGGCATGTCTGTCAAGTCCTGCCCTGAGAACTGCCTTGAAGAATGCAAATTCTGCAGACTAGAGGGTGCAAAGGCAGCGATCGAGGCAACGTGTGAAAAGCTTCCCTCTGCAACCTGCACCGTGACCCATTCAGAGAATCCTCCCCCTTTAGCTTTTAGCTCTGCTAGACAATTTACTGTGTCTCAGCTGCCTCACTGCATTATGTCCTTCAAACCCCCCCAGAATTAACGTTTGGAGCCAGCAAACACTGCTGGCTCCACAAGAAAAGCTGGGAGCGGAAAGGTCAGGTCGATTAAAGCACTTGATCAGAATCTTTAACATAAAGACGTCACAAGCAAAGCAGGAACGCTGCTTCACACTCAGCTAAGAGCAAATGATTCATCAGGCAGGGCTGCTTATTTTTGGAGGATAGCCACAAAAGAGAAGGGAACATGCTGGCTGTATTGATCACGGTTGTAACGGGGGACCGCAGAGCCCTTCCCTAGTTTTGATGGAAATTTAATGTCGGGAATACATCATCCCATGTAAATACATCAATACATATTTTACATTGAATGGATTTTAAAGATGTTCTGGCCCCGCTTGGCAGAATCATATCACCTCTGCACAAATCTCAGAGCTGTCATTTAGAGCAAAGGGCTATTCTGCAGTGTTCTGTGTTGCTTGATGCTGCTCAAGATGGAGACTTTTTGGGAGGACTTCTGTCAAGGTGGCTGGAGAAGCAGGTGTGCTCTGGAATCTCCAGTGCTTGTGCCTACAGGGTAGACCTTCAGTGGGTGAAGATGTACCAGTGTTGAGCAGATTCAGCCTAAAGGATGGTTTCACCTGGCTGACCCCCACTGCCTGCTGTGTCCAGAAGTGTTTGGAAATACTGCTGGAGCAGGCACTGCTGCCCAGGCAGCTGCACATCCCTTGAGCAGAGAGCTCCTGCTTGCCCCAGGCAGCATCTCTGTCTTGAAATGAGGGGCACATGAGGTTTAGGTTTGGTATCAGGAAAAGGTTTTTCACCCAGCAGGTGGCTGAGCACTGGAACAGGCTCCCCAGGGAAGGGCTCACAGCACCAAACCTGTCTGAGTTCAAAAAACATTTGGACAGCACTCTCAGGCACAGGTGTGTTTCTTGAGGTGGCCTGTGCACGGCCAGGAGTTGGACTTTGAGATCTTGATGGGTCCTTTCCAACTCAGTATATTGCAGGATTCTGTGATTCTGAGATGAATGAGTGTGAGGAAAAACACAAAGAGAAGAAAAGTTCAGGGAAGAATGGTTCAGAGAAGAAAATGCAGCCATAAAGAATGACTGGAAGAGAGAAGGAAGCAGGAATTCCTGGTGGAAGGATCATTTTCCCAGAGGAGTATGAGAAGGGAGGGTGCAGGGAGAGAAGTGTAAGTACAGTGTGATGAGGCATAAGGGCAGGAGTACAAAGGAAAATGCCCCTGGAAGGAAGGAAGAGAGGAGCAAGTGGAGGTGGCAGCCTGGCATGCAGGAGCCACTGCAGGATGGCAGGAGTGGGGTTTTGGGGACAAGAAAACCAATGCAGACCCCTAGGGTTGCTGGATCCAAGCCTTTGTGGCCACTGGCAGCCAGAGCAGAGCCATCTGGGAACAGATGTGCTCCAGAAGTTGGTGAACAGATGATCACAGTGCTCAGCCCAGCCCACAAAATGCTTAAAGCACTTTGTAGTTCACCTAAGACCCTCAGCATGCAAGACCAAGAGAGCAATACAAGCTCTCTGATGCTGTGGGCAGAGGGATGGGGGAAGAAATTACTTCAGCAGCAGTGGCTGGGATGCACTGGAGGGGGGCCTTGAGGCAGAATTCATGACAGACCCAATGGGTATGTCTGTGTTGCAGAATACTGTGTGGTAGGGAGGCAGTCACAGCTGTCTGTGCTCTCCTGCAGTCTCATTCCTGGAAAGGACACCAGGGCTGTGCTCCTGAAAATCCAAACAAGCTGGTTCCTGCATGGCCAGTGCAGATATCTCAGCTACATTACATACTGCAGAAACACAATCAGCTCCTGTCAATAAGAAGTTTAAAATAATTCAAGGCAGACTCTATGATGGCAAAACCATTGGCTGTCAAAAGCAAAGGAATAAAAGGTGAGATTCAAAAGCTCTCCTGTGCCAAAGGTGGCATTGTGTGATCAGAAATGCCCCACAGAGAGCAATACTTGTGATTTTTTTCTACAAGGCTCTTGTTTTCTCTCTGGTGGTCTGCTACTTCTTGAGTCAGTGCTCTCCTAATTTAGCCTGTAATGTCATGCAGGACCCAAGACACTCTCAATCTGCAATTGTGACTCTACCAACCCCTCTACAGAATTAACTCAGCTCAGAATTAGTCATTCAGCATGCCAGTGCATGCAAAATAGACTCAAGTGGATCAGGTTTTGTGTGCAGGGACTGAATTGCAGTAAATCCAGGGACTTGGAGAATCCCAGTCTGCATCTGGGCTCTCATGTCCAGGGGGATGCTCCTCCTCCACTGGCTGCACAGCCTCTCCAAGCAGAACAGAAAGAAGAACCAAAAAGTGATTTTTTCCTCTTGAAGCCATTAATTTTCTCCTTCAGTTCTGCTTTGGAAGCAGCAGTGACCAGAGCATGTAAGAGCAGCAGTAGTGCCATGTTGGCAGGATATGGAATGTGAGGGTGGGAGGGGATGGCAGGAATTCAATTTGAATTTTTCAGTTTTTCATCACTTTTTTGGGAGAGAATCAAGGCTTGTCCCAAAACCAGAAGGGGGATATCTGTGTTGAAAAGGTGTGAACTGTAATTTTACAGATTGTTTTACTTGTTTGAAGTGGCTCTTGGTTGGGGAAGAGGTGATGCTGGAGGTAGCACTGTCATCTCAGCTGGACCTGGTGGGCAACAAGCCCACTAACTTTTAGTGAGCTGATCTTCTGCCAGATGCCACCTCCTTGGTCTGTTTTGAGTTGAAACAAGTTGAAATTTGATCTCTATCATAGAATTATAGAATGGTTTGGCTTAGAAGGGACCTTAAACTCATTTAGTTGCACCCCCCTGCCATGAGCAGGGATATCTTTTGCTAGACCAGATTACTGAGAGCCCCATTCAGCCTTTCCTTGAACACTTCCAGGGATCTGCTTGTGCATCAACCCTCAGCTTTAATTATTAATGGTATCCATAAGAATTGTGACTGGGCAGGTAAACTCCAGGTGGAACTATGTCCCCAAAGCAATCTAATCCTGATTTTTCTCTCTCTGCAGGGGGTGGAGGGAAACGCAAAGGCAAAAGCAAAAAGTGGAAGGAAATCCTGAAATTCCCTCACATTAGCCAGTGTGAAGATCTCCGAAGAACAATAGGTAAGAGCTTCTCCCTTCTTTGGAAGCACGGCATGAATAAAACATTCTATCAGAACTGGCTCATTAGAATGGCATTAAAGGCACTCATCATTACAAGGAGTCAGTTTACAGGTGGGCATGCAATGCACCTTCCTCCCGTGGTGCTGCCTTGCAAACTCAGCATTTTCTGTTCCTAAAAGGGTTTGTGGACCAGGCAGGAGAGGCTGGAATGCTGCACTTGCAGGGCAGGGCATGGGGCTGGCAACATCCAGGCCCTTTGTTTTCCATACACAGGTTCCAGGACCCAAAGGGGTTTCACAGCTGGGCAATACCTGGCGTGTGGGACAGGGACTCTCACTCTGTGTGAGAGCTGTAAAACAGTGTGGCTGTAAAAACACATTCAGAAAGGAATCCCCTCATCACATCCTGCATTCCTTCTAGTAAGTATCTCCCTATCTGGGAGGAAATGAGCCTTGCTGCCTGTAGTTGAATTTAGTATTAATTATAGTGTGGATAAGATGTTTGGAGCAGCAGCCAGGCTTCTGCCAGCTCAGCAGCACCATCCCCTACTCAACTTTATGGAGGTTTTTTACAGGACATGTAAAAAAACGTATTCTAACTTAATTTGTTTTATTCATGTGGGCCAAATGCTGCAGATTTGGCAGGGAGCTTGCAGTGTCCATTTCCATAGCACTGCATTTCTCCTGCTCACACATGCCAAATTTCAGCATTCTTTTGACTGCTGCCTTGGCAGACAAAGCTAGTAGCTATCTCCTTCTGCATTCTCCCCTGGAAAGCCCAGGATTACTGGTCTCACCGCAAGAGGTTAACTTCAGCATTTGAGGCTTCTTTTCTCCCCTATGCATAAAATCCAGCCACTGGCAAGAAATGAATGAAAAGCAAGAATCTGTAACAACTGAGATAACGGGCAGCATAATTTGTCTAACTTGGGTGAACTCCTGGGGTCTGAGTGACAGTGCCCTGGCACTATTTACAGTAGAAATCCACAGCATGTTTATGCAGAGAAAATATGTGGAATGTTTGGAAGACTCTTTTCATGGTCTCCCCCAGGAAAATTTTCTTCCTTAGCCTTCTGTTGTAGCTAAAAGGAGTTAAAGAGAAGAGGGGAGGCAGGAGAATAGAGGGTAGGTTTTCCCCTGTTGACAAACATACAAAGCCTGAGCAATTTCTGAAGGTACAGAACCTGCTGGAAGCAAACCTGACTTAATATATTGTAATTTGCAAAGGGAATTCTCCCCATTGTTCTGTCAGCCTTGGTTTCCAAAGGGGAAAATGGCTCCAGATAAAATGCTCTCTCTTTACAAAGGTGTACTATCCTACAATGAGCAGTCTTAAAAAAAATTAAGTCTACCAATTATTTCTGTTTCTGAAATGCTACTTCTGGCATTTTTTGTGTGTGCCAGCTTCACCCTAATGTAATTTATTTTGCATTTTTTGGTGTATGATTTGGGGGTGTAACCAGGCAAGAGCTGTTGTGGGATCTCTGGGCAGATTTGGTTTCAGTCACTACAGTGATTACCTGTTAGCTGGGAATTCTAGCAACTGCCTTTTCCACAGTGGGAAATAAGGTCCAAACCCTGGTTCTGTAACTCTGCTTTTTATTGAGTTGAGCTGGATGTGATTGCACAAGGAATAAGGCACTGTTCAGCCTGAATAATGTTACCTGTCCTTGCTGGCCCTGCCATTTTCAGTGAATCTCTGAAGTTGAAACATCCCAGAGAAACAGTAGTCTGAACTTCTCCTGGCTGATGCAGGGTGTCTGACACATCTTGGGTGGGTGAGTCTATAGCATTAAGTCCTTTTCATGTGTGTGCTCAGGCTGGATCCATTGCAGATCCCTTGCCTGGGCTCTGTGCTCCCTGGAACAAGTACTGCTCACTGCAGTCTGGCCTTAAAGGGCTTCTGTTCCTGCCTCTGCTGAGGAAGAACAATTTCCCTGGCTTTAACCCTTCTTCATTTGTTATTTTCTGCAAGTCCTTTAAAAGGATCTCAGGATTTCAGGCCAGTGTCTGCACAGGGAATGTACTGAAACATCTTTCCTGGCCCTTCAGCTGCCCTGGGACTTGCAGGGATTCAATGTCTTGGGGTGTCTGTGCATCACCCCTTACCCTAAAAATATCTTAACTTTCTAGTTCAGAAATAGAGAGCCCAGAAAGGCTTTTCCCTGCAAGGCCAGGTTGGATGGGGCTTTTAGTGAAAGATCTTTTGAGCTAGATGATCTTTCCAACCTTCCAACCCAAACCATGGTTCTAAACTTTATACAATTCAATTTGTTTAGAGATCAGGACAAATACAGGCAGGTTCTTCTCGTCACAGACCTCTTTGCTGCCTGTCCTCCTCCCAGCATTTTCCATCAGACAGAGTCTTGCCACTTAGGTAAAAAAAAAAATCACAGCAAGTCGTAGAGGGTTGGATGAGCTGGAGCACTGGGCTGTTGAGGTTTTGTTGTATTCCTCTCTTCTGGGTGCTTCCCAAGAGCCTCCGGGGAAAGGCTGGAGGCAGGAATGGGATGGACTTTTTGATTTAGAGCAGTCATGGACTGCACAGCTTAGTTTAGTGTAGCCATAAGCAACAGATGGAAAATGCTGCTGTTGAAATCGTGGCAGTACAGCCTACATGTGTGTGTAGATGCCCACATCTTGGTGTAAAAACGTGTGTGCTTTTGCACCCCGCTAAGATGTACTGAAAAGAGTCTGTGTCTGTAAAAAAAATAGTGTAGTGTAGTGTAAAAAAAATAGTGTAGTGTGAAAAGAAATCTGTGAAAAACAGGAAGGCTGAAATAAACCAAGGGTCTGCGACCTGTGTTGACACAATTATGAGTCAGTTCATACCTTTTGGTTACCTCTGTGTTTACAGGAGACTCTGTGTTTGACTATCCATCATCTGGTGTCTCACTGAAAGACTTGCTTAGTAAAGCCCTTTTTTCCCCCTCCTTCTTGTGCACAGAAATAAAAATCAAAACACCCGAGAGAAACACTGCTTTTTGATAAATAAACAAACACTGGAAACGTCTTTATTAAAAGTGCCATTTAGCCAAGGAGCTATTTTTTTGGACTGGACTTAAAAGCAACTTCTTTTCTCCTTTCTTTTTTGTCCAAAGTACGCAACACCTTTTGCAGGGAAATTCAGTGGCCTTCATTGTGTGCTAATTAAATAAGCAAGGGAAGCAGGGATGCTGCACTTTACTGGGCTCTGAGAGAGGCTTGTATACTATGAATGGCTAATGCATGTTTCCATTTGCAGCCCTCTTCCTGGCTGTATTTAATTGTATTAAAACAGCCAGCCCTTGCCAGGTTGGAAGATTTCCATATTGGCACCAGAGGCCCAGTCAATCGATAAAAACTGATTTTTGAGGCACAGCTACCATGACTCATGTGATGGATGCTGCTGTAGATGGGGTTCTGCTATCTTTAAAACTCACAGATGACAGCTTAGCAAAAGAGAGATGTTTCAAGGGAAGAGAAAAAAAATACCAAGGAACAGCTTTAAAAGTTCCTGCATTTGACATGACATGAAGAGATGCCAAAAGTTAGAGATATCCACTGGTTTAAAGGCCTTCAGTAAACAAAAATATAAGAAAAAGTTGCAATTTGAAAGGCCAGAGTGTCTTTTTGATGATAAAAGATTCTGGATGTCTGTAAATATTTCTGAATGACGCAAAAGGTTCTGTTGGTTAAAAGTGTGGAATTTTTATTTATTTTGCTCAGACCCATTCTGTGCTTTTTTCTTGCATAAAAAAAACTGCCTGGGTGAAAGAGTTGATTATTCTGATCTTTGGCAAATTTTCATTCACAACTGTCCAAATGCTATATAATAAATCAAGACTTTTTTACCCCATAGATTGAACCTTGTGGGGAAACTGTCACAGAATGTGTCTGTGTTTGTTGCATAGAGTGATTTGCTGCATTATTGCAGAAAACTTTTAACTCCTATGGTAAAGCAGTTTCTGGTTGTGCATGATGCTCAGGTAGAAGAGAGTGCTGAGGGTTTATCTTGTTAAATATTTTTATTCAGTGAGATTTCACAGTCAGAAAGATCAGCCCCATTAATACTAATTTGCCCATTCTTGGTTAAAAAAAGTTAAAAATCTTTCCTTTGCCATTTAACCTCATACATGGCATTTGCCTCCCATTTACCCAGGGTGAAAGTAGCTTGAGCTTCCAATTTTGGCACATTCTTTTCCATGCTGTTAAAAATACACTTCTGTGTGAGAAACACTTTGTAGAGCTGGTGAGCACAGTAAGTGGGACAAAATCGAAGCCACAGAGTTCACATGCTCGCTTTTTACAAAAGCTGGCTCTTTTCTCCCCCCACCACTCTCTTGGGTATTGTACTTTTTCAGACATGATCAAGACCTTCACCTACACGATTTTTTTTTCCCCAGTCACTTCGCAGTTTATCTGCCTGGAGGCACAGTTGGCAGTGCAGGCTCTGCAGTGATGCTTCAGATGCTTTGAGTATCTGTGGAGCTCCCTGGAAATGCTTTGCAGCCTGCACTGAGCTCCATCCTGTGGCAGAAAGCCTCCTGCTGTACCCCTGGTGTCTCACTCAGAGGTGGCTTGGACCTCCCTCTCTGCTGCACGGTGCTGGGAGGGAATTCCCACCTTCATCATCTTTCATGAATTCCCACCAGCCATTCTCAGCTTTCCTGACTCCAGGGATTTTCCAGCACTGCAGAGAGAGAAACTCATGGGCGAGGAGCCTTGCAAAAGCCAAGTGTGAATTCCCAGGCTTGCTGGGGAGGGAAGGTGTCCCTGAGAGACAGAGTGGCAGCATGGCCTGTCACAGTTCATTGTGGGGGAGCTGTGTGGCACCCTGCCCCTCTTCACTGGGAAGGGCATCCCCCCGGGGGCTGTATCCCCCAGGGGATGGAGATGTAGGCAGGGAAATGCACTCCATGTGCAGATCCCAGAGCCTGAGGCCACGTGCTGGTGTCACTTATAAAATTCAGGCACTGGAATGGGGAAGGAGAAGGCATCAAAGCCCGGTCTGATCAAAAACACAAAGAAGCAGCCAGTTTTCTCTCCACCAAATTCTTCACCTCTGATGTTTACAGTGATTAAAAAGCATGGTTGGGAAATGTAATCCTGAAGCCAACGAACAGATCAAAGGAAGGAATTGCAGCTTGCCTTCCACTGTAAATAACCAAGCTCAGCTGCTTATAACTTCTGTGATTGCATTGTAGTATTGGTCTCAATCCTACACCTAAGGCTGGTCTCATGTTTTTGGCTAAAACTAGAGTTTAGTTTTTGAGAAATATTTTTTTGGTAGAGAGCATTAGCTTTCCTTGGAAAAAACCCTTACATTTTTATTGGAAATATTTTTTCAACAAGCAGTCAGGATTCCATGAAATAACTGCAAGGGGAACTGTCTCCTCCTTTCTTTCCAAACGTGTAGGAATCAGGGTAGCTGTGTTGGGAGGATGCAGGTGGGGAGTGTGTGTGTACAGCCAGAGTGAGTACCCAGCACAGAGCTCTACACCACTTCTGGGAGGAATTGACTTTCCTGGAAACCTGGGTAATTAGAACTACTGGAGTAGAAAATGCTGTCTAGTAAAAATATTTAAATGAATAAATAAGAAAATATACTGTATTGCTGTTATACTCTTAACTGAAATATATTTCTAGAGACATTAATGTAATTTAAGGCCCAAACTGGTAAACATGTAGGCTCAAAAAGAATTTTTTTAACCACACAGAACATCCCTTTAAATTCAGTTGATGCCAGGTTGGGGGATTTTTAGCAATCAGAATCATGCTCTGTGTGAAAAGCAGTTTTCCCACACTGGTGCCCTTAGATACCTGCAACATCAGACATGTTTCAGTCACTATCAGCAGCAGCAAAGGGATCTCTTGCTGCTGTTCTCCATCATTCAGGGTGTTTGTTCTCAGCCCAGGTGCTCAGGGGAAGGACTGGGGCTCTGCATCCCCCCTGGGGTCACCAGGACCTGAGGGTTTCTTGTGGGTGATCCCATGGATGCTGGAGTGGAGCCTGACAGAAGATCTCCTGGATGAGTTATCCTCCATGGTGGTTGTCTGCAGGGCCAGTACAGAAAGACCAGAGAGAAGAACCCAAGAAGGACTGAAAACAAAGTTGGAAGGACTCCTGAAAGCTCTGGATAGGATTTATTGCTCTGGAAAAAGTTATGCTGAGTTTTTTTGGATTACGTTAATGCAGAAAAATACATAAAACAAGTTCATTTCTGCAGGAGAAAGTCCTTCCCCTTTACAGTGCCTACTCCATACACTTCTCTTTCCCTCGCTTTCTTTTTTCCTTTTTCTGCAGCAGAAATCACTTTCCCCTCTCTCCCTTGAGCCAAAAGGTCTCTGTTGCTCCTTCAAAGTACAGCTTATGCAATCTTTCCAGCACAAACCTTCCTGCAGAGCTGCCCTGTAGTTTCTTGGACTTAATGTGCTGTCCCATATCGTGAATACATCTAAATTAAATTAGATACTCTTCAGGGGCAGGAACTGGCCACATGATAGAAACAGTTCCAGCACATGAAATGATATGGCTGACGTCAAAACCATAGTGTTTGTTTACAAACCCACAGTTGGTTCAGTTCCTTTCTTTAAAATCCTTCAGATTCAAGTGTAATTCCATCATAAACATAGGTTTCTAGTGCTCAAACGTGGACAAACAGAGCAATGTTTGGTGCCCTTGCAAGATTAGCTGTATCCAGTTTATAGCTATGGGTAGAATTGAGAAGGGTTGGGGTTTTTTTTTCCTCTTCCTTGTAATTTTTTTTTAATGCCATCACAGAAAATATGTGAAAAACAAGCTGTTTTATGCATCTAGTGAGACTCAAGACTAACACTGGGAGAACAGGCTGCTTGCAGGCTGCTTGTGCTTGACAGCTTCCAGGACGGGAAGGGGACGCAGGGGAAATGAGTTGAAATGATCTCAGCCCACGTTCTATTTACAGAATTTATTTCACAAGACTTAATCCATTGAGTATTACCTTGGCAGGGGCAACCCAGAAAGAAAGCAAGAAAGACGTTGCTATTCCCCATAAAGAACGGGCAACAAATCCACATCTCCTTACCAAAAAGTGAGCCCCCAGCAGTCATCCTTCAATAGAAAGCCTCCTAAGGAATAAATATTATCACTGAGCTTCTGCATTTGTATTTGGTGGCAAAGACTGTATTACCCTTTGCAAACTGAGAAGGAAAAAGTGCCACGACTTGCACACTTTGAATTACTTTCCAACATTATTACAGGGATATGCAGGAAGGGAATTAGAAGAGAATATCCTTTTACAAGATCTATTTCATCTCTTGCTGAAAATAGAAGTAGATATTGTGAGCTGCAGGGTTTTTCATTATCTCATTAGGTAATGTGAGTCATTAAGTCTAATTAATACTTATGCAGTGATTTGTAAAATGCTATAGAAGTGCTCACGGGTCCTGTTAAATAGTAGTACTTGGTTGTTAAGGAAATTTATTTTAAAACCAATTCAGCATTTGCTGGGTATGGGGAATGAGAGGTAGGGCTGCATTTATGGTAAAAGCTTGCTGTTATCCCTGCAGGACTCTCTTGTGGCTTTGCTCCTGGCGGTGCCATGGGAAGGTGGTGGCAGGACAAAGCTTGGCTGGCTCTGCTCAGCTCTGCTCTGCTCGAGTCAGAGGGCAAGTTTCCCTTAAATTAAACTGTGCAGGAGCCCTCTTTTATAATGGAAGGAGGGAAATGCAGGGAGGGGAAAAGGAGAGAAAAGATCTACCAGACCTAATTTATAGGGATGCTGTGAAGTGAATGGCCTGAAATCCTCACCTTTGGGGATACACTCAGGCTTTCAGGTAGGCATGGGATCAGCCAAAGTTAATGCTTCTTGAGGAAAAGAACTCATTTGGAGTGGCTGGTAGAGGAAGTTTTACTTTGACTCGGCTTCTGCTGGTTACTACAGAGGCCTCTAGGATTGTGGCTGGGCTTTGTTTTGTAGGGTTTTCTGGGAATAGTCATGCACCAGGGAAAGTCCCTTAGTGGAAATATGGCCCATTGTTGTCCATGCACTCACAGCTTCCAGTGACAAGGAAAAGAGAGGTGGAGTGTTTTTAAGATAGTCCCACACCTATCTTTTAATTCTGATTTCAAGACAGCATGAGGGAATTCACATGTGGAATGCTACAAGCCTGATTTTTCAGTGGTTTGGCTGAGTCCCCGAAGTAATTGAAAGATACCATTTATTTTTCAGGTAATCACTCTGTGCTGCTTTGAAAACACTTGGAGGTGATAATTTGAAATAGTTCTCTGTGCTCTGTAGATCAGAAATCAGGGCATGGCCATGAATTCTGCTACATATTGATATTAAAATAGAACCTCCACTCGGCAGGAACTTGTGCCAGTACTGTTATTTACTTATTAATCACGTTTTCACCATGCTAAACTGATTCCAGGGAATTCTAAGACAAGTAAAATAAAATACTCTCTTGCCCTCAACTGCCGTCCCTTAGCTGAACTAATGGAAAGGATGAGTGAAAGTCCAATTTAGGGAAAGGAAATGAAATTATGGAGCAGGATACTGTAATGCAAACTATGAAAAAAAACTCCCAAGTTTGGGTAGGATGGTAGACTGATACTTATTTTGTTGAAGAAGCCCCTGTTGTCCTGGCATTGGTAAAGCCAGTGAAAAATGATTCAAAAAATATTCTGAACTCTTATAATCCTTAAAAATATGTTATGGACCAAAACATTTAAGTTACAATTCAATTTAGTATATTACAAAAAACATGAAGTGTTTTACCTTTCCAGAATTATTATGGATTTCAAAGGATGGGGAGTCTCTATATTATTAAATGACCTTTTAATAATAATCTTTGGGGATGGTTACAAACTTCTTTGTACCTGCCAGATTTCACCATCCTCCAGCCCTGCACCAGCTTTATATTTGTACAGTGGCACTTTGAAGGTCTCTGCACGTCACATTGATTTTCTGAGCTCTCTCTTGGACAAGCCAGGTCCGTGTTGACAGATTGGTGAAGGCTGTTCTCATGAGCAGCAGGACCTGGCTCAACTACATACAAGTATTTGCAATGTTGAAACAGCTCTCTATAAGTAAGTGCTTTCAGGCTTTCATAACTCCTGGTTCAAAATATTTTTGGCATTTGTAAACATGGCTTATGGAGAAACATGGTTTTGAGCACAGGAAGAATTTGGTGTAAGTCACTTCAGAACTATTCTGATCAGTCCAAACAAACAACATTCAGCACTTGAGCACCAGGTTCGTTGCATTTGACCTTTTGGTGTGGGTATAGTTTGTTTCATGAACAGTGACTTCAGCACACTCAAGAGAGGTCTAAAAAGGAAGCAGGGACACCCTCAAAGGTACAATACTGACTCTGTAATGCAAAAGAGAGAAACACATGGTGGGGAACTTACTGCATAATGGGGAATATTTGATTTAATGTAGCAAAATTTGACATTTTATTTGACATTTGACAGTTTATGCTGATCAGCTCCCCAGCAGCCAAAGCCAAGTGGCAGCCCTGCCACTTCAAGCAAGATCCTTTTCAGATTTCCTTTTCAGATCTCTTCAGCTGAACCTGCCAAGCCATGAGTAACTAGGTGGGAAATCTTTGGAAAAGACCTCTGTGCTGGTGACAGGGTGGGCCCACATGGGAGGGAACAAACCTGGCCTTGGGGAGGGAACAGCAGCACTGCTGGCTCCTGGGGCCTCTGTGTGCCCAGGTCTGTGCCCGAGGAGGATGGAGAATGGAGAGTGGGAAGGCTGTAGGTAAATAAAGTTACATCCCCTTTGTGTCATCAGTGGGAGTATTCCCAAGGCTTGTTCTGCCTGTGGGAGGACAGCCAGCATGAAAAGAGGAGCTGTTAAGCAGCCCCAGTGCTGGGAGTGGACCCCATGACTGTCCTTAGCTCCATGGAGGCTTTCTCCCTCCAAGGTAGAAACTCTTTCCTTCTAAGACTGCTTTCACCCCTGCCCAGGAGACTGTGGGTGTCCATGGGGCACTATAACCTCATTATCTTCTATGGAAAAAAAAACCCAACCAACTTCTAAAAATATTGTCTTATGTCAGTATTGTCCATGGCAGTGTGACTATGAATCAGTGGTCAGAGCTGCGAGGGAGAATTACAGCCTTTTCTCCCTGTTCTTTGCCATGGACAGCCCCAAGTCCTATGACTGGCACTAATGTCTTTTTTAGAATCTACATCAAAGTCTTCTCAGGGTGCAGGGACCTTTCTTATGAGCTAAAAATCAGCTTCTTTAGGTGAGATCCTAAGGAGTGAAAGGAGGCAACGCGGAGTTTCAAACTCTGCGGAGGAGCTGCCAACGCAAAGGTCACACAAGGTTGTGGTTACTCCCAGTGTGCTCTGCAAAGGGCTCTGTGCACCAGCACAGCCTGGGATTACAACAGGGCCAGCACAGAGACAGGGAAGACACGGATCCACCCTGTAGCCATGTGGTTTTCGCAAGTTTTCTGGCACTCGCTGGCCTCTGTTCCAAATCCTGAAGGAGCTCTGATGGAGACCTGCCATTCCCGTTCAAAAAAAAGGGGATGGGATTTTGTTCCCAACAGCAGCGTTGAGCTAAGTGGAAAGTAATCATCACCCACAACCTTTAAAGCACCTATATGCTGAAATCTACAGAGGGCTCCATTAGTGCTCACTGTAACTTTTAGCATTGGTAGGATATTCCTTTATTGTCTCCTTGTTCATATCACATGAGAAAACTTGTCCTTCTCCATCCCCAAGGACAGATTATAATTTTTTCCTAAACCCCCCTGTTCATTGCAGGGGATTGGACTAGATGACCTTCAAAGATTCCTTCCAACCCAAACTTTTCCATGATTCTATGGTTTTAGCCTTCTGTCTCACTCGTTGCTGGAGGCTGATGATGCTAAATCACATCTCCCCAAAAGCCTTTATTCTTTGTGTAAATTAGCTGATAGCTTCCTTCTACTGATGCAAGTCAAAACAATGCTTTAGCTGGCAGAATTATGTGGAATTCTGCCTCATCTGTTTTTTGCCTCCCATCAACAAACTCGTATTTCCCTAACAAGTCCTCAGATCTGGCAGTTTTCCAGGGTTTCCCTTTTTGGTAGGCAGCAATAAGGAAGGGAATCTCATCTTGCTGCCAACTCACCCACTTACAGCGTGCATTGGGAAGGGATCAGAAAGCTTTTCCTTTGACTGCCTCAGAGAGAAAAGGCACTGGGAGTTCAGCTGGAGGCTCTGCCTGTGAGATGTGGGTCATCAAGACAAATTAGAGAGCAAACTCACCCCTTTGCTTTTCTTCCTGCCTTTTTTACCCTTCATTTAAGCAAATTTAGGTCCTGGTAATGCATAGACAGCCCATGAAAGGGAGATATTGTGTGTATCTCCCAGGCAGGTGCAGTCTGAGTTCCCTGTCTGTGCTCTGGTGCAGGGTGGAGGTACAGTGGCAGGAGAGGGAACATTCCAGTGGCCGTGATGGCTGGCCCTTGGCCAGCTCTGCCAGCCTGGGTGCCAGCTGTGGTGGTGGGTTTTGCATAGCTGTGGGTTTGATACCAGGCTGGCTTGCCAGCTGGCAGCGTGAGTTGGGTGACTTTCAACTCCACAAATGCCATGCCAGCATCTGTTTCTCATCCTACAGCATTCTAAATAATGCACATTTCCAGCTGTCTTCCCCTTCCTTCCCAATTCCAGAGTGCAGTTTGAAGGTTTCATGCATTGCTCTGGGATGCATTTCCAGGCTATGCAGTTGGCATGGAAAAAGCTGACCAGGGGCTGCAGGATTTGATGTGAACTGTCCGTGCCCTCATCCTCCAGCACGGATCAGAAGAAATCCTCAGCTGTGAGGAGTCCTACAGCTTGTGGAATGCGTTAATTAAACAAGAATCTCTGGAAGAGGTAAAGTGGTAGAGGTCCTCTGCAGATAACTTGGCAGCTTCCTAATACAGTATTCATGGCTTCAAGTCTCTCAGGGAGAAAAAAACCCCAGCTTTATAAAAGGTTTTTTAAAGCCCTGCTTTCCAGTAGGAATGTATTTGAAGAACGCACTGAAGGCTGTGGAATCATGCTGCTCCCAAGCAGAGGAAAGATTAAATTCCAGTGCTTTGTTTGGGGTAAATTGCTGACCTTTGTCTTCAGCATTAAAGCCATCTGAAGAAAACCATTCCTAGCATGCAACGATTTGCTTTTGCTGGATTCTTTCCTGCATACAATGTAATAGTTTAATATGAATATAGCAGGAAATAAGGAAAATTGAAAGCATAATTCATTTTGAATGCCATGATGTAAGAGGTGATTTCTTTTGAGGAGCTAGAAGGCAGAGGGATCAGCATTGAATATTTTAAATAGGCTCTTGGAACTATCCTGTAATGGACTTCCCCATCCCTCTGTCTTCTTAGGACCTTAAGTTCTATGTTTCCTCCTAGTTCTTTTTTTTTTATTTATAGACTTTAAGCCTTAATCAGGACAGTTTTACTTATCAGGTTGTAAAAATCCTTTATTTCCTGTCCCAGAAAGTCAATAAGCGTCTGCTTCTTCAGCTCAGTAACAGTTCCCCATTCTGCTTTCTGAGCAGATTTACTCAATATCACTGCAATTTCTACTCACCAAGCCAATGTCTCTAGGCACAAACTCTTCCTGCCGTGTTACAACTAAGCCTTTTCTACAGTAGCCTTACAATTCCCAAAATTTCTCCTCCCCTTCAGAGCCTGGGAAAGCAGATGGACTCTGCAGGATGACCTGGGGAGGGGCAATGAAATCCAGGCTGCTGGAGCTGAAATGGGGAAGCACATTCCAGAGGAGACAAGCCTTGCACCAGGAGTGTTTGCAGAGCTCCAGCCACACCACTGAGCCAATCTGGAGCTCTCCAAGCCACTGCAGTGACATGGCCCGGGGCAGGGGGACAGCAGATGTCTGCTACTTAGGCTGCTCTGCTGTGAGGTTTTCCACTCAGCTCCCAGCTAATGACAGCCATGGGAACCCTGTGCAGTGCAGGGCTGAGCAGGGCACCCAGCAGGAAAATCCATTGCAAAGCATCCTGCTGCTCTCAGCCATCTGAAAGGGGAGGTGGCCCGTGGGAAGCCAGCAGAGGCAGAGTCACTGCAGAGAGGTCCACAGTCAAATGTCAAGCCCACAGTTTCCTCAAAAGGAGAAAAGCACTTGGCAAATCCAGCCCAGCCCTGAACCTGAGTGAGAGAACAGCCTCCTTCAATCTGGCTTCTCATAAGTGCTGACTTTTTCATTGTGTTTTAGTAAATCAGTTTCATTCCTCACCTCAGGCTTGAAAGCTCCAGTTAATATCTCTGCATCCCATTGGATTGGCTTGTCACTCAGCTGCCCAAGAGGGCATCCAGTGATATCCAGATGTGATGTCCTGTCAGAGCTCTGCATGTGAAATAAAGCTGGGGATGGTGTGGATCTCCCATGGAATCCTTGGGGTCAGAGAATCAGGGCTTGGCATTGCTCTGCAGCTTCTGTTGCTGAAGAAGGGGAAGGCCATGTGGTCAGTGTGCTGTCGTGAATACAGCAGAGAGAACTGCTGTGGGCAAATAGTTCTCTGTGGCCTGGAGGAGGTTATCAGCCAGCACAAGGAATGTGGACTCTGGGTCATATTCAGCCCTGGAATCAAACAGATCAGGGTTAAATATCTGAGAAAAACAGAGCTCTGGCCATGGTAAATGCTTAATTCAAGGCAAGGGAAAGTGAATACAAAAGCTAAGGTCTCAGGCAGCATGAGACGAGTAGGAAAACATCATTGCCACCATAAAAAAGCCATCATGAAAAGTCAAGATCAAATGGAGAGGACCAAACCCAGCACCACAGCAGACATTCTGGTTTTGGACTGGTGCAAGTCCTTGTGATCTTTTGACTGAGTTAACAGAAGCTGTTTGCCCAGGGCCCTTGCCAAGCAGCCTGTGAATTACAGGTGTGATTGCACATGGTTAATGCAGTGGGAGCAGCCTGAAAAGAGTGGCAGCACTGGCTTGTGAAGAGGTAGCAGGAGCAGATAATGTTCCTGAGAAGCTTCCCCCAGCCTGAAGAGGAACGTGCCAGGGTGTTCCATGCTGTTGCCCTTTGCAGCTGGCACAGACTAGCAGGCATTTGTTATTTCAAAGTGTACATGCACTGTCATTTCATGGTGTTGATCTATGCTACTTTAAAATAGAATGCTTAGAAAATGGATCGTGCTTGGACCTCCTGGTCTCTAATTTGCAGCAAGTGAAATTTATGCTCCTATTAATTTTAGAGAAAGGTTGTTTTAAGGCATTCTCTTAGGCATTCATTCTTATTATTAATGATCTACTGTAGTTCTTTGAAATTTCTGCTCTTACCCAGGTCTCAACAACCAACTACTCATGGACAGTGAGGCTTGTGGGATCCAGAAATGAATTAAATGCCATATAGCTGGACTGATCTAGAGCTGTGAGATGTGATCTGATCCCAGACACAAGTAAAAGATGGTCTCTGCCTTAACTGTGGGAAGCAACAGAATTTGTTAATCAGTGATTTCTTACCTTCCCCATTTATTTTTTTTTTGTCAAACCCAAATATATTCCAACTGAAATGTGAATACCCACATGAATATTTTTAAAGCTCTGGCCTTGCTTACTGAGCATTTCACAGTCATTGGGCACCTTTGAGTACATGCTGAAAGACATGGTCTGTACCAGGTGTTTTCAGTTATTTAATCAGAAAATTATGTGAAGACTGGAGTGAAGAATACAGGAAGATCTGATAAAAAACTTAGGAAGATAACAAATTAAAATGTCTCACAAGAATGCTGAATTGGGAAAAAAAAGAGAAGCAGACCATTTCAATTATATGAATTATCTGATTTTGAGATCTCCACAGTACAACAGTTCCCATTGAAATCAAGGGATTTTTTTGTAAATTCCTGGACTATCTTGCAGCGTTTGTAAGACTTTCACAATGATGGATGAAGAGGGGAATTATCTGAATAATGTGCTACAGTACTTTCAGTGAGGCTGTGCCAAGGGCAGCACCAGGTGACAGGATGGATGAAATCAGGCTGGTCAACACAGACACCTACAGCAAAGGGAGCGTTGTCTTGGGTCTGTTCAGTGCAAATATCATTTGTGAGAGATGCAAGCAGATTATTCCACACTAGAGCCAGGTCTGGCCACTCTTACTGATCTAATTAGTCTCAACTGATGAGAGTGACCAAAACCAGTTTTCTTAATTGTGCTGGAACTTTTACATCTTCCTTCTGTCATATTTTTGCTGACTTCCTGCCGGTATTTGCACAAGCTGTTGTCGTTGAACAGTGTAGATTGGTTCTGGGGGAAGTAAGGCAAGTCAGCCATGCTCACCATGTTGACTGTGTGATTCAAAAGTGGTTTGGCCACTCCTAAAAAATGAAGAAAGAAAATTCTCCTGGTCCTTGGCAGAGGATAAGGTGACAACTTTCCAAACACCCTGATTTCCTTTCGCTTAAAGTCCGACATCCAAAAAAATGGGGAGGCTGTCGTCACATTTATGAGTGAGTTCATTTGAGAGCACAGTGATCAGTCAAGGGAAGCAGGCCAACAGGACAGGGTGGAAGAGAGACTTCTTGCAGATGGTTGTTTGGTTTTTCCCCCAGGGGACTTAGCTAGGACAGTCCAAGACAAAAGACGCTTGCTGTCATCCACAGCAAATGCTCTCCAAGTGCTCCACCACATTTGGCAGCTGCAGCCAGGGTCGACTCAACTCTTGATGTTGCCCAGGGCTATAAATTCTGGTCTGTGTAGTTTGTTGTGAGAGGGATTATCAGAGGAGATCTTTTACTTTAGCTTGTCTCTGCTCTGCTTGGACACTGCAGCCTATATGGAATTTCTTATTTAGAGTAGGATGTTAAATGTAGTGTCCTGGCTAAATTCCAGCCTGGGTGTTTATATTCTGCTCAATTAAATGCCATTGCTGGATCATTATGTGAAAGCAAACTGCGGTGCTTGTCCTTTGCTAGCAATGTATATACCCTTAAGACCTGATTTATGGAGAGGCACACCAACCCTCCTCTGAGGATCACAAAGTCATGATTCACATCAATAATGATAGTGTGCACTAGACCAGACCTTGTGGATTCTTTTTCTTGTTTTTTTTCCTTGTAATCTCAAGGTTTATTTTCTTGCTGTTGCAGTATTGTTCTTTTCCTACTGTGTTAGTGTCCCTGAGTTACCACATGATGTATCTCCAGCAAGCTGCTGTACCACAGGTCCACACAGTGGGGTTAAGAAAGCCAGATCTTTCAAATCAGAGTAGTTTCTCAAATGCATATTTCTTCAAGAGGCTTGTTTAGTCTGTTTCTGTTTTGTCAGAACATGTGTTTTTAGGAGTCTCCTCCTTTCCCTGTTTAAGTCATGATTCTCTTTCTCTACATCAATAGTAGCAGTTGAACCTGAGAAGACTTGGAAGGCGTCTCTGTCAGGCGTCCAAAAGCAATGGATATTTATTTGTATTATCTAAACCTTTCCACTCATCAGGGTAGGACTGCCCTGTTTTTCTGTGTTTATTCAGTGCCTAACACCATGCTCCCCTCTATATGTTCTTGCTCCTGTGCCATGATTAGCTATTAGCACAGTAAAATAATCTTTATTAGTAATAATGCTACAAATTATTACCAGGAAGAGTGAATGAGGAGATAACAGTTTGCTTTCCCCTGCATTGCTTCTTTGGGGGAAGGTATCTATTCCAGCAAGGCAATTCTGCAGAGATACAGGAGAGATCTACTCCTGTCTTCTCTTTAAGTCTTGCATCAGAGGCATAGCCATGTTTCCCCTCTTTGCATGCCAAAACCCAGGTATTTATTTAATTTTTAAAAGTATTGATTGAATGATCTCATTTTCTAGGTGCAAAGAATGGTGGAAATTGTTGAGCTATAGAGCAATGGTTTGACTCAGCCATACCAGGTGTACTGACCTATTGAAACATAACAAGAATCCAGGTTTTGCTTAAAAAGGATGTGTGCCATGAGATGGAGAACCAGTTGCAGATCTCATTAAGGCCAAGTACATTTATTTTATTTTTACCTGAAGCATGATTAATTTAAGAAGCGAGTTCCACAGGTTATATTTTTAGATACTCCTGGGCTGAGATGAAAAAGATGAAAGCTGGTCTTTTCCTCACAGCTGGGCTGCAATGGACAGAAATGGTTTCTGAGGGGGGACTGATAGCTCCAGCCTCCTTCCATAAAGGAGCTGGAGGCTGGAATTCACACATGAAGGACATGTCTTTGAATGTGTTCTGAAAGCAGCACAGCAGAAATGTTGTGCTGTGGCTTGCATAACGTGTAGCTCCATTTCCCAACAGTTCCATGCACACTGTCGTTGGCAGAATCCAAGACCACAACAATGGCAAATTCACATGGGAACTAAACGTGCCCAGCCAACCTCAAGCTGCCTTCAGATCTCTTGACTGAGGAACACTGGAGCTGTTTTTTGTGATTTTCTGTTTTTTCACACGGGGTTGGGCCCATCCAGAGGGTCAAAGCTGTGTTAAGGATGATGCTGGTCATGCACAGGCAGTAAAATGATCTTGCCTGCAAGTGCTACTTCCTAAGTTTTCTTCTTGACTTCATCTCCACAGATGAGATCAGTGGAAAGGAAGATGGGGAGGGAATAGCATGGAGATTGCAAAACATGCTGGGAGAAATGTACTTTTCCATGCATGTCTTGCTTGCTGGACTGCACATTCCACTTTCCCTGATGACAGTATTATGTGCTGGGTTTTGCTGGTAGCTAGGCAGCTACCCAAAGCAACAAATCCAGGTGCCAATGAAACTTTCCATCGACTGAAGTGGGTTCAAGGGCAGCAGTAACAACTCACAATTCAGTCTCTTCTGAGGCCACAACACAAGGTCCCATGCAATATTTTTAACTGCAAATTATTCCAAAATCTCTCTCAAAACATAATCTGTACTTCATGCTGAGCATCTGTACCAAGGATTTAGAAGAAAAATGGGTTATTAGTACCTAATTTACATTTTATGTTTTATGCTTCCTGGCAAGTTAAAGCTGTGGTCAATGGTTCGGCCCCAAATGGCCTTTCATTACTCAGGCTGTCCAGACATTCATAACCTTATGAGTCCTTCCCAAAGAGGCTCAGATTTGTGCCAGAGGTATTGGGAGAAGAGAGTGCTCATGTGGAATATGTATAATGTAAGAACTGAATGGAATTCAAGGAAAGTAAGGTAATATTAATCACCGATAAACTGAGAGAGATGCTTAACTATTACAAATCATAAAATTATGCAAAATGTTGCATGAGTCTTATGCAGTCACTTATTTTTCCTCATCTTCTGCTGTTTTATGTTTATCTATTTAGACTAAAACTCTGGGAAAAGAAGCTGCTTGTGTTTTGGTCCCCATATGACCCTCAAAGATAGCATCCTCTGAGAGTTTTGCAGTCAGCATCCAGTGAGGCTCCCAAGTCAAGGTTCCCAAACACCAGCAGGCAGCACAGAAGTGGCCCTGTAACACATGACAAATAATAACAACTCTTCTCCCAAAGCCAAACCTTTTGAGTAAGGATTACTGTTACTGGTGGGCTGGGTAGCACCATCCATTATTGATTTTGTCTAATATTGGACATTATAAGATTCAGATCTCACCAGAGTTATATAGACTGAAATTTTCCATGCTAGATATTTTCTGTGCTACATTTTTTCTTTTTTCTTTTTTTTCCCTTCTTTTTAATTTTGTTTTATTAAAACTAACAGTCTGAAGGTGGAAGCCAAGATTGATCAGAAAGACAAAGAAGTGTCATCAGTAAGATCTCACCAGAGTTATGTAGACTGAAATTTTCCGTGCTACATTTTTTCTTTTTTCTTTTTTTTCCCTTCTTTTTAATTTTGTTTTATTAAAACTAACAGTCTGAAGGTGGAAGCCAAGATTGATCAGAAAGACAAAGAAGTGTCATCAGTCTGGCGAGGGAATGAGCACTGGTGAATTAACACCATTATAGCTATTCCTTAAATATCCAGTCTAAGTATGAGATCTATTGCAGTTTCAGAGGATTTTAGTTCCATTGCACATTGCTGAGGGAGCTGACAAAGTCGAACAGTATTTTGCTGCAACTCATCTACCTCTTCATCCTCTCAGTCAAAAATGGAAGAGGCCATTTAGGGATTTCAGGGAAGGATCCCATCTTGAGGATCTCTACATACTCTTCCCTCCAGTGAAAGAAAACAGCCACTTTAGACTGAGAACCTAGTCTTGCAGATGTCTCCCAAAGGGTGGCACTTGGAGAGCTGTTGCAGAGTTGCTGGTGTGCAGTGAATCCATGCTCCACCTGCACTGCTGCACACTGTCCGTGTAGGACAAGGGCTGGGATCAGATGGGGGGAGAAATTGGGACCCACTGTCTGAAGAGATTGAGTGTAGAAGTGGAGGAAATTTTCTTAGAGGAAGCAGAATGGAGGAGCAGTATGGCTGGAGAAGATGGCAAAATTAGGAAGGGAACGTGAAAGAAAAAATAGGGGAGTCATGTTCCACAGAGTCTGCAGAGCCCAGGATGATCAGCC
The DNA here is from genome assembly GCF_014805655.1 of Passer montanus. Lineage (NCBI taxonomy): Eukaryota > Metazoa > Chordata > Aves > Passeriformes > Passeridae > Passer > Passer montanus. The sequence continues at coordinate 14,127,492 of NW_024366703.1, forward strand.
AACACAATTTACAGCTTCATTCCCAGCTCCCAGCAGCACAAGCAGATACACTGACACCCCTGTGTCAGCTCTGCTGGTATGGGTATCACTATGAGTGTCAACACGATGGAGTTTCTGTTTCAAAGGAAACTTAGGAAAGAGCTCAAGAAAAGGTGTGTTAAAAGAACATTCTTCAAGTTGCCAAGTCGAAAGTTCCCAGCCTTTTGTGTAAACTCTTCCAAATGAGCAAGATTTTCTTCACTGGTCCACAGCAGGTTTTGTTCTTCAGTTTTTCTTCAGTTCCTTAAAAGCTTAGGAAATTAAACATGCAAAAATATGTGTTAAAACAATGAGCACCTAAAATAAATTTTGAATTAAGGCTGCCTATGCAGCTTAAATTCATCTTTCAGTATATATATCAAATAATTAATTTTCTTCCCCAGGAGCCCTAATGCAGCCAGTTAAAAAGCCCGAGTTAGTCTGGGGCTGGAACTGGGTTGTCTAATAAAGGAGCATAGAATGGCTGACTCATTTACTGCATGAGGTAAAAGGTGTGTGATACATTTAAACGGGGATTTGCAGCATCAAAGGAAATGGTCTCGTAGCCAAAGCAATTGAATAGCATAGAACTGGACAGGGATAGATCTTACGTGATGACAGGCAAGTCACTTAAAATTAGTTTTTCACAGTTGGCCTCTAATTGTGCTTTTTCCATTTTCTGAGTAGCTGCCTTGAGATTTTTGGGTCTTGGTTACAAACGTGTCCAACTGAAGCTAATGGAAGGTTAGCTTTGGACAGAGAGAACAGCATTTAAAGTTAAATACACAGAAAATCAAGTAGCACCGATCAGTAGACATTTTTTACCTTGATCTTCATATGTGTCAGCTCCCTATCTACAAAATTGGAGTCTCTGTCTCCCAAAGGTGGGGTGAAAATAGATCCATGAGTACACCTGAGGTGTTTAAAGGCTGAGTTGGAGAATGCCACAGAAAAGTCCATGAGGAAATGAATCACTGTGTCTCCAGGGCAGGCCTGACTGGTGTGCAGTAAATACAGTCCAGGGGCACACACTGAACCAGAGGAGAGCACCAAACACTGAATAGCTGCTCATTATTAAGCACTGTCCGTCCTGTGCGCTGAACGAGGCGAAGGCCCTGTGGGAAAAGCAGTTTGCAGTGATGTAATTAAAGACTGTACCAGAACGCACAAACAGTGAGCAGGGGCATTCAGGCTGCACCAGCAACTTTAATTTAGGCTTTTCCTAGGTTTTGAGGCTCAGCTTTGCAACCTCAGTCATCTTCCTTTAATAATTTGGGGTGCGTCGACGTAACGCTGCAGCTGAATTCTTCCTTGTGGAATATTATGTCTTACAAAAAAAGATATTCTGTAATCAAAAGTGAATGCGTTGCATGACTTCCTGTTTGCTCCCCATGCTGCTATGGATAATTGCCTCTTTCCTGCGGGTGGAATGAAGACTGTTGAAGTCCAATGGTCTCAACCATGGGCTGCTTATTCAATGTGGCATGTAAGCAGCAGGGATTTCCTTGTCCCTGGCTGGAGACCTGCATACTTTACCTCTTCCATGCAAGTAGGATGAAATTAATCAGTGTTGGTTTTCTCAGCAAGCAATGAAATTTTAACCACTGCAATGTCGGAGGAGGAAGACTCCTCAAAGGGGACCAGGAGAAAATGCATGAATGAGAAGTTCCTGCCAAGACATGAACACTACACTTGAGTGTGTCTGAAACGTTGGGTGCAGAGAGTAAATAAGCCCCATGACAGGTCTAGCCTAAATACCCAGCACTTCCATGGCAAGTAGCCCATACTTTCACCAACCTTGGCATCGAGACGAGGATAATATTTTTGCAAGGATGAACTGCACTTGAACAATGTCTCTAATGTTTCAGTGTCAATGCAAGCATGCTTTCCTTTCAGATCAGCCATGTGGCTCTTCTTTTCCATCCCTTTCCCCCTTTTCCTTTCAGAGAAGTGCATTTTATGTGTCTGCTGAAGAGGAAATCCCTGTCTTCTGTGGAGTTCCTGGGCTGAGGACCCAGAAGACAGTGCATCTCAGTCCTGGGAATGGAGCTGTTAAACCTTAGCTGATGGTTCTCTTCCAGCCCCATGCACTGTGCTGAGTGTTCCCATGTCCCACTCTCACAGGGGAACCTACCCATCTCTGAAGTCATTATTACACACTGAATTCCATTTTTAGAGAACTCCCAGCAGCTGCTGCACTGACTGAAGAGGTGACAGGAGCAGTCTATCCATGCACATGGGACACAGAATATTGTTGTTGAAGCCACACCTTGCTCCAAACATCTGTGCACCAAAAGGCCTTATACAGCATCTGCCCTACCCACTCTGGAGGTCAGCAGGAAAGTACAAGCACAGGAGGATACTCTGCTTGGTAGAACTGAAGGGGCAACCCAAACCTAAGTGGCTGCCCCATAAAAGTGATCCTTTTCCCCATGTCTGAGCATCCCTTCACATTTACAGACACAGAGGTGATGCTTCACACAGAGGGAAGGTGGTGGCACCCAGCTGAGAAAAGGCAGAATGAGCACTGGCACACTTCTTGTTTTTGAATTCATCTATCTCACTTCCTCATATGTGCTTGACAAGAATACCTTGGGAATGGATTTCTCATGTAGTTGTGAGGCTGCTTCACCACACCAGAGTTACTCCTTGCCGTGTGTCACTCTGGTATAAAAGTTTCTGAGATAACCAGATTAGATTTCAGTGTACCCAGCTGATATATTTGAGCAAAGCAATTCTTGGTGGGTCAGCACCTGGCTGGAAGGGTGCTAAAGAAGGCAATCTCAGTTATTCATTTATTTCTTCAGATCCAACATGTTGAAGTATCCTCTTCCAAGTGAGAAGTAAAATGTCTAAATACATTTTCAGCATCTAAATATCCTATCACTGCTTATGAGGTAGGCAACCCTACTTGAAGTTCCCATTAATTTTGCCTTCTGTTCACTGAAATCTTTTCAGTAAGATAGTCTGGGCTTCTTGTTTTGCAGATCTGAACACCATTCTTTTGTGTTGCTGGATATTTGTATGTTGAAATTTAGGAAACAGAATGAGGGAAAAACACTTCATAAGGGTAAGATGGTTTTCATATGACAGTGTAAAAATAGACCAAGAAATGACCAGAAAAAAAAAAGAGATAAACTGAAAAAAATTCAAATACTAGAATAACTTTTAAAACTGCAAAAGTTTTCACATATTTTCCCCATGACAATCCAGTTTTCATAAGATTGAAGTGGAATTTCTCTCTAAAATTGGTTTTTATTTTTTGTTTTTTGTTTTTGTAGACCTAAGTAAGACTGTTCATGGTTTTTGTGTCTGGACACAAGCTGCCACACCCTCTGCATCCATCCCAGTTATTTGATATGAAGGGATCCCTGCTACTGCAGACTTCTGTCAAAAAGGAGAAAAAAATGCTTACCACTGGCAATCCCCCTCTTGCACAAGTTACTTTCAGTGCATTTGGAGTTTCTAAATGACTTTAAAACCTCCTTTCCTCTCCTCCTATCAATTTTACTCAGCAGCTCAGCTCCTTCACACCCACTCAGAGGGGGCTGTCTCTCAGCAGGCAGTCAAATCAGCCTGTCAATATAAACCAAGGCAAAGTCAGTGTCTGTATTATTACAAATGAGCCACTTGTACTTGAGCAAAAGATCCAGTTAAGTGGTAATTTAGCAGTGTTGTCACAGGTCAGTGGTACCCCTTAAAAATCGTTGAGGATTGATTATGTTTTTCAGTATATTATTGTCTCTGATTACTTAGGTTGGTGGTTGAGCTTATTGTGTAATTTTTTTTTAAAGGTTGGGATTGACAAACACTTACAAAATCAGTGGAGTTTTACCAGTGTGGGGTTTTGTTGTACTCAAACCTTGGGGTTTCAAAACATCAGGAGAAAAAATGGAAAGAAAAACACCCAAGGAAATTTAGCAATGAAGTAACAACTAATAGCATCTACTATTCTGTTAAAGGATTCAATAATAAAAAGGTTGGGATGCTTAGGACTTGCAGTGACTATTGAACAGCATGCAGAGTAAGTCATGCCTGTGAATAGTTTTATTATGTGCCTGTCAGTAATGTGTGCTGCTTAAATATGCACTCACAGAGTGACTGTGCCGGTGGCTCTGTGCACTCTGCCACTTACTGACCTGGTAAAATTTCATCTTGAGAAAGGAAAGCTGCTTTGCTTTCTACCTAGACTGTTTTAGAAGTCAAAGAGTAGTTTTGCAGAAGTCTTTTCGTCTTAAGAAAGTGATTCACAAGATGTCTGCATTGGTTTCCTGGAATCGAGATGTTTATTTTGTGCTATGTACAACAGCAACAGTTCTGTAGATTTCATAACATTAAACATTCAAATTGCAACTTCTACTGAAATTTTCTTTCAGCATGCATTACCCAGAATGTCACCAGGCAGGAGTCTAAATAACAGCACTAGACAGAAAATAAGTTTGGTATTTCAGTTGAAAACTTTCAGACTGGGCATAAAAGTCCCAAATAAAAAAAAAAATCTAAGCAGCTACGGTCTTTGAGAACAAATCATCCAGTTCTGTCATTCCCATCCAAGACAGAACAAAATGAGAACAACTAAGTGTTTGTTCCCCGAATTTCACAGGGCGTTTCTGAGGTGAGCTTTCATATTTCTTTGAGGGATTTTTTTCCAATCCTCTGGCCTTGCGGCAGAGACATTGTTGAAAGTCATTTCAGAAGATAAAGGCAAACTCTTTTTCTAGCCAGGGTGGTGGTCAGGGTTTTGGTGTGGGCAGCTCTTCCCCTGGGGCTGCACAAGTACCACATGAAAGTGCTGGGAAATGTTGGTGGGGCATCTTTTGTGATCAGTGTGAAGTAGTTTGGAAGCCCACCCTGCCCTGAATACCTTTGTGACTGGCCACAGAGGCAACTGTTCAAACACTGTGCTTGGGAAACCTCACCAAAGGCACTGGTCCAGGGCCATGTGCTTTTCGAGTGTAATTTATGGGAATGGAAAGCAACTTACAAGTAGTAATGGTAATTTTTTGACTAGAAGTGTAACACACCTGCCCATCTGTCTGTCAGCCAGTCATTCTGTCTCCCTGCTCTTTTTTGCTTTTTGTTCTCTTTCTATGCACTGTTATTTTAACTGGCAGCCAAATGTAAAAGAAAGGATATGTTTAAGAACAAGGTACCTAATAATTTAAGTTTTTTTAAAAAAGACTAAAATATTCCCCTTGCACATTTGCAGTCCAGATTTCCTGGCAATTAATCCTGGTGCATGCATTTCCACTGTCCTGCTGGTGTTGACTGGTGGAACTGCGAGACAGAGTGAGTGCTTTATTCATGTAAATAGTGCTTGACAGAGGAGAGGTGGGAAAACTGAGGCTTGAGCAAGGAGTAACTGGAATTGATGGGAGTCGTTCTTTCCATCTCAGTTGGTCAGAGCATGGTGCTGATAACACCAAGGTTGGGGGCTCCATTCCCATATGAGCCATTCACTTAAAAGCTGGACTTGATGGTTGGGTCCCTTCCAACTCAGAATATTCTGTGCTTTCAGCAGGTTTAACCAATTATTGGCAGCAATTATTTGTTGTCTTTCCTTGCACCCCATAATTCACATAATTTTTGCTTCTCTGATTGAGAGGCTCAAGCATTAATGGCAAACTCCATCTTCCTCAGCTGAGCCTTGACCCTGCAGTTTCTGCTTCTGAGCACAGGGCTTGCTCAGTGACCCGTATGGAAGGGAAGGACTTACCTGGGCGAGTAACTTTTTCAAGATGCCAGAAGTGTTGGGGGAGGGCTGGAATAACTCAGCAGAGTAACTCAGGTTTTGTTAGGATGAGAGTTTGTCTTCCACTGGCAAACAGCCCGGTCTCAGGGAAGAGCATTTTCACTTTGCCATCTGACTGTGCTCCTGGCACAAGGCTGGATGACCAAATGTCTCCCCTGTGAGAGCTGAGGGTCCCTCCCCAGGCTCTGGACCCCACTCCTGTTTTCCTGTGCAGTGATTATATTGAGCTCACAGGATCTTGTTTGATCCTCCTCCTGCTGCTTCTACAAAAAGGGTGGGTGGGTTGTAATCCCTCCTGTCAAAATCTTTGTCCAAAATCAACAAAGCCACAAACGCGTTCTGGTTCAACTGCTCGTGCAAACATATTTATGCAACTGCTTGTAGGATTTGACTTTCAAATAGAATTCCATGAGCAAAGCTTCCATGCAGCTGCCTTCAAAAAGCAAGTGAGAAGTTCCATATGTATCACTGAAGTGTATTTAACTGCGAGTTTGTTCCAACATTCTCCAAGCATATTTTCCATATCAGTCCAGCTGGACTGTTTCCATCTCCAGTGTAATGCTGCTGTGATGTGTGGAGTTTATCCTTGTAGCCTAATGCCATGAAAAGAGTGGAAATAAGGGAAGTTATACAAAGCAAACACTGTCTGCATCTGAATAATTACGTTAGATGTTCGATGATCAGGAGATTAAATTTTGTTTGTTTTAAAAAAGACAGCTGACAAGCAGAGAAAATTAAGTTGGCAGGACTTAAAACCAGTTTGGAGTAATTCCATTGTCTCAAGTAAGCTTGATTGCATTCTTATTTTTAATTAATTAAAATTAGATAGTCAGTGCCAGAACAACTCTTGCTGTAACAGCATAGATGAGGGTCTCCAAGTCTTTTGTAGAAAATCCTAAATTCAAATGGGAAAAAATAAAGGAAGGCCAAAAAATGTTCTCCCCCAGTACTTCATATGTTAGGTCTAGAGCTTTCCTCAGCAATGAAGGGCTGGTTTGAACTGCAAGCTGCTGTTTAGAATAAGGAATCTATCAAGCCATTATCTTGTCATAGGTTGTAACAATTTCCATGTTTTATTAAAAAAAATATACAGAAAGCAGATGAAATATTTATGGTTAGAGAGAGTGTGCTTTTGCCACCAGCAGGAGAACTTCATCACAGCCCTTGGCTTCAGAGCTGCTGTCCGGCACCTGCACGGCCCTGGGGCTGCCAAGACAAACACTCCCTGAGACAGAGGCTGCGTCGTCATTTTTAATCTCTCTGAAGTGCCAGGTGAAGTTCTGGAGCAGTGTGGTGGCTCGTGTATAAAAAGACTCTGCTGTGCTCTCCTGGACTGAATTTCCGCTCCGGGAGTTTGCGCTGCGAGCAAATAGCCGGGAGCCACGGGGCCATGCAGCAGCACTGGGGCTCCCTCCCACACTTTAATGGACTTTTCTGGCCATGCTGCTCGGAGGCAGGCAGTGCCATTAGCCCCATTTTATAAATACAGCGTGCCACTGAGGTCTGCAGGGCATGGAATAGTAGTTGTGCTGGTAACTGAATTCCCACGGGAGCCTGGATGCTTGTATTAGGCTTTTATAACATGACTTACTGCCACAGTTTATAGGAATTTTTGAATGAACTGAAATGTGACATTTTTATTCCTGTGTTGTGCTCTCTAACCATCTGGCTTGCCTCACTTTTTAAATGCATTGCTGGAGACAGGGCGAATGGAGAGTCCTCAGCATCTTAACCACAGGTTTCCATTGTAAAACAGCCCCCCTCACTCCCCAAACAACAAAAAAAAACCCCAAACCCAACAAACCCCAAACCCCAGAAAATAACAGACAAGAAGGACAAGGAACCTTCCCCCTGTTGCTTCCTCCTATTTCTACAATATTCCCAAATAGGCGCCATGAAAAAGAGATCCCTTTCTATGTTACTGTACTGGTTTTTGATCAGCCTCTGACAGCAGTATCCCCATTTCTTCATCAGAAATGGTCCCCCATTTTCAGTTTCTCAAAGAGAAAAATATTTTGAAAAATATTTGATGTTTGTCACTGCAAGTGCCTGGATTCCCAGCAAAGTTCATGAAGTCCTGACCAGCCATGACATTTCCAGGACTGAAGACCATGGAAAATTAAGAGTAAGAGTAAAAAGGGAGTAAGAGGGTTTTCAGATGTGTTAATATGGCCCATCTTGGGGTTTTGATCTTGAACACAAGGATTATCTTTTGTATTGAAGCATTTTTATTAGAGATGGAAAACCGTCTTTTGTAGAATGCAAGAGCTAATGTTCCAGCTTTCCAGATCATTCTGAAATACAAGAGCAACACAGACACTGTTAATAATGCAATCAAAGCAATTTAAATCCTTTTAAAACATCCACAAAGGATCCTTTGATAAGAAGCAACTTTCATCAGCCTGAAAGACTAGGCAGTTTAATGTGTGCTGTTTATTAAGTTTATACATAGACAGTGGTAATTCCACTTTTGGCTGGAGAAGAGCAGCAGTAAATTATAAGACATCTTTATAAGTACCAGTGTTAGACTTGCTGGTTTAAAATGAAAAATGTATTTATATTAATATAGCTCTAATGGGGTTATTCAGTGCTTAAAGATGCAATTTGTTTTCCATTAGTACTCTGAATGGACACAAAATAATTCTGTGAACCTTAAAGGATTTAGTCTTTTTTTTTACAAAAAGAAGGAGATTGCTACAAGTGCACGGTGTATGATGGGCTGTGAAAGTCTGTTTAGTTCAGTTGTGCTGCATATTCTTTAATCTTGCTCTTAGTTCCTGCCTTTGTCCTCCTTTTCATTGTGCGTCTCTGTAAGGAAACTTACATAAAGAAAGCAAAGATGGGCAAAAAACCAGAAGTGGTTTTATATTTGGGCTGGGCAGGGTAGGATTTCTTTTAGCAGCATCTCCCTGAGTTTGATTGAGGAGGGAGGTGTGCGATTTTGGGACATTTTTAGCAGAAATTTCCATCCATCTCACAGATTTTGGGGATCACTTTGACAGGCCCCAACCCCTTGGAAGAAAAGTTCTACTTTTGGTGTGCCAGCATCTTAGGAGCTGACTGCTACTCCCTCGGGCTCTGATGCTGCTCCTATTGCCCAGCTTGAGTGTAGGGACTGAGGCATTCAAATGCTTTCTGGAATTAATTTGGGGTGCTTTTTGTTATTGTGGGACAAAGCAGGTGAGAGGGAGAGAGCAGCAGACAAATAATAAACTTGGAACATCATCTGAGTGGTTTTGGTTCACCTTAAAGAAGAAAAATCAGGAAGGGAAGATGAATTCTGATCTTGAATCACTGAGCATGAAATGAACAATTAAGTCTTCCTCCATCCTATTTGGGGGTTCCAGGTGTTTGTTTGTTGGTTGGTTTGTTTGGTTTTGGGCTTCTGTTGTTATTGTTGTTTTATGGGGGCTTTTTAAGGCAGCATAATTACTTTGCATTTGGATCTTACTCATTTTTCATCTGATTTAATGCCAAGGATAGCAGGGATCCAGAGGTCAAGTCCAAATGTTCCCATGCAGCAGCATGGTGCATGTCTTCTTGGCAATTCCCCACGCATTCCTTCGGAAAATCTGCTCTTGGGATTCCACTATGTTGGAAAATAAAATATTACTTAACAGATAGTACATAAATACAATCCTAGGCCACACCAATAAATGGCCAAAAAGCTGAAAAGATATTCCTGGCTTTTGTAGACTTTAAAAGTGAGGTTTAAACTGAGCTCATCCCTCCCCACAGACATCTACAGGAGGAAGCCTCACCAGCTGAGTGCAGGGCTTGGATTTGCAGCTCTTCAGAATGAGTTGCAGAAGTGCAACTTTTATAGCAGTCTTACTTAAACACCTGCAGTTTACACTGAATATCATAAAAGGCTGATTTTCAGCCAAGAGTTATCACACACTTTTTCAGTTCATCACTAACCCATGAAAACCCACAGGTATACTGCAAATGTGAAAGAGAAGGGGGGATCTGGTCTCTCTGCAGACCACTGTTTCTCTCCAAAAGGTGGTACTTTGAGCCAGCCAAAAAAATGAAAGGTATTTAAATGAGAAATTAGGACAAAAAAATCTTCACAATGCACAGGAAGGTTTTTATGTGATTAAAATATTAGATTTTCTCCCCTTTTAATTGAAAGTTGGGGATTTTGACATCAGCAACTCTATTACCTTGTGCTGAGCTTTTCACTTCATCAATTGAATGTTTTGACTGGTATGAAATTTTGTTAATAGGAATATTTTTCTTAGGCATGGGCTCAGATATTTTTCAGAACCTTACCAAAATATCTGTTTGGGAACAAATTTGGCCATAGGCTTTGAATGGTGACAGCATGACGTGTGCAGGTGCAACTATTTCAGTATGTTCTTTGTGCTGGCTGCTCCTGAAATTAGTATTTCAATACATAGGCTATGAAGTAAAGGGAAAAATGAGTCAGTAGAATTATGAATAAACATTATTTATCTTTATTTATCTTATGAATGTTAATTATGGCATTTTATATAATACCTTTTCTATATTAATCTGTGTTGTGGCTCTGTCAGGAAGATGGAGAATTCACTTGCATGTGTGCGTTGTTTGCCAGTGATATTTTCTAAATAAAGAGTTTGGCGTCAGTGAGAAGTGTCTGCTTTCCCAAGACTTTGACCCACCCAGCTTTTCACCCCCACTTTGGGTGACTTTGCAGGTGTTAAACAGGATGGCGCTGAGGCAGGAGGGTCTGACTACCAAAGATATCACTCTCAGAGCTGTTTTAGTTACACTTCATCATCATAAGCATATGGTTTCACTTCCAAGTGTTTAACATTTCCATTTCCTCAGGAAATCATTCCTTCTATTTTTTAAACTTTTGAAACTGGAGGGATGTTTTTACTGGCAGGCGGAACGAGAGCGACACAAGGCTCAGCCCCAGCCCAGGAGAGCCCCTGGCTGCGGTGCCCGCCCGCCTCCCCATCCTGCAGCAGCTCCTGAGCACGGCTCGGGGTGCTCCAGCCCCATCTCTGGGGTGCAGCACGCTGCTAAAACACTCCTTGCTGTAATAAAACCATCCACTCCTTTTTCAGCTTTAGCTGAGACGTGTTTTTCTTTCTTAGTCCACTCCGGGCCCATGCATCCCAAGAATTAGTTGAGTGCAGATTCCTTTAGCTGACTTAGTGAGGCCAACAGCAAGATCAGGGCCTAAGAAAATAATTTGTGTCACCTACAAGGAATGAAAGCATTTTTGTCGTGTATTTGTCTGTGTTGGTACATCCAGCAGTTCAACGCACATGACAGAGGCGTGGATGGCTCCAGGGAGATGCTCTGGCTGTTGCATTTTCAGAGATTATTTCTGGTATTTCCTTTTCCCATCTCACGTGTTGGCCAAGTTCTGTAGAGTAGGAGGAAAATAGTCTGTGCTCATGTCTTATTTATGTTTTGTTTATCCACATATGTCGTAGTGTTTAGCTGCTTGTTTTATTTCTCTGCTGTACTATGAAGAACAGTTATGGATGTGCAATTTGCATACTAATTTACCTGGTCTCACTGGCCCTTTTGGTAGAAGATCATCCTCTGCTACACTGGGTGTCACCATGTCATAAGAACTTTGATAAACTCACTGCATTTTGTACAACAGTTTTTACTGTCCATCAAATGATGTTGTACAAGAGAAAATATGGGGCAAACCAGCTGATTATCATGTTTGTCCCTTTCTGGTTTACTCTGTTATGAATCCAAAGAGTCTCATTCTTTTTTTGGCATGGGTAAGCTTGCTGTGGGTCTGGGCTTCTGGAGGGATTGAGTCCTGCCACCAGCAGGCCGTGTGCTGCTGGTATTCAGGGTGGATGTTTTATTCATGCCTCACAAGAGTTAGTTAGTCAAGGTAGCAGAAACCAGCATCAGGCAGATGCAGTTAAACCTTCACACCTCCCAGGAGAGCTCACCTGAGCTGCTGAGCCTCCGGCACCGTGCCGGCCTCTGGGATGTTTTGAGTGGCTGTCCTGATCCACTCTCCTGACTCCTTCACTTCCCTTAGTGCTGTACATGCCTGCACATCCCTTCAGCTGTTACTCACTAAAAATGCCACTTGGTCAAGCAGCACAAGCTGGCAGCACACACAAGGACACCCCAAGGCTGCTCCGTGTCCCAGGGATCCCGCTGGTTTTCCCACCACACCGATCAGTGCCATGATGTTCCATGCTGAAGGCTCCAGCTCAGGCAAGCAAAGCAGTGCCAGGGGGCAGCTGCTGATAATTAGATTGACTGGAGGTCAGGTTAGGATCTACACAGTGATTTTGATCCAGTTTTGCTTGTGAGAGAGCATCAAAACATTGCAGTTTCCTCAACAGATTGAGTGATATCCTGATCCAAAATGGAACGGCACTGCCAGCGAAAAAATGCTGCTGGCATGTTGTTCCAAACTGCTTCAGAAGACCAGACCAGAGCAGGACCACACTGAATTAAAAGCCCGTTTCAGCTATCCCCAGCCCATGTCTCTAGTGACCACTAGACCAAGTTCCTGATTAAGAGCTTCAGGAACCAGTTCCTGAGGTACAGGCAGGTGCAGCTCTGGGCAGGCTCCCTCCTTCCTCTGACGAGAGGCAGCCTTGGCTGCTCCTGCCCACTGTCACCCAGCTGCAGGGCAGAACGCCAGCACCTCATACAGCATTTTCTGTTCAGGACAAATGTACCCAGAGGGTGGGGGGGCCCTGGCATGGGCTGCCCAGAGAAGCTGTGGATGCCTCATCCCTGAAAGTGTCCAAGGCCAGGTTGGTTGGTGCAACCTGGGATAGTGGAAGTGTCTCTGCCCATGGCAGGGGATGTGTAATTAGGTGATCTTTAGGATCCCTTCTGACCCAAACCATTCCATGGTTCCATGACAATTCTGGTTGTGCAGAACGTGGTCCCCAGGACACAAACTGAGATGAGCAGGTCCTTCAGATGGATACCTCAATGGCCAAGGGGAGCTCCATCACAGACATGTCCCTGCACCCAAGGAGCTGAAGGACATGGGGGGCCAAAGCAGAGGGAGAATCAAAGACATTTCAGGAGCAACTATAGGCCCAAGAGAGAAATAGCCAAGGCACTGACAACTTGTGTGGGTTTGGTATGTCTGTTTGCAGTGCTGTGTTATGTGTTTAGAAGCTGGTTGTTTCCATAATAACAGCAAGTGCCATATGGCAGCGAGGAGGGTGGTGAGAAGAATGCCTAAGGAAACACAGTATGTTGTTTGACATGTGTGTACTTGTAGAGGAATAACGTGTCTCAAGCAAGTATTGCTGCTCCAAGCAGGCTGGGGGATTTTCTGCTCTCACCAGAAAAATATCCAAAGCCCTTGGCATTTGTGCTGGTGCCATGCCAGTTAATGATGCCTGCCCTTCATCCATATTCTCCTGCTGATAGTCCTTGTGAGGGACAAAGGACCTTTTGCTTTACTGTGAGTGATGGTTGTGGATGCACCAGCACAAGGGAATGGCATTTAAACATGGCTTTTAAGGGGAAATACAGTTCTGTGAGTTCTGAAATGAGCCAGATGCCATATGCTCTATCCATTCCTTAATGCTCAGCAATTAAATAGCAGAAATTTTGAAACCTTTGAAGATGCATAGTTTACTGTAATTGTTTGATAGAAAGTAGGCTAAGCATTTCCAGAGATGTGGGGCACTCTAGTGCATATCTAGGAAGCATCCAGGAAGGACTCCACAAATTCCAGCTTTTTCTGCCCTTTAATGTATGACTCATATTTCAAGGACTGTAATTTTCTCCCCACATTCCCACCAGTACCACCAGTCTGAGCTGTACCTTTGCATACATTTCCACCACAGAAAAAGATGAAATTATGGCTTTTGCTTGACCTTTACCAACATCAGCCCTACAAAATTCAACCTCTATGAAATTATTTTTTCATAATAGCCGAATGGCTTTTGCTTGACCTTTACCAACATCAGCCCTACAAAATTCAACCTCTCTTGAGTCCTAAAGCCATTAATTATATTTGTATTTGTATACCTGAAACATGGTGGCTGGGAGAAGGACGTTGTGATTTGAGGTTGTAGTTCTGCACTCACTCGCAGTGCTTTAAACTCACGAGCAACCCAAAAGGCAGAGTTGTTCTCATTTTCATGCTTCTGTTCTTCTCTTTGTTGCCTCTAGAGAGAGATTACTGCAGCATATGTGAAAAGCAGCCCATTGGAAGGCTTCTCTTTCGGCAGTTCTGTGAAACTCGGCCCGAGCTCGAGTGCTGCATTAGGTTCCTTGACTCGGTGGTAAGTCAATCCCTGTGGTATTTTGGGGTGCTTTGCAATGTTCCCCTGACAGAGGAGACTCCTCTAACCCAAAGAAATCACTGTTTTGTGGGATTTTGTGTCTGAAGTGCTGGAGAAGGACAGGGCTGGTCCCAGCAGCAGCCTGGCACCACTGGCAGCACAGGGACACGCAGGACTGGTGCCAGCCTGGGGGCCATGTGAGCCAGCAGAGAGGGGTAAGGACAGTCACCCCCACAGTGCTGCTGTGGCCTCCCTTCATGTCCACACCCGAGCTGCTGAGCTGCTGTGAGCAATGCCTGCTGATGGGGGTGAAGCCTGCCATGCTGGGAGGCACTGGGAGGAAAGGGAAGTTGAGAATGGACTGACAAGAGAGGATGGGGAATGTAATAATCCTGATATCCCTTACCAAGGCCTTTCATCCATAGAGTTCAGGATGGTTCTCAAAGGACACCCTGATAATCACCTTGGTTTTTTTTTTCAAATAGGAGAACAGAGGCACAAGCTACATAAATAACTTGACTGAGGTCACTGAGAAACAAATCTGCTCCATTTTCCACCCCAGTGAGCCATCAGTTAACCCAGCCACTGAGCATCACCCCCAAGCCCTGGGGGACCTGACGCTCTTTCCCAGTCTGGCAGCTCTTGGCCATGTGTCCTGCCAGCTGTTCACAGTGGAAAAGTCTCTCTGTGACTTCTTTTGCTGGGAACCTGGGGAAGGGGAGGGTGTTGATCAGCCAAAAGGTGAAATGGTACCAAAGGGCAAGATGAATTTGTCACTTGTGAGTGCCCACAGGGTCTCGCTCCCTGGCTAACACTGACAGTCAGAGGCAAAACAATGCATAACAACAGGAATAAAATTGTTTTGTTTGCACCATGGTGAAGCTACTCTGAATTATAGGGAAATGTGAGGATTGCACTGAAGCTGTAAAAGTAACAGTCTGGAGAGGACATGTGGTCTCTTAAGGTTTATGTTACTCCTGCAGTAACAACAGCAAACCTACAGAAATTGATGGATAAAGTCATATCTGAGTCAGTTTCAGCTGGTCATGATTTCCACCTGCTATTCCTAGCACTGCTTGTGATTTTCTCTGGTGAAAATTGTACCCATCAAGGTACATGAGACATCTGACAAACACTCTGTGCAGCTGTGCTCAAGGCCAGCAGGCAGCAGGACGCTTTGGGTACCCTGAATGTGTTTGTCCTGTGTTGGACCAACATTGTCCAGTGAGGTGTCTGCCACTGATGAAACACCACACACCCCTCTGGGGGGAGGCACCCCAGCTCTGCCACCTGCAGCCCCGAGGAGATGGCAATTTCTGCAGGAATCCCTGGGAAGGCAGCCAGAGGATGTGGAAACCCAGAGCACCAGGAATATTTCTGTCTGCTCTGGGGTGCCCTGACCCCCAGGGGAGCCCTAACTTTGACCCTCATTCATGGAGAAAGTTTCCCAGACTTCAATATAGACTGGAATCCACAAAAGTGTGAAATAGATTATAGAGAGCAATGTAGGTGTGTCACTGGGTGAGAAATTTAGGGTTTGGGATTTTTAGTGTGTTGTGGATGGAAGTAAGATGGAGAGCATAGGGTGTCATCCTGGGTTTCTTCTTCTTGCTTCACCTTCTTCCTTCTTCATGGGTTTGGGTGGCACTCTGTAATTGGGCAGAAAAGTCCACATTGCTCTTTGGGATCAGTTATTGGGTTAAAAGGGAAAATAATCCAGGTGTCAGTTCTTAATTGGATAGTTTAGTCTTAAAAGACCTTTTAACAAGAGATTGTTGGCCATTTTGTGCCTTCTAATGAAAAGCTGCAGAACTCACAGTAGTGAGACTGTTTTAGTGATAAGAAATAATAAACACCTGAGTCATAATACAAACTACTGTCTCAAGTGCCTTCAGTCCAGATCCAGAGAAACTGACAACTGGCACCACCACACAAAGACAGCTTGTAAATTCTTTACTCTCAGGCAGAGCCGTGCTCAGTTTGGGGATGCTCAGCAGCTCTGTTCTCTCTCCTCCCCACAGCTGCAGGCAGCACATTTTGGTTCCAGCAGCTCCCAGGGGCTGTGGAACAGAATCCCCCAGTGTGCAAGCCCTGCCTGCACTCAGGGCATGCCACTGACAGCAGGAACAACATCTGGGCACGGGGAAACATCTGTCCAGCAGCCCAGGGCACCATGTGCCAGCCATGGCTGCAGTGCTGCCCAGCCTGCTGCTGGCTCTGGGGACTGAGGGCACTCTGTCACCCACTGCTCCTGCAAAAGCTCCTGGTTGTCACAGTCATGTTTTCTGGGAAAAGCCCCTTGCCCAGGGTTTCTCTCCTGGGAAGCTGAGAGGCCTCAGAGAAAAAGAAAAACAGTATTATCTGATTTGTTTCTCCTGTGTTTTGCTGCTTTGGGATGTGGTTGGAAATTGTTTATCCAACAGGTGATTGTTTCATTGCTTTCTGCTGTGAATTATTTTGGCTTATTGACCAATTGAGGCCAAGCTGTGTTGGACTCTGAAGAGAGAGACATGAGTTTTTCATTAGTATTCTTTGAACCTTCTGTCTGTATCCTTTCTGTATTCTTTAGTGTAGTTTAGTATAGTACTCTTTTTATATTATAGATCATAAAATAATGAATTAGCCTTCTAAGAACATGGAGTCAGATTCATCATTCCTTCCTTCGTCTGGGAATATATAAGAAAAAATACAAGACCTGGTGGCACTGGCTTTGTTTTAAAGGTGTGTCTCCAAGCAATCCCGAGCTGATATTCCCAAATCCTTTTGCTTTTCACCCAGCCCAAGTTGCTTTTGCAAGATGGAGCTGCCCTGGGTACCGTGACTGGGCTGGGGGTCTGTTCCCAGTTAGGCTCAGACTGGCACTGTGAGTATTTGATAAACAAAATGCCAGTCTGGCTGGAAGTCTGAATGCTTATTTATCTTCTTTTTAACACTAATTAACATCAGTCTCATTTGTTTATTGATTTCAAATTCTGTATAAGCTTGCTCCCAGCCCATGAAAATCCCTGCATTAGGCAATATTAAGGTCAAGCAACACAGCCCTTTGCCATTAAATTGGATGATTGCTACTGAAATTTGCCCAGCGGGGTGACACTGTGTTTAGTGAGTGGTGGGATTCAAGCCAAGCCCTATGGTAGGCAAAAAAAAAGGCCCTGTAATGAGACCAGGAGTCTGACTTTACAGCCCTAATCTGAGACCACCAGGAATGGCAAACCTTTTCTAGACCACCTGCTGTAACGAGCAGGAAAAGCCAAGAGCCTTCATTTTCTTTTGTTTTACACATTTTTCTAACACGAGATGCAAAAATTACCTTTTGTGTAATGTCAAATAAAGGGAAAATATAAAAGGGGATCATATTTAGCTCTTCTTGAGGGACTCAAAGAGCTTTTTACACATTGAAAGGGAGGATTATCTCTCTTTTTCAGTGCCTATCTAAGTGACTTGACTCAGTAAGTCACTGGCAGAAGCCAGTACTTGATGCCTCCCAATATTTTGTACAGTTTTTCAACTCATGCACTCAGCTGTCTGCAAGGAAAGAAGTGACTGAGGCTTCTGGGAGAAACCCAGAAGCTGAGTCAGTCATTTAACAACCTATCAACATCCTTGTGAGAGACTAAACTCTCTCGCACCTTTGCTTCCAAAGGCTGGTAGAATCATCCAGACCTTGCAGACCAGAATACGTAAAGAGACAAAAAAATCCTCTCCTGACTGGACATTTATGTCAGCTGTTGTGTGAAATAACTAACCTGTCTGATGTAGTCTCCTGCAAATGTAATTATGGCAGGATTTGGGGATTTTTTTTTCTGTTAAGCAGTTGTTAAGCTGCCTTCTGAAGAAAAAGGATTTGTATCACTGAATTCTGCGTGCATGTAGGTGTGTAGCTGTCAGTTCCCTCTGAGACCTGTGAATACCTTGGCCAATTTCAACCAGTAATTGAGACAAAAGTGCTCAGAGGCATAAAGCCTCTCCATGTTTTGTGAGAGCAGTGTTTGGGTAATCAGTCACAATCGATTGCAGCCCAGACTAACACGACGTGTGGTTTGTAAGCAGCAGGCCCCAACATTAGATGATAACAGTGATAAGAACAAAGAGATGCAGAGCTCTGCAGCACTGGTGGAACTGTGGGTGTTTGGTTCCCACTGCTGCTGGGGGACCAGAGTCAGTGTCTGTCTGTCTGTCTGTCTGTCTGGGAAATGGAGCAACAGCAACCCCTTCTCCCAGCTGGCACGAGGGCTTTAAGGACAGCCAGCCATCTCTTGCTGCAGATATTGTGAAACAAACTCATGACAGAGGTCCTGATGGCCGAGATAAAATATCCACCGAGCTGCCATGAGCTCTGGAGGCATCGCGTGCTTGTCTGGGTGCTGGGAGCCACAGAGCTCTGCCCTGGACGGCTCAGCAAAGCCTGGTGTAGCCCTTCAGATGGTGGAACTGTGTGAACATAAACTGTTATCATTAGGTGGAGATGGTCTGTGATTAAGTGGGCTCCCCTTGGAGCCCTTACCCAGGGGATCACGCACAGCCCTGAAGCACGCTTTGCTCTGCTTACAAATATTTTAGCAACATCGCTCGACTTTGGAGCTGTTGAAAGAGAGCCATTAAAATAAAGAGTGAGGGGAATGTTTCCTGTGCTAAAAGGCAGATCAGTGAGCAGGCAAGGGGCTAGCAAGCTGTGTTTGCTTCTCCACAGCCAGTGCCTCCAGCACAAGAAAGTGGCAGTTCAGTTCAGCAGGGAACTCTTGCCCCTGTCCCCTTCTCATCAGCACATACCCAGGGTGCCAGCACCTGACATTTCCTTCTCCTGTGATTTTATGTGTCATTAAAATGAAGGCTTTAGCTTTTTTTAGGACTCCTTTTCCTGCTTCATCTACTCACATTCATAATTTTTTTTTTTTTTACCAAGGGAGGGCTTTTAACAATTTAATGTGGACCAGATTTAGGTTGACTGGAGGAGAATGTGGACAATTTTGATCATTATTTTCTCTCTAATGTGAACAAGGTCACTTTTTTTTGCACTGATGTCACACAAAAATACATCTTCTGGAGAAGAATAGCCCTGCTGCCTCTCTCCAGGTTGTTTCTGCTCGTGCTATCTGGGCTCAGGGGCCAGGGTGAGAGGCACAATCTCCTCAGGTGGACTTTTCAGCTGAATGCTTCACTAGACATGGCACTTACCTGGGGTGCAAGGATGACTGAGCATCCATTTAATGCCATTTGTAAAAACCCTGTCTTGCTGTTAGGGAGATTTCATTTGGTTAAGTCCCTTCTGTGGTATATAAACCATCTGTGTATGTGTGTCTTAAAGCTGTTCAAGGCTTTTCCCATCAGAAATGCCAGTTTGTTGGTATCAACAAACTCATTAACTCAAAATGTGTTTTCAAACAGTTGAAAGGGCTCTTTCTGCCCTGCCTTTAAAAATGAAAAATATGGTTTCAAGTTCACTTTTCATTTAGAAATGCAAGTTATTATGAATCCCAGCTGTTTGAGGCTTGCCTTCCAATTTTTAGTCACAGATTTTAAATCTCCAGCAGAGGCAAGTGCAAGGACAGGCAGTGAGGACAGAGCAATAACAGGGCAGAGCCTGGAGTCTGAGAAAAGACTGAGCAGAGAGATATTCTCAGATAACAGAGGAGGGAGCTGAGAAAGTGGAGGTGAAAAATTGGGACTGAAATGCCAGTAACCTCCTGCAGATGCTCAAAAGGTGATTCCACTCTTGCTGACTTTTACCAAGAAGCCAAAACTCTGGTGGGGGTGTCTGTTCCCATCTCCTGGTGGGTACAAGGGGTGATGATTCCCTCAGCCGTGCCATGCTGCCACAGGCAACCATCAGCTGCCTGCTGTGGGAGAGCATCCTCCCAGATCTGCAGAGAGGTCTCTTTGGATATGTTTTTCCATTTTCACACATTTTTGGCCATGCAGTTTCAGGAGCTCAAAGTTTAAGGTGAAAAGCAGATATATTACAGAAATTGCTGTGTCAGAATCAATGTGAGCCCCTGTGGGGTCCCTGTGTGATTGCCCTGGTCGCTCTCCATCCATCACAGGGAGCCTCCAGCCCCCAAACCTGAGCTGTCCCTCAGCCCATGGTCCCATCCCACAGCCAGCCACAGGCTAGATGTTGCTCACTTTCCCAGCTGAAAAGCATTTTTCCATCTGATCTCTCTCAGCCCATCCTGAGGGCAGCTGCTCCAAAGGGAAGGACACTTTGCACTCCCATTCCTCCATCCAGCCACGGCTGCCTCTATGGAGGAAGGAGCCACCAACATAACTACCACCTCCAGAAGAGCAGCCAGAAGAAAAGCTAGCAGCAGACAGTGGCCAGCCCACATCCTCTCCCCATTTGGGCTGAAGGATCTGTGCCTGCCCACAGAAAGAGCCTTCCCTGCAGCTTGTCCCACGGAGTCAGGGTGATCGTAAATCCTGCCCTCGTTTATGGGCTATGAATAGGGCCCTGTCTGACCTAACTAGGGCATGGAGAAGCTATTAGACTTCAGAGCAGGAGCCTTGAAACACATGCCTGGATTCATCAAAGGAATAATGGAAAATATTTTGTTCCACGCGGATTTTAAGAAATGATGTTATTTCTAGCAATTAGGGATTTGCAAACTGTAGCAGTGCTTTTGAGTATTGGGAAAGAAAGGGAGGTGTCTTGTGATTTAAGCACAAGACGAGGAGTTGAGGACCTTGGTGGCTTCCCAGGCAGGTGGCAGAGAGAGCATGGGGACATCCCTGTCTATCTGCTGTAATAGCAGGTCATGGCTGAAAATCCACCAGGGTCTGCTGCTGACAGCTCAAAAATGGCACCGAAGGGAGAAATAATAATGAACTTAGGAACAAAATGAAACAAGCTTCTAGTGCAGACCTACAGTGAAATCAACACTGTGCACAGTTGGAGCTTACGGTTCCTTGTCACATCCTCACTTGTCTGTCACTTCCCACCTTCGCCACCACCATGTCACATTTCCTGGGAATGTCAAATGCAAGTGTAATTAAACTTTCCTTTTATTCTTTGCTGTCTATCTTGAGGCAGAACAAGATCCTCTGGATATATGTGCATTTAGCTCTGCATATGTTGGATCCCATCAGGAATGGCATTTCAAGACATCCAGTTCTTGCTGAGTTTCTGTCTTCTGCTCTGTCCTGATTTGTTTCCTGTGGTACAGTTCAGATGGGATGTAACTGTTAGAGGTTTTGTGTGGCAAAAAGGACTGCAGGCTTTTCAACAGCTCTCCTGGTGCACTTCAAAGAGGAGATGATGACTTATAATCAGGTTTTATTTGCTAGGGAGACAATATATTATCAGAGTTTGAAAGCAAATGAAGGAAAGAGAAATCATGGAGAAAAATGCTGCTAAGATGCTGTAAGCATTTCAGAGTTTCTGTACTTTAAGAGCTGAAATGACCCATACTCAGATACCATCTAAAAGGACAGGAAATTAGATAAAAGATTTTTTTTTAAACCCTTGAATTAAGTTTTATGAGAACCTAATCAGTTTCATCCCCAAAACTGTCACTTAAAAGGAAGTACTGTACTTGTGCATTTTAGTTTTTGGTTGTTTTTTCATCATTTTTATTTACGGCCATTATCATTTCTCAAACCAAATCAGATCATAATTCCAGATTGTTCAAGCAACCTGCCTTGCCTGTGTGTAAATATGCAGCTCCAGCCTTGAGCTGCAATAGCTAAATGAGCACTGGCCAGATAGAAGGGGAATAGCATTATTACTACATTGTGGTTTCCATGTCATTCCTAGGTTTGCTTAGCTGGGCTATCCATTACAGCCAGCCTGCAGATTTATTGCATCCAGCCTGGAGCAGTACATACATCTTCCAGTGGGCAATAGTTCTGAAATTTCTTCTTCTAAGTGTTTGCCAGTTCAGTCTGATTTACCTTTTTTTTTTTTTTTAAAGCTTCCTCCTCATTTATCATCACAGACAGCTTGTATTGGACCAGGTTATTTAATTGGCTTGGCAGGATTTTCTGGGATCCTTTTTTTAATACAGTCATGAAAACTGTTAGGCTGTCGTCTTCTTTTTTTTAATTTTATTTATTTAATTCTGGAAAATATTTTGACCTGAAGTCTAAAGCTTCACATTCCAAGCAGTGCCAAGCAGGAATGTCCCTAAGAGAACTTGTCATTTAGCCACTGGGGTCCCCTGCAGCACGTTTCCTTCAAATGCCTGCCCTGGATCCAAAACTTTAGCTGAATTGATTAATATCTTCATGGTACACACGTTGTGCTTCTTTTGTTTCTAATGTAAACAAAGCTCATCAAAAGTCAGTAATGCTTCATTACCTAGCGTAGTCAGAATTTTAAAATGTAGGTAGATTTTGTGTGTGAGGATGGGGTGCTCCCTTTTTTAATGCACTAGGGAAGCCAAAGAGAATTTTGCTTATGGTGTCTGTTCCTCTAAGTGGTTGTTCTTGTTTCCTCTTGGCTTAAGAAATCTGCCTAAGAAATCAGGAGGGACTGAGCTAAGGGTCACTAATGGGCAGGTTTCTCTGCTTTGCACAGGTATTGTTAGACCAAGGTGAAGGCATAAATACATAGAAAAGACACATTAAACAAAAAAGACAACATATTGAATTTTATATATGTATATATATATATATATATGTATTCACCTGGCACTTGAAACACCACTGTGGCAAGGGTTAACAATTATTCACTTTCTCTACCACTCAGAGAAACAATTTTACCTTCTGTGTCCACCTTCCTTTTGAGCAAAACCAAATGAAATTGATCTCTCTTGTCACTGAATGCTTTCTGAGAGCTGGCTTTGCAAGGTTATAAAATATAAATTAATTAAATGGTATTGGTGTTAATTAAGAGGCAAAGCCCCAGAAGATGCACTGCTAGGGTCTGGTCAAAATATAGTGGAAGGATTTTAATAAGATTGTGTGTACAGGTTTTACTTCCACCAGAAAATTATATTTGTCCTTCAAAGTTTTCATACAGAATGTTCTGTTAAGGCCACATCCAAAATGAAGTTATAATGGTGAAATATGAGTGCAAATATTGACTTTTATTTTTTGTATCTCTCTTCCAGGCAGAATATGAAATTGCTCCAGATGAAAAGCTGGGAGAGAAAGGAAAGGAAATCATGATGAAATACCTCACCCCAGAGGTAAGGGGCAGCCAAAGTGGCATTACTGAAGGAATGCTGCAAGGCACACCTTTACTAAACAAGGTTGTTACAGGCTTTATGAGCCAGACTCCTAAAATTTATGGTGGCAATCTCCAGTGAATAAACCTGCAAGTCTTACACAAACAGTCAGAGAGAAAAAAAATTATAATGCAATCCAGAAATTGACTTCTAAGGATGAACTTGACTTACCAGGGGCTTAATTCACCCGTGGATGAGCAGAAGGCTTCTCTGGTCTCTTCTCAGTGTGCAAAGCTCTGCACTGGGGGTGTAATGCAAGACACCTCAGCTGTTACCAACAGATGCCCCAATTATTTCCTATCCACCTCAGAAGTGGTGATGGCATTTCATATTCTGTTGTGTAGAAAGCACAGGCAAAAATGATCTTTCATAACAGAGACTGTATTGTGGTACAGAAATTCCCATTTCTCCCCCAGCCCCATTTTCCCCAGGCTGGGCAGGGACATGCAGGACCGACAGGGGACAGTGGGGTTGGGAGCTCAGAGGTGCTGTCACCCATCCTTGTGCCCAGGGTGGGTCCTGAGTGCTGTGGGAAGGAGAGGAGCTCAAGGGAGCAGCAGTCCACAGGGTGGCACTCCAAACAGAGACACAGGATGTGCTGCTGGAATTTGGGACAGGCTGCTCTAGGACTAACCCTTTTTGGGGGGTTACAATCATTTCCTGACCACATTTCACCTTTGCTTCACAAGTCACTGCCAGTAAGCAGTAAACATCCAGCTTCAAACACAAGAGCAGCTTCAAACACAAGAGCAGCCCTAGGATTTTTCCTAAGTTGCTTTCGTAAGAGTAATCAAAGACGTACAACTGCTGCTTCAACTGTTTTACAAAAGTAATACATCTGACCTTCAGGAGAATTAATCACATTTTTGGCAGATGTCTTTCTAGAGGGTTTAAATGGTACAATATGTTTTGGAGGTGCAGGGGCAGAGCAGACCACTCTTTTTCCACTCAGTCATTTTCCTACAATAAACTTTGATGCATACTTTCAGTTATCTCAGGCTGCATTTTGGGATCTGGTTTCATTTACTGAGCCTGGCTAGTTTCATGTGCAGCCATTGAGCACTGCCAGTATGAGTTCCTGCTGCCCATTCATTAGGGGCATGAAGTTCCACTGCTTTTTAAATCCACCAAAATGACCTTTTGTCTTAAAATTCCTGTCAACAGAGCAACAAACTCTGAGGGAAAATATTTCCCACTGCTCCAGCTCCCATCTGGAAAGGGAGAAAGGCATTTTGCTGATAGCAGAGCTAGTAAAGTGAGGGGAGAATAGCACTGCTTCACTTCAGCCAGTCTTGCTGCAGGTTTCCAAAAGCCCTTCAGTGCTGTCCATTGGCTCTCCTGCCATCCATGGTACAGACAGAAGCACATGGAATAATTTAGTGAATGTGCAGTGAAGACCAAGCTGAAAACTGCTGCTTCTTCATCAACAAAGAACAGTGGTGTTACAGGAAGGAAAAATACTGGGACTCCAGAGCTGGAGTTTCCATTCTCTGCTGTGCCCTGGACTTCTTTTTTGACCTGTGTACCTGGTTTCTCAGTATGTAAAATTGGCACAGCATATTTACAGTCTGTCCTGAGATTTTTCTGGTATTTGCAAGTTGCCTTAACAGCTCTGAGCAGAAGGAAACTGGATGACCTCCAGTGGTCCCTTCCAACATCACCCATTTTTTGATCCTGTGAAACACAGAGCTGTTCTCCTTTGCTTGTAATCTAAAACTGCTTCCCTGCTGGTGGTGCTTTCATGTCTGCATTGGTCTTGCTGCACTTTTGTTCCTTAATGAGAAACTTCTGCTTCTTCCCAGAGGGATGTGGAAACCCTGCGTAGCAGAAAATACTTCCTAGAGGCAAGGTAGACTGTGCTGCAACAATGGATTGAATACTAGACTTTCTAATAGGTGTCCCATGCAACAAATACTTAAAAAACTAGAGCAAGGCCTGGACTGATTTGATTTCATTTTAGATACCTAACTAAGGTAGCCAGGGTAGGAGTGCAGATGGCATACTGTCCTTTCTTGTCAAGAAGGAGAAATAAGTATCTCCAAAGGACACATTTGAAGCATTAGAAGTCAGTGATTCAAAGGACTGATGTCTGCAGTCCAAACAGAAGAATCTGGACCCAAATGTCCTAATGGAACATCATCCTGGCCAGCAAAGAAACCTTCTTTTCATTGGAATCAGCATTTCTCTATTTAATTATCAATCCCTTGAAAGGTACAAATTGCTGCTGTTTCTGGAGTCTTCTGCTTTCAGCTGAAAGCTTCTTTTAAGTAGGTGTGTGTCTGTGCTTCAAAGAACCTGATTGTCTTGATACAAAAAAAGCGTGACATACAGCTTGACTGATAGAATAAAATTACAGGTTTAGTTCTTGGACAGATAATTCAGTCTTATAATGTGAGGAGTGTTTTTCCCAGAGTGCAGGATCAGAAACACAGTGAAAACAAAAAGTAGACTTCTTGCTCTTTAATATTTATAAATGATTTTTAGTTCTTGCTTCAGTTTTTAAAGGGCATACATATTTAACATAAAACGTGTCAGCGTATCACCATTCCAAAGGGCGCTCATTTGCATAGGGAACATGCACTTTATTTAATAAAACATACACTTCTTGCACAGCAGAAAGGAAGAGAAGGCACTTTCCCAGATGAGCAGACATCCCAGCAGGACTCCCAGCCCCGTGTGACTCACAGAGTCACTGCCTGTGAGACGCCTGCCCTGAGGCCACTAAACAAACCCTGCGCTTGCCAGGGTGGTAGAGCAAGGAGGTGCTTTCTCAAGTGAGCACAATTCAGGCTCTCCAC
Source organism: Passer montanus (assembly GCF_014805655.1). Taxonomy (NCBI): domain Eukaryota; kingdom Metazoa; phylum Chordata; class Aves; order Passeriformes; family Passeridae; genus Passer; species Passer montanus. Next base: position 14,153,461 of record NW_024366703.1, read on the forward strand.
AGCTCTGGCATCCTGAACAGCCCCTACCTGCTTGTTGGAAAATCGAAATTTTAGTCCTGGTGCACAAGCAGGTCAGGCTTCCACCGTGTCCCTGACCTACAGAAAACAGCAGTGACAAATCCTGACAAATCCTGGCACCTGGAAGGAAATATGGCTGGTTTAGGTGGAAGTAAATGTGGGTGGTTTAGGTGGAAGGAAATGTGGGTGGTTTAGGTGGAAGGAAATATGGCTGGTTTAGGTGGAAGGAAATGTGGGTGGTTTAGGTGGAAGGAAGTGTGGGTGGTTTAGGCCTCTCAAAGAAGAGGTACATGGGAACAACCTCCCTAAGGGTGTGGTGGAGTCCTCATCACTGGAGGTTTTCAGCATGCTGTTGGGCACTGGATCATCTCATCTAGGCTCCCTTCCCCATGAAGTCTTCCAAGGTCCCTTCCAGGATCCTGTGTACTCAGGTCCTAGGAAGTCAGTAGCATTCCCTCTGTCTTGCCTGAAGTTTGCTGAAACAGCCACATCCAACAGCCCATTCTGAGCTCTTTGGTGGGGGGGAAATGTAAGGAGCACATGTGATCCTCACACTAGGAACACCAAAATATGAGTGTTTCCATGGCTTCTGTAGCAGCTTCCCTTGAGGGGTGAGCAGGAGGGCAAAAAACCCACAGGAAGGGTGTCCTGTAGCTGAGGGAAACATTCTCTGAAGAATTATTCCTCCTCCGTGCACAGGAGCAGCACAATGCTTGTCACACCAGCCAGGTCAAGGTTTCCTGACTAGAATCCTGCTTCTTTAAAAAAGGCTTTAACAATTTCCATGAAAAAGACACTTAAAGCTGCCTTCTTGACTTCATAAGCCCCTAGGGCAGAAGTCCAAGCCACAGGAAGTCTGAAATTTCTGAGGTTGTGAAATATGATGGTAAAATGAATTGGTCACAAATATTTCTTCCCTGTTTTTTTCCTAATCTCAGCAGTTGAGTGGAAAAGGTTCAGTTTTAGGTCCATTTCCATCTGTAAATGGCTCCATTGAACTGCTGAATTAAACTGAACCCAACCTGGCTCCATTACCTGACTGCTTCTTGTACTGGAAGAGCAAAGAGATATATTTACCTTTGTACTGCTTTTAAATTAGACTTTTACGTCTCCATGCAGCATTTTTTCCTTCCTGCCTGACAGCTGCCATGCCTTACTCTACTAAATCACTATCCCACTATTTGCTTTTTCACTGTAAATCACCTTGAGAGACTTGAAGAGACGCTATATAAAACTAAATTGATTTGAAATGGCTCTTAAGACAGTCTCCATATGCCATTATAGTTTATATTTGGACTCAGCTGGGTACTAAAAATGTTACTGAACAGGATGTCTAATGTGTATTGTTATCCCCATTAAAATACTTCACAGAATATGAAGAACAGCAACAACATGAATTTTCTTATCTGAATTCCTGCCCAGTACCCTTTCCTCCAGGAAATGCACAGAATAAAGGCCATGTCTGCACTTTCTTTGCTGCAAGAGGTTAGCTGGGCACAGCAATAACCTCCTTGCACCAGTCTAAGGCTATCAGTGTGGATTTGGGTAAACAAAATGATGTCTTTGTTTTTATGAACAATCATAGGATAAGGAAGGGAGGGAAAAGTCCCTTGAAAGGGCCTCTGGCTGATCAGCAGTGCCTGGCCTTCCACTTGTCTGCTGGCTAAAATGTGCCCTTCTCTCAAACCAGCTGTTTATGGAGAAGAAAACGTCTCCATAAGATGGGTGAGATGAAATTAAAATTACACATGAGGCTTTCTGCTGGGCCAGGCTCCAGCTCACAGACACCTCTCCCATCTCTGTGCACCATCAGAGTAGTTTCCTTTTGGCCATTGCTTTGATCTTGACAGCAAGGACCTTTGCCTCTCTCCTTGAGATTTCTTCCCCTCCTTCCCATTTCCACCCCTAAAATAAATGCTAACTTCAGCACTTGTGCTTCTGGGTGAGTCATCTTTGCTGGTCAGTGAAGCTTCATCTATCACTTCTCAATGATTCTGGCTGAATCCTGCCGGTCAGACCATACCAAGAATTGGATTCAGGTCCTGAGACCTCTTCCTCTACCTGTTTAGTTTTACTAAATGCCCCCTAGGGAACATGTTATAATTAGTTTTTGGGATGGCCAGAACAAAAGCTGAATGCCACTCTAAGGGAAGCAGTGGAAGATAGAAAGATTAAGCTTCTGTAAAGCAATCTGCAGAGTTTAATGCAAGACAGAGGCTCTGTCTTTTGAAAGGTGAGCCTTCAGGGGCTGTTTTCTACATTGTTATCTCTCCCCAACAAATTCAGCTTATGTCACTTATATCCAGTAAGTCATCTCTGTCCCCCTTTAAGCTTATTATCTTGCTGATAAAAGGCCACCACAGTATCTCTTTTCACTGGCTGCAGTGGATGGCCCCTTCAGGCTTGGTCCAAGAGTTATCTCCACAGCAAGTTTTCAAATTTTTCTAAACCCTATGCATTTCATTAATGACCCAATTGAAGTAAGCAATGAATGAGGTGCCTGTCTGTCCACAGTGTGCTACAGGGACTCGGGATGGGCTGGAATTATTTACTTGCTCAAAGCATTATTCACTGCATCCTTTGGGCTCCTATTAGGGGACTTTTCAGGATACAAAATGCTTAAGTAGAAATCCTAGCATGGCTTGAGCCAGGAGAATTTTGCCATTTAATTAATTACCCTGGGACTTTGCCCTTTGCCTCAATGGATTTCTCATCTCCCCTTTCTATTGACTTCACTACTCTACGAGCACCATTTTAGCCAGACATGATAGCATTACTTAGTTCTCTGCTTTGCAGCTCACATAATCAATACATAATCCAGTCTCCAGAGAAATCAATGGATAATTCCTGTTGTTGCTGCAGAGACAGCACGATCAATATCTCTGCTGATCACTGTGTCTGAGTCCAGGAAAGTACCTTCTCAGTGGGCTCTCTGAAAAAGCTCATCTTTCCCAAGTTCAGTTCTGGGAAAATATCTGGGTGGCAGAACAGCAACTGTGTTACTCAAATTAATGCTTTCTACTCAGGATTTATTTTAATAGACGTTTGTCTGTCACTGAGGCCAGGCTGTAATGTAGTGTGGTAGGGAATCTGAAAAATCACAGTGTTGCCTTGATTAGGAGTCCCTTTGCTGTGGTCTCAGGCAAAAAGGCTTTTTTCTCACGGTTTGCTCGAGTCCTATTTCCTCATCCTTTACCCACTGTTTATAATACAAATGTTAGTTAACTAAACACTTACTGAGGGCTTCTGTCTCCTGCAGAGGTGCCAAACTTGCAGGAGAGGCTGTGGAAACAACTTGGAGCCTGCCCTGCCCTGATGATGCTGCCCCAGAACAGGTCCTTGGGTGGTCCTGTGTCCTGTCCTTTAGGGCTGCATTTGCAGTGCCTTTGCTCAGACTGGTGGAAGGTCTGGGCTGGAGTCATTCACTCCTCTGGTTTTGTGCTCATCAGAGCTATTGAAGCTCTGCTTCTCTTTCCCTGTTCTTCTGGAGAGGTTGCACCCCCCAGTGCACATCCCTCCTTACTGTTTGTCGTTTTTGGTCAGGAAAAGCATTGGGATGCTTTGGTCATTGAGAGGAAGCATTCTGGCTTCCCTGTGTTTGCTGGAATTACTCTGACTTGACCCTTTGGAAAATGGAAACTCGATTCCACTAATGGATGTCAACCACACATGCAAACCTGGCTTACATCTGCCTGTGAGGCAGGGCAGGCCCCCAGCTCCTCTCAGAGAGCAGCCAGCCCATCCAGAAGGACTCTGCAAACAAAGAGCAGATCTGCTCAGGATTTTCTGGCAACAGGAAGGCTCTATTTGCCTGCCCTTGGCTAATGAATATGATAATTATAGTTTTCTCCTCCCTGTTTTGGGGGGTCATTTTTTCCCTATCCCCTCTGCCTGCCCCTCATGACTTATATTTGGTTTGTATGCATTATCCAGTGGCAAAGGCAGTCAATTCTGAAAGACTTTCAGGTCCATTCAGCTTTCCCAGAAACAGCCTCTTCTGCCTGAAAATTTTGCTCACATGGGAAAAAAGGAATCAGCCTTTTCCAGCTGTCTGGAACACTGACTTGCAAAACATCCAGGAATCTGCAGGAGATGGCTTTTGTGTGTTTGCACAGAATGACATTAAAATAGACCTCTGGTGAGTCCATCCTCTTGCATTCCCAGCACTCGGCCTTGGAGGCATCTGGAATGGAGAGATGAGATGACTCTTTCTGCCCACTGGCTACAGGGAGCCTGGGGAGACTCTGAGTGTCTCAGCTTCTGGATTATTAAAGTGTGATGAGGTGAATTCCCTACTAGGTGTCATGCAGAATACATTAAATAACCTTGCATGGTGTACCTACACAGGTTTCTTTGCACAATTTCCAACAGTTCAGGAGTCCTTTGAAGACCTGACCTCCACAGCCCATCCATTCCCCCACTTGCTGCAACTTTGCTGGTTGGTTCAGTTTCAGATTTCTAGAGCTAAAAGTACAATGGATCAGCTAATGTCTCCCCCAGCTCAGGATTCCTTGTGCTAAACTCAGAAGCAGTAACAGGCAACCCCAACAAAGCAGAGAAGGAAGAGGCACATGGTGAGAATGGCAGTTAATCATACTTTATTTTTCACCTGGTTCCCTTGTAATAGGAAATTACAGGATTCTATTACAGAAATTACAGAACGAGGATTCTAGAAAAACATCTGGAGACTTCAGCATCTGAGGAGCCTCACAAGAACAGGTCAGGCAAATTCCAGTGAGATGCCTGAGGCTGACACCTTTGGTTGGGATGATGCAACTAGAAGAATCAGTAAGCTGGTAGACTGCTATTTCAACTTGGAACCAGGAATCACAGGGTTTTAAATTTCACAGAAATAAATATATTTTAACTTCCTTAAAATATTGCTAGATAAGTGTAAAAAGTGAGATTTTTTAAAAAGTCTTTTATTTTACAAATTGATTTAGAAATAATCAGCATACTTAAGTTGTGGATAAGTGACACTTCAAGCTATTCATGTTTAATAGTTTTTTTCCCAGTAATTCAACAACATTGAAAAAAGTCATTTAACCTGCTTGCCAAGCTTCAGCTTGTATGCTATTTTTTTTAACTGAGTCAGACTCTGACCTGAGTCAAAAATCAAGCATAGTTTAACAATAACAGCAAGTTTATTATCCTTGCACTGATGTTGTTTGTCCAACAAGCAAAAGTGAGGAAGAGTGGAATATGCCACTGCAAACAGCATGTCATTCCCTGCAATAAATGTCTTTCCTCCCGGTTCCTTGCAGATGGCTGTTACCATATGATTGCTAATGGGTTGTGTGATCCAGGTGATGTGGGAATGCCCTGTTTCCAGCAGTGATTTTGTTTGCCTTCCTGGGTGTTTCCAGTCTTTCTGTGAGTGGGCCACTGGCTCCTGCCTGATGTTTATTTAATTTGTTTCCTAATTCTTTTCAAGACCTTCCCGGACTCTCTTTTGGATTTTTATTTTTTTCATTCAAATGTTTCCTCAGGATTTTGACCTGCTAATGGAAAAAGATGAAGGCAAATTCTATAAAATCCCCCCTGCAAGTGATGGCAAAACATCAGCTCAATGTGGATCAGGCTTCAGCCTGCAAGGGAAGGGTTACTCCTGTTTACAGCCTTGTGTCTCAGGAGTGAATTCAAACAGGGATCTGTTTGTTTTCCTGCAAGAAAGCCATTCAGTAACATTGAGGTTGTAAGTGAGTGTTTATCTGTTTAGGGTTTGTTGGGTTTTTTTTGGTTTTTTTCTTTTTTTTAATGGAACAAATGACATTTGGTTTACCAGAGGAAGCCAAGCTATGACTATTGCAACATAAGGTTGCTTGCTAATGTTTAGGCCATCCATCAGTGCAGGAGGATGTTAAAAGGTAGGAAGGTCCTGATAAGAGGCTGGACACTGGATGTTATCCAAACCTATTAAGCACATGTGACAAGAGAAAAAAAACTTCCTGAGAAGAGAAGCTTTCAGAATTGTCCTGTCATGTTTGCTGCTAGTAATAGTGGGAATATGCTGTTCTCCCAAAAAGCTTTATCAAATATCTGGCTGCTTGTAGGGCTGCTGAAAAAAGTGGTTCTGTGACACTCCAAAGGATTGTGAGCAGCCTCACTGTGGGGAGGACAGAAAATCCTGCTTGACATAAACCTTGTCTTCTGTGTTCCTTAAGCTGCCCTCCTCATCCTGCTGACAGGTTATTTCATCTGTTTCCATCCTTTAATCTGGGTGCAAAATGCTTTTAAGGCAGGAAGAGGGCAACAACAAGCAAAACAAAACTTTCCCTTCCCCTGCTTTAAAAGCAAATTTATTAAAAACTATTTCAGCTGGCTGGTTTATGAGCACCCCTCCACCAATAAACCTATTGTCTACAGAAAGGAGGAAAAGTGTGTTTCTTTGGTGAAGAAACCTCTATGAGCATGTTTCTAAAGAATAATTTTAAAATTATGGGTAGGGAAGGACTAGGGTTTGAAGATCCAGGAAAATATCCTGCCAAGCACTTCTTGTGAGGCCAAATTTCTCACCAATTGAAGTCAAAAGCATATCTTCTGTGCTGACCAGTTTAGAGTCTTAAAATAAGCTGTACCAAAAACCCCGTAGCTGGTTGGGATTGCGGTGAGTGTTTCTGTTTAATTGAAGAGTATAAAGTCCGCAGCTGATTCACTGGACTTGCAAAAGGAGATGATGAAGCAACTAAACTTTGTCTCATGGGACAATTTTTTATTTCAAAATTACTTTCTATGGGGCTTTGGGTGTTTAAGCTCTGGTCACCAACGGGAGCCAGGAAGAATTTTCTCCTTCTTGAGCCTAGGCAGTCTTTTCCTTTGTTGCTCCGAAACTCCTGTTGTGGTTATGCCCCCAGATTTCTCTGAATCAAACAAGTCAACATTCCAAGGAAACCACACTTTGGAGAGAAAAGCTGTATGTAGGAAACATGTTGACTCACACCATTTGCATGGCAGTTGCTTGTTTGCCACTATCGGGAGCAGAAATGCGGTTTCTAGAAAGGAGCAGCTACAAAAAAGTCTGCTGAGAGGAGGAAAAACAAGGTGTAGCCAGATAGCAGGCCCTGTTGCTGACTAACAGGTGAGCCAAAAAATAATTCATATACTTCCTCTGCACTTGTCAGAAGGGAAACCTCAGGGGCTGCTGTTTTCCCAAGGAAGGGCACGGCATCTCCAGAGGGGAAGGATGCTGGGAACCCAGGGAGAAAACTTCTCCTTTTTCTGCTGCTGGGCTTGCTGAGGCACAAGAGGTAACCTGAGGAGTCTGGGGCAAGTGAGGGAGCCTGAAGCTACTCCAGCTCTACCACCAGGACTGAGGTGGTAGCATGGCCCTTTGTGCAGTATTAGTACAACCCCTCCAGGCTGGAACATGCTCAGCTGCTTGCTGAGGGCTCTGCTGTCTCCAGTCATTGTATTTCTCTGTGTGTCAACATGTGTTTTGATAGTTTAGTAGCATATGAGGGAAAACAGATTTGTCATGACTCCAGATCAGCTTGCAGCTACAAAACAAACCCCACAGCTGACAGGCACTGATGATTTGCTTCACTCAGATACAGCAAGTGATCCTGCCATGGGTATTGGGATTAGCCTCAATATTTTCTCTGCCAGTGACCCTCTCTGTAATCCTGGATGAGGTATTTCATATCTTTGGCCCCTGCTCCCACTCCCTGGGCTGGTGCCTTTGGTTTGCTTTGGAAGCTCTGGCTCCCATGACGTGCCTGTAGTGCCTGGCACTATGGGCCCCCATTCTTAGGTGTCATGTCTACACACTTGTAATAGATAAATTACTGCCAATAACACAGCTGCCTTCCATGCTCCCCATCCACCTCACTGCCAGTTCATACATCTGTCCTCTCAAAGCAAATATCCTGGAATTGTGAAGCCTTTTACTTTACTGGTTCTCCTCATACAGACTCAGAAGACTGTGGCAGGGGGGAAAAAAAAGTAAAAAGAAAATGCAGAAGTTGATTAGTTAAAGTGTTGCAGCTGCTCCTGATGTAGAATTGGCTGTTTACCACACATACAGTCAAACTGAATAGATAAGATCAGACACAGGGAAAGGCAAAAGAATGTTCCAAGATTTCTTTGTGTAACACCAAAAGGCATCAGGAGACTGCGTGTGCTGTGGCAGTGCTGGGATCCCTTCCCTCACCAGGAATGCCCAGCCTTGATTTCCCAAAATCTGAATACAACCAAGACATTCCATTTCCTCATCTGCTGCTCTCCTTTGAATTTCTTGATAAGACTCAGTGATCTTAAAGGTCTTTTCCAACCTAAAAGAGCTTTGGATTCCCCCTGTCAGCCCCTTCACACTTTCCCTCAGTCAGTCCCTGGCTGCATGGTTGGAACTTCCCTGGCTGGGGCTTAGACTGCTGGATAAAGCCAGTATTTCCAGGTTTTTTGTGTATGAACTCTTCTTGTCTGATTATGCATCATCTCACACAAAAAGTTCATTTTAGCCTGTTTCTGTCATAGTTTTGAGGTCTCTACTAGTAGCAAGAGTGTGTGGAGATTTTCAAACAGATTATATGTGGAACATTGCTGTCAACATCTGAAAATACACATATCATGAAGACAAATGCTTGGAAGGCAATTTGAGAGGCAGCTCAAGAAAAGTTACAGCTTGAACTTTTGTCCATTGACTGAAACGTTTTTAATTGTTTTAAGCCAGTTTATTGTGGAATGTTTTCATAACCTGAAACATAACATATGCTGCACGTTATTTATTTTACGCAAGCGACTTTTAAAATAACTCATCATGTTTCAGTATCAGCTGCATGCCTGAAACTTGCCAGGAAAGCAGTTGTGTTTGTGACAGAAGTTTGCATGAGGTCTATTCAATCTAAAGAGTGTGGAATCTTTCTGGTTCATATAGCTTCTGCAGTGATGAACAGTGTGCTGTAAGACACCCTGATGACTCACATCCACTGGCAGGAGCTGGTATGAAATGAAAGCCTGTACTTCTAGGTTTCTATTCTTTATTCACTAATTGCAAGGGACAATTGGACTGATTTGAGGAATCTGAGCATCTCTAGCTTTCATTTATCTCAGTGCGACTTCTTTGATTCCAGTCACAGGTGATGATCAAATCTTCTGCAAAACACATCTCTCAACCTCCTGTGCACTGTTCTGTAAAATATTGTGAGATTGCCACCTAGCTCGTGAAGGCTTAATCCTGCACTGAAGATTTATTATTTTGAGGTTCTTAGAAGAAAGTCATTGTGAAAGGATGAAGAATTACCTTCAAACTGTGGCCCTGCTCTGTTTCTTACAAAGTCAGTCTGGCCAAACTCAGTGCTTTCCCTTTTTCTGGTCTGAACTTGAGGGTTCTACAAGCCATGTCATTTATTTTTTTTTAGGAGACAGTGATGATTGAGACAAGTCTTTGAAGCAGGATTGTTAATTTGCAAAGATTCTTATTCTGTTACTCAGAGCTACAGGTTTCCTTTGGTGAGCACTCAGCAAACAAATTCCCTTCATCTGTTCTCATGGCCATGCCATGTGCCTGTGCTTTATGAAGCCCAGTGTTTTGCAAAATCATTGGTACAAGGGATTGGGAAAGGGCTCAAGAGCCTTTTGCATTGAGCAGAGATCAAATACACTTAGATGATCAACAGATGTCTGAGTGCCCTTGGAGGTCTTTCAGACCTCTGAGAACAGATTCCACAATATTCATAGGCCTGTTCTTCTGCTTCTCTGTGTGAAAAATTAGAATAAAAAGCCTTCATATCCAATTAAGTGGATTTCTTCACATCATTCCCCCAGAGCAGAGCAGAATACACAGAATAATTGATCCCTGCCCTTTTTATTAAAAACATTTCTATACTAAAAGACCTTTATCAAGTTTCACCCTTGCTTTTCCAGCATAAACAGATTCTAAGATTCCTCAGTGTTTTCCTCTGGGCTTTTTTTTCCTGAGCATGTTTCCCAGCACTCCTGGCACTTGGTGCTCTTGTCAGCTCTCTATGGGTTTCTCAAATGGTGGTGACCCCAGCTGGATATGTCTTTAGCTGGATCCTCAAGACACCCCTCTCAGTCCACTCTGTCATGTGGGCACTTTTCCCATGGGAACAGCAGCGTTGCACACGGTGAGCCAGCTCTGCCCACGCGGGTTTGTGTGTGCGTGCATCTGCTCTGGGAATAACTGGGGACACCTGCTTCCCCCCTCACCCCAGTTCCACAAGTGCGAACCCCAGCTGCTGGGCTGCCAGGAAAATGCTTCTGTTGCTTGGAAGTGGCAATCTCTTCTGGCTGCTTTCACTCCCACAGGTGCGGAGGCGATGCCTGTGGCTCACCACGTCTTGACCGAGGTCATGCACAGTAAATGTTTGGAAATGTTTCTTATCTCGTAAGAAAAGGTAGAACAAATAACACATCTGTTAAAAAAGTAAAAGAGAATGCCTCCCTTGGTATTGCCAGCACTTCAGCTTGTTTGATAAAGGGTTTGATTTGCTGATAGATCAACAAAAGGTCGGATGTCCCCACACAGTCGCAGGGGAAGCACTGAGAGATGCTGTGAGTCGCATGGCAAACACAGAGAGATGACTTTAGAGAGGTTTTTTGATGGCTGTCCTGTTCAGTGAACTCAGCAAAGACTGGGTCTTGGAGGTCTGGGTGAAATAGCCTGTAGCAAAACTTACAGAGCTGTCAGAAAAGGAGAGGCCGCGTTTTAAAGTGTAGCGATGCAACATGACATTCAAAATAACAGATGATGGGGAGTCACAGAGCCTGGAAGCTCTCATCTGGTCTGAATCAGACTTTGCTACTCTTCAGTACTTCAGTGGGGTGCCAGGCCATGGGCAGCACCTGACACTGCTGCTAGACAGGGCCCTGCTGACATCCAGACCTTTTGTGGGCATGAACACAACTAACCCTGAGCAAGGACGGACAGATAGCTGTTCTCATGCCATTAATGGAAAGGGAAGAGCATCTGAGAGGAGCTCTTTTCTAAAGACAGAAAAGAAAAATTAAAAGAGGAGACTTTTCTCAGGGTGGGCTAATAACACTCAGAAGTAACTGAAAATCCATTTCTTGTTTCTCAAATAACCACTAACACAATTCCTTGTTGTGCATTCTTTTCTTAAAAATTAAATGGGAGAGTATCATAAAATGGAGTATTGCCATGCCAGCAAAATATTTGTAGAGGGGTTTTAGTTTCTGGCCATAAAAGAGAAGGTACAGGAGGTAGGAGATTTTGGTTAAAACCTGGTAAAAGTATTGTGGACTTTTGGACTATTATTAAAATGTCTGATCAATAACGATAATGTGATGAGAGAAATTTTTGTTGTAGGATCAACTTCAGCACATCTTGTGCTGCCATGAATCTGCCTTGCCCTAGTGTTAATCAGTTAGTTTGACTGGCATAATTTCTGATTACATTATTGTAAGTGAGATTAAGAATCTCTTTCTTTGCCTTCAGGAAACAGAATAGCCATTAGGGGAAATATGGAGCTATACTTGTAACTCCCCAGTGTTTTGTTTTGAATGCAAGAAAGTGTAACTGGTTTCTGCAGGTGTTTCTGAGGAGTTAGCAGAATATTCTTTGTCACAAGCTCAGATGTAATGGTTTTAATCACGGTGTATGGCTCTCCTAGCTACCACAGGACATTTAATATGTTGGAAAAGGTGTCTCTGTTCCCTTGTAAAAGCCAAATTTGCTTTTACAGCCATTGCCCATAATGCAGCAGGAGAATGGTGTTAATAACCATTTCATTGTGGCTGCAGAAATCTTCTGCACCTCTCCAGGGAAGAAGCAACTTTTTCATCTGTAAATGGCCAAAGTGTTACCTTAGGAAGCTTTCACTCTTGGGATCCAAAGGCTTCCTTGCACGCATAACCTGTGCTGCCTAATGGTTCTCCAGGGGAGCAAAAGTAGGTTGGTGGGTTGGGTTTTGGGGTTGTAATTGTTTCTGGCTTTGTTTGAACTTCTGAAGGCTGTGGGTATGCACAATATTCACACAGGGAAAGTGGCAGCCATGGCTGTTTAATGGGAGCAGTGGGAACTGGGAAGTCTCAAGGATATTCTCAGGAAGGGTCATGCAAAGGCACCCTGGAGCTGCAGGCAGAGTTGGGAAGGGTTGGGTATGTTCTTCCCAGGCTTGTGGTGCCCTGAACTCTGTGAAGGGCTGCAGAATGGCACAAAATGTTTTGCTGGGTCTACAGAAGCTTTGGAAATTATCAGCCTCTGGGAAAAAAAACCAAAACAAACCTCTATTCCTTGTTGTAGAAAATGGAGTGGGCTAGGGAAGTGTTTGCACTGCACTCTAAGGCTTTAGTCCAGGCATGGGATTTCAGTGAGTCCATGTCTTTGCCTACCTTGACATTGTTACCTTGCTCAAGTTTGTGCAGAGGAAGTAAAAATTCAGAGGTCAGCAATGAGTGGTTTTGAAAAACCAGTGGTGACTGTATCTCCCACAAACTTGGAGAGAGGAATCACAGTTTGTGTCATTTTTAAATACTTCCCACATTGTCTTACTTACTATTTCTTTTGCTCATTCTTCCCCCCTTTCACTACAATAATTTAATTTCCTCTTTATGAATAAGAGTTAGCTGATGCTTATAATTTATTTTTTAAAATGTACTTTGATCTCAGACAAAGTTTGATGGAATTAGTACTCCACTAATGTGTCATGGGCATGATCTTCAACACTAACCTCAAGGCAGTTTACCTTCCACTGGGAAATTAATTCCCAATGGGAGATGAAATTGCCTGGCATGAGTAAGAATCAGGTCACTTGGTCTAAATGACTAATTATGCAGTTTAGTACTTAGCTTTTGGATTCCTGTCTTGACCTCTAAAAGCAGAACAAGTTCCAGATGTAGTCCGTAGTAACGTCAGTTAGAGGCTCTGGAATGGATTTTACTGAAGTGCTGCTCCATTCACATCAGAAACACTCCTGGTCCACAGCAGCCCCAAAACCATGGAGTTCAGGGTGTTTGTGTTCCCTGTAAATCAGAGAGATTATCATCTTGACCCAGGGCTTGGACCACTGGATTCACACAGCCACCTACCAGCTTTGGGCTGCCAGAGAGCATGTATGTGCAAATGTGTATCCACTGAGTGCATAAATTGTAAATTAAAGGTATTCATTCATCTGGTTTCTAGCCAAAATCAACTGGAATACTGCTAATCATTAAGCTTTTGTTCATATCTGAATATTGCTTTAAAAGCCTTTGGTTTAATCTGCTTTCCTGTCTTTTCCCCAGTAGTTTCAGTGCTGTAGGACTGGAAAACAGGAAGTTTTTGTGTAGTTCTTTCATTGCTTCCCTCTTGCCTCTACTTACTCTCTTGAACTAAAACTTAGATTTTGTTGTGGGCATGTACAGTTACGTCAGTGGTCAATCAAGCTGAGAAAGCCTGGCTTTGTCTCAGTCTCTACCTTTTAGATGTTAACATGAGGGGCTGATCTACCTCTCAAGAAACCGTGAGACTCTTTAATTACTACTAAACTACTCTGTCTGTGATTAAAAGTGGGTGTTCCCTAGATATCTTTTGCTGAGGAAATGGAGGAATATATGGAGGAAATGAGGAAACATTTCAGTGAGGTCAGAGGTGTCCCCAGCACGCTCTGCAGATTGTCTGTCAAGGCTGAGCAGTGAGAGTGCATTGCACAGCCTGCAGAGACAGTTCTGTAAACCATGTTCCCATTTAAAAACATTCAAGTGGAACAAACTTACTTTTTCATGTCACAACCAGGATCATATTCATATTTCAGCAGTGGGAAGGAAAAGATAAAAGACTTAATTCAGCTTTCAACATGCTGGAGATTTTCTGTGGCTCCACCTCTGCCCCTTCCCCTGTCCTCATTCCCAGTGTTTTTGAACTCTGCCTGCAATGCATTCCAGTGCTTGCCAAGATATCTCTGACTAGGGGTGAGTTAATGAGAACATCTGGCCAGGAATGAGGGATGATGCTCTGTGCCCCACCCACTCAGCACAGCTGGTGGTTGTGGGCATGGATGGGGGACCTTACTGAGCATTAAGGCTTCTGCAAGGGAAGAGGATTTTACCATCTATGGCTGAGTTTGTTGAAAATACCCAAATCCAGGTTATTACATAACCAAATTGGTTATGTAAAGGGACTTTCATGTACATGGGAGAAATACCTTTAAATAGGTGCAAACACACACAAATATACACTTTGTAATATAATTACAGGATACATTCAATGTGTAAGAATGTGGACTGCCTAAAAAACTGTCTTTTTAGATAATTAGTCCCAAAAGTCCTAAACTGGTTAACCATCAAGGCATATTGCAAGAGACCTCTCTTTGGTAAAGTTTTCAGGGTTGAATATACAAATATACATTCTCTCTAAAGGGAGGAGAGGATGAAAAGAATGCATGTGGTTGGTTGGCAAAGTTCCTTTCTGAAATTATTATTTTAAAGCTGCTGAATTATTTTTGTCTAAGGATGAGTTAAGGTGTCCAGATACTTTTGTGAACAACTTTTTAATATATAGATAGATGTAGATCTATATCAACAAGTACCAATGCTCTGCTCTTGTTTTGCTGTGCTGGTCAAAAAAAAAAAAAAAAAAAAAGAAAAAAAAAAAATTTGATTTTTCAGACAGCACAATGAATTACCCATGAAGTGAAAATACTGGGCAAATTCTCTTTTGTTTAATAGAATGGGCTGTACACAGTTCAGGCCAGCACATTTTTCATGGGATGCAAGGGAGCAGTTCAAAGAATTGGCAAGGAGTGGGTCCTGCATATTCATGAGGCTGGGCAAGGAGGTGAAAGTACCGGAGAAGGCAGAAAAGCAATGTGAGGATAGAGTGGAATGTGGAGCGAGTTGCCACGGTATCCTATTTTACTGCTCTTTGACGTAAAGCTCCTTTGCTTTTACACAACCGCTGGAATTGAATGGAAGCAGCTCAGGGGCATAAATAATGAATGTGCCTCTCACACGTTAAGAGAGCAGAATCTGCACCTCGTGGAGAGTTAATGTGCCCCTCTCTTCTCTCCCCAGTCTCCAGCCTATGTTCCCGAAGTCAGTCAAGAACTCATCCAGCAGACAGAGGAGAAACTCAAAAACAGCCCCTGCAAAGAGCTGTTCTCTCCCTGCACAAAGTAAGTATAACACGACACCCAAAGATGCCAGCAGCTTGTGAGGAATGTGGCAGTAGAGACATTTCAGCCTGAACCTGAGGCAGGTATCTTTGCTCACAGTCCTTGAGGCAGAGCTGACAAGCGGTGAAGTCACTTCATCTGAACAAAATATAATAAATATTTCCATGCCATTATATGCCATACACACAGGCACTTACTGTTTCAGGTATTTGACAGAGTGTTCCAGCCAAGTAAACCAGCCGTGGATTTCATGCTGTGTGAAAAGAGCTACAATGATAATGGATCCAAAGAAAACATCTCTGTTTCAAAGTGAATAAAAATTAAGTGGCTATACAGTCCATTTAGACAGAGGAATGTGCAAACTTGCTCCGCATGGCTTTTCCAGAAAATCTTCACCAGGAGAACGGGGCTTTTTTAATGCTTTCTGTCTGCCTGTGGCGCTCAAACCAACGTGCATTATTTCCCCCTTTGTCTGGGAAAAGGCTTATCAGTTTCTGCAGCGATTTGTGCCATTATGTGCTAAAGCTCCAGGTATGCAATCTGCCTTTGCAAACCCTGCCCCGAGATCATAAACCAATAAAAATATGAAAAGGAGGGACCATGGCACGCGGGCCCGTGTGGTTTCTGGCTGAGCAGGGTTTGTTTTCCCTGGGTGATGTAATGGGGATTTGTAAAATTTGCTCCGCTGTCATTCATTGTTTTGACTCATTTCATTGACCTTTTCTGGTTCCAGTTATTCTTTGCCTTGGTAGGAGCTGTGGGTTATTTCTGGCCTTCCCTTGTAGCACAGGCAGTTTCCTTGCATGGGCCTGGTGTCCTGCAGAGATGCTCTGTGGCTCGCACCACTTGTGGGTGCCAGTCCCAGTGACAAAGGCAGAGCTGTGCTCCACACAAACCCCCCTGGTGCCTGTTTCCAGCGCTCAAATCGGTTTGAAAGCTGACAGTTCCCTCTAAAATGCACTTTGTTGCTGCCAAAGAGGGGAACTAAAAAGCAAACAACTGCTGAAAGGCAGCTATTGTTCTTTTAAAATACGTGCAGCTTTTAATTAACTGAATGGAAAGGGCAAGCACTGGGCACCACTTAATGCAGGCTCCTTCCTTCATCCCAGCTGAAACCCAGGAATGAGCCAGGTTTGGGACCTTGTTAATAAATATGCTGATCATTTCACACAGACTAAAATGAGGTCAAAAGGAAGTTTTTTTTAAAATTGCTGTTGGTATTTACTGGTACTGAATGGTATTAATTTTGGAAGGGTTTGCAGTCAGACCAGTAAAGGGAGGTACACATACAAATACGAAGCCTGCTGTCCTGGAGGAACAGGGATGGGATGAGTTCTATTCACATTTTCATAGATAAAAATCTGCAAGAAAAGTGTATGTATGTAACTTCTGCTTTTAGCTTTAATATTTTGACTGTCTGCTCCTGCCCTCTGCCAACATCACCTAGAATTCTGATGTTGAATTTGGACATTTGTTAAAATAAATTAAGACTTACTTTTTATTTTATTTTGTAATCTTTAATCCATTAAGGGAAACTCTTATGAGCTCTTATGATCTGTGTCCAGTCAAAGCTAATGAAGACAGCAAAAATTTGACTTGTGCATACTGAACATGTGCAATTACCTGCCTTCTCCAAACTGGTGGTACAAGCATTAAAAAAAAATAATAATATTGTAACAGCTGAGAAATTCCAAAAATACTAGCTCATGAAGGAGGAGGAACTGAAATGAGGAGACACATTACTCATGGTGACTTGTTTGCTCAGAGAACTGCCCCAGGGCAAGACATAGACCATCCATCCCCAGACTACAGCAGTCATTCAGAGAGGATTTCCTCCTTCCAGCAAGATCTGGCAATGTGTCTGCATGCCCTTAGACATGGACACAGATGTGTCTGTATACACCCAGACAGAAATGCTCATTTCTTTGGGCACTTTTCACCCAAACCCAACTTGTGTCCTGCCAATGCTGCCAGCAGAGGTGGATGCAGGAGCCCCAGCAAGCAAAGCAAGAACCAGCACCAGCAGTTGTTAAACAACGTGACCACCTTCATTTTAGACAACTCCCAGCTCAGCCCATGTTTTCTTAGTTCCAGCCTTTGGCCTTTCTGATGGGATGCCTGATGCTGTCTGGCTGTTTGCTGCCTGCCACAAGCAGCAGACTTTCTTCTCACATTTGCAGACTGACCTTTTTATTCCTTTATTCTTTCCATTATTCAAAAGGCTCCATCCACTGCGTGAGCCCCAAAATTCTTTTCTTGATCCAGAAGCAAATCCACATTCCTGTTCAGACTTTTCTTTCCTCTGTTTTACTCTACAAAGCACATAGCTGTTAGGAAATCCCCTTTGACTTTAGTCACATGTAGTAATTCTTCTATATAACAGGAATTGAAACTGATATTTTTGCTCAAAATGATGCCTCAGATGGTCTCTCTTTAATAGAAATGGGCTTCAGCCAGAAATTTTCTATCCAGATGTAAACATCCCTCAAAGTTTAGGAGCTCAGTTCCTGAGGATATTGTTTCAGTTTACTAACAGAAGCAAAGACATTCACTGTGTGGTGGCTAACAATCTCTGTAAAAGTCCATTAAAGCCAGTGGGAGTTGCCCTGATAATTTTCAGCAAGCAACACCAGTATTCAGCTTGTATGAGGCCTCCTGTTATGAAATACATCAAGCACATCACTTTGTTTCTATGTTGAAACAGTGAGCAAAATAAAGTACAAAATAAAGTGCAAAATAAAATAGAAATAGCATAATCCTACCATACAAGAACTTTGGACTTTTCTCCTCTTGTTTTATTTCTCTTTTGCTCAAAGTTCAGGATTATAAAATGCTTATATATCCTTTTCATCTGAGATAGATCTGTCCTTGACCATCTCAGTGGGGAACCATTCCAAGAGTACCTAAACAGCATGTACTTCGACAGGTTTCTCCAGTGGAAGTGGTTGGAAAGGTAAGTGTCATTTTTTTTTAATAAAAATAAATAAAAATGTTTATGTTTACTTGCAAAGTCTGTCGAATATGCTGAATATCTCACAGTTGATAATGTTTGCTTCTACAGCTCAAGTGTTGGACCATTTAATGGGCTTAGGTACACTAAACATATTAGGTATGATTAATGTACACTCTGCAACTTCAGCTGTCTTTCTGTTTAGCTACCCTCTGAATATGGTGACTTTTTGTCTGGACCAGTTGTCACTGTTATTAAATCACTCTGAAGAGAGGAAAAATGTGGCATATAGATCCTCTCGCTGTATTTATTGGCTGGACATTCCTGAGCACATTTAATAACCAGGCAGCCTTAGTGGGTATTAATTTGCAAGGAAAGGGCTTGTGCCTTTCCCTTGTCAGGGAGAGCTGCAGCAGACGGTCACTGCTGGGTGACAGTGACCTTGAGCTGGGAGAAGCCCCATTTTCCACAAATGGCATTAATTACGGCGGATGAGCCAGGGCCGGATCCATGAGCGGTGTGTGTCAGCAGGACGCCTCCAGATCAAAGGAGCTGTGCCAGTTCCTCTCCCTGGAAAGCTACAAAGCTGCTGCTCAGGAGGGGTGGGCAGAGGGAAGAGCCATTTCATGCCAAGACATGCTCCACATGCCATCTTTACTGAGCCCAGCATTTACTCTTCCATTTCAATTAAAGAAACATTGAGTGATTCATCTCTAGCCAGGCTATTCCCTATCTGTTTTCACATTAGGGATAAGGAATTTTCTGCAATGCTTTGAGGATTTTTTTTTCCATTCCCCCAACAAGTGTGACAAGCTATTGGATATGCCTGGCTTAAGAAGCTGGGAGAATTGTTTTTAGGATTAGCAAAGAGATGTTAGTAGCATGGAGTGATCAGCTCTAAAGGAGCAGTCACAGAGTCCATTAATTCCAGGGACATCGCTGAACATGTAGCTATCACTACTAATTGTTGCTTTTAACCCCAAAAGCATTTGCAGCAGCCTCACAGAATACTGAAAATAACATATTTTCCTCTTCTAGTTTTTTGCTGTCTGCATACTATTCTTCCCCTACTTTGGAAAACAATAATGGGCATTAATGAAAGGATTTTCTTCAGCATTTATTCTTCATTGTCATCAACCTCATCCCCCCTGTGGTGGGAGCAGCCACGTTGCTGTGCTCCCTCTGCCGGCTGGCTGCCCAGGAGGGGAGCCAGGAGAGCAGGAGTGTCCAAATCCACTGCTGGCATCCTTGTCAAACCTTGGGGCTGGAAAAACAATGGGATCTCGCTGAACCTGGAATTCCTCTTCTGTCACGTTAAAAAACTTTTACAGTAGCAAAGTAAAAGTTTGGTGTAGAGCTGGAGCTGTTCTGGTGGAGCAGATTTTGTGGGAAGCCTGGGAGGTTGTGTAGGGATCATGTCAAGTGATGGGGAGCACTCTGCCCTCCAGTACAGACTTATTGAATTTTGCTCTTGATCCCTTCTTGCCCATGATGCTCCCCCAGGAAGAAGGTAGCCCAGAGGGAATGGACTGGCTTGGGTCTTGTTTTCCTGCTCTCCCAGCCTGCAAATGTCACACAAATCCATCTCTCCTAGGATTGTTTTTGCCTTTGATTCATATGAATTTCATGGTTTGTTTAACACAACAAAAGTATTTTTTGGTGGTTTGAATTTTGGATCTCTTTTTCTCATCTTGCTGGCCAAGCAAAGCAATGAGTTAGCCCACCCTATATGTCATGGGAATTAATATCTCACTGGAAGATCTCAGGCTTCCTCTTTGCTTAACAAAGGCCAAAGCTGTATAATGGAGATTCAGAACCCTCCTTGGTCCTAAGATGCTAGCAGAAATTATACTGATGACTCACTAATGTGTTGTATTTTATTACAGCTTAATATGTTGGAATTGAAAAGTTCAAGCCATACATAGTATTGAAGTAATGTAATTACGTAATTATATATTATATTATATTATATGATTACCTTGAAATAATGGGATTATATAATATTTATCTATTTTGCTTTTCAAAAGTATGCTCTGAAATAAATAAATCACAGAGAGCGCATTAAACATAGTGTGGTGGGGGGGTTTATTTATTTATTTCCTTTTCTTCCAGGCAACCAGTAACAAAAAACACGTTTAGGCAGTACAGGGTACTGGGGAAAGGCGGCTTTGGGGAGGTGAGTAATTATGAAATTTTCTGTTAAGAGTGGTTCTTACTTTTTAGGCACTGCAGGTACAGGAGCCTGATGTGACAGAGGCTGATTTACATTAATTGCTGACAGTTCTACTTAACCCCTCATGACACCATAATCTCAAAAGGACACTTTTGAGAGTTGTTTTGTGTTGGCTGTTGCATTCACAGTGGAATTGGAGTCACACCCTTATTTGTATTTTCCTGGTGTCTGGAGGTGGCAGCAGAGGCAGGGGAGGTGCAGACTGAGAGATTAAAACCCGCACAGACAAAGGGAGGTGGGAGAGGAAGCAGGCGGAGGAAAGTGAAATAATTAAACCAATATTCCGCGGCAGGTTTGGAAACAGTAGTCAGTGCCCCAGCTGGCCCCGCCTAGGCCTGGCTCGCTAAGCTGCCTTAAAAGGACTAAAACACAGGAGATGGTGGGGAGTAAGAGATGGTGAGGAGTAAAGCAGGAGTAAAGCACAGGAGATGGTGAGGAGTAAAGCAGGACTAAAGCACAGGAGATGGTGGGGAATAAAGCAGAGGAGATTGGAAGGAATAAAGCAGGACTAAAGCAGAGGAGGTAGTGAGGAGTAAAGCAGGACCAAAGCACAGGAGATGGTGGGGAGTAAAGCAGAAGAGATTGAGAGCAATAAAGCAGGACCAAGGCACAGGAGATGGTGGGGAGTAAAGCAGAGGAGATTGAGAGCAATAAAGCAGGACTAAAGCACAGGAGATGGTGGGGAGTAAAGCAGAAGAGATTGAGAGCAATAAAGCAGGACCAAGGCACAGGAGATGGTGGGGAGTAAAACAAGACTAAAGCTGAGGAGATGGTGGGGAGTAAAGCAGAGGAGATAGTGAGGAGTAAAATAGGACTAAAGCAGAGGAGATGGTGAGGACTAAAGCAGAGGAGATGGTGAGAAGTAAAGCAGAGGAGATGGTGAGAAGTAAAGCAGAGGAGATGGTGAGAAGTAAAGCAGGACCAAAGCAGAGGAGATGGTGAGGAGTAAAGCAGGACCAAAGCAGAGGAGATGGTGAGGAGTAAAGCAGGACCAAAGCAGAGGAGATGGTGGGAGAAAAGCACAGCCCAGATACACGTTTGGTTGGAATTACGCGGCAATTGTTGTGCTCCGTCTGCAGGTCTGCGCCTGCCAAGTGCGAGCCACGGGGAAGATGTACGCCTGCAAGAGATTAGAGAAGAAGAGGATCAAGAAGAGGAAAGGCGAATCCATGGCACTCAATGAGAAGCAGATTTTAGAAAAAGTCAATAGTCAGTTTGTAGTGAGTATTGTTTGAGCTCCGTGGTTCCCTGCTCACCTGTTCTGGTTGAATCCAGTGCCTCCTCCATCTCCTGCTCCTGGAAAGGTGCCAGAAGCTGAATCCCTTTGCTGTGCACCTTAGCCCTGCTCTGTGCACCTTTGTTGAGTCTCATTGTAGTCTCTGGTCCGTGAGAAGTGCAGCAGTCAAGGGGCCTGTGCCTGCCATGGGAGCATGATGTGTTTCAGAGTCTTGGCTTGCATCACAGCTGCATCAGGACGAGCTATTCTTATCCAGTGTGATCACCTGAATTCCCAGGGTCTGGGAGAGAGGTGCTTGGAGGAGACTGAAGGAAATTCAACCCAAACAGATCAGATGAGACTGGCTTGCAGAGGCATCTAAGCAGTGAGGTGGAGCTGGCTGGCCTGATACAGGGCTCCCCTGAGTCACACCAGCTCTTGTGCCAGCTTTAAAACTTGCCTTAGATTTAGAAAAAGAAAAAAGCTGTTATCTCAGCATCTGTCATGTTCTTTATACTTATTTGAGGAAACACTGTGTGTACAGCAGATGCAAGGTGTTTGCTTACATGTTTACTTGCCTCTGCCACAGGATGGCACATATTCAAAAGTGGTGGGTGGATTTTGGCTGGTCCTTGGGCACCCACCAGACACTCCGGGGATGCTGCTGACCTTCACATTTCCGTGATAGTCAATTTGATCACCCCAGGACTGTGGTGTCTGGCCCTTCAGTCTGGCCCAGGGAGCTCACTGAGATGCAAAACGGTGCAGCAGGAGGTGTAGATTCCCTTGATTACTGACATTTCTCATACATGGGAAAATATGCCTGGAATTAGTATGTTTGTCCAGCCTCTGAAGCCATCTGAGCCTTGAGGGTTTCTGGTAATAAATAGGCTGGATTCCACAAATTAATCTGTAGAATCCTAACATCTGATTTTTCCCTACTTTTAAAATATGTTTTTGTCATTGTAAGAAAGCTTATACCAAATTCAGTCAATGTAGTTTTTTTTTCATTTTCTGGAGAGCATCTTTAATGAAGAGCTAGCACTTTCTTCTTAGCAGCCATCTGAACTGTCACAACTGTTCTGCAAATGTTTTTCTAGGTCAATTTAGCCTATGCCTAT
Organism: Passer montanus; assembly: GCF_014805655.1. Lineage (NCBI taxonomy): Eukaryota > Metazoa > Chordata > Aves > Passeriformes > Passeridae > Passer > Passer montanus. The sequence continues at coordinate 14,176,070 of NW_024366703.1, forward strand.
GAAACAAAGGACGCACTGTGTTTAGTTCTGACCATAATGAATGGAGGTGACCTGAAGTTTCATATCTACAACATGGGAAACCCAGGCTTCGAGGAGGAAAGAGCTTTGTTTTATGCAGCAGAGATTCTTTGTGGCTTGGAAGACCTTCACAGAGAAAACACTGTGTACAGGTAAGCACCCTCTAGAGTTCTAGGATGTCTGTTCTGGGTAGGAAAGAATTGTCTGCTTCTTCCCTTCTTGTTGTGGTGCTGCACAGCTGAGATGCCTGAGTGCTTTGGCTGAAATTTTGCAGAGCCCTGTATAAATACAGCATGATACAGTGATCATGGAAGGAAGCAGTTGCTTCCCTAAATACATCCTGTCTAAATTATCCAGAACTAGCACAAAGCTCCCCAAACCCTACCTCAGTGTGCACTGGGCAACAGAAGAAAATGATGGCAGTTCCTTTAAAGGGATTTCATTAAGGAATTGAGTTCCTAGCTGGGATGAAATGGAGATCATTCCATCCAAGCCTCTATTTTAATTAGTTAGATTATTTTGCACGAGGGGCTGCAGCATGTCAGGTGTGGGAAAACTTCTGTTGCAGAGGGCACGCAGTCCCACAGAGGGCATGGATTTCCACTGGTGTGAGTGTGATTAGCTGGATGGGATCATGGTGACCCTGGTGTGCCAGCCGTGGAAGGGGGCCCATTCCCAGCACACCACAGAGGCATCCTGCTGGCAGCATCCCCCCATCCATGGGTGCAGCCAGCGGGCACCGCGCTGCCCGGCGCCGCCGCTGCCGCTTCCAGGAGGGCAGATCCCAAGTTCTCAGCTTCCAGTTTGGCTTCCAGCTCTACACAAGCACTTTTCCAGGGCAGGCTGGATAAGCAAGCAGATTGCAGACAGAGTTCTTGTGACTCCACGAGGATTTATTTTTTTTAATCAACAGCCACTGTAGTTGTAAACAACGGTTCTTGTTTGTCTTCATCATCCCCGCTTGTGAAATCATCATTGTTGGCATTCACAGCAGAAGAGGGCCTGTAAATTGATGAAAGAACTTCCAAGGACAATGATTAATAGACAATAAGATGCTATTTTTAAAAGCTAAGCCACACTTTAAATCATTTTATATGCCTGGGTGTAATACATATGATGCATGTGCTTGTATGCATAGAAATTGCAATATTGTTCCTTTGGAGATCTCTTAACAAACTGACACTTGGTTGCCTTGCATCTTGCTAGCTGGCACACAGAGGGCAGACAGATAACATGCTGATTTAGTTGGTGCTCACCCAAGAAGGAAGTTTTTTCTTTCCCCAAGGAACTAAATGGTACTAAGTGTCTAACGTCAATTGAAAAATCAAATCATAAGTGAAGTGTCTGGCTTCCTTTTCCCTTAGAAAACCTCCTACCACATTTTCAAACATTTTAGGAGGTAGTGTAGTGTTTCACAATCATATTTTATTGAAAAGAATGACTGGTGCATTCATAACATGGCTGGTAAAATGCCATACTAATTTCATTTTCTAATAGAACAAATCAGATCTGGCCACATAAAATAGTGCGTGGCTCTGAGAGAAACGGCACCTACTTCCTTAAGCAGGAGTTCTCATGCTACTCTTAAAAGAGCTGCTACTTTACACCTCAGATGGCACATTCATTTTGGTGATGAATGATACTACATCCTTGTAGGTGACATTTTCTAGCAGTATGTCAGGAGCATCTGCAGAGACCCCTCATTTGTAACAGCGCAGCGTGTTGGGGACCCGTGAGAAGTGCTATATAGGTCAATAAAAAATAGCAGCTAAATGCTACTGCCTTCTCAAGGCGAATAATTCATCACAAAACACTTATTCTTCAGACTTAATTTCATTTTCTCTAAACAAAATGCTCCTGAGTAAATCACGGCGTTGGAAAATGCATCCCCATCTCCTGGGCTGCTGCTGACGCACGCTGCAGACGTGACCCGGGAGAACAACCAGGCTCAGAGTCAGATTTATCTCATTCAGAATTCCCCTGTCAAACATGGCACTTGTGCTACATTTCTCAACTGCATCATGTTAGTAAAGGTCAACCGGTTGGTTGCTTGTGGAAAGCAAATGTAAAAAGCTGCTGGTTCTCCTCAAATTATTTCTATATATATGTTGTTTATTTTTATTCATTTATATTTCATAATTTATATTATGTATTTGTATTTTTATTTTATCATTTTATATGTTTCTTTTTATATATATTTAAAATTTTGTTTATATAAATATTTTTCATGTATGTAGTTTTTAAAAATTCATACTACAGCCATGCCTGGAAGCTCCAGTCAGCATCAAGCTCACATTGTCCCAGGCATTGCACAAATACATGGTAAAGCCTTGTCCAAAGTGATTAATTGAGTTGTTTAGGCTGCCCTGCACAGCCAAACAATTGCCTTTTGAGCATGGGCACAGTGCCAGCAGTTTATGTTTCAGTATGTTTGGGCAAGGCTACTTTACAAATGGGAAGCTGAGTCTTTGGGAAGTAGCTTTATATGTCAGTGTGTCCACCAGGGAGTTTTATTCCTCCTGGACATTTCAGTCGTGAACCCTTGGAAGTGCTAGCCATGCAAAGGAAGCCAGCCTTGATCTTGAGGAGCCAGAAGCCTGAAAACAGGGATGACAATTGATGCCTGGGAGGGGGAGGAAAGCTTTCTCCAATTGCCCTGAATCACAGAGGACCCTAAGAACTGAACTGATGTTCTCAGATTCCTTGTGGAGTCTCCCATTTTTTCATTCTAAGACAACAATTTCCCAAGTTGCACATAAGATTCTTATCACTGGCCCCCAGTTACAGTTTCAAATGGGACTAATAACTGCTGAGCAGAAGATGAAATAATTGATGAAGGCTGAGTTCTTCAAGGGAATGATTCTTATAGGATTCAGAACCTATTTTCAAAAATAAATAGCCGATGCCCTTGACCATGCTGCTCCAGCACTGGAAACGTTCTGCTGATTGGCAGGGAAAGCCCTCAGTGGTGTGTTAAACAAAATCACAGCTTCTCCTCAGTGTTCAGCTGCCCTTCACATATTTCAGCATTGTTTGTTTGAAAAGCAGGCTTGGTACCACTGGGCATGGGGTGAGGTTTATCTTGGAGGTCAGGAACGTCTGAAGCAAGCAAGAAGAGATTACTCACAGAGCTCTGTGTTCTTCCTTGAAATCATAAATAAAAACAAGGCAAGTTTCAAAATTCCAACTTTGGCATTGTCAAAACTATAAAATACCCCTCTTCATATACAGGAAAATTCATGATACTGGAGTGGTGCAGCTTGAGAGGTGGGACAGGCTCTGTGCTCTGCCCCGTGCCCTGGTGCAAGGCTTTCTCTTGTGCACACCCTCACTTTGCACAGAAATGCCTCTTGCTGGGAAGACACACCCTCTCTTTGCTCTTTGCACAGAAATGCCTCTTGCTGGGAAGTTACCAGAACCAAGCTGGTTCACAGATGCAAGGAGGCCTTACAAAAAGAAGAGGCCAAGCAGGGCTTGGATTTGCACCAGGCTGAGCACTGTGTTTAGATAAAAGCCAGGGCATGATGTGGTGAATTGAAGCAATGCTGTTTTCCCTGCCTCACCCAGCTGCTGGTGCCTCATTCAGGCTGAGGCCAGCATAGCCCAGTCCTGGGGCACTTCTGGGACACTCCCTGCCCAGCATGTCCATCTCCCCCTCTTGACACTTCTGGTCCCCCCTCCTGGGCTGGCTTCATTCCCTCTCTGCAGGAGCAGGATGGGAAGGAGCCTGCCTGCCTCCCACCTCAACAGCAGCCCAAGAGTGGCAGCAGCTGCAGAGCTGTGCTGGGCTTGGAAAGGTTTGGAAAACAGCCTTGGTCAAGGAGGGGACAGCGTGGCTGGGCTGGGAAGCAGCTCAAAGCAGCAGCTGGTGGAGGAGGTTTTGTGCAGACAAACCTTTCAGAAGAATGATCTGCCAAGGCTCTGCTAAATATATGAAAACAGATTATTTACTTCAGAAGTTTATGCCTTGCCCAGATCTGGGGATTTTTTTGAGTTTTTTTTTCAGGAACAGTAAAAGGCACACCTTTGACATCAGATTGACCACCTTGCCCATTTTCATGGCATTGCTCCAAACCACACAGGCACTAGAGTTTCACAAATGCTTGTAAGAATAATCTTAATCTGGGCACAGCATTCTCCCCTCTGCCCTGCATTTTCCATACTCAAAAATACTGCACATGTGTGCAAGTGCATGGACATACATTCACATATTTGGTCTGACTCAGATGCCAGACATAGAAAATTTGAGCCCAGCAGATTGCTATTTCCATTTTCACATGTAAATAAAGTATTTTAAAACCTTTTTTTTTAACATAAGATTTTATAACAGAAAATGTTAGAGAGATTTTACAACACACAGGACTATAGGGGTTCGTTTACAGGGCTTACAGGACTAGATGGATGAGTCCATTACAGGGTAGATTAGGAACTAAAAGCTTGGCTTAGTGAAAAATTGTAACTCCAGTTTAGAAAAAGACATATGGTTTCAGTCTATCTGTGAAGTGAGTTGTAAAAGGTTGTATTGGTTTCAGGAGTTCCTTGCTGTTTGAGTTGACACTCAGTTGGTTTATTACAAGTAATAAATGCCCTCACGCAGTTGTATGGTTATACTATCAAAACCAGGTTCATACCCATAACTGCTATCTTTCATTTCCAGAGATCTGAAGCCAGAAAATATCCTGCTGGATGATTATGGTAAGTCTCGGAGGTTTACAGAGATGCTTTCACAGTAAAGTAGATTAAGTTAGTTTCAGGTTATATATTGCACAAAGATAAATAATGCTCTGAAGTGATTAAGAGGCTCAGCATACACTAATATTCCTGTCTAGGGGTGGCTGAGCTGCTGGAGCTCACTGCACAGATGGAAGGAAGCAGCCGTGCCCTCAGCAGGGGCTGTTCTCGAGAGCTCAGCATTGCTGGGGCTCTCTGCCTTTCCTTGCTGTTTTTCCATCCTTGTTGCAGGGCTGGTGCAGCACAAAGGGAGTTCTAATTTCTAAACCTGTGCTTCCCTCTCCGTTTTTGAAAGAACTTTCATGCTCTGCTGAGCCAAGTCTGGTTTTATGCAAACCCAGGTTCGTGGTGAAGGCAGCGATAATCAAATCTGGTGCTGACTTGCAGACCAGATGTAGCCTCTTCAGCCATCACAGAGTTACAGAATTGTGTCAGCCCATCCATCCTCTGTGATCAGTTCAAGATACTTCCCCGCAGCATGCTTCTCTCTGCCTTTTTTCATTGGTTTTAAAATACCTAATACAATCTGCAGTCCACAGCCTTACTGTTAACATTTATTTCACTGCGTTGTAGCACCCTTAGTAATTCCTCTTTTCCATATCAATGAAACTGCTCCAATTCAGTGATTCAGAACATTCTTTTCTTAAAATGTCCAAGTAGTAAATTGCAGGAGTAGTTTAGCAATGACCACAGTTATGTGTTTTGGACTAATTTGGGTCAGGTTATTATATCTGCTTTGTGTTGTTTTGTTTCTTCTTTCCTTCCAGGCCATATTAGAATATCTGATTTGGGTCTAGCTGTTAAAATCCCTGAGGGTGAATCAATCCGTGGAAGAGTAGGAACAGTAGGGTATATGGGTAAGTCTTCCACAGCTCTTCTTTTTTAAAAATTTACCAAGGTCACTTGAGTTTTAGAGATATTTCTGCCAAGAAAGCTTAAGAAAAATAATAAGAAATATTCACATTCAGCTGGGTCCAGTTTCATGCAGCAACTCCTACAGAAATCCTGATAGTGAAAATCAGAAGAGGGTGAAAGGCTGGACCTCTACAGCTCTCAGTGAGGCTGGTCTGTAACCTTACATCAGCAAAGCAAATTGTAAGGTGAAACAGCAACTGGGATTCAAGTGATTTTATTGTAGATTTATCGTAGGAGGGTTATATGCCAAAATAAAGGTTTCTTTCTAGTTGCTGTTTTGTATAGGAGTTACAATGTGTTTTCATGGTTATGATAAAATGGGCAAGTCCACACCTGTGGTCATCTTGACCAGGATCACCTTGAGCTTTCCTCTATGTGCAGGGGAGGATCTGCACAAAAGATGAGTAGAGATTTGTACATTGGTAAAAAAAAACCCCAAAAACTACATTCCCTTATTAAACTAGATCTGTTTTCTAAACTCAATGTAATTATTTTCATGCATTCTCTGGGTGGGCATATTTCTTGGAGTAAAAATTGCTTATGCTTATTTGACTGAATAGAAACTAGCTGATGTGAGCCACTGTTACACCATATGGAGACTTTAATGAAAGCAAGCAAATCAGTTGTCATGTCTAAATTTTGTTATCTCAGTGTAAGTTTGTGTGCACACTAAGGCTCTGTGCTTGTGAGCACGTGGGGATGTGTCTTTTGTACCCCTGCATGGAGGTGAGGGTGCCTGCAAGACAGTGACTCTCTGCCCAAAAGCATTGTCTGTGGTTGCAACACAAAATTAATGGATTGGAGTTTCTTTAAAGGGGAAAAAGAAAAGCTATGAATTGACCAAAGAGAGAATTTGCTTTTGAAGAAATGTCACGGCTGTTTACAGGATGTGTGTTTGCATTTCCTTTCTTCCCTAAGTGGAGAAATCTGGAAGAACTCTTAAAATTAGGTCTCTGCTTAATATTTAGACCCAACTTCTTTCGTAATTTTTTTTTTCAATTGGACTGAGTTGGTAGAGAAGTCAGAAGACAGCATGCACAAGGCATGTAGCATGTAGAGAGAACACCATGGCATGTAGCATGCTGCATTTCCTGTGATGCCCTCAACTGCAGTCAGGAGGTATTTCTGTGTTTTACCAAACATTCTCTGTGCATGTGTATTCAGTCACCAAAATGAAACTTCGAGACATTTAAGTGCTCTGCCTGTGTAAATCCCAAGCATTCCCACAAGGCATCTCACTCTCCTCCACAGCTCCAGAGGTGCTGAACAACCAGAGATACACACTCAGCCCTGACTACTGGGGGTTAGGCTGTCTCATTTATGAAATGATTGCTGGGCAATCGCCATTCCGCGGAAGGAAAGAGAAGGTGAAGAGGGAAGAAGTGGACAGAAGAGTGCTGGAGACAGAGGAGGTGTACTCCCATAAGTTCTCTGAGGAGGCCAAGTCCATCTGTAAAATGGTAAGGGGCTGGAGGGCTCAGTGGGGCAGCTTCACTAACGAGCGTGTCTGACACGGTCTGAGCAGTAACAGGGTGCCATGGAGGGGCTGCAGAAACAAGGATTAACCAAGCTCATCTGTGGATGGGGTGACTGCACTCCCTATTCATTCAAACTCTGTTTATTTGGGCTTGTTTCTCCATGAGATTCATCATGGTCATCCCAAGTCCTCTCCAAAGTTTTATGGCCAAGGGAGCGGTATCTATTCTCATGAGACTTTGAATGTTAGTTTGCAGTCAAGAATGCATTTCTGTCTTTTATAACCTAGTAGAAAAAAAATTAAAAGGACTCGATGATGCAAGAATCTGATTGTCTCCTGCAAGGAACTGCAAACCCCACGCTTCCATTGTCTTTGGTGGGAGCTGGGGGTAAGCAGGACAAAGATTATGCAATAAAATTATTGTGACACTCAAATGTTGTCCCGGCCCAACTCACTAACTTTGTTAGCAGCTTTTCCCCCAGGGCATCAGAGAATCCAGCTTTTCTTAATACTGTTGAGCTGTTCTTCAAAATGTTTTCTCACTCCTTCAGCTGGGAGTCATTTTCGTAGCACAATAGCCATGTCTGACAATGGAAATCCTCAATCCCTCTGAGAAATCTCAAAGCTGTGTCTGAATTCATCAATGTCTTGTTGACATCCATCTTTAGAAGGCTGAATTGTAATTTGGAAAGGGATGTGGCCTTTTTCTGGGTGTTGTTTGCTAATGAGTGATGTCTCCTTTGGAGACAATGGCCTATCTGTGTTTGCTGGTGAAGGGAGAAAGAAGGGGAGGAAAGGTCAACAAATAGGTAGGGAGGGTTTCACCAATGTCTTGTGCAACAGGCAAGCAAAGAGCAGATCCACAACACTCTGGTTGTCTGGCTGCATGAAGAGACACTGAAGTCTCCTTGTAAAATAATAATGGTAGCACTGCCAAGAGTCATGCCTGGAAGTCATTAAGGCACAGTGCACCGAGTCATTCCCGAATCCTCGGGGTGGTGTTTAACTGACATCACTCTTGAGAGATGCTCTGGGCTGCTCACTGCCCTTAACTGGTGATGCAGAGCCCCCAGTGAAGCTGACATGGGAGGACCTGGGGCAGCCGTGGGCTCTCACAGACCATCCCATGTGCCCCAGCTGGCTGCCCTCTCTCCTCAGGCAGCATCTCAGCTCCCACCAGGTGAGGAGCAGCATCTGCTGGAGTGGCAGGGAATTTGTGTGTGTCCTGCTGTTAATCTGAAATGGAGATGTGAGGCAAAAATTTTACCTCGCTGCTTGAGCACAGAATCAGAATCGTTTGGGTTGAAAGGGACCTTTAAAGATCACATAGTCCAACCCCCCTTTCCTGGCTGACATACCTGTAGAAGCCCTTCTTGCTACTCTTTATTTCCCTTGCATAACAGAATGCACAAATACTTTGAAAATAACCATGAGAACTTAAAGCTGAGCAGAATTAAATGAAGCATTGATGGGATGGTGCTGTAGATGACCTTCCACACTCCCAGGGCAGCAGACAGTCATGACACTGTAGTGGTCATTTTCATCTTCCAGCCATGGAGACTCTGGTTTCAGGGAGTCGAGACCTCAGGAGACCATCTAGTTCTTTCTCTTGCCTCAGGGAAGCTTGGGCTATATATAAATTATTCCTGAAAACTTGGTCACTATTGCTTCCCTGTCCAATCATATGGCATGTTTATTGAGGTGGTTTGTGCAAATGGATCCAGAGATAACCTTTCCTTTTCTGAGCATTAGTATCTTGAGGCAGGAAGAGTCTGAGTCCTGATACTGGGTGTGATGGCCTTTGTGGTTTCCCATCCAAAAGTAATTTATTTTACCAAGTGATGTTTTTTATTTTTAAATCCATTATTCAAACATATTTTCCCGATTTCTTTTTGCTTTTTATATTGAAAGCTTTTGTTGCTTTGCATCAGCCTCTTAACAAGGAAACAAAAGAGTCATAAAGTACCCATCATATCTGCAAAATGAAGCAAAAAGTTGCAATACATAAATGAAACTTGAGCCTTCTCGAAGATCCCACACAAAAAGGCTTTCCCATAGTGGGCTCTTCAGGACAGGAGTGGGGAAATGTTTCCCACCATGTTGCCCAGCCTTCTCTTCAGAGCTTGCTTCATGAGCTAATAGCATCACCACCAGGAAATACATTGTCTTTGTTCCTTTACTCATAGGAAAACCCTCTGGTGTCACCCCACGTCAGCCTTCCCCTCCTGGATGTTTGTGCCCTTTTGCATTTTTGCAGGCACATATCACAGCTCCCATTAATCATCATCCATCCCCTATTTCCATGTTTCATTTTGTAAGTAATTTCCCATAAATCAGACCTCATTTTGGACTGAAACAGAGATGAATAACAAATAATTAGGAACAGGGGCAGCTGGCTTTCTGGGAAGCTCCCCAACCCATAGTTCCCATATAACATAGCTGCTCCTGGTGTGTTTTTTCTGTGAAAAAAATCCAGTCTTTCTAGGAAATGCTCTGTGTTTGTTGTGGTTCTGCCTCGTGCTCCACTGAAGTACATGCGTGTTTTCCCTGACAAGTGCAGTCATGCATCCAGAGATGTGACTTGAAGTGCATTCAAGTCAGCAGTGTTGGCTGGGCCCTCCTTGCTGTGCTCCTGTCACTCTGTCAGTGCCCTGCTTGTCTGCATTTCCCACAGACTTGTCTTCCCTGATGCCTTTTGTCCCTGCAGCTCCCATTTTACCCTACACAAGGGGTCTCTGATGGGAAGGTGCAAAGGAGACAGAGCCAAACTCTTGGTTTGGTGTCCTGTAACAGGACAGGAAGCAAGGGAAACAAACTGAGGCAAACTGAGCTGTTCTGTTCCCTCTGAACATTAGGAAACATTTTTCCATGGTGAGGGTAGCCAAACAGTGGAACAGGTTGCCCAAAGAGGCTGTGTAGTCTCCACACTTGGAGATACCCAAAGCCCAACCCAACAAGTTCTGGAACAGTCTGCTCTAGGAAACTCTGATTTGAGCAGAGGGATTGGACTGGACCATGTCCTGATGTGGCTTCCAGCCTCAGCTGTTCCATATTTCTCATCTCCATTCCCTTTTCAAAGTGCCCCCTCAACCAACTAAAAGATAAGGGGCTCTGTTTTCCATAAAAGCAATTTTTTCCTGTTCCTCACTTACCATTTGGAGCTCTGTCGTCATACAGCTACATCCCTCCTTTCTGCTTTCATCCCATGGAAATATCATACAGCTACTCCCGCCTGGTGCCATCCCTCCTTTCTGCTTTCATCCCATGGAAATCAACATTATGACACCTTAAAGTTGATCAGTGCCCAAGGAGAACTGCTCTTTCATCTCTCTGCTCTCATTTAGTAACTGACCATAGTATTGCTTTTCTGTTCTCTAAAAATTGCTTAAAATAATATGTTTACTTCAGTGTCAGGGCTAAACTTTAGCTAGGTGATTCCTTAAACTGCTTGATAGCTGGGTCCATGGAAATGGTTTTAGTATTCCCCTTGTCTCCTTTCATGAGTGGCAATTTTTTGTTTTCCTTACTCCTATAATTTTAGGACTAACATCTTAGAACTTGGAATTATTTATTACATGGTATGATCTGGAGATGAACTGACTGATCACATGAAGATAAAACAGTGCTTTGGGGACTTTTGGCTTTTTTTAGCAATCCTCAAAACAGTTGTTTCTTTTTGTAAAGGAAGCAAAACAAAGTCATGGAAAAAAGTCTCAGACATTGCAGAGTTTGAATCCCCAGTGGGGATCAAATGAGTGACATGAAAGTATCAGAGAGCTCTTTGTATCAAGATCTTGATGGAACTTTACTGCTGCTACTCAAGACTCTCTTTGAAAGTCCTGTTCTAGTCATGCTCTGCCCATGAACTCTGTAGACTAAACCCTAAATGTCCAGTGTCAACTGGAGCCTATTTCACCAGAGCACACAGCTCTGCTGTTTGGCATTGGCTTCATGCATGGTTGGGTGGCCCAGGCCATCTCCAGGTTTAAAACTGAGAATTATCTGCAGGCTCTACTGTACAATTACATTTAAATTGTGTTCAGTGGGGTCCCTTGCACTGCTGTCCCAGGAGGGCTTGTCATCAGCCTGATGGAGTTGCTTTTGTTCTGCTCTCTATTCATATTAAAGAAACCCTTTGAAGCAGAATTAAACAAAAGTGTAGAGATGACTTATAACGTACTGTTGTTATCTCCATTTTCTTTTCCATGTCAGATTCCCAAATGGGATGCATATCTCAGGCTCTTGCATGGCTTTACTGCAGAAAGGTTCTGGGGCTGCAGGAAATGGACCAAAGACTAATTATTCCTTGGTGAAAGGAAGGATTCTCCCTTCTGGAAAATGTTCTAGTCCATGCTATGTCTTGATATCTACAACAGAAGCCAGGAAGAATGTCTGGTTTCACCTGCTACCATCTTTAGAGCTGGCTGCATCTACAGCTTTTCAAATTCTATTTATTTCTAGCATTTTTTCTCCATTGTGACTCTCCTGGGACTCTCAAGAGACTGCAGCTGCTCCCCTGCAGCAGGGTTTTGCAGGAGAATCCTCTCCTTTCCCTGTTCTTGCAGTCCCAGCCTATTCCCAGTGGCCTGTTCCCTTTTGTGTCTCTCAGCCAGCAGTGGCCAGCCACCCACAACCAACTGCATTCATGCTCCAGAAACTTCCTTCTTGCATCTGAAGTTACTGAATACTCCCTTGTTTGTCATGGAGGAACCCAGGAATCCCCAGGCAGCCTTTTTCTGTCCTCAGCTACCCTTTTCTCTGACCGCACACTCCAAACATCTTACAGCCTGACAAGGGCAAATTCACAGATCAGCTTGGTCTCCCCACTAAGCCCAGAATCCAGCCTGCAGGGATGGGAAATAGCCCACTTTTCATCCCTTCAGTGCTGGCTTGAGAGCAGAGACTGCAGAGGTCTCCTGTATCATCTCCAAAAGGCCCAGATCTATCCCTTCCTACCACCACTTGCTCCTCAGCTATTCCTCAAAGGTCCAAGGTATCATTTCCAAAAGTATACCAGAGCCATGGGTACTAAAAATGGTCTTTCTGCTCTCAGATTCTTCTTTCCAACTGTCAGGAAAGTCCTGTTGACATAAGAATAAAAGATTAAAAGAACTTTTGATTTCTGTGCCCAACCAGAATAGAGCAAGCCTGATTCTGACTGGAAACTCCAAAGTGATCATCTTCAAACAGGCTAGAGCATAGGATTAAAAAAACCAAAACCACCTCACAGCAAAAATCCTACTCTCAGGACCACGAGTATTCAAAGTCTAACACAGTTATTTGAAAGCAAAGGATCCCTCTTTCCTTCTAGCAGGGAAAAGCAAAGTCCAGAGAAGTGCTCCGAGACAGGTCTTTTGCAGTGAGTCAGATGGATGTGGTACAGTATCATGTGAATCTCTCTGCTCAGGGAATGGCAAGGCATACAGATGTTTCCTCAAGCCTTTTTACATTTATGGATTAGCCGCTTGTGATCTGTCAGCCCAGATGTCACCAGCTTGGCAGCACCAGAGGGAAAGTGTGGGGAGGAAAGGGCTGTTGCTATTTGGAAGCTGAACATTTGCTTTGAATATTTGCTACTGTGGCCAGCACCAGTGGCTTTAAACCAACCCTTCAGTCTCCTGCTATTGCTGCTGCTGCTGAGGCAGAAAGACCTGAGCAGAAAATTCATGTCTACAAACCCCTTCACCACCATTTCTGGCTTGGCTGCTGCCACTGCAGCTTGCTGAGGCCGGGCTGGAGGGTGCCTCTGCACCGTGGGGCACACAGATTGCCAAAGCCAAATCCATCTCAGCCTGGAAGTGAGGCCCCAGCAACACAGAAGCAGAACTGAGGGGGCTGTTGGCAGTCAGATCAGAAAACCACCAATGCCCAGATGGTAGAAATGCCCAGAGGTAGCAGAGCATTCAGAGAAGGCTGAAGAGCTGTGACACTCTTGATAAGGACAAGAAACCCCAGCTCCAGCCAGGCACCAAAGAGCACAACATGACATTAGCAACAAACAATTTCTGAGTTCCCTGTTGGTGAGGTGAGGTAGCTGAGCCGGGCTGTTGCCTCGGTGGCTGAGGCAGAAGGTGCTGGGGCACACAAGCCCTGAGCTGTCACACAAGCCCTGAGCTGGGCACACAAGCCCTGAGCTGTCACACAAGCCCTGAGCTGTCACACAAGTCCTGAGCTGGGCACACAAGCCCTGAGCTGTCACACAAGCCCTGAGCTGGGCACACAAGCCCTGAGCTGTCACACAAGCCCTGAGCTGGGCACAAGCAGCATCCCCAGGCAGCCTTGCCCCAGCGGGGAGCATCCCCGGCTCCCTGTCCTGCTCCTGCAGGGATGCACCCGGGAGCACGGGGCTCCTCCCCAGCCTCTCCAGAGGTGTTTGCATCCTGCCACCCGCAGCTGGGACGTTCCCGGGAATCTCCCGGGGGTGCTCCCGGTGCCTGCCCGGGCTCAGAGACCCGACCATCCCCTGCCGCCGAGCCCCGCCGGGCTTCGCTGGTGCTGTCGGTGCCATCCCCGGGCACAGCGCACCCGGGCAGGGCTGAGCGCTGCTCCTGGCCCGACTGCGGGCCGGCAAAGCCGGGGCCAGCGGCGGAGGAGCCCTCGCACGGCATCCCCCGTGGCGGGGAGCAGCCCCTGCCCGCTGCCCTTTCCTCTGCTGCCTCCCGGCGGCACCGCCCGAGCGGCTCACGGCAACCGAGGGGAACGCAGGAATGTTTGCTTGGAGGGATCCGTAACACCGCCCAGTCTAGACCTCTGCCACGGCAGGGACACCTTCCGCTGTCCCAGGCTGCTCCCAGCCCTGCCCAGCCTGGAGCTGGGCACCTCCAGGGATCCAGGGGCAGCCACAGCTGCTCTGGGCACCTGTGCCAGGACTTCATCACCCTCAGGGAAGAATTTCTTCCTAATATCCTGTCTAAACCTGCCCTCCTTCCGTTTAAACCCATTCCCCCTTGTCTATTTGTGAGATGCCCTCTCCAAGGTCCCTCTCCAGCTCTCTTGCCCTGGAAGGTGTTGTTGAGCCTCCCCTGTTGTGTCTCTCCTGTAAATATCACGGTGTTTCTGTCCATGGGCTTGCTTGTGTGATAGACCAAAGATGCTGAGTTCTCTTGGTGGGCATTGCTCCATTATGGGTACCCAGGAAACAGGCAGACTTGCTGTAGCAGGGAGAGGCTGTGCACTGCCCTTCTCTGAAAACAAACACGGCAGAACTGAGGATACTGAGATTACTGGGCACTGGCTCCGTGGATGGAACCCCCTTGAGTCTTGGCCATGACTGTAAAGCCCATGACTGTTCAATGTGTCGTTGCACTGGAAAATAGTGCAATGGGTGAGGGAAATACAATTTGGTACTTTTGGTTTTTTCTAAGCACCTGTTCTTCTGAGGGGAAATTATTCTTACAAACATAAAAAAGAAAACCAAAAGAACTGAGATAAAGCAGGTGGAACTTACGAATGTGCATCTTTATATGTTACTAGGGTATGTCAGATTTCCTCTTGAAATTGTTCACTGAAAGCAGGTGAAAGAAATGGTCTCTATTTTGACTGTAAATACTTTACAGCAGGTGATTTTCTGAGGATTTCACCAGCATGTAGAACAGTGTAGTCTTAATCCATTTAACCTCAGCTTTTAAGGAACAGCAGTTGCAACTCCCCTCTGTACTTCCCTATGGGCACATTGAAAAACAAGTGGAGATATAAATATCTCTGTGGAGCTCTTGCTTTTTCTGACCCCTCACCATTCCTGTTGGCACGTTTCAGCTCCTCACCAAGGACGTGAAGCAGCGGCTGGGGTGTCAAGGGGAAGGGGCAGCAGAAGTGAAGAGACACCCCTTCTTCAAGAGCATGAATTTCAAGCGGTTAGAAGCAGGAATGCTGGAACCTCCCTTTGTGCCTGATGTGAGTACGATTGCAAGAACCCCCAGTGGCCTCTTTTAAGGGGTTTGTTTCCAAAATAGCTTCTCTCTCTCAGGGCTGTCATCGCTCTCTGCACGGGAGCTGCCCCAGGAAGGTGTGATAAGTGGTGGGGCTGGAGTGGGGAGGCTGGGAGGAAGAGGAGAGAGGGCTCTGTGGGCATGTGGATGCAGGCTGGTAATCTGGGGCTTGATCCATTCCCACTCCTTTTACCACGGCGTTCCTGGAGGCACTGGGAACCCTTATCCATGGCACGTTCCTGTACAACACTGGAGGCACTGGGAACCCTTATCCATGGCATTACTGTGACAATAAGTGTGCTCAGAACCATGTGGTGCTTGGGACAATCAGCAGTGAAAGCCAAATGTGTGCATGCAGGTTTATAGAGGTGAAACCAGACATACAAAGCCCAGGGCCCTGTGGAACTGGATCATCATGAGAACAGTAGTTTGCTACGAGAGCCTGAGCCAGGCTCAGCTATCAAGTGTCACCTCAAGCAGAGAAGGTGACTTGGACCTTAGAGAGCATTTGGAGCTTTTTGGGGCACAGAACCCAACATGAGTCCTTACTCAGATTTACACACCAGGCTCACACATACTGAAAGGCTTTGTTGCACTGGCAACAACAAAACTTTTTCCACCCTTTTGTGGTATCGGTTTCTAGCCCAGTGCACAGAGTTATCTGATTATTTCCCTCCTGCAGGGCTCTCTTTCTGGCTGGAGCTTCTATCCTTAAAGTCCCCATATGGTTCTAAGTAAACACTGCCATTTTAGCATATTAAAGAAAGTAACATCTTGGCAGCTCCCATTCCCGTTGCTGCAGGCTCAACCAAACCAAAGTGGTTTGAACGCTACAAAAGTTTACTTTAGTTGCTCTGGTTTTGCTTTACATTTTACTATGCAGCCTAGTTATTCCTGCCAATTAGCCCGTGGTGTTACGACCTGCTTTAGTGGGAAGAAATAAGAGACAAGCTACTATTTCTTTCTGATGTAGAAAATTATAAAATTCTGGGCTTAAATTTGGGATCCGCCAGAGTGCATAAAAACTGTGGCACGTAAGGCCTAGAAGGCACCTCTTAGAGACATATTTGCAAAAGCAAAGGCACATAATTTTTTATGGTTCTTTATTGGGAGCTCGAGAGCTGCCCCTAATTTAATTTATTTGGCACTTCATCCATAGATCTCCCAGTCTTTACTGAAGTCAGCTGAATCACCCAAAGCTATATAGCAAATGGCAGAAGTTGTTATCCAAACCATGTCTCTCCATCCTCTCCTACAAAAATGTTGTGGATTGTAGCTGTCAAGAATGCAGAGGGATACAGCCTTCAGCAAATAAGACTTCTGTCAGGAATTAGGTCAATTTGTTTGGTCACAGGGCTGAGAACCAGATAAATAAAGTGCTGCACTGTTGGACCCCTGGCTGTGCAGTACCAGGGACAGACAGAAGGATTCCACATGGGCTGGGGTTCAGGCTGGTCCCACAAGCCACCCCTCAGTTATCCCTGCAGAGCAGAGGGTGGCTGTGCTGCTGCTGGGAAATCTCTGGGCACACACACTGCCTGTGTAGGTAGCCACTGATGGCTCTTTCTGCTCCCTGGGGCTGACTGCTGGGGTACGAGCTGAAAGTTCCCTCACTGCAAAGAGTTTTGTCTCTGTCATCCCAGAAAACTGGGTAGTTCAAAAAGGCAAAGCCATTTGACTGTTCCTTTGAAGAAATGCAGCCAAGTTAAAAGAGTTAATAGAGGTAATTCTGGGCAGCTTCCAGCAGCTGAGCTATTAATAAAAACAATGGAAAAATGCCAAACCTCCCCTGTTTTCTTTAGCAATTAGGATACATTCCTTTAAACTTCCAAGCTGCAAACTCCACAGCTATCTGGGCAGGAGGGCACTTCTATCTGAGGCCTCTTTTCAGGGCTCTCTCCAGTGTGCCACTCGTAAACATTCTGGTTTTCTGTTGTTCCCTCTCTAAATGAAAAGGCTACTGAAGAGTTCCATTTTTCTCTTCTGGCTCTTTCTGTCCTTTCCCTCTCACCTCTTAACCAGATGGTACATGGATGACTAAAACCCACTTTGACTGATGCTTTGAGGACTTCAGAATAGGAAGCTTAATGTGCTTAAAGTGAAGTCAGTCAGTCTTTGATGATAAACATGCAGGCAGAGCAAGCCTGGAGAAGGAGGATGCAGACACACACTTGTTAGACATTCTCACTTGACTGAATCTGTGAATGAAAGCACATGGTCCGACTCAGAAATATTTTTCTCTTGTCATTTCTCCCTTTTTTTTCTGCTGACATAGCCCAGAGCAGTGTACTGCAAGGATGTGTTAGACATTGAGCAGTTCTCCACAGTGAAAGGAGTTAACCTGGACCAAACAGATGACGATTTCTATTCCAAGTTTTCCACAGGATCAGTGTCTATTCCATGGCAAAATGAGGTAAGGATGTATCATAGCAAAATTACTGCAATAAACCCCGTAACAGAGACGGTTTAAGAGGAGCTCTATGTTCCAGTAATATATAGCTACTGGACAACTTGCCAGACTCTAATGCTTTCCTGAGTTACAAATGGCCTCTTTCAAGATCTGTAATGTACCACAGATGTCAGGTTCAGGTGACTGTATCTGTTGGCTCTGTGTATTTGTGTAAATTGGCAAGGATCCTACTGTACTTCCTCCTCCTGGATTTCTACAGAGGTGTTTCGACAGCTCTCAGCACCTTCTGGGCTCAGTTGGAAGTCCTTAAGGGAAGGATGCTGCACTGGTGACCCTGCTCTCACCCACTGTCTGCAGTCAGTCCCAGCTGCAGCACTTAACTCTGGACCCTGAGCTCCTCCAGCATTTCCACATCTTTGTCTCTGTTTGGTATCAAAACACAGCCAACAGTGAGTTTCAGAATCCAGCTCTGCATCAAACAGCAGATCCACTTGGGCAGAGGGCTGCTAATAACTGGGATTTTGTACATGTGCCTGTCTTTGCCTGGTATTGTCTACAATACTAAAGGAAAGAACAGAAAGTCTGGTGGGGCAGCTTCTGACAAATCTGATGTGCAAACATGCAGCCTCTGGTTTTCATACACTCTATTTACCCTCTACAGACACCAGCAGGAATCCAACTGTTAACTCTCCTCACACACTGCTGACTTTGAAGAACCTAGAACTACTGGAATTTATTTAGTGCAGATGAATAATTCCCTTTTTTTTCTCTCTCTCTCACCATATTCCACTAGATGATAGAAACAGAGTGCTTCAAGGAGCTGAATGTATTTGGACCAAATGGTACTATTTCACCAGACCTAAACAAAAGCTACCCCCCAGAGCCACCCAAGAAAGGATTGCTACAGAGAATATTTAAGCGACAGGTGAGATCTTTTATGAGTAAGACCAGGAAACTCCTTCCTGTAGGTGCCTGTTTTCACAGCCCTGTTCTGGTGATGTTTGTGCTAGGAGAAGGGCAATGCATCTTAGAGAGGGCTGGCTCTCACATTTTCCTCCATATCCCAAGTTTTTCATCTACCTTGTGTGATTTTTTTTTTTGCCACCAGCAGTTCCAGTGTTGCTCATGAGTTTTGTTTCCAGCAGTTGAAAACTTCTCCCCCAACCTGTTTTTCAGTGGTATGCTGAAATGCCTTTTGAAATTGTTTGAAGAAGTTCCTTGTGAAAATCCTTGATTTGTGTGTTTAAAAAATAAAAAGGAAAATGCACATTTTGAGGGAGGTAGTTGTGGCAGGAAAGCAAGATAATAAAGAAGAGAGCAACCTGGATAAAACATGATGTGCAGCTTTCATGAGGCACCATGGCACCACTTGCAAATGTCAATAACATTCTTAGACCGGTCTATTTCTGTAGGGTTAAAGCCATGCCTGGGCATTGGCAGGTATTCTCTGTATTAGTCAGATTTAGCAGATACTGACATTTTGCAGTGAATTGATTTGGTTCCTGGAGCTGGAGTGAGTCTTCTTTGCTGCATTCCTCAAGAACTGCCATGGTTCTGCTGACCTAGAGAGACTACAGGTAGGAAAATGAAGAATATTTTGCATCTGAAGATCTTCAAGAAAGAATCTTGCAGTCCAGTCAGCACCATAAAATGAACGATGAAAAATAAATAGCATATTATGGAAATCTAATTGTCATTTTCTTCCTCTTCCTACAGCATCAGAACAATTCAAAGAGTTCTCCAAATTCAAAGGCCAGTTTAAATCATCACATAAATTCGAATCACGTAAGTTCAAACTCCACTGGAAGCAGCTAGTTCCAACTCAGTCCTATGAAACAACATGTTGCATCCTTCCACTATAATCTCTGGAGCTTCTGTGGATGAGAGAGCCTCCACCATTGAGTGAAAAAAAGAAAATCTGGATCTCCCACAATGGAGATTTTCTATCCATTCCTTCCAGTGGAGCCTCACATTTTAAGAAGAAATTTCCACTCAGGTCTGTTTTTGGAGGTGGCACTCAAGACTGTGTGAATCAAATTTGTCTCTTTAGAACATTGCAATAGAAATTCAATGAACATGACTACTTGCACGTATTTAAATAGCATCATACTAGAACTGAATTTTGTCTTTATTATTTTTAAAGAAAAGTTTTGTAAATTTCTCTATTGTCTCAGTTTACATTTTGTACATTTGTATTTAAATGAAAGTCAGACTTTGGAGGTGTATATTTTCCAAGCAGCAGCTGTAAAGCCATGTGTTTTAAGACATTTTTTTTAAAAGAAACAAAATGTGACTCAAGACTTCCAGAGCCTCAAACGAGAAATCATTCTTTTTAGCAATTCTAGAAAATTCTTCATAAATCACTTTATCAGACGGGGGTTTATTGACACGCATTTTTATGGAACAGTTTATTCTTAATTATTTTACATCTGTATATTTGGTTTACAGCAACACTGCATACATTTCTCCTCTTCATTAGTTTGTAATGTCTCGCATTAAATGCTAAAAGACAAGATTTTGATGCATTCAAAAATGCTACTTGCTATGCTGATGGTTTGTGATGTCTTGGGACCAGCACAGCTGAGATTTGCACTTATGTTGTTGTTCCATCAAAGGCTTTTTAGTTAGAAAGGGAGCCCTGTTTTAAGCTCTTTCCCTTCACTAGTGTTTGTGCTGTTTCTAGCAACAGGCAGAACAAAGCTGAGGGAGAGGTGACCAGGAAAGCAAATGCCCATTTCTTTTCCTAGGACTTCAAACCTGCACCTGCTGAAATGAGAGCAAAACTCAAAGTGTTCTCCATGCTGCAGCCAAAAGCCCAAGGTCTTTGCACAGCTGCCCACATCAAAGAGGCAGCAGGAGGGAAGTTCAGCAGTCTGGCTTGTGCCAACCATGAGATCTGTGACAGCTTTGTGGAGCTGAGCTGTGGAGGTTCAGGGTGGGATCTGAGCTGCTTTTGGGCAGTAGCAGAACCCACAGGCTGTGCCTGCACTTAAAATAATACTTCCATGTGTCATGCAAACACCCCCTGATACAGCCCCTCAGTTAGATCCTCCACTGAATGAAATGCCAGCATGAAATAATAACTCCCACTTCCAGCTCCATCGTTCTTTGTCCAGGATCCTTTAACCATTGACAAAATCTCTGTCCCCACTGGGATGAACGGGATCAGGCAGGATCAGTAGCAGTACCTCAGGCATCAGAATCAGGCTCTTCTCAAGTATTTCACTGTTATTGTTAAGAACACCGGACCAAAAAATAAGGTTATTTCCCTTCCACAGGAACTGGAAAACCTTTGTGCCCACAACTGCAGGCAGGATCTCTACAGCCCGAAATGTTCTGTACTGTGTTGGTTCCCCATACTCTTTATAACATCGGCTAGACTATACTAATTTATCTAAACCTTTGGGTCATCAGGAGCATCTGAAAGCCACCCTGGTGTGTCCAAAACCCTGTTAGCCAGGAGTGGAGCTACCCCAGGGTCCAAGGAAGCAATGTTCCAGTGGGAGTGTTAATAGCCAAAATTTATTAGACTGCCATGTGTATGTTCTGTGTGGCCAGTGATGAGGGGGAAAAGGATGAAGGTTAGTGGTGGCAAATCCCTGAGTGAGAAACACACAGGAATGCCATAGTAAAGCAGCTTGGAGTTGTGAGACAGAGACTGAACAAGGACTTGCAAAGAGCAGCTGACAGAGAAAAGTCAAGACAGGGAGATGAGGCTTCAGCTATTCTCCCATGTCAGATGGTGACATTGCAGATCTTATAGAAGATGCAGGATTTTAGAGATGTTGCTAGTTTGCATGTGAAGACTAAAATTGTCATTCTTCACTATCCCCCAATATTGGGAAATACCAGCATATCCCTTACTGAAAGCTGGTGAGCAAATTGCAAATGTTGATTATAGCTGGTCTTACACCTTTTAGATGCTACCAGCCTTAACCTGTGGTGGATGACATTTTAGGGACAGCAGTGAATGACAACATTTGTCCCTTGTCCTGCTCTCCTTCCAGCCAGGACAGTGCTCACTCAGCAGCTCTAGAACCTTGGCAGTGAGACTTAGGGAGAATGAAGGGTGAGAGCATTCATTCTCCCTGGATACTTTGCTAGGGCTGGATATCCTGAATTCTCAAGGCATGGAAGAAGGATGCTGGTGTGCACCTGAAGGCATCAAGCCTGGGATGGAGTCCCTCTGAATCCCACCTCCTTGGGGCAGTGAGGGAGAAAGAGGAGAGACACCATCAGTAGAAAGAGATTTCATCCCTGGAGTGTCTCTATCCTGCAAACTACAAACTATTACCATGCTGGGGCAGCAGAACTTTTCAGCACCCAGCCCTGGAAGGCTTAAAATCCATAAGAAGTGCTAATGACCAGTCCTAGGGATCTTCTTGTCATGGTTTGCCTACAACAACAAAACCTGCAGGATTTCTTTTTTATTCCTTCTTATTTTTATTGGGATTTTTAATTTTTTTTTTTCAGCTTACCTTGCACTCAGAGATGGAGTAGGAGCACAGTCCTTGCACTTCCATTGTGCAACCAGGTGCAATTTGGGTCCAGCACTCAGGGCTGAAGCCCTGTCAAAGCAGTGCCCTGCACAGCCAGGCTTCCAGGGGCATTTGGCCATTGGCTCTATGGAGTCAAATTTAAGAAACACTCGGAACTTTGAAAAAAATGTAGTTTTGTCATACAACCTTGGAGAGCATTTGCAATAAGATTTTTGGTATTTTGATTGCAGGTGAATTTTGAGATGGGTTTGCACATAACAAAGGTGCAAAAAGGAGTAGTTCTGTAATAGCTTTCCAAACGAATTAATTTTCTTTATCTCCTCTTCAGTTACCATCCAAATTCTTTCCAAAAAATGCATATGCTCAGATCTGGTTGCTTGTTTTAAATAGACAGATGAGCAAACTTAGCCCTTTTTAAGAATCAGAAATCGTTGGCAATCTGATCCTGAATTATGCAAGCATGCTTTTTATTTTTAAATCTTTGTTGAGGAGTCTGATGAACACTAATTAGTTGACAGACTTTCATGAGTCAGGTGTTTGCTATTCATTTCCTACAGTGTCTCAAGGTTCACTTGAGTCTTGTAGCATTTTTTCCCACTGTTGGATGTGAGGCTTTTTTTAAACAAATGAATAATGAAGGGGAAAAAAAATAACAAACTCTTAGGTGTGCACTCTTGACCTGGATTATCTAAAAAGAGGTTTTTCACAAGAATGGCCGTGACTCAGATGTTGTTTCTGAACAAAAACCTGCTGGTGAAGCTGGGAAAGGTGTGAAGATAATCAAACCAAGCAGGTAGTGCAGATCACAGCGAGTGTTAGGGAGCTGCAGAATTCAATATCACAGCGTTCACCTGGCCCTGCTGATGAGGGACTCCTGGCTCCTGCCAGCTCAGAGACAAAACAGCTCTCCATAAACACAGCTTGGTACCACCTCAATTTGCAGTCACCCCAGAAACTGTGGCTGAGTGCCATCAGCAGTAGGAATCAAACCTGGCTGACCCAGTAAAGCAAGGTTTGAAGACGCTGATTCTTAAAGTCATTCACCCAAACCTCAGGATCCAGCTTGAATTCTCTGCTCACATTTTAAATCCAGTTGATCTTTTTCAGTGGCCATGCCTCAGCTGAAAACACCACCAGGAAATGACCCTGCATTAGTGGTAAAACCACAGGCAGGGTGAGGCAGGCACAGAAGCTGTGAGCTCTGGAGGACAGCGTGTGAAGTCCCACGGTGTGTGGATCTTCAGCAGGGGTGCAGTGGCACCACACTGCTGCACCTTCTTCCTTGGGGTCACCATGTGTTGGTCAGGGTTCCTTCAGTGACCTGAGGATTGCACACACAAGGTCTGGCCCAGGGCTGAGGGTCAGAGGGAACAGCTGGATGAGGCAAGCAAGAATTCCCCCAGCCTGCATGGACAGCATCACCCAGGTCTGTGCAGCCCAGCCTCAGCTAGGAGCTCCCTGCACAGGCTTTTCTGGAAGAGCAATAAATGCACAGCCCTACAGCACAGCTGCTGCTCCTCACCAACATCCCTGGGACAGGGACTGGTGAACAGGGTGTTGGTGTTTTCACCCCTGCTCCACAATTAGCTGTGATCATTGTTTTGTTCAGTTAATACTTGTCATATTCACTGAAGTCACTCAGTGCAGAGGACATAATTCATCAGGCATTTCCCATACAATCTTTGGAAAGACTGGATTTTTCTTTAGGAGAGCATCCTTTCTGTCTCTTGACATGTGGACCATCTTCCACCATGTGGAAGCCTGCAGGAGCTCTAGAAGTCCACACTTAAAGGGTCTCCTGCCCAGGAATGGTCCCAGTCTGTCTCAGGCTGCAGGGAGGTTCATTTGGCAGTGAATTTTGGAAGAATCAGTCTGTTTAGTGCCTCCATGGAAATCAGGAAGTTCCAGAGTTGTCTATCTCAAGCCTTTCACAAATATGACCTTTAACTCAAAATAATACTAAAGATTTAGAGTAAGGAGAATAATTACTAACACCCTCATGCTAAAGTTAAGAGAAAATCTGCATCAATTTAAAACATCTCTTCTGTGTGATGGGCAGGACACACTTCCTTTTATACCAAATAATATTGGAGTGCTGGCTGGTAATAATTGTCTTTGCTTAAATGCAAAACCTGAAAAGATAAAGAAATTGGTTCAGAGAATTTTTAAATTATTTCCTTTGGGGAAAAGAAAAAATTTCATCAAAGAAGGTGAAAGCCAACAATATGCTACAGTATTATGGGCTGACCTCCCCCAAATGTCTCTGTGATAATACAAATACAATCTGCTGCAGTTGGATCAGCTAAGCTGGTGTACTGACAAATGGGCTTTGTGAAAGAAGCAATCTTAAACAGATTGCTGCCTATTCATTAACATGAATATTACTGCTGGCACATATGTATTCTCCTTGCTTTATGTACTGGAGCCAGGAGTGATGGTTTGTATTCCTCTTCTGGCTGTGTTTTTCTTCACTGCCCTGGGCAAACCTCTGTGCAATTTTGTTTTCCCATTCCCAAACACGGAGGGATGCTCTCTGTCTGTCAATGGAAAGCACTTTTGAGTCTGTGCATAAACCAGATCAGTATCAACTCTTTGTATTATTATTTAAATGAAATAGGCTTAGTATAGCTGCTTTTATTTACATGACTAGTGAGAGGACTCTCCTAAATTAGGACTCTTTTATTATTGGTTTGTCTTAGCTCCTTAGAGATACTGAAACAGAACAAACTGCACTTCTGTAAGACATCTCCAGCAGACAAAGAGGTGACAGTGCAAATGTTTTAAGTATTCATTTCTTGCTGAAGAGCTGGCCAGTAATTTTGGCATTCACATGAAAACGCTTCCTCTGATTTTCGAAGGGAGATAAATAGTTATGAGGAAGGGAGCAAAACAACATCCATTGGTTCAACTTTTTTGGCCAAGCCTGCAAAGGATTCCCTAGGCACCCACTGAGTGAGGTGCTGTGTGAAGTCCCAAATGTGGATCTGTGGCAGATTGGGTCTGGAAGCAAAAGAGGCAAAAAGAGCAAAAGTGCCTGGGGTCAGTGGGCTCCAGAGGGGAGCTCCAGGACTTCTGGAGTGGTCCTGCAGAGAAGATTCACTCCCAGAGAAGAAACATCTCAGGTAGTGGCTGGATGGCAAATGTGTTTTCCTTTCTCATCACCCCACATGCAGCTGTTAGATATGTTAATTAGCAAGCTCAAACGAGTTGTTTCATGTGTATTGAATGCGGTCTCCCTTAATTGCATTTCTTTTAAACACTGGACACTCTTCTAAAAGACTGAACATTTTAGCCTTTTGAAGCTGAAAGCTGTAAAAACTTTATTTTGTGTTTCTGAGCAATGTAGATAGACCTAAAGATTTCATGTGGTTGCCCATATCTGACTAATAATTAAATTGTAAAATTGCAGTTTCATATTAGGGTTAGTCTCTTCACCTGCTTTAAAAATTAAAAATCATATTTGGTATATAAACACACAGAATATCCTTCTGATTGAATTTCAAGAGCATATCCAGGAGTAAATGTTTTTAAGCACTTCTAATACTGTAGTCTATAAGAGGAGCAGACACTTCTAAAGCAATGTTAAAAGTTGTCTTTCATAACTGAGTCAACAGATCATTTTTGTAATAAATTAAAGCAAGTGTTCTCAATTAGAAGAGCTAGTGGCTGTTGATATTGTACAAAAAAAAGTCATTCTAATATCCAAAGGGTAGGGGTGGGGAGGGTCTGTTTGGTTTTGTTTCTCTTTCCAGGGAGATCTTTAACATTGTTTGATGAAGCTAGTTTCATTTTGAGATTGTTACTGAAGATAAAGGCTTCTGTGTTCTATGGCTGCTTGGATTCTTCGTACATAATGTCCTAGTAATGTCACAGTGCTGCTGTATTTAGATCAAACCACTGTTTTGATTGGGTTTTTGGCTTTTTTTTAAATAAATTCCTTAATTTAAATACATGGAAACTATATGTTTTGCTTTAATGAGGCACGTCATCAAGCAGAGATTCCTCAGGTCCTTTGGATCCTGAAGATGGTTGCAGTGAGGGTGGGGTGCAGCCCACCTTTTCCTGGATGCCTTTGTGGCTTTGTGTGGTTTGAGTTTTCTGTCCCACCACAGAGACTGAGGGAGCCAGCCTGAGGCTGGACCTCACTTTGTGCAGGTTCTGTTCTCATCAGGTTGTGTTTCCCCTGAGACCTTCCCTTCCCTCCCCTCCCCTCCCCAGCCTCCCCCTGCACCAGCAGCCAACACAATTCTTGCAGCTTTTGGGGTAAGTTGAGGGAGAGCGTGACAAAATCCCAGCAGGATCCCATCCCAAGCTTCACAAGGCTTGAGCTCTGCTTTCAGTGAAGTGAGCACTGCCTGATTTATGAGGCCCTACTTTGCCTAAGCTCCAGCCAGACAGAGAATATATTCACAGGAGGAAAACAACGCCAGCCAAGGGTGCTGTGCAGTGTTCCACACAGGGATATCTAAAACTGAGTTAAAGGGTGGCTGCAAAACCACCAGCAGGAAAAGTGATGATGCACTGCTTTTCCTTTAAGAGGAGAAAGAAGAACTTTTCAAAGAGGCATAAAGAATATTTTTATGAGACTTCTAATGGCAAGCAGTGTCTGCATCAAGTTGCACAGAAGAACACTGAGAAAACAGATTATCTGCATGAAAGAAGCAGCTCCATCCAACAGCTAAACTCAGTAAAACCAAGGTAATAGACTATATAAATTCAGGTCATGCATATTATCACTTTCCAAACAAACCCAAGCCATTTTTTCACAAGGTTTTAACAATCTGAGAGTCTGTGAGATGAAATTTTATTTCTTCTCTTAACAGCTCTTGGTGCTTTGTTGGTTTTTTGGAGGTTTTTTCCTCTGTAACTTCATGTCTTTTCTGTGCAGCAACATCTAGATATGTTCCCTCCAGGGAGATTTAGTCTTCTTAGACTTTTCCACTATCTCTGATATGGGATGTGCAGCTTCTCAGAGGAAAGTCATGACACTATTTTGAAGGAAATCCAATTTAAAAGGCACGTCAACTTTTTTTAATTCCTCAGGGTGCTATACAGATGAAAAATACCATAAATGGGCCTGACCGTGAAATTTCAGGTCTATGGGGTCCTTCTGGGGGAGGAAACATCACAAGTTTCTGCCAAGTCAGAGTCTATTTTTTGGGGTTTTGAAATTCTGTTTCACATTTGGTATTCAGTAAAAGTAAAAAATAAAATTTAATATGGCCTGTTAAAAACTCATGCTCTGAATTGTCTTGAGTGGAGAAGAGGAGCTGCCCAGAGGCTGAGCAGCATGAATAGCCCATTTACAGATGCTTGGGTAAATCACAGAACCATAGAATCATTAAGGTTGGAAAAGACTTCCAAGATCATCAGGTCAAACGTTTGACCAAACACCACCTTGTCCACTAAACCATAGCATTAACTCATTTCTGGAACACTTCCAGGGACTCCACCACCCTCCCTGGGCAACCCATTCCAATACCTCACCACTCTTTTAGAGAAGAAAATACCTGGTTTTCTGGTTTCTTTTTAATTACAGCTTATTGCTGCTAATTTTTTCTTAAGGAAGCTTTGTTGTCCTTTGCTGTCAGCAAATGTCAGTCACACCCTGACAGTGCAAGTCTCCACATACCTCTGTTAATTTAAATGGCAGAGGTCTGCAGAGAGGCTCAGGATGCTCCAGACCTGCTAATCTGAGGTTATTGCAGTGTGACAGTCATTAAAATATCAGGAGCAAAAAGGCAGGCAGTTTCCCTTTTCTGAAAAATTTGTAGATGGGAAATGATTCTCAAAACCAAACTTCAAAAGGACACATTCAAGTGTGCAAAGCCACATGCTTAAGAAATGAAAGAATTAAGGATGCCTGTGTCCCATTAATACTGTTCCTTTCCCCTCATGCAGTGTTATTATTATGCCCTCACATAATACCATGTTATTATTGTGCATCCACTCCTAGAGGAGAAACTAACCCCTGGCAAACTCGCAATGAAAACCAGATGCATCCCTTCAATGGCATCTGCTAATACATTATGAGTTTCAGACTTCCATTTAAATCTTTAAAAATAAAAATATTTTCCTGCAGGGAAATTCTCACCTAATTGGCTGCTCCCTCCATTTGCAGCAGGAAGACAATTGGGAATTTAGAAAAATTCATTTGGCCTAAAAATTTAGTGTTTTCTCCCACACACAAAGGACTGAGAGCTCTCAGTATCCTATCTCGTTTCCCTTTGATTATCTTGATCCCAGGATGGGGAAAAGAATGTGGAATGAATCTTACATGTTTCCCTTCCCTTTTTTGAGGGGGGAAACTCTTGGTTGTTTCCTGAGGGAAGTGGCAGAGGGATTTGAGAAGTTCTTTATCTGCCCTCCCCTTTCCTGGTATCTTCAAAGTTTGAAAAACACAAACATGAGGCCAAGAGCTGAGGAGGCAATGCAGAAGAAATATTTCTGCAAGTAGGTGTTGTGAAGAAGGAAAATGTGACCTGCAGAAATGACAAGACAGCTTGGGACAAGTTTCACCAGGGCTGAAGAAACAGAACAACAAGGAGGGAAAAGTGGGGAGGAGTCAGACTGGAAGGGGTTGGGTATGGCCAGGGCCATGGTTTACTTGTTAAATCACATTAAAACAAGTCTGAAAGCAAAGACAGAAACATCCATTCAAACCACAACTATAATGAGGAATTTATTGCTGATGATACCACAGGCAGTAATAGATCTTTCTGGGAGCTTAAAATCATTGCTTCATTTTGGGTCTGATACTCACTGTGGAATTAAACATTGACATTTCCCATAGTAAAAAGATTCAGCTGCAGCTGACATTTTATTTTTATTTTCCTACTTACATGACCACGATAAACATTAAAATACAATAAACAATTTGAAGTTCAGATTACATTAGGAATTCCCTATGTGGTTCTTGTATTTACAGAAGGAAAGAGGGAAGGATTCTTCTTTCATACTTAATTCCATCATTCTAACTTAAATCCAGCATTTTTTCCTCTTTGCCCTTGTGGTGGTTTTTGAGTCAAGGGGTTTTGAGTCTGCAAATAAAACCTTAATGGCTGATCATATTTAAAATTAGATCTTATGTCTGTGTCTGCTTCTTCGTGTGTCAGACTCTTGCAGTGATCCACCTTCTGATTACATGGCAATGACTGAAAATCAGTAATTTCTCATCAACTATTTGCATCTGTGTCAGAAATAAGTCACAGTAAGAACATGAATTAGTTGGGTCACAGTGACATGATAAAAGCAAGGGGCTTAAAACAAGCAAAATAAAGAGCAAAATACAACAGCCTTTCCTCAGATTAATTAACACAAACTGCACAGCAGGAAACAAGCTACTCCTCTGACACTAATCACCTTTTTTGAAGGCAACTTAAGTGTTCTAGTAATACATGCATGCATTTAGAACACTGCTATAACTGCACCTATGGCTCAATCATGCTGATTCTTTCCAGGAAATAACTGAAAACAAATATATGCAATGTCACAGCCATATTTTCTGGAAAAATCTCTTTGCCCAGGATTCTTCTGCTGGGAAGCTGAGAAGCCTCAGAGAAAAATGAAAACAATAATTATCTGATTTGCTTCTCCTGTGTTTTGCTGCTTTGGAATGTGGTTTGGACATTGTTTACCAACAGGTGTAAGTTTGATTGGTCTCAAGTGAATTGTTTTGATTTAATGACCAATCATGGTCAGGCTGTGTCAAGACTCTGGAAGGAGTCAGGAGTTTTCATTATCATTCTTTATAGCCTCTGTATTCTTTCTCTGTTCTTCAGTATAGTTTTAGTATATCGTTCTTTAATAGAATATCATAAAGTATGATATTCTATTAAAGAATGCTGTACTAAAACTCCATGTCCTTCTAAGAACACAGAGTCAGATTCATCAATTCCCTTCCTTCAACGGGGATCCCAGAAACTACCACATATGCAATATTAATCAAGAACAATCCCAAAACAAGCACCTTTCTGCATCAACGGGGACTGAGCTAAAATCAGAGTGGTACAGAACAGCAACAACCCTTCCAGGACTGCCCAAAAATCCATAACCAGCCCCAGCATCACTTCTCTTGCACAAACGCTTCCAGAGGAGCACTGATGGGCGTTGTCAAAAGGTCCAAGAAGTCGCCAGTGTAGAGCTTTAGGACATTCTGGATTTCCTGCTGAGCCTTGCTCTCCATGCCCCTCTTGCTGAGCTGGTTTGCTGGGCTGCAGGGCTCCTCTCCCCCCTGGCCCATCACCAGCACAGCACCACAGCTGCTCCTGGGGGCCAGCACGGGGCTCTGGCTCTCCTCTGCCAGCTCCTGGGTTTTCCTCTTGCTCTCGTAGCTCCCCAGCTCCATCAGCCTCTCGTTGAAATACTCCTGCAAAGGTTTGTCCTGGAAGCCAGGGCTGCTGGGCTGGTGGCCCTTCAAGCAGCCCCCAGAGGAGCTCCCCAGGCAATGGGCCAAGGAGCCCCTCCTTGGGAAGTTACTGAGCTGTGGTGAGGAGCTCTTCCCTCTTTCCAGGTCCTGGAAAATTTGGTTGAAGGCAGGATTTCCCAAAGAACTTCTTGGTAACTGTTTTAAATAGAGGGGGAGGAAAAGGCAGGGTTGGGGGCAGAAGGAACAAGGAAATCTGAATTAAAATTTGTTGGCTTAAACAGAAATAAGATCAAAGGTATAAGGTTCCATACAATAAACAGCTGCTGGACAATGTTTGAGATTCTTAATGAAAATTGCCTGAAGACCAAGCAGTGTGGTACCAATCCCTCCCTGGAACAGAAGTCCAGGGGCTGAGGTTAATGCTGAGCATTTTTTTACCTCCAGCTGCCTGTGACACAATTTGTGTTGTCTCTGTGAAAATCTAACTTTTTAATTTCTTACTTGTCTGTATTAACAGAAATTTAGGTTTACCTTTTCAAATCTCATTAGCTTGTAGTTGCTGTTTCCCAAGGCAAAACTTGATCCTACTTCTAAGAGATTAATTTCCCCTGCCCCACCTTATTTAATCCCAGGTAACTGCTGAACTCAGTGTATTTTTACTAAAATTGCAATTTTCACATTCAATATATTTCTACATCTTAAAACTATGAAGATTATTATTATTATTATTATCATCATCATCATCATCATCAATATGCATATTTTTTCTCCTCTTTTCCCATTGCAGGATGCCTCTCTCCTTTCCAACCAGCCAAATCAATAATCAAAGTATTTAAATAATAAAGAAAGACCTGGTCCAGCCCCCATTGATACACTTGGGTATCTTTAGGTTGATTTCAGGGGAACATCCATATGATAAGTCATTTTATTGACTGGGAGACAAAATTTTGGCAGAAACTCACCATGTAAAAGGTAGCCTTTCCACAGTTTAATGTCCTTAAGGGTTTTCAAAGCCCCTGCTCTGCCATTTCCACCTTTCTCACAGGTACTCCAAGACACCCTGGCCTGTCTCAAGCTACCAGGAGCAACAGCTGGTTTCTGTACAGCAAGTTAGGCCAGAGCATGGCCTTTTTCTCTGAAAACCTCAGCAGTTGGGCTTGAGAGAAGAACTGTTTTATATTATATTACTGTTTCTAATCAATAAAAAGAAAGACTATACTGTATGTAGATGACAGCCACAGCGGGGTCGTGGAACATTTTGCAATCATTTATTCTGCCTGACAATGCCTTTGGTACAAAAAAAAAAAAAAAAAAAATAAAAAGCCATCACTCACACAGTTTTTGACAATCCCTAATTAAGTCTAGATCCTCACTAAGGGTCCAGCCACAAATCTGGTTTGAGAGCCCAGCAAAGTCTCAGTGGGGCACTCCATCACCAGCCCCTGGCACGCTGCCTGCTCGTAATGAATGAGCAACATTGAGCTCAAATGAGAAACAGTGGGTTGGACATGCCATGTAAACTGAAAAGCAATCAAGTTTTTGATCTCCCACTATTCCATCACACTTCATTCTGGAGGGGACCCAGCAAATCTGATGTCCCTGCCTCGAGTGGTTGTACTTTTGGAATAAGTTAGGTAATTGGACACTTAAACCTGACCAAAGCAGTCTTCTCAACTCAAACTTTTAAAAATGGTTTTAAAAAAAAATTGACCTAAAAATAACAATCAGCTTTTAAAATGTAGCAGAATAAAAGCCTTTCAAGTTAAGTTTTTCTACACCCAACCACAGCTCAGACTTTATTATCATATCAAACATCAGCTTCCCAGAACATAAGGGAACTATTCATCCAGCAGAAGAATAGGTAGCAGTCACCATATATTGCAAAGAAAGTTTTGGCATGCAAACCTTGACATCCTGGAAGCCTGGATATTCTGGGATGATGGGCAGGGCACACTTGCTGACACTGTTTGGCCACTCCTGTTTCACCATCCTACGAGAGCACCTGCAGCTCCTGCAGAGGGGGGTTTGCCCCAGCTGGGGTGGATTTTCAGCAATGCCAAGCACTTTGCAGTGTTTTATGTAGCAAGTTCTCAGGCACAGGGTCGAGGCAGGTCCCTCCATTGCAGCAGGATGCAGAGGAGTTTGGAAGCAGTGTGTATTCCAGAATTACTCTCTCTCCCAGCTCTCCTTCACTGCATAGCCTGGTCCCAGGGTACAGCCTGTGGTGCTGAGTGCCAGCAGACACAGCACAAACAGCTCCAGCACTATCACAGGCAGGGGATGCCTGTGCTGAGGTCTGAGACCCTCAAACCATCAATGCTGCTTTTATCCTCTGAAAACTCCCCACGGAACGTCGGCAGATCTGCAGCAAGAACGCAAAGGGCTCGGGTGAGAGGGGAATTTGCAGGGATTACAGAGTGTCCCACCGTCATCTGAGGCAGCCTGATGTGGCTGCTGACGTGGCAGCAATTAGAGGAGATCAGCAGCCACGCAGGAGCAGTCACTCGGCCTATTTGGAGCAGGCAGATCACTGCCCTTGTGACTGACAGGCATCCCTGACACCAAAAGGTTCAGGGCTTCAGCTCAGCAAGGTGAAAGGTCAATTAAGTCAACACAATGAACAAACAGTTTAAGAAAGACAGTGTGGGAAACTGCAATAACAAATTCCTCCCAATAAATCCTGTGCCTCTTGGCTTCCTCAGCGTGGTTGGAGATGGGCTGCAGCCCTGGAGATCCGAGGAGACCCAAATTTCCTCACTGTTTGTGTCAGGAGAGGGATGCTCTGCCTTCAGACAGCCCAGGACCAGCAAGTTTGGCAAGAGCTCCTGGAAACAGCAGGATTCCTTTCAGCCAAAGCTGAGCAAATGTTCCCAGCAAGAAGCCACGGCTGCCCTGAACAGCTTTCAGCCCACACATGGCAGGGGAAGGGCAGCCAGGGGGGCAGCTCCACTTTTTGGATTGGGAGACACCTTGGTGGTGTCATCTGCTGGAAGCAGATCACTGTATGTAGCTGCAACAGTTGGCACACCATGAGCTCTGGCAGCACAGGGCTCCTTTGTGTCCCCAGTGACAGGGGACAGCTCCACTCACTGCCCCACTGGGGGCAGTTTGCTTGCAGAGCTTTGGCACTGGGGGATGAATTGCCTCTTCTCCATCACACGCTGTGGAGTAATTACTCTGCTCACTGGTGCTTGTGGAAGGAATACAGAGGGGATTTGCAATCCCTTCATCCTCCAAGGCTTCTCACTTATTCGAGGTATTCATAAATGTTTGCCCACTCTGAATACATTCATGCAAATATTTGTGGGTGCCCTGGATGAGTTAGAGATCCTTATCAATCCAGGGTATCCACAAACACTTGCATGCACGTATTCAGAGCCCTGACTGTGAGCTAAAGAGCTTCGGATGTGATGCATGAGACCATCAGCTGGATTCAGTTCGTGCTTTAGGCTCTCTGGCAGATGGCAGCAGGGCAGGACCCTCAGCAGCAGCACCTCCCTGGCTGCAGGACCAGCAGCTCAGGAGTGGGACAGGAAACATTTCCACCCAGCCCTTCACTGTCCCGCTGCAAAGCTGCAACACTCCTTTATTTACCTGCTCTGACATTTTTTCATTTGAGGGTAAAACAATTCTCAGGCAGAGAGCAGA
Organism: Passer montanus; assembly: GCF_014805655.1. Classification (NCBI taxonomy): domain Eukaryota; kingdom Metazoa; phylum Chordata; class Aves; order Passeriformes; family Passeridae; genus Passer; species Passer montanus. Next base: position 14,210,064 of record NW_024366703.1, read on the forward strand.
ACTCTCTGTGTGAGTGGCCATTGCAGCTGCACCCTCACCAGCCCCACGGGTCAGGGTCTGTGTCCACAGCTCTGCATGAGCCACACAAATTCAAATATGAGGCTGGCAGTAACAATTTGCATGTAGAGATGTCACAGTGCTCACAAAGTAATGGAGCTGTGAGCCACCCCTGCTGCAGCCCTGATGGTTTGAGTGCTGTGGTTTACATAATGGTACCTTCACATGAAAATGCAATGTGGCCTTGCTAGGAGTACCCGAGGAAAAATTTTAAAAGCATCAAAAATATTTCCTGGAAAGGAATTTTCCCTGAAAAGGCTTTCCTTGTCCCACTTGGCAGGGAAAAAAAATTGTTATTTTTACTAGTCATTCTTCCAAAATTTTTCAGATAGTCCCTGAGCCACGGTTGTTTTGGGGATATGTTCCAGGCAAACCTGGAACAGTAAGTCCCTGCAGACAAGCAGGAGCTGGGTTTTGTCTGGGAGTCTCCAGAGCAGGTCACTGCCTCAGGCTCTAAGTGCTTCAGGGGTGTAGAGACAGAGCAATCTGCCCTGCAGAGCTGCCTTACCCTGCCAAGGGACAGGGAAAGAGAACAGCAGAGCCTGGCTGGTTTCACTGGGAGTTCCTCTGTCCCACAGCCCGGGTACCCCTGGTGCTGCCCACCCTTTGTCACCCGGCTCAGGCCAATGAGAGCTTTGAAACAGCTGCTGCTGCCCCACGGAAAGAGTTCCTTCTTTCCACTTCAGCCTGAAACCTCTCGGTGTGGAAGCCCTGCTGGCCCCGAAGCGTTTCCCTGGTTCAAGTGAGACACCCGCAGCTTTTCCCCTGTAATTGCGCGTTGTGATTAACAAATGTGAGAGCGCTGCATGCCGTGGGTGACTGGGGAAAACAGTCCCATCATCCTGCTTTAATTGGGCTTCTGGTTCCACTCCCACAGCCTGAAAGTGGAGTTTTGTTCTTTCCTGCGCCGTGTCATTGCTGCATGTCAGGTCTCTCCTCAGCAAAACTCTCCATCCCGTTTAATTGCATTATCCTGTGATCCTCCAGGGAGGGGAAACATGATTGTCAGCCATGTGTAGGCTTCACTAGTTACCCACCTTTAGATTCCTTTAAAAAGAATTTCTGGACAGTCTGGGGGACAGTGACACCCCTGATGTTTGACGAGGGGCTCAGGATGTGCACAGCCTGCATCAAAACCCAGAAGGATGCTCTCCTGAGACTGAGTGCACGAGCACACAGGAACGAACATCCACAGCAAGAACAAAGTGAATTGCACAGCAAATCTCCTCCTCTGTGCTGTGGAAGGGATGCCACTGCTCCAGCACGCTGTCCTGTGCTAGCATCAGTCCAGAGTGTGCCAGGACACCAGCAGCAGCCCTGCTGCAACACCCAGAGCTCAGCAAATCCTCTCTGAGCTGCCTCAGAGGCTGCAGAGCAGGGGACTCCAGCCAGCCCTCCTGGACCAAGTGTGATGTAAAGCCTTTAAACTGTGAGGAATTCTTGTGAAACTGGGCTAAGTGCTGGCTTGTAACACCCAAGAACAGAGGCAGAGCAGCCAGTCCCAAATCCCTGATAAGCCAGAGCCAGGCAGGATTGCAGGGGAGCCCAGCAGAGCTGCAGCTCCTCTGGCAGCCCATGGCTCTGAAACATCCCAGGAGTGGGAAAAATGAGAGTGAACACACCAACCCCACTGCTGCTGACCACGGGAGCAAAGTGTGTGCTGAAAAGAGAAGCAATGAGCTTTTTCTGGCAGAGAACAGGGCCCTGGTCCCTGTTCCAGGGGTTGGGAGCAGAAGTAGAATTCAAAAAGCTGAGTCAAAATTTTGTGTTCTGATGTTACTCAGTTCCTCATTCAGAAAAGGCCTTGGTCTGGCCCTAAAAGGAAGGCTGGGCTGTATGATTGTCTGTGCATCCCAAGTTTCCCAAATCTGCAGGTGTGACTCCATGTCACCTGCAATTATCTCCCCCCCCACCCACTTGCCAAGAAGAGCTGGGATGGGGGGGTGAATCTATCCCCCTTTTTACTTCTCAATCAGAAACCCCTGATCTCACTCACACTCTTCTGACCTCAGACCAAGTTTCATGCATCTCTTTTCCTTTTTTAGACAGCTAATACTCTTACAAGGAGGGACAGATGGCACCCATTTGCAGATGTCAAGCGCTTGCCTCACGTGGCACATTTACTATTGGATTTCACCAGAGGCTCGTGGCCCAGATAGTGAGATTTTAGTCATAATCACCAGTTTGAAACATGAAGCAAACACCCCCTGACTAGGTCTGGCCACAGTTACGTCTCTCACTGCTTCTGATTCTCTTTTAAATCATTTGTAGATTGGAGTGCAGAAGAGGGATTAAATGCCTGGAGAGCAGGAAGAGGAATATTGGAAGTGGGTGCTGAAGAAGAGATGAAAAGATAATAAAAAAAATGTCACTGCTGCATTTGTGGGAGGGAAAGAGCTACAGGAGGTCAGGACCCACATTTCTCAGTGGGTGAAGCTGATTTGGGAGCAATGCCACAGCTGTTTGTGATGAATACTCTGATTTACACTTGGCTATCCTTCCATGCAAACTTTCCCAAGTGAGCAGTGCAGCAGGCAGGTGTGACCCTTCCTGGCACAGAACAAACCAGCTGGGAAGCTGGGAAGTTCCCTGCTGCATTCCCCAGAACTCGGCTCTCGGGGCTTCTGTTTCTTTGTTTCTTTTCCTGTTTTTGAGCCCAGGTTCCCGAGCTTCCTGGCGGGTGGCTGGAAGCCCAGGGAATGTGCTGTTCCCTCTGGGAGAGCAGTGGTGGTGTCCTTGTCTCTGCTCACAGCTGCTCCGTGTCAGGATGAATCCACCTGGACCTGCTGAGCCCTGGGGCAGCTCTGTGGCACTTGAACAACATTGCCCATCTCCAAGAAAAGTGCTCTGTAAGGCACTGTAAAGCAGCCTCCTCCCTCTTAATTCTGGAAACTAAAGGGGAACACAATCACAGTGCTGACGCTGCCACACATTTTGGACACGTCAAACCAGTGTGGTTATTCCAAAGTGCCTCATCTACCCACCTTCATCCCATGGCAGCTTCCAAAGCTGGGAGGCAAATCCACAGCCAAGCATCCAGGGTGCAGGAAAAATATAGAAAAAGTCAAATTAAATATCATAAACCACGTGGCATTCATTTTGTTCAGTACCTGAGCTGCAAACTGTGCAGGTGAGCCAGGCTGAAGCACAGTGACAGCAAGGGAGCTTCCAAGCTCACCCTGGTACCCCAGCAGGCTCTGGAGCCCCACATTCCTGTCCCTCTGCCCTCACCAGGCACATGGGGTCCTCCTGGGTCCAGCTGAGCTGCAAAAAGCCTGAGATAATGCAGGGCATTATTAATGCAGGGCAATCTCCAGCAATCAGGACTGTGTTTGCATGTCCGTATATCAGCTCTTCTCAGTGCCACCAAATGTCACAGCCAGAGAATCAGGGTCGTGAGCCTTAGAAAGTCCAGGTAATCTTTGCTGGGACTGCTGCCTTGGTGGCCACAAAAAATGTCACGTCTGGGTCTGTGCCACCACAACTCTTTCCTCCTGGGGAAGGAAGGAACGGGTTTTGTTTGCTTCCTCTGAGAGTTATGAGGCTACCCCATCCCTGGAATTGCCCAAGGCCAGGCTGGACAGGGTTTGGAGCAACCTGGGACAGTGGAAGAAGGTGTCCCCAAACCCCAGATAAACCACTGAGATCCCCTAAGCCCCAAATAACCCACAGGGACTCCTGAGACCCAAATAAAGCACTGATGTTCCCTAAGCTCCAAATAACACACAGGGACCGCAAAACCCCCCAAAATTCCCCCAAAATCCACCGCCACCCCGCGCGGCCCCAGCGCATCCTCTGCCGGTGCTTTGGGGCCCTCATGGGCTGGGGTCCTGGGGTGCGATGGGGGTTTGGGGGTCCTGGGGCTGCCATGGGGGTTTGGGGTCCTGGGGCCACAATGGGGTTTTGGGCTCTCACGGCTACGATCGGGGTTTGAGGGTCTGGGGACCACAATCAGGGTTTGAGGGTCCTGCTGCCACGATGGGGATTTGGGGGTCCTGGAGCCACGATGGGGACTTGGGATCCTGGGGCTGCCATGGAGATTTGGGGGTCCTGGGGCTTCCATGGGGGTTTGGGATCCTGGGGCTGCCATGGAGATTTGGGGGTCCTGGGGCCACAATGGGGTTTTGGGGTCTCAAGGCCACAGTGAAGGTTTGAGGGGCCAGGGACTGCAATGGGGGTTGGGAGATCCTGCTGCCACGATGAGGATTTGAGGGTCCTGGGGCTGCTATGAGAATTTGGGGATCCCAGCTCTGCCGTGTCCCCCCCACACAGAGCTCACTGGGAGCAGAGCTTCGCCCCCCTCACAGGGAACAATCCTTCCCAATATCCCGCCCATCCCTGCCCTCTGGCAGTGGGAGCCATTCCCTGTGTCCTGTCCCTCCATCCCTTGTCCAAAGTCCCCCTCCAGCTCTCCTGGAGCCCCTTTATGTTCCCAAAGAGGCTCTGGAGTCTCCTTTTCTGGACTGACCCCCCACCCTCCCAGGCCCTGACCATCCTCAAGCCTCCTCTGGCCCAGCAGGCCCTGTCCAAGCTGTGCTGGGACACCAGAGCTGCATCCCACAGCAGGGCCAGGAGAACCTTCAGCTAAATGTAAATGTTACCCTGGCTGCAGCTGCAGCTTTAGGTGCTGTTTAAACCTCTGAAAATCCCAGCATTAATGCAGTGCTGGAGGTTGGATCTCTGGCTTCTGTCAGTTCAAAGAGGCGTGTGAGACAGGTCCCCTAAAAGGAAATCTATTAAATGTGTTAATTTGATGAACCTGCAGCAGATGCAAAAGCTGTCACCTGATTAAATCACGTTTAAATTAGTGCTGTTATCTGTAGAAATAAAAGATGGGGTTGCAGCCTTGGTGGAACACGTGTTTGCAAATCCTCCTGAGCCAAAGGAGCCAGGGCAGTGCCAACCCATGGCATCTTCAGGCTTCCAGAAAGGATTCCCTGCAAGGCACAGCCAGAGGTATTTCTGCCCCAGCTCCATCTACACCAGCACAGCTGCAGCAAACTGAAACCTTAGGCTCATTGGCAAAAAATAAAACCAAACAATGCCCCCAAGCAAAACTCTTCTCTTTGTTTTTAAAGCAGAAGTACACCAGAACTGTGTAGCACAGCCCTGTGTCAGGGGAAAAAAAATAAATCGTGGAACAGGTTACATGGAAAACAATGATGCTCACCACACCGTGAGCTGGGTTTTCCTTTTCTCAGCTCAGTAACAATTACTTCTCTTTCCTATCACTGTCTTTTTTCCCATGCTGCAAATTGGTGATTTTTATAAGGAAATTAGGAGGGTTTGTGGTCCAGAGGTACAACCACTCCTGCCTGCTGTATTTATAAGCTTTAAAGGAGAATATGAAGGGTGGGGGGGAGAAAGCAACAATCCTGGTGTAGGTTATGCTTGTGCAAAATGGAAGAGTGGGGTGGAGACCACAAAGACCAAGGGGAGGGTGGGAGTGATGTCTGCACGTCCTCTGGGGAGTGGGTGCTTCGTTCTGCTGTGGTCCAGATGCTCATAAATCTCCCACCCTGGTGAGGCAAAACGTGCCTTGAAGCACAATGCTGCTCAACAGAAGATTGCTGCCACATAAATAAAATTAAAGTTGCCAGGACATACCCATATCACAATTCTGGAGATTTTAGTTCCCGGCTGCAGCCACTCAGAGGCAAATTAGGAAACAACAGTGAGGTAAATAATGGTTTTCTGGGTATAGCTACAGCTCCCCTGAGACCAAAACTGGAACTTGGCTGAATGCAGACTTTGTCTATGTCACTTTAGCTACTACTATGCCTTTCTCAATTTTATTTAGCACACCATGAAGACCTTTTAAAACTGATAAATGTAAAAATATTGACTGATTTTCCCCCTCATTTTTCTGTGCAGTTTGAGAGCCCTATTGGGACATCAGTTACCTGCACAAGGACAGCTGGCCCTCAGCACTGAAACCTTGAACAGAATCTATGTTTGGCAGTTCCCAGCCCTGCAGCTTTCCCTTTCCATCCACTCCCACCCCTCTGGGGGTCAGCTGCATCCTTGGGCATCCCTCTTTGAAAATGCTGAGCCCTGAAAAGGCCCAGCACTTCCCAGTTCTGTTTTTCTAATTTGTAACCTCTTTTTTTCAAACATGAAAGAAGAATTAAAAAAGACTGATTCAGGTTTTGGCAGCTCTCCTCCAGAAGAGGAGACGCCTGCACACAAAAGGGAATTTTTAGCCAACCAGACGAAAGAGTCAAAATAAAAAACACAAACAATTACCCAAAAATATTGCCACACTCAGTAGTTTTTCTGACTGCTGCTACTGGCTTGGTGAGAGGCTGGTTCCTTGCCTAATCTTGAGCTCAGAAAAAGACAGATCATCTTTAAGTTTACAGTGCTGTTGGCCCAGCTACAGAGGATAGGATTTCCCTCAAGCCCTTGCCCAATGATGACTCCAAAAACAACAACTCGCCTCGAGGTTGGAAATTTTACTTCAGAGAGATTTTGTTCGTGCTCCGTAAATGATACACAAATTTTCATCTGAGTGGATGGAAAATGTTTGAAAGCTGCATAACGCAGGGAATGAGACCAGTCCCGAGATGGAAATAATTTCCTTAATTCCTTGCAGCACTGCTGTCACTTCCAGCCATCTGTTAGCTGGGAAGTCACTGATAATCCACGGAGCAGCTTGGGCAATGAAACCTCCTGAAAGCAGAGATCACAAAGAGTTCACTTATTGCTCTACAGTAGAAAAGGAAGTGGGTGGGGAAAAGGAATGAAAGGATGAAACACACAGCTCGTACCCTCCTGGCTCCAGGATAAAAGATTTGCTTTAAAGGAAACCCTGGTAATTCCATACTTCCTTCATGAGAAATGGTGTCCAAGATGTGGAGTGAGCAGCAGTCAGAGGCAGGGTTCTGTGAGCCCAATTATCTTCGTTATGGGGTTAGATTGTAATTTTAATCCCACAGGTCTTCCCTGGGCCTGGGGATTTTCCAAGCAGCCTGCCCAGGATGTTGAGAACAGCTTTTAACAGTGGCTGGTTGAACACTGCAAGAAAAGCAGCAGAGATGGTTTCTCATTCATTCAGGGAATGACTTGCACCAAAACTGCCCCTGAGGTCTCACCACGAGCTGAGGTTCTCAGTCTCAGTGATATCTGTGGCAGTGTTGCCTTTTGTCCTTCATGTTTTGGGGTTTCATATTGTTTGGTATCTCTTTACAGGCTAAGAGAGACACGAGCTTCTCCTCTATGCTCTTGGCTGTCAGATCCATCTCTGTGGCACTTCAACTATGCCAAAAGGATATGTTTATGTTGTGTGTAGTGCAGAGGTGTAAAAAATGTCTAAAGCTAATATTCAAACCATGGAAAAAATTATTAAATCAGTAAATACAGAACAGGAAGTAAGAAAAATTTATGTTCAGCCGTTCCTCCGGACTGCAGCTTGAGAAAGGACCTGAAAGGTTTCAATTTATTGACAAGTCAGTGCGGTTTTTGGTAACTCTGGTAGAGCTTCAGTGCTGCAATTGTCAGCCTAACTGGGGAAACATTTCAAGTTCCTATCTCATCTTAGTCATGACATGGAAAAACACTTGAAATCTGTCTAATCAAATGGCTCACCAGCTGAGATAGGCCTGATGAAAACCACATTTGCTAATGCTGATACAGCTCAAGCTCAGCTCCTGCCAGCTGAAGTGCAGCCTGGCACTTGGACATGCCACCCGTGGGCATGTCACCCTGCCCAGGACACTCTGACCACCACAATCCCCATGGGCTGAGGGGCTGGCCAGGCAGCACCTGGGATTCCTTGGGGAAAACGTGCCCAGAGGGGCTGCCACACTCCAGTAAGGGGACTGATTCTGCTTGAAATTTGTATGGCAAAGAAAACAGGAGCCCCTGTCTGACATCCCCCTGCCAGCAGCTGTGGCGCTTGCCTGAGACATGGAGTAGTGCAAATGTCCCGACTTTGGGGGACTCCGCTGGGCACAGCACACGGCAGGGGCAAAGGGACAGCTGCTGGCCCTGCTCTGCAGGTTTGTGTCACAAAGCACGTTATCAGAGTGTTGTCTGCTCTATAATGCCAACTTTCAAAGCAATTTTAATCTTAGTGCATGGGGATCCCCCCAAGTTTTGATCAGAGCAACATCAGCTGACAGACAGCCACTTCAGCAGAGCTTTGCTGTCTCTGAGCTGCATTTCCTGCTGGCAGAAAGGTCACCGAGTGCTCTGCATTTGAGGAACAAGCAGCTTGAGACCTTTCCCTGCTGGGACTCTTACTCCAAGCCCCAAATCCCTGCGAGTTATTCAGCCGAGAGCCAGGAGAGGGTGCTGCTAATTTTGGCAATGGTCACTTTCCTCTTTCCTCCTGCCAGGAGCCACATGAAGCTTTTCCTTGCTTCTTCCCAAGCCCCTTGGAATGGGAATGGGGTGCTTTGTAACTCCGGGCTGCAAGGGATTTGCACACGATCGGTGAGGATAGAGGAGCCCTGATGAGAAGCATCTTTCCCTTAATTGCAGCCAAACGGGAGCGATGGGGATTGCGGCTGCAGCTGCTGAGCACTCGCGTGGCAGCACAGCAAAGGCTCAGAGATCCTCGGGATAAAGGAGGGGATAAAGGATGCCCCAGAGCTCACTTTGAACTGTGGCTTTGCCAAAAGCCCTGGGACATGAGCTGTGCTGGATGCAAACAAGAGGAACTGCCTCTGGCATGGGGAAATGATCACTGCCGTGTAAACAGGGCTTTGGGTTTGTCAGGGGTGACATTTGGCAAAAAAAATGCATGACTTTGGAGGACTTGCTGCCCTATTTTGGGATGAAAAGATTTATAAACAATTTATAAAAGGGAGTTTATACCACTTTTCAGCTTTGGACCAGTCACAGAACTATACAGGACCTCTCTGCATCACCAACCTAATGAGTTTTTGATGCAGATGCAAACCACTTAAAACATCTGAATTGCCAGTAAAAATCCAAGCACATTCCAAACCATTATCTAGACAGGAACATGAAAATCTTTTTTTCTCCCTCCCTCTGATTTTTCAAACTCTCCTTCTCCACACCAGTGGGCTGGTCAGTGCAATGAAAGAAATGCAGCAGGAACAATAGAAATGGGAGAAGGAGCAGGTACAAGAAGCATCTTCCCCTGTCCAAGTGACTTACTGCAATTTGTCCAGAGCCCACGCAGAAGGGAGCCCCACTGTGCCATTCCTTCTTCCAAGAAATAAACCCCACACACTAGGGCAGAGTGTAAACTGTGAGAGCTGGAAATGGGATTATTATGGGACATGAGGCCATCTCGACCCAAACTCTGTTCAGAACATAAAACACCTGTCAGCACACAGATTTGGTGTATTTGTAGAGTATTTTTATTTTTTAGCTGAGAAACACAAAATAGGGCAGAGTTTAAGGCATGCAATCAGGCATGAAACTTCTCTTGCTTGTTTTGTGTGCTCATACCTTCAGTGTAAGTTCTATGAAAGGGAGTAGATCCTATCTTTAATCTCTACAAGAAGCAGCTCTGAGCACCCACTTACAGCCTGAGGTTGGATGCAATGTTACAGTTCCTGGAATGAGGGATTTACTCGAGGGAAAGAGTCCTTTTTCTGGCTGTGTGATTTGTTCTGTGCCACGTGGAGCAAGTGTCACCTATTTTCAGGAGCAAGTTTGTAGTAATACCAACTTTCCCCACATATACACAAATTGCAATTACAGACATCTGCTTGCATGGGTTTAATTTGATTGCCCTTTTACTGAAAAATACAGATAATCTAATGAATAGGAAAAACATCTTTGCTTTCTGCACATTGCAAGTCTACTTGTTGGTATTGTAGAGAAATCAAACAAACCCAGGCACCACAACGAGAATGGTGCAATCAACTTTTCACCTCTGAGCTAAAAGAGCAACTCAAAGATGAAGAGTTTTGTGGGTTAAGGTACATTAGGTTAGAAACATAATAGGTATTGAAATAAACATCACAGGATTAGAGATGCTGCTAAAAGATCCATTTCCATTCCAGCAACTTTCATCCTGTGGCAGTGTAAAGCACCTTTGTGTCTACTCATGTGGGGCATTTGCTCTGAGCAAGCAAAGGCAGTACCTGAAAGGAACATATTGCCAAGGAAAAGGTTCTTCATAAGCAGCTACAAACTCATTTTCTCTCTCCAACACCCCACCTTTGTTCATAAGGCTCCTGGTTTGTTTTTTTTCTATTATTACCATTTTAAAACATGATAGTCAAAGACTCTCCTCCCTTGCTCATGCATTTTTAAAATCAATATGATTAAAAATGAATCTACTGTGCATCCATGTGATGAATGTGGTAAGAGCTCATTCTGCATCTTTCCCATCAATGTCCCCATGCTGAATTTTTCAGTATCACTAAGATTAATGCAGCAAACACTGGGAAAATACAAATCCCAAGTCCTAAACTGGTTAAGCTGCCCACTCCCAAGGGCTTCAATGCTATCAGAAGTTCTGTCCTCTGCTGTGGCAGGCATTAAGAGTTTTGTTTTTACAGTGGATTCTCAAAAGAGGTAATCCTGAGATTACAAATAGTTGGCAAGTCCAGAACTGGATGGTCCCTAGGCCCCAGCAGAGAGGAAAAAAAATAAAAAAAGATTCATGCACATGTTTAGTTCATTCTTATTCAGTAAAACATTGAAATACAGCTTAAGCATGAGGTCAAATACCACTGAAAGTGCCTGAAGTAGTAGGACTTCACCATTAAATCTTTCAAGAGCATAAAGAGAACATCAACTCAGTGCACAAGAATTACACCTTACAACATGCATATTGTGGAGGCACTGACCTCTTCTTTCTTTGATTTCCTAAAAATAATGAACAGGGCATGGAGCTCTAGGGGAAGAATCAGAACTTCCATCCCCACTTTTAACTAGGGAAAAGCCCATAGAAACAATTTTCTTTACACAATACCTGCAAGAGTGGCTCAGAATTAAAAGAAATAACCATGTCTACCAAGTTTGCATTCTCAAAAATGACAAACTAGACTTAGATTTTTAAACATTGATTGTGACAGCAATGCATGAAACATATCTGGCTTTTCTGACAAAAAAAAAAGTACAAAATGTTCAAAAGCTAACTGTGCATTTAGATTAGCCAGCATATAAACAAAAGTTCAAGACAAGCAGTGCAAAAAATGGAAGAGTAAATAATGAGAGAGTGGGAAACAGCCAGACTACAGCTGTGAAGCTCGTAAATAGAGCAAGTAGCTAATACACTTTCCCAGCTTAAATTGCAATTTAGTAACACTGCAGTGAATTAATAAAAAAAATACATGAACACATGAAAAACTCCATGCCAAAATGTGCTTTGCAGTGCTGACATTCCCAGGACAACATGGAATGCTCATTGGGAATGTCTTTCTCCACCAGCCTTTGATTGCACAGGGCAGAAATGAATTCCCCTTGCTCTCAAGCTTGATGTCAGAGTGGCTGAACCCCAAACCCAACTCCCTGTTCCCTGCAGCTCTCCAAAAATCACAATTAGGAAACACAAAGATTTGAGTGGGGCAAACAAAACTCTGCAGGGTGATTTTAGCAGGGAAAAAAAAAAAAGAGTAAAACAAAACCAGATTTGGTTTGTTGGTCCTTTTCCAAAGCTGTTGCTGCACAGGGCAGGATTGGTCAGGAGACCTGGGAGAGACCAGATGCTTCCTGATAGCAGCATCTGATGTCACACTGGTATGAGGGACAAAGCCCAGCTTTGCTGGGATCAGTGTGCCCTGAGAAGGATATTTATTTATTTGCTGTCACATTTCCCAATGGCAGTCAGGAGTTCCTCACTGATTCTGTCTCTTTTAGAGCCTTTGCTCCCAAGGGAATAGAGGTTATCCCATCCTCTGAGGAAGGTGATTGTCTACTGCAAAAAAAGGGGAAATTTAGGAGATACAAATATAAAAATCATTACTAGGGAAAGTTTTGATTCAGCAATAAAGGCAAAGCAAAACAGACATCACTCTGAAAGAACAAAGTCACACAGGAAAGGATTGGATTCTACTGAGCTTAACCCTGAAAGATGCTGTCCCTTTATGATTAAATTTGCTGTGAATGACTCACCCACAAACTAATGTGAAATGCCCTCCTCAACTGCTTCTCCCAACAGTTCAGGATGTAAAAGCTAGTCCCAAATAAAAATTACAAGGCAAAAATAAAAACCCAACCATACTATCTCCCCTTTCTCATCACCAAGATGCCTCACAAAGGAAAATAAAAGAACTGAAAGCATTTTAACTTGTGAAGTATGAAAGGCAATTCATGCTATGGAGGAATACCTCAGCCTTCTAGCTGGGAAACAGTCCTTCCACGGGTGCTTGGTTAATAGCTATCATGCAAAAACAATTAGTCATTCAAGCAATTAAGAAGGTAAGTATCTCCTAAAAAGGTTCTGAGCTTTCCAAGCCCTAAATGCAACTGCTATAAACCTAGACTGTTCCTGAGTGTAATTTCCTTATTGTATGGCCTCTCCTGAAGGGATCCATCGTGTCTCATGTGTTGTAAATTCTTGATGCTCTTTTAGCTGCAGTCTGAGCCTCAGGTGAGCTCTCCTCTTGCTCCTCACTCTTCTGATGGTTTAGGAAGATGTCTGACTTCAGGAAGCGGCTGTAGCTGTCATATTTCATGAGGTTGAATATCTGGGAAGAGGGGGGGAAGAACACAAAGCAAATGAGCTCAGCAAAATGAGATTTTAAATGGGAAGGATGCTTTAATTCCAACGTACTTTTGTTCTGTCTGTACTAGAGCATTACATTTCAAAAATACACTTCCAGCTCTCCACAGGGCAGCACGTAGCAAACAACATTGGTTCCATGGTCACTGCCTGGCAGTAACATCCACAGTAGTTTAAAAATCAAATTACACTCTTCACAATGCACACCTGATACTGAAGGTGAGAGGATGCCTGGGTCAGGGAGGAGATGATCAGATCCTCCTGGCAGGGTGTCTGGAAGGCATTCAGAAGGACAAAGCAGAGCTCTGGAGAAAGAGAGGTACCTTCTGTGCACCTTCCTGGCTGCAGTGACCTCTGAATGCTGCAGAGTAACTATGCAGAGCACTGGATAACTAAGGAAAGCCTCTGAGTAATTTACACAAATACTGGTTTAGTCAATAGTCCTTAAACCTACACCAATCTTCCCACCCTTGTCAGACAAAATGCCAAGACTGGTCTCAGGCCAGATGAGAAATGTTGCAGGAACCTGCCACAAAGAGCTGACCTGGTACAGATGTGTTTTGCCAGTTAAAATGTGGGTTTAAATTGCTGGTGGATTAAATTTGTGTAATTACACTTTTCACCAGGCCAGGAGCTTCTCACAGCCAGCATGGAAACATAGTCAACCCCAAGTACAGCTTTAACCTCCCAGGGCTTGAGCTCAGGCTCATCCCTCAGCATAACTGCTGCTCCTCTATTTATACCCACTGCAGACAAAAAAACCTTACTCTCTTGGAGTTTTCTGAAAACAAAAGGGTTGGGAGAGGAGCCTGGAATCTGTTCAGGTGTCAAGGTCAGGACTTGGTGTTGAAACAGAGGGGAAGGGAAAAAAGTAAACTTCAAAACTGTAATTGAGGCAAAACCAAAGCCAGCCTCACCCTCAGTCTATTATTTCACTGGTGGAGTCTCTCTGAGTCATGTTTCAGGACAGATTTTATTTATATTTTTAATACTCAGAATAACTGAATTTCCAAGACAAATTCCTGGATTCTCACCTGCAGATGTGGCTACTCCATGGTGGATAACTCATCTTTACCTTTACAGTCCTCACTTCTAACTGACAGTACAATCAGGTAACACAACTCTTTGCTAGGGGAAAAAAAAAAAAAAACAATCTCAAACTGCTTTTTCATTCCACACCCTCGAGGAACCTGGACAGATACAGGCAAACACCTAAGATTTGACTGTTCTTGTCTGTGCATTGGCTGAAATGTCTCTCTTACAAGTAAATTAAATGGTGGATTTTACTAACCAGTGTTTGTTTACATATTTAAGAATTTAAGTTACTGTCTAAAACTGTGGAAATATTATTCTTTAAGATACATATTGGAATATGAAAAAAAAAATCTCAAAACACCCACTCTGTGTAGAGCCTGATCTTTAGGGTCTGAACTCTTCCTGACTCAAGCAAAGCTGAATTATACCTTCTGGCACTGGGTAACTATAATATAATTAAATTTATCCAACCAGCTGAAGAGGGAGAAAAAAAAAAAGCAAGGAAGACATTTCCTGTTAAAACATCATGCCTGTGTTAAGAACTCAGACCCTTCTTGTTCCTGGTATCACTTAAAGCATCTCCCAGAGAGAAAGAGCATTGGAGATCAAGATCTTCTGCAGTCTGGCCAGCCAAATACACAGAGCAGAGTTCATAATCATGTGCCAAACAGAACCCTCATTTTCCCTTCCCTCACTCCCTCCTCTCACTGCCTTTTACCCCACAAGGATTCTGGAGCACATGGATTTCTGTGAACCACTCTCACGCCACTTCATTCAGCACAAATGGCCTGGGGCAGTCAGGGCCACCCCATGAGCAGCAGGCACAGCCCAGTGTCCCCAGTTAAATCAGGGCCACCCCATGAGCAGCAGGCACAGCCCAGTGTCCCCAGTTAAATCAGGGGCTCTCTGCCATGAGCAGCAGGCAGAGCCCAGTGTCCCCAGTTAAATCAGGGGCTCTGCCATGAGCAGCAGGCACAGCCCAGTGTCCCCAGTTAAATCAGGGGCTCTCTGGAGAACAGCAGCCCTTGTTAGCAGCACTGCTGTACTCCAGACTTTGGCCTTCCAGCTCTGCCTTTTTCTCCTCCAGACCCACAGTGCCAGCAGTGCTTAGCACTGCTCTTCAGAGAACAAATTACACCACTCTCCATAACTTTATAAGGATTGAAAACTGGAGAAGACCATAACTCTTCTGAGCCATTATCTAACAGCAATAAACAGTAGCTTCAAGCACTGGAAACTTGCAATGACCCATAAATGCTCTGCATTTGTTTTTAAAAGCTCACAGATTTTCTTCCCACACTAGAGGGATTCCTCCACCACTAGTCCAGTATGTTTCCAGCTCAGGTATTACTGATCCTTGGCTCTCCATGTGCATGTCATTTTCAAAATAGCAAATATTTTAACTCCAGTATTCTCTCCAGCTTCACTCCTACAGTCACTCACCCTGAACTGCAGTGCTTAGATCTACCAGAACAGTTCCTTCTCTTTCTCCAAGTCAGAACTTTTCCCATTAAAATCTCTGTTTCTTCACATGGAAATTGGATTTCAGGTATTTCCACTGCTAATGTCTTGGAATCTGCCTGAAAAACAGCAGAGCCTTTGCTCCTCAGACCCCTCCAAGTGCCCCAGCCAGTGCCCAGCCATTGTATTCAACACCTGATTGAAAGGGGCTGAAAACACTTTAAATCACTGAGCTGTTTCTCCACAAAAGGAAAGAGCCAAATGGAAAATACAGGTAGTCCTGAGGATGGTACAGGAATTAAAAATAGTACTGCAAGTGCTGGAAAGCTGCAGATAAGAATGACTCACTTCATAACTTATGCTTTGAAATCAGCTGAATATCAAGAAAATTTACCACCTAAAGACATGCCTGCAAAATTTCTAATTTCTACCAGACCTCCCAAGTTCTTTAGGGAAAGGCAAAGCAGAGACCAACTCCTCTAAATCTTGCACATTGCAGAAGAGGAGGGTTTTCATAAAATTGTGCTATATTCATAACAAGATAAATACCAAAGCAAAGTAAAATGAAGAAATTTGAGCTCTCAAGGAAACCAGGGGCAACTACAGAAACAAACATCAGCAATGACTCAGAACAAGTGAATACACAGGAAAACAAAGGCACTGAGTTAGTCAGGGCGATTCTCAAGCTACCCACGCAGGAACCCTGGAGAAAACTCCAGCCAGTTTTCCAGGAAAGTCCTGAGGAATTAGAATGATTGTATTGAGTCTCTTAATTAATTGGGGCCAAGAACCTGGAATATCTCAGAGCAGCTGCATTAATACCCCCAACATGGACAGCCCTGCTCTGTGCTTATCTGTTCAATCATGGCTAGAAAGCAGAGTTCATTAAAACCAGGCAAAAATGAATGAAACTGTGTTATTGAAATAAATAACTTTACCTGGTCCTGGAGCTTCTGAAACATGAGAGGGTGAGGTGTCTCCAGGATGGTCTCACTCAAACGGGACTGCCCTTCAACATTGACTTGGGAGGAAGCTTTACTGGACAGGAAAGTCATGTAAATCTCTTTAGCTTTCTCCTGCATCTGCAAAAGGACATTCATTTAAAGAATTATTTCCTGTGGGAATGTTCTCTGCATCAGGTTTATCTCACTTGTGTATGTTCATTTGTAGTGGAAGAGGAACACCCCTGCAGGCCAAAAGCTACACTGGTATCAGTGAAAGCTGCCAGAATTCAGCAGGCTCGATGCTTCAGCAGCCAGTGTAAAACTGCTCAGCATCATCAGCTACCTTGTCTTTTGCTTTTGAGATAAATGTTTTTCCTAACAGATCATCAGTATGGACAAGAAACCCAGAGGAAGAAAAACTGGGAACTTACTACAAAGGAAAATTAAGCGAAAAAACCACCAACAGCTTGGCTAATTGGCAAAGAGAAGATTCTCAATAGCTTCTGTGAGTTGATAAATAAGGGCCTGACCTGCACAAAGGTGTTTGTTGGTACTTGCCCTATTTCAGAGCTCTTCCCTTGTCAAACCAGTAATAGCAATAACATCTTGACCCCACCAGCATCTTCAAGCTTCAAAGCAGTGAGTGGCCACAACCCCCTGAAGTTCAAGGAAAGGCCCCTTAACAGATGGTTGGATAAGAGGAAGCCTGAGAGGAGAACCAAGCCAGGCAGGAGCCAAGGCCCCTGCTGCAATGTGAATTCTGCATGCTGAGAGCCAGCCAGCAGCAGCTGCTCGGGGCCATCCCGAGCCCTGGGCACTCACCAGGGTCCCCAGGGAACCTCTAATGAGCATCCACAGCTCACACCAGCTCAAGGGTTCTGCCTTTGATGGGAATGGGGCCTGGAGAAGGAAGCATTTAAATCCTGCCCATGAAGGAGTCTCAGAATTGCTTCCATGTTTTACAGCTGAGGTGCATTTACACTCGGGGGTAATTAGAAGGAAAGCTGCATGTGCTTGAGCATTCAGGAGGCCTAAAGAGTTGGGGCTCTCTCCCTGCTGAAGGGGACACCCATGCTCTAGTATTCCTTTTTAAAACTCATTATTCATCTGGTGGGTAGAACATTACGTGTCAAGTGCATTAGGTCACAATGAACTGTTTTTAACAATTTCCAACTTGTTTTACAGCTCAGGGAGGACTGGGTCGGCCACTTCTGTTCTAAATGACCAATTAATCCAGGGATCAAAGCTACAAGTGGCAAAGTTAATGTCCTAATGAGGGCACAGTAAAGGGGCTTTCAGCTGTTACTGCATCAGCAATTGTATTCCCAGTCCCACCCAAACGACTTTTGAACCTGCTGTCCAATTTCAACCTTACTTGAGAGAGGGGCAAAGGACTGAGAAAAAAAAATTACCCTCCTGCTGAGTCAATGGAAGATCAGCAGGAGAAAAGAAAGGGAGAGGAAAAGCAGCACAAGCACCAAGGGAAAAGCTGCAGACAGAAATTCTCTGCTCTGCTTGAATGCCAGGCTGCTCTTTGCTGCTGGCTAACCAAGGCACATGCAGCTCCTCACCAGCTGCTTGCCCAAGGACCCAGGAGCAAGCTGGGCACTACAGAGAAAGAGCAGAGGGAGGCTTGAGAGGGAACACAAAACTAGAAGTACCCGTGAGGAAGTTTAAAGAGCATGGAGAGGAACAGGACTGTGTGGGAGGCTGGTGAAACAGGGAGGCTCTTTGGATTTTGTGAGGAAGAATAACAAAGAAAGGAAGTGAAAGAGCTGTGGTAGGGAGAGGAGGCCATTGCAGAGACACAGAGGACCTGGCTTTATAACAGTGGGGAAATTTGGAAATGCACAGCTGAACGTTACAGGTTCTGCTGCAAATAGAACTGCTCTGCCACGTCTGTGCTTCAGCAGCTGATTAACTACAGCTTATAATTTGCTTTAAAAAGAAAGAACAGTTAAAGCTGCCAGTGTGCTCATACACCCCCCAAATGTCACTCAGGCAGAGCCAGGTTCAGGTGGAGGAGGCAGAGATTGTCCCTGTTCACTCGGTGACATTCTCTGCTCTGCATCAGCCTGAAACTAAAGCCTCAGCTCAGGGGACCCAGCTCTGGAGCTGAAACAGCCCTGAAACTGGGATCTTGTTCACAGGTGCTTTTTAAAGGATTTCTGGCAGGCCCCAGCTCCATCTGTGTGCTCTCCCCAGTGTCCCTGCCAGACTGCCATTTGGAGTACAAAGTTCTGTCCACAGTAACCCCCCTCACTATTTCCAGTGGATCCAATATTCTTCCCCACTTCCTTTCCTAAGGTCAAGCTCAGCTCCCAGGCATGTGTGGCTCCCAGACGAGGTGAATGGGAGCCCCAGATGCTCTCCAGACCAGGCTCCAGCACTCAGCAGCTGTGCAGCATTACCCAGCCCTTGCTGCACTCCACATGGGAAGCAACAGAAGAAACTCCTGAATGTGCAGGACTTTGTTCTGGAATCATTCACTACAAAACTTCAACATGGATATTTTGGTGGCTTTTAGCAATAGCTGAAAATATTCCCTGTTGTTGGAAGCATTTATGACAATCTGTAATTTATTTTTGAAGCTCGGCTGCAAGAGGAGAAACATTTAAACCCTGGGAAGCAGCATGACTGACATGTTGTTTATTTCATTAACAGTCACAAAATGCAACAACATATGACTGACTCCAACGAAATATTTAAAGTTAAATTTTATTTCCTTATCCCCAGCACGCCCATTTCAGTAATTAAATACATGCCCTAACACAAGGGCCACATGGGTGGCAGCAGAACTCACTGCTAACGAGTAGGCTTGACCCCATTGCTTTCTCAGTCTTCACCAAACATTAAATCTGTATTTTAACTTCAGTTTTAAAGGAATACCCATTTTTTGTTGTGGGTTTTTTTGGTGTTTTTTTTTTGTTTGTTTGTTTTGGTTTGGTTTTTTTTCTTTGTTTTTTTGTTTTGGTTTTTTTCTTTTTGGTTGGTTGGGTTTTTTTTGTTTGGTTTGGTTTGGTTTGGTTTTTGGGGTATTTTTTGTTGTTGGGTTTTTTTAGCTACAGAGATGTGTCTTGAGCTGAGGGGGAGCTTTGTACCTTTCTGCTGAAGATGAGCTGAACCCATCTGGGTTTTTACATGGCTGAACCATCTAAAGCCTGCCTAGACCAGCAATGCACTCTGCCTCTCTCTGCAGCTGCCAAAGATCTTCCCTGCTCCTTGAACCATCCACTCTGATGGATGTACAAACCCAAACACTGCCCCAGGCTGGCAGAGAAAGGATCACAAGAAATATCCCTGGCACAAGGGATGCTGAACCCACTGCTCATGTGGTGACCTTCAGGCAAGATTAGACCGACCAAGCAGAACCCCAGGCCACTGTTCTCACTTCAAGTAATGAAAAGTTTATCTCATCCTTTAAAAATAGGGGGGGAATCCCATTCACAGAGTCATGGAATGGTTTGCATTTGAAACGACTTTAAAGTAATTTTGAAATAAAGTAAGTTTGAAACTACTTTTTGAAATTATTTACTCAACTACTCCCAAGGCCCTGCAGGGACAGGGGACATCTCCAGCCAGATCAGATTGCTCAGAGCCCCAGCCAGCCTGGCACTGGACGTTTCCAAGGATGGGGCATTGATCACCTCTCTGGGAAACCAGTTCCAGTGTATCACCATCCTCACAGTAAAGAATTTCCTCCTTGTACCTAATCTAAGCTTGCCCTGTGTCAGTTTGAAGCCATTCCCCTGTCCTGTCACTCCATTCCTGTGTCCAAAGTCCCTCCCCAGCTCTCCTCAAGCCCCTTCAGGCACTCGAAAGTCTCCCTGGAGCCTCCTCTTCCCAGGCTGAACACCCCCAGCTCTCCCAGCCTGGCTCCAGAGCAGAGCTACTTCAGCCCTTGGAGCATCTCCGTGGCCTCTCCTGGACTCCCTCCAGCCTGGGCTGAACTGATTTCAGCTCCATCTCACCAAGAGCCTCAGTGCCTGTGAGCTAATCTGTGTGGGAAACCAGTTTTAAGGAGAAGTGAGCTACAAAACAAGTAAAAAGCTGTTTTTAGAATGCTGTGTGCACAATAGAGAATGCAAAGGGACTTCTGCAAGAGTCACTTTCAGAAGAAAAATCCACACTTCATGCTACCATAAACACTGGAAAGATTTCTATTTTTAGTGCTTTTCCTAGCTTTGTAAATTATCTAAACAAAGCCACCCATAAGCAGTAGCTACAAAAATTTACTGTAAGTCTGTGTCATTCTAAAGCACATTTATTCAGGAAATTATAATAATTTGGGCAACCCCAGACTCCAGGCTGACCATACTATGGAATGAGTGGTACTGGATAATTAACCTAAATAAAACCTAGTCAAATCTCTGTCCATTCACTTGGCAATTCATTGAAGGATTCACCAAGCTCCTATCCCTGTACATCACTCTAACATTTTCTCTACTGGCATCCCAAATTAGCAATCCTAAATCAGCTAGAAATATGGAAATTATTTAGCAAGGGAAAATATGATTATTATCCCACTGAAAGCGTGGGACTTTACAGAAAAGTCGACTGACTGGTTGTTCTCTCCTCAAGACTTTCTGTATTCCTGGACCTTAATGAGGGAGGAAAGCAGCTGAATACACAAAACTGGAATTACTAAATGTTACAGAGTTCACAGACAGATTGAACATTTCCTTCTTCTTGCAAAAAAATGGTATTGTTGTATTTTTATGGATTTATCAATACCCAAAAAATACTCACAGCTAAACCCAGCAAAATTGTTTTGAGGGGAATTTTTTTTCAGTGCAAAACACAGGATATTTACAGAAAGTAGACTCCCCTACCCAAATACATTGTTTGGAAAGACAGGGAAATTTTTTGTTGTTGAAAATCTGCTAGGAAACTGTTTAAGCTGACAATATGTGACTGATCTTAAGAGAGGAATCTGCACTCTGGACACAGCCCTTTTACACTGCACTTCATAACTCCTCTCCTAGTCCAGCTCTCCATCTGATTGCTATTCCTGGGCATTTCTGATATTTTTCCAAGCTCTAATCCCACAGCTCACTCCTGGAGAAGCCGCAGCCCAGGGTGGGACAGGAGCACTCTGTGCTGGGCTCAGAGCTGGCTGCATGGCCAGGACAGAGAGGGGTGGTGAGGGTGCTGCATCCAGCAGCATGGAACCAGGGCTGTCCCTCAGGGCTCTGTGCTGGGCCAGCTCTGCTCAGTGTTTGCACTGACCACAGGGATGAGGGGATTCAGTCTTTCATTAGCAAACTCCATAAATAAAATAAATAAATTTAATGAGTAATTACAGACGACACTGAGCTGGGAGCTGTGTCCATCTGTTGAAGGTAGGAGGGCTCTGCAGGGAGACCTGGAAGGGTTGGATGGATGGGCAGAGTCCAATGGGATGAAGTTTAATAAATCCAAGTGCCTAGTCCTGCATTTTGGCCACAATAACCCCTGCAGTGCTCCGGGCTGGGGTGAGAATGGCTGGACAGTGCCCAGGCAGAAAGGGACCTGGGGACACTGGTGACAGCAGCTGGACACGAGCCAGCAGTGAGCCCTGGTGGCCAGGAAGGCCAATGGCTCCTGGCCTGTGTCAGGAATGGTACCAGTTCACTTGGAAGAGCTTTAAGGGCATTTTTCCACTCTCACCTCTTCATAGTGCCAAATGTGCCCTTTGGCAACACGAGCTGCATTCAGGTAAAAAGCATAAAAGTGGGTTTTCAAAAAAAAAAAAAAGAGCTTTAGGAGTCTCACTCTCAATGACAGAGATACTGACTCAGAGTTTTGATACTACTTAATTTCATAATCACAGAATGAGCTCTTAAAGAGCAGAAAAATTTGAAATTTCTCAAGAAAACAACAAAACAAACAAAAAAAACAGACACAAAAAACATTTTGAGAAACAAGCAAACAAAACATGGTACATATTTTAGGCCTGACTCTGTGGGCTTCAAAGTCTAAATGTGAAAGTGGATCCTGTGTTCCTGGTGGATCTAAATGTAAGCCAAGGTCCAAGCAGTGGGAAAAAAAAACTTACTGAAGGTGCCTGGTTGAAAAAATTTCCAATAGAATATTTCCTACTGGAAATGTAGAGCTGTCATCAAAATGAGAAGACTCTGCAGGTATACATCAATTTGGATAAATATTTAAATAAAAAAGTTTAAACAGGGCCCTTATGTTTTGTAACTTGTAATTTGATAAGGGAAAATGTTTCATTTTGGTGCTGTAAAATATTTTTGTTTGGGCCATTTGTTATTTTTATGTTCCACTAAGATAACACAGTGGTGTAAATTTCCATCTAATAGCTGCCATGCTCTAAAAAAGTTCTGAATGAAATATCTTTATATTTGCAAACAAGATGATACAACATCACTGAATTAATAAAACTTTTGCTACTCCCTAGAAACTACAAAAAGTTCAGTTTTCAAAACATGGGAAACTTGGCAATTTCAGCACTTTGTTTTGATTTGAAATACAACCAGCTTTGTTTCTAAACAATCCCACCAGGATGATTTTAGTGCAATTTCTTGAAATAAATTTATTTGCATTCACGCAAAGCACATTATGCAACAGAGATGTTTTAGCTCCAGCTCTGCTAAGTAAACTTTGTTGACAAGTAGAATTTATTTAGGAAACATACCTGCTTTTTTCCCTGTGTTTTCTTAAATTCTTCACATGCTAACCAGAACAAAACGTTTTCTTCACTAAATTCTTTCTTTAAAAATTCCTAGAAAAGAGAAAAAACAAACACACAAAGGTTAGGATCCAATTTCTCAGCTGTTTTTCCCTCTTCCCACTACAGCTGATAGAGCTAGAAGCTGCCTACAATTAATTTCAGCATGGGTTTACCCAGCCCAGAGTCACAGAACCCCTGCACTGGTGCATCTGCAGGACTGACACGGAACACTCGGATATTCTGCTTTTTTTAAAGCACATTCCAGGAGGAGGATGGGCTCCATCTAATCTCAGGCCATATCAGTAACTAACAGGAACAGCTTCTCCAGCCTCCCTTAAATAACTCCAGCACTTTTACAGCCACTGCTCAAAGGGAAATCCAAAAGATATGAATTCATTCCCAGGTGAGTAAAATGAGCCATTTAAATGAGAGTCACAAATCACCTGGGATTCTCACACAGCACATTTCTGACTTTTGTAATTGACTTTTGTCATTTTCTGACGAGTAAAATCTCTGCAAATGAAAGTGTTTCCAAATGGGATCATCAGTGCCAATAAATTCACTCAAACAAACTGAAGCAGAAGATGTGACTGTGCTCTCTATGCTGTTTAAACACAGCACATTCCTCCAAAAGTGAGGCATGTTTTCAAAGGGGAAAAATGTACATTAAATTTATTTATGAAATATAATGACTGAAACTTTTACAGCTCTGAGATCATCAGTTTTCTCTTTCAAGTGTTAGAAAATACAGACCAAGTAATGTCAGGAATTAAACAGCACCAAGATTGCTTCTTTTTTTTTGCTTTTTTTTAAAAAAGCATTTAAAATCAGCATTTTGTTATTCTTGTCTACCTCACTTTTCGAACCAGTCTGGCAGGAAACCATTTTATCCCAGTGCACTTTATCAGTACAGCATGGCAAAAGCACTTTGAAGTAGGCAGCTCCTATTCTTACATCGAACATGGCAAGAAGGCCTTGAAACACCAACTCACCACCCTCACCTAATTAAACTTCAAGCCATTTTGAGCTGCACCAGCCCACACTTTGTAGTAAACTGAAAGGGAATATTTTCAGTAGAGCTGCTAAACACAGAGCAAGAGCCCCAGAGTCATCAGATTGCTCCTGGTAACTCGTGGCTTAAGGACAACGTGGGAGAAGTGAGAGCCCAGGACCTCAGTGATGAGGGGTCAGTGGCCCAGGGACTGCAGTTTATCCAACAGGAACTCGTGAATCCTTGCAAGAGAGGGTAGATCCCATTAGGAAGGTGCAGCCAAAAGTCTTGCCCATGCCTTTTGAGCACAGGCTGGGCAAAAGGTGCTACCCCAGAAGCTCTGCCATGGCACAGCCCCGGCTCTGCTCAGGGCACATATCCAGAGGGATGTGTGCCTCTGCTCACAGTGCTGGCACAGCTGCACCCTTCTGCCTTAAACCCTGAATTCTGCCTTAAACCCTGCTCATTCTGCCTTAAACCCTGATTTTTGCTTTATGTGAATATCCATGTTTAATATATCGACCCTAAACCGTTTCACTCCTTCGGGGTCTTCCAGGAGGTTCTCCAGTGACGTGGCCCATTTCGAGGTTCCTTTCAAGGCTTGGTGGCTGCTGCTTGGGTGGCCCTCACCATCATTTATCTCTGGAAAAAAGATAAAATGAACAAAACAACATCTTCTTTAGAAAAAGACAAGTATCAGCCACGTGGATGTCTCCCCCATTTCCCCCTGCACCCCTGATTTCAGCTGCTCTCTTTAAAGGAAACAGCATAAAACTGAAAATGAACACACACACACACATACAGACACTTGAATTCTGCTTTGCCTCTAAGGAGGCAAAAATCCCTTACAGCCACATAATTCATGAGCAGGTAAGGAGGAACTGTCACTGCTTTAGAGGGGTTCAAGCACCTCCTGCCTGGGGAACACCATGACCACGCCAAGGTCCACATTTTGCTCTGGCACTGTCAACAATGTTGGCTTCTCTAAAGGAACTTCTGGCCAGTCAAACATGTGAAATTTATTTTTAAGGGAATCATCACTGGAAGCTGGATGCTCAGTAAAAGCTGAGAGAGAAAGAAAAATAATGGTTTGTTTAGCAGGAGAATCTGTCCAGGACATTAATCCAGCCCAATGGGAGGAAAGACAGAGCAGAAGAGCATCACTCTACTGAGTCAGCCTGGTTTTGGGCAAGAGGGTGATTTTACTGTTTCCAAGCCCTGAAATTCTCCCTTTATGAGGTGTACTGGACTGCCCACATCTGATCTGCCAGCCAGCCTTCTCACAGACAGGAAAGATGGAATACCATTCCTGTTTTCTCTATCCCAGGAACAAGTGCATTTCATTCGAGGCTGGTGATGGTAAAAAAACCTTCAGAAAACCCATTACTTGGAAAAACTCCAGGAATGCTGTTGCTTATCTGAAAAACTCTAACACAGACATAAAGTGCTCAGCCTCCTCTCCTCTCACACACAAAATGCCCTGGGAACCCAGGAGGGAAGTCAGAAGGATAAGAGCTGCACTTCAGGTCACTGTGCACTGGAGAGATGCACAAAACTCTTACTGCAACCAGTAGAGCTTCTATTTATAACTCCTGCATTTCTCCCTACCAACTTACTGGAAATCTGGATCTGGTTCTGCTTAAGCTCTGCTTTTAAAAACCCTTCTTTCACCATGAAACTAATCCTCACTAAGTATCTCAAAAAACTCTCGATGCAGAAACACGCACACATATATATATTTATTTATATATATTTATATACAAATACACACTAGCAGATGCCCTTTCCAGCTGGTGACTGGAACTGAAGCTGAGGTTAAAGCCCTGCAGAATACTGGCATGAGAGCACAGGCTCCTGAGCTTTGGATGGTAGGGACCTGTGGAGTCTGTTTGTTTTACCAACTGCTCCAAACGAATGAACATCTCTCCTGCCTTGATAGGGAGGGGATTTTGTTCTAGAAACTCTGCTAGTTTAGAGGTCAGGAGCCAGAGCCTAAGGATTGTCTCCAAACCACAGCTGCAGCCTTCACATGTGACAGGAGCACAGCGAGCTAACACTCTCAGTTTGCCCCCCTTCGTGCAAAAGGATGTGGTTCTTGATCAGCACTTGAAAAATTTCTTTTAGAAACCTGACTCAAAGTATTTGGGCATCTAATCTCAGTAAAATCTGTGAGATTTGAGTGGGAATGGCCGAGTGTATTGCAGCAGAGCACCAAAGCCTGTGAGGAGCTGGGGTGTGCTGTTGTGCTCACCTCGGAGAGGGGTGGCAGCTCTGGGTGTGCAGCTGCTGTGGATGCAGAGCCCCAGGCCATTCCCCTACCCAGCACGGCTTAGCACACGACAGAAGGGGGCAACATTTATTTCCAGTGTTTCATTTCCAGCCAAATCTGAAGTGGACATTAATGATCACTTTGAAAAGCAGGTGTTTCAATGAGCCAGTGCAGACACAGGCCCTTGAAAACCTAAAAAAAAAAATTGTGGTGAGCAAAGGCCAAAATAATTCCTTCCAGAAACCCAGGACACATCAATCTGCTTCTCTTCTGCTGCTTTGACTGATCTCCTATTTTACTACTGGCCATTCTCTAGCCTCCCTAATCATAATTTTCCCCATTTTCCTCTCACTTCCAGCCCACCCAGCACAGCCCAACTCTACCCTTCCATTCATATTCTGCCCCCTCTCCTCCTTGTGAGCCTCCAAACCCTGCCCCTCTCTAGTCCCCTTTTCCCTGCATTCTCCTCCTATAATCTTAACTTCAAAACCAAAATCTGGGTTTGAAGGGAGGACCTACATGAGTGTCCTAGTGTCCATTCTGCTGAGCCTAGTACAGAACACTGTCACTCAGTTTATTTCCTCACTTAACCAGCTCCCCACAACCCAAAAAATACCGTGGTACAGAGACAAGGGTTGTCTGTCCATTGCAACCCTTCCATTTACCCCTTGCCTCATTTATTCCATTTATCCCTTGCCTCACTGATGTCCCCAGAGCAGAGGCTGAAGGATGTCCCAGGTGCCACCAGAGGTACAATCCCAGCCTACAGTTCCCAGCAGTGCCCACCCAAGGCTGGGGACACCAGGCTGACCCCATTAATCCCCATGCCCAGTGTTCCTCTGCAACCACCATAAAACATCAACATTCCCCTTCAGCACAAACATAAATGGGCTGCAAATGACAGTAGGAAACACCCTGAAATTTTATGAGGCTATTAAAACTGCTGGGTATTTTTATTATATCCCATTAAATATGCCATCACCAGCATTTATTCTAATACAAAAGTGACCTGACATCCCCTCAGTCAGGATCATAACTTCCTGCTCCACATGCTGGTTTCATGCAGCAGATTTAATATGTGATTTTCAGAATTTTTTTAAAGATAGGAAAGAGGTTTTCCCCACAAATCACTCCAGAAGCTGATCCCCAAATCTATCTCTATTACTAAATCACCTTAAAAATGACACTGTCACTGAAGTGCAAATTAATGAGTCTGAAACAATTCATTTGAGGAGGAAATACAGCAGTGTAGTTACATAAATGATCCTTCTGACACCTATTTATCTCTGATATTTATAAAAAGACAACTTGCTCCTGTTAAAATCATCTCCTGACAAAGTTAAGTAATATAGCCTCGGAAACAACAAGCTTGATCCCGTTGATTATCAAAAACCCAAATGTACATACATTTGTATGATGATTTAAATGAGGAAGGCAGACATTTGCTGTTACTAAAAACTGGGAGATAACTCTGTGCATCACAAAGGGCATTACAAAATGGCAGTTCTCCCACCAATATTTCTGTCAAAGTAACACACAGAATACACATCAGATGACAAATAAGCCAACTACATTTCTTCCATTACAGTGCATTTATTACATTATCACATGCTAATTAAATTTCGGAGCAGAGCCTGCTGTCTTTTACATGGGTTAGCAAGCAAGAGGCAGAGAAAGGCAGCAAGGCACGCACAGCAGAGCACAGTTGTAAGAGTTTCTGCTGAAGCAAACTTTCCACTGAGTTGGAAATGTGCTTCAGAGACACAGCGGCTCTCGCGGCGCGCGGGGAGCAGCCAGCTGCTCCTACCAACGCAGCAAGTGATTAAGTGCTTCTTTTAACAGCACCATTCTTCTGCCAGCGAGCAGGCAGTTGCATTATCTGGAGCATTATTTTGGAGGGAAAGCAGCCTTCCCATCACACAATGGCACTGCAGCAGCAGGCTGCAGATAAAGGCTCTTTGTGTGCGGCACAACGGTGAGGGCAGCACTCAAAACGCCGCAATTATCAGCTGAAGGGTGCTATCAAAAAATGCCAAATGTTTGCATCCTCCAAACGGGAACTCGGGTTGAAATCCCAGGAGGTATCAATACCATCAATACATACAACTTTGCAGAACTCACAGTCCTGGCTCTTGTTTCTGACAAGCACAAAGAGAAAAAACCTGCGGGAACCTATCAGAGGGAGTGATTCAGACAGGGCTAATTGAGTTAGCCATGCTGCTCACTCTGCCTTCCAAACACTGCACACCACAGCTTTTTCCCAAGCTGCTGCCACTTTCCAGCTGTTGATAGCGTGGCCTTTGTGGCACCATGTCGGGCAGCACAGACTCACACCCTGCACAGAATCCTGCTGAACACATCCCTTCCCGCTGCCCGTTCTGCCCATCTCCTTCCCTCACACACCTTCTGACACCCCCTGACAAACTGCAGCCACACAAACACTCACAATGAC
Source organism: Passer montanus (assembly GCF_014805655.1). NCBI lineage: Eukaryota > Metazoa > Chordata > Aves > Passeriformes > Passeridae > Passer > Passer montanus. Next base: position 14,238,601 of record NW_024366703.1, read on the forward strand.
AAAAGCACCATGCAAGCAGCACATTCCTCACTCCGTATTTAAGTATGGATGCACAACAGGAAAAGCCGCTTCCATCTCTTTTTGAAGAACTTCTGACCAGTCCTCCCCTCATCCACCTGGATCATAAATCTGCAAGCTGTGAGTCTTTATTATTACTTTAAAAGCACTCTGAGTACCTTGTCTTGTCCTACAGTCACCAGAATGCCTACCCAGCAACAATCACCAGCCTGGAAATAATAAATCCAAGGTTTGAAGCAGTGGGAAACTTCATTAGCAAGCAACTGAAAAGGGAAAATTCCCTTACTTTCCATGTATCCAAGCATCAGCAGATGAATCCTCGCACAACCGTTTTTTCCTAGTAGCAGCTGAGTCTTAGACCTTTTTGCTAGAGCAGAGCTGTCCCTCCTTCGCATGCGTGGGACGCTCAGAGCACGAGCTTCAACATCCTCTTTTGACTGTCTCTAGCAACAGATGGCTACTGGATTCCACTTTTAACTATAAGGAAGGAAACTAAAGGGACGTTCCTCTTTTGTAGCATCTCTGGAAGTGTTCACCAGACGTACAGCCTTTAAAATACCCCCTCCCCGCCTCCCCGCCACCCCCAAAAAAAACCCCAGAAAACCCAAACAACTCTAGACAAAGATCTCGTTTGGCTTTTCTTAGAAAGATTGCAACTTCTTCCTGCACACTACAAAACACTGTTATTTTCTAGGATTTGGAGATTGTAACTGTTGCCCCAAATGTCCCAGCAGTGACAGACATCAGGCATCACCCCTCGGAACCGACAGAGCAGCATCAGGATACAAAACACAACCGCGTTACAGCGCCTGTCTACAGCGGGCTCCGCGATGCCCTACATCACTACAGCTCGGAAACCCCCATTCCAGCTCCAAACCTCCAAAGGCAAACTCCTCAAAGTCAGCTTGGAGTTGGAACAACCGCGCTGCGATGCCCTGGGCCCGGCAGGGGCGGCAGTTCCGATGAGGCAGGGCTGAGGCACAAGCCCGAGCGGAGCCCGGTTCCCCTTCCGCGCTCCGCGGGAAGCGCCGCCGCCGCCCGGGCGCGCATCCCCCGCGGCCCCGCTGAGGAGCGGAGGAGCCGCCGAGCAGCCCCGGCCCCGGCCCCGAGCGNCCGGAGCAGCGCCAGCCCCGCACCTGCCGGCCCCGCCGGCCCGGGCACCGGCACCTCCCGTGCGACGTGGCACGGCCGCGGCTTCGCCCCCTCGCAGCCTTGCCCTCCTCGGCCCCGCGCCCACAGCCCTGACATCCCCGCACCCTGCTCATCCATCCCTCCGCTAACTCCGCCCGGCTCAAGCTTCCTGCTCCTCAACCAAAAGTGCTCCTGCCATCCTGCTCGGGGACACGGGATAGCAGTGTCCCCATGCCACCCGGCATTAGCCACCCGCCACCCTCCTGTCCTTGCTTTAGCCACCTTGGAGCAGGTGCAAGAAGCAAAAACACCTCCCCATGGTGAAAAATGTGTATTTTATGATTGGCTTTTCGCAAGTAATGGAATAAATATTGTATTATGTTAGAAAATTTTGCTATATTAATTTTCTTAAGTAGTGTATTAAATGTAGTTTTAGGTTATAACATAATGTTAAAATAGAAACTATGCTATGCAAGATATTTGTTTAAGAAAGGACTCGCACCAGATAGAAGCCACAGGACACCTAAATCTTTCTTTTCACATCGAGACGGGCACCTTCATGACATTGTGTCCTGCCTTACCAGAATAGACATGACAAACTTTTTGTGTTGGAGGGACTCCTCTGCTCGTCCAACACTTCAAAGGACAATTATTTCTGAAGAGAAAAGCGCAATTACAATTTTAACAAACGTACTTTCACTTTCAGAAACAATGTTTTTACCAACATATTTGTTCAAAAACCCGGCATGTGAGAAGTTTGTGTAATTCTGACAAAGCTGCGAGCCATCAAACAATTACTTCAGCAAAACAGTAGTGGGAGGCAATGGGAGTGCTTAAATCCCACTGGAAATATCACCAATACACAAAAAAATCACAGAAACCACTGCTAGCAGACAAGTCAACAGTTGTTTTATTTCCACCTCGGCCAAATCCCATCCCGAACACAAAGTAACACATTGCTAAGAAGCTCCGTTCACAGAGGGAACTTGGATGGGCTCCCCATCTCACTGAAAATTATGGATATTTTCCACTTATATGAACAAGGCCAAGATCTCATTCCTGGGAACTGGTGACACCAGAAGACTGAACACAAGAATCAATTGCATCTGTGCTTCCAAAATAAACAACAGCACAATACCTTCCAGCTGAAGGGATTTGGCCTGCACCCCCTGGACCTCTGCCTTCAGCACCGGGGCCAAAAGCTGTGTTAGCTGGTAGAGATTTCTTGGCTTTTGGGGTGGATTAAAAAAGTATGAAAGTTTGCTGCTCTGCTGAGGGAACTGCTCAGCAGCTGCATGTGGTGTTTCCAGGCAGATGTGTGAGACAAGCACATGTGGGACACAACTGGAAATTCCGTGCAAGCATCAGAGGAGCAGGGTGTGACACCCCGGCAGCAGCAGGGCCCGGCTGGCACAGCTGGGAGAGGTAAAGCACGTGGAGAGGCACATGGGAAAGGAGCAGGGTGGGGGAAGTCAGCTTGGACATGCACTCCCCAAAGCTTTTTTTAGTCGTATCCACCAGTGCCAGGTATTCCAGGCAGAACATTTACACTGAAGCAGTACAGACATCACCAGATTTTATTTTTCTTTCAGAATCAGGTCACAAAGCCCAAAGTTTCTATTTTAAGTCTTAGGAACTCATACTCCTAGGACAACTACATCATCTTTGAGCCAGTGTACTGACAAGAAGTTACCAAATTAGCTTTAAGACTTAACATCAAGGATTTGGGGCTGAGGGAGTGCATAAGAACTGTGAGAATGTTTGGAGGTCAGATTGTGATCGTGGTGCCTGTGCTGCAAGAGAGCCCAGCTCCTTGTCCAGTCATATAACGGGACACCTGAGCTACAGCTCTGCCACAAATTGACCTCCAGAATCCAAGGTTCCTTTCCCCACCTTGATACAAATGTTTCCCAGATCTGTTTCTGCCCCTTTTCCTTGAAAATACCGTTGAAGAGGCAGAATCCCAGAGGCAGGAGGGCACACTGGTGCCTGCCCTCTCAGTGCCGTGTTCCCAACGCTGCTCTGCGTGTTCTGCTCTCTTGTTCAAGAGCCAGTGCTTCATCAGACAAAATGATTTCAGGAAATTTTCCTTCCAGGTGAATTCAGCGGAGATTTTCAGGCGTGGTTCATTTGCTGGTGTTTTTCACACCTTTTTCCACAAATAAGCTGCAATGCCCATATATAGCAAATCATGATTTAATTCAAACCGTGCCAGTGTCCATATGCCACATCTCTACATTTCTACATTGAGTTTTAGACCTTGCATCACTTTTTTACCAGCTTTTCCTTAATTTCACAAGGCAAAATTTCCCTTACAAATGAACCTACAAACACGTTTCATAACCTCTGGCTGCAGGCCAGGCAATATAGGGGATGGTGTGCTCTGAGTACTTACCACACCTAATGAACTGGGTACCATTAAAACTGAAATCTCTTCAAATAGTCAAGTGCCCTTAAGAGACCCTGGACATCCCCGCACCCTGCTCATCCATCCCTCCGCTAACTCCGCCCGGCTCAAGCTTCCTGCTCCTCAACCAAAAGTGCTCCTGCCATCCTGCTCGGGGACACGGGATAGCAGTGTCCCCATGCCACCCGGCATTAGCCACCCGCCACCCTCCTGTCCTTGCTTTAGCCACCTTGGAGCAGGTGCAAGAAGCAAAAACACCTCCCCATGGTGAAAAACGTGTATTTTATGATTGGCTTTTCGCAAGTAATGGAATAAATATTGTATTATGTTAGAAAGTTATGCTATATTAATTTTCTTAAGTAGTGTATTAAATATAGTTTTAGGTTATAACATAATGTTAAAATAGAAACTATGCTATGCAAGATATTTGTTTAAGAAAGGACTCGCACCAGATAGAAGCCACAGGACACCTAAATCTTTCTTTTCACATCGAGACGGGCACCTTCATGACATTGTGTCCTGCCTTACCAGAAAAGACATGCCAAACTTTTTTGTGTTGGAGGGACTCCTCTGCTCGTCCAACACTTCAAAGGACAATTATTTCTGAAGAGAAAAGCGCAATTACAATTTTAACAAACGTACTTTCACTTTCAGAAACAATGTTTTTACCAACATATTTGTTCAAAAACCCGGCATGTGAGAAGTTTGTGTAATTCTGACAAAGCTGCGAGCCATCAAACAATTACTTCAGCAAAACAGTAGTGGGAGGCAATGGGAGTGCTTAAATCCCACTGGAAATATCACCAATACACAAAAAAATCACAGAAACCACTGCTAGCAGACAAGTCAACAGTTGTTTTATTTCCACCTCGGCCAAATCCCATCCCGAACACAAAGTAACACATTGCTAAGAAGCTCCGTTCACAGAGGGAACTTGGATGGGCTCCCCATCTCACTGAAAATTATGGATATTTTCCACTTATATGAACAAGGCCAAGATCTCATTCCTGGGAACTGGTGACACCAGAAGACTGAACACAAGAATCAATTGCATCTGTGCTTCCAAAATAAACAACAGCACAATACCTTCCAGCTGAAGGGATTTGGCCTGCACCCCCTGGACCTCTGCCTTCAGCACCGGGGCCAAAAGCTGTGTTAGCTGGTAGAGATTTCTTGGCTTTTGGGGTGGATTAAAAAAGTATGAAAGTTTGCTGCTCTGCTGAGGGAACTGCTCAGCAGCTGCATGTGGTGTTTCCAGGCAGATGTGTGAGACAAGCACATGTGGGACACAACTGGAAATTCCGTGCAAGCATCAGAGGAGCAGGGTGTGACACCCCGGCAGCAGCAGGGCCCGGCTGGCACAGCTGGGAGAGGTAAAGCACGTGGAGAGGCACATGGGAAAGGAGCAGGGTGGGGGAAGTCAGCTTGGACATGCACTTCCCAAAGCTTTTTTTAGTCGTATCCACTAGTGCCAGGTATTCCAGGCAGAACATTTACACTGAAGCAGTACAGACATCACCAGATTTTATTTTTCTTTCAGAATCAGGTCACAAAGCCCAAAGTTTCTATTTTAAGTCTTAGGAACTCATACTCCTAGGACAACTACATCATCTTTGAGCCAGTGTACTGACAAGAAGTTACCAAATTAGCTTTAAGACTTAACATCAAGGATTTGGGGCTGAGGGAGTGCATAAGAACTGTGAGAATGTTTGGAGGTCAGATTGTGATCGTGGTGCCTGTGCTGCAAGAGAGCCCAGCTCCTTGTCCATTCATATAACGGGACACCTGAGCTACAGCTCTGCCACAAATTGACCTCCAGAATCCAAGGTTCCTTTCCCCACCTTGATACAAATGTTTCCCAGATCTGTTTCTGCCCCTTTTCCTTGAAAATACCGCTGTAGAGGCAGAATCCCAGGAGGGCACACCGGTGCCTGCCCTCTCAGTGCCGTGTTCCCAACGCTGCTCTGCGTGTTCTGCTCTCTTGTTCAAGAGCCAGTGCTTCACCAGACAAAATGATTTCAGGAAATTTTCCTTCCAGGTGAATTCAGCGGAGATTTTCAGGCGTGGTTCATTTGCTGGTGTTTTTCACACCTTTTTCCACAAATAAGCTGCAATGCCCATATATAGCAAATCATGATTTAATTCAAACCGTGCCAGTGTCCATATGCCACATCTCTACATTTCTACATTGAGTTTTAGACCTTGCATCACTTTTTTACCAGCTTTTCCTTAATTTCACAAGGCAAAATTTCCCTTACAAATGAACCTACAAACACGTTTCATAACCTCTGGCTGCAGGCCAGGCAATATAGGGGATGGTGTGCTCTGAGTACTTACCACACCTAATGAACTGGGTACCATTAAAACTGAAATCTCTTCAAATAGTCAAGTGCCCTTAAAAGAGACCCTGAAAGCTTTTGTGAACCTCCTCCGGCTCCACTCTGCACATGCATGACTTGTTAGCACACAGTGTGAGAGCAAGCCTTGGGCTGCTAATTAGCCCAAACCAGGGCAGCTTTTTGAATTTGGATAAAATTCAGCAAATTTCCCACTGACACCGTCAGGAACAGGTGTGAGTGTGTGTAGGGGGAAAGAGAATGTGCAAGACACCCAAAAAGGCAGACACACGCTTGATAATGTGATTTCAGACAAAGATTCTATTTTAAAATTTGACTTGTATTCTGAAGAGTAATTTTACTTAAATTTAAATAGCTGGATTTGAAAAGAAACGAAAGGAGTTGTGCTTAGCTGTTGCCATTGCAAAAATCTATTCTGGAACATGCTGAGCTATGAATAACACCACAGAAAATGCATCAAACGCACAGCTCATTTCAACACCAAATTGCAGTTGAAAGACTCAAAATTAATCAACAGACTATGAGATCCCCAACTCATGATTTAAACCCAATTTCACTTACATCAACATAACGCAACTGATTTCAGTAGAGGTGGAACTCACTTATGTGATTATAAGAACTTAAAATTAGAAATGTTAACAATGAAGAGAGGAGGCCTTCAAAGCAGGAAACTCTCTTTTCTCTGCAAAAAAATCCCAGACCTTTAAAATTGGATTTTAGACTTTAAAAGGTTAAGAGCAGACAGTAAGACGAGATGCTGCACTGCAAACTAAACACTGGCCAATGAGGTATTTTCATCAAGAATTAGTACACAAAGATCATACACTGTTCAGGGAATCACAGGATCAACAAAAGCACATTTCAAACTTCATCAATGTTCATCTTAACATCTTGATGTTCACAATGGGCTGGCAAACACAGCTTGAAAGCTTTTCCTTCCACATCAGCCACTGCTGAAATGCACAGAGTATCATGAACCTGCAGCAGCTCACTTATGGGGTTTTTACCTAAATGCTTCAGCAGAGACGTTTTCAGTTTCACCACAAAGCAGGGAGTGACCTCCTGCTAGAACACAGCTGTGTGGTTAACCCTGGTCCTTTCACAGGAAGCAACGGGACTGGATGCTAAGATCTGGGGTAATTTTTCACAGTTCAAAGCCAAGAATCACTTTTGAGTTTTATTAACCTTAAATCAACAAACCATTTTTAGTTTCAAGCCAAGATTTGTCTTAGCAAAATGCAGTTACTGCCTGAAGATTCACAGATACCAGAGTGAAAGAGCAGATAATAAAAGGTTTTAATCTTTTAGTAAGATACACACAGGGTAAATCTAAACATAACCTTCCTGCAAGGTACACAGCATAAAACAGCCTTGAAGAGAATTGTTGTAGAAAATTATATTCTATTTCAGGCTTCCCTAAATAAATCAGGGGAATTTGTCCAGCACTCCTCACTTTGAACTCACAGAAAGCTCTGACTCACTCCTTTGCAATACTTTCTAGTAGGAGGTTCACAGGGTCAACTTTTATCCCTAATCTTGTGGAACATTCCTCAGTGCCTCCAATCCAGCAGCTCTATGCATGCCAAAATACAGACTGCAAAACTCTGGCAGTGAATTCAAACATGAATTACAGGCTGAGTAACTCCAGCAGTGCTCCCACCTTACATTACTTACACCTATATCTCTTCATAAATTGCACTCAGAAAAAAACAAGACCATGTGTTTCAAAGCTTGAAATTAAGGTGTGATTGTGAATTTTTATGCTCTTTGCATCTGTCAGGGAAGAAAATGTTTCATTAGATTAGTAATAAATGCGTATTTAAGTTTGATAACAGCCTTACTACTAAACCACTCTTACTTGTTTTCGTCAACTTTGTTCTACAAAGAAGAAAGAATTGTATTTTCCTTTTATATTGCCTTTAAATATCAAAGGCAAATGCCATTTTTTTACCTACAGAACTTAAACCAAGCTTTCAGAAAATAAAGCAGCACTATGAATTAAGTCTTGAGATGAAGAAATATGGTTTTCAATAAGCAACTTCACAGCAATAAAAATCTTGACTTGGTAAAATATTCATATATTCAACTGGAAATTAAATAAGAAAGCATCAAAATCTTAAAAGCATTCTAAGGCCTTCTGGACTGCACATACTGGGGGGTGCAGTAAAGAAAACCCAACTTTTGTGAAATGTTCGGTCTGGTATGAACCTGAAGACAAAAAAAAAAAAGATACTTAACACATGCTTTCAACACCCATCTACAAATACTAAAGCAGGTATAGACAACAGAAATCAAAGATTTTTGCATTACAGGGGAATATTAAAAGTGATACCTGAGGTCAGTGTGTTTCTGCTAAGAACCAGATGCAAATACAACAGACTTGTCTCCTGGTGCATGTAAAGCAAGTAGAGCTCTGTTGACTAGAAACATAATTAAAGTGAGAAACACAGCAAAAGAGGGTGTGGAAAATGAGTGAAGCATGGCCCTGACAATAACTGAATCAGCACTCACAATTCAAGCATCCCTAGGCATTTTCCACAGTGAAAATAACTACAAATTAATGTCTCTTTCTATAACCTCAGACCTACCTGGATCCCTCTAAAAACTATCTTGCATCTTGTCTTCCTTTTACTCAGAAGGCACTGACAGGAGAGACCCCAGAAATACCTTTCAGTAAGGTTTTGCTGTAGAAGCATTTCAAGGAAACATCAAGTTCTAAGTCATGCAGTTTGTCATGACACTTGGCACTAGACACTGTGACCTTGGAACATGAATTCAAAGTAAAATGTCACATACCTTGGCAAATTTCATGCATACATCTTGTGGGACAGTTCCTGTGCTCTTCCACAAAAACCCACAGAACAAAAAGGTGCTGGAAGGAACTCTTTCAGAAGGCAGTGTGAACACAGCATCACCCTGTGCATTGGCATTCAATCTTCAAAATGCAGCACACATTCAGCAATAGCTGTTGGTCCTCTGACCTCAGGTATGGAGCATTTCAAAATGTATCAGCAGTACATGTGAACAGCTGTTACACTTCTGGAACAAGATCTTGTAATATGCATACTTCAAGTTTATATAGATTTATTCCCTTATGAAAATACCCATTGTAAGTGATTTGAGACATGGTTTTGGACCTTCATACCCTTGTTCCATAAAATATATAAATCCAAGTAGGAGGCAAGATTTACTTAGGAATAGTATTCTAGAAACATTCACATTTTATTTTTCTTAGTCTGAAATCAGCCACGTTTCTAGCTAATATCACAAACACAAATTCCTCCTACAAAACCACAGCATGTACCTGTAAATGAAAGAAGCCCCAATTCACACCAAGACAGCAAGAGTTCAGAAAACATTGCACCTCAGCTTTCTCCGAGTATTTGCAAACATTCAGAAGAGATTTATTCTGTACAGAACACAAGCTTTGCAATTTACCAAAGAAAAGAGCAAGGCATAAGTATTTCCAGCCTTTGACTACAATGAGATCTGGTGCAGGAGCTGTAGGATGGAACAGCAGCTCGAAGCAGTTGAGTCCAAGGTCTATTTGTGTAGACTCCTTGTGCTTTCTGGTGCAAGTAAAACTCAAGTAGAAATGGTTCTGCAAAGGTATATTGCGAAATTAAGTAGTCCTGTTAAATGAAATAGTGCTGTTAATAACCAAGAGGGTCATTTCCCCCCCAGTCAGTACCTGAGTTGGAAGAGTTAGAATAAGAAATAAATTGTATCACTTTCCCATCAGGCTTGACAACCCAGCATGAAAGGAAACAAATCATTTGTGGAGTGTAAAAGATCCGCCCCATTGAAAGGAACAAAAAACCTATGAAGAGCATTTTTTTACGGAACAGCAGCCCAGTAATAATTCCCCATCTATTAAGGTCAAAGAAATAGCTACTCAAATGGAGGACAGCAGCTTTTCATCATCTCCTGTGATATTTACACTGCTACAGAGCTGGCTCTAGTAAGTCAATTTCCATCCAAGAAATGTGAGCGTTATCCAATGTTTCATGTGGTAGACCTACAATTCTTATTCAGTTCTCATCCCTGTTCCAGAAGTTGTCAAGCATGGGAAGATGTTCAACAAGCAGCTGTGCATATCTGAAACTACTTCAATTATACAAACAAAAAGGTCAATATAGACACGGAACAGAATGCCAAGCTAAGAGGTCTACATTAAGAAAAAGTCTACACATCAGATGCTTAACACAATTTCCTCCTTTGTTTAGTCACATTCAGTGTTCTGTTGGCTGTTTAATAGGCACCTATTTCGTGAGGAACCAAAGAGGTTATGTGGTTTCTACTTTTGTAATTTTAAAGCCACATTATTTAAACCAAGCAGATAAAGCAAGTTTGTGTTTGAATGGTCCCAACCCTCAGGGTACTGCTGCAGTGTCTGTGTAAACCTGTTGTGATCTTAAACGTGTCTGACAGTCTGCCCTGGCACCTCTGCACCAGGCACACTGGGCTCTAGCACCTATTCTCACCATCTTCCTTCTCCTCCCTTCCACACCAGCAGCTGGGAAAGACAGCTGCTGAGAATGTGGGATCTGTGAGAGCCAGGTTCATGCAAGGAATGGTAACTGAGCCACTGTGTCAGAAGGGAAACATTCAAACACCATCACCCATCAGTACAGAAAAGTCAGTTTACACTGAATTCCCTGACAACTCCATTCAGTGTTTTTCTTCTAAACAAAAAACAGTCTGTGCAGCTCTGATGTCTTATTGACAGCTTCAACACTAAGACAGAAGGCAAAGCCATGTTTCTTTCCACAGCATATCAAGAATACTTTAATAACCAGTAAGATTCAGATCAGCTTTAATCAAAGCATAGGGAGCTGTGTATTTAAGCAAGAATAACTTGTATTCAAATAATCATTACTGATGTCAAATTAACGTTCTGAGTCATTACCCTTGAAATGTCAGTGAGCAGAGCATGTCATTCACACATCCATGATCTACATCAGCACACAGCCTCAGAAGGACAACACAATCAGTGTTCACTTGTCAACATGAAGTCCTGTTTCTTTTTCAAGTAAAACATTCGGTAAACACTTCAGCATTTTCTTTGAATTGAAATTATGGTACAGCAGGATGGAATTTTATCCATGTGATACTGAGCAACACAACAACTTTTAAGGGTTTTTTAAAACAATCAACTGGATTCAATGAAGTCAGCTGAAATGAAACACGACAAAGACCTCCCCAGAAGCTACTGCCTTGCAGTTGCCTTTTTATGAACAGAAATTTCATTACATAGTGAAACCCTTAAATTTATCAATGTGGGACAGGCACCACACGTGATCAGAATGAATGAATTCTCACTCAACTTTCAAGAGAACTTTCTTTTGCTCTTACAGCCGCAATCCCGATCCCAGATTATATCTATATATGAAAATTCAAGCTGGAACAAGGCAGTTCTTCACAAGCCCCATCCATTATTTGGAAGTATACTGAACAAAAGATCGCCTGTACCTTGCAATGTAAGAACAGTGCAACAAAATCTTTTATTGCTGACCAGGAAACAGTTTCACGTGATTAAAACAAACACTTGTGCCCTTGTTCAAAAACAGTCAGATAATTAAGAAGTATCAGACACTAATCATGTCCATACAGTTTAAGTCTGCTTCCTTGTGTACAAACACAAGAAAAACAAATCACTATTCTTCTGCAAAACTAAGCCTTATTCACTGTGAGACGTTTTTGAGTGAAATGAAGGCAATGGTTCTGGTACAGTGAATCGCTTCTCATGAAGTTATCTTAGTAAGAAGGTTCTGCAGGTATGTCTAAAAACTGTTAGCAAATATACACAAGGAGGCAGGATTGATGAGAAGCTACAGGTAACCTTAGATTTACAGCCTTACTACTGCAACTCTGAAAAATACAAAATGATTTTGTAGGAAATTTTTTTAAATAAAACATCTTTTACATGATTGCAAGTGCATAGTTTACAAGTTCAGCCTTGTCTGCCTGTTGTCAGTTTTACAGCAAAGAGGGACAATGCTTTGACAGATGACAAATACAGGATAAGCCCTTTATCATGTTCCACTTTTATTGAACATTTTCTGCAAATGCAGATTACAACCCTGGTTGAGGTTGCACGCATCAACTTAAGCCATAATAAATCAGTGTTTCTGAAATCCAAATTCTAGTGGTAAGGGTTAGGTAGTGGTCAATTTCTGTAGTTAGAGAAATTACAACAGTGTAAGTGTCACTCATAAAAGCAGTATGGTGCAAGAGGCTCTTTGGTGCCAAAAAATTGTCAGTGATGCATTTATGAATGCTACTGAGTAAAAAGCAATCTAATTTACAACTCCTCCTCGCAGTGCTAGAGAAACATTAAAGGACACTGGAGACCCCCTCATCTTGAGCAGTCTGCGAAGAAATATCACCATTACAGAAAAGCTGTATAAAAATCAATGACAAAAGACTTAAATCAGAAGGTATATCCTATCTTTCATCCTGAAATACAGGTCAGGTACGGCCCAGCTCTACAGCAGGCATATTAAATAATCAGATTTAAAGTGATCTACACATTGAGACCTGAAAGATCACTGCCTTAATCTCACACCCATGTATATGGGCATTTATGTGGCAATGTACTTGCATCATCTAAATCTTCAGTAGCGCCTAAAGAACAAACTGCCTCCACACCAGCATGCACCCAGAACAGCCATATGGCAAACACCTAGAAGGATGTAGAAACCCCAGATTTCAAGTGAAGTCTAAGAAATCCTAAAGAAACTCACAATTCATGTCTCTACTGACTCGTGATTTCTTAAACCGGCTGAGTGTAACAAGAACAGAGTTACTTGTGAGGTTTTTCCAAACTACAATGTATAGGCCGATCCTCGCGTAGATATACACATATGTACAAAATGTATAGAAAAACAAGAGTCCTGTAGGCAAGATTCCTATCTTGAGTGGAAAGACACTACATATACCATAAAGGAGAAAAAGGGCCAATTCTGCCAGCACGAGCACTCGTGGTTCCACACCAACCTCAGTCATTATTGCATGCATTACCTGCCCAGAGTCACAAGTACCTCTGGTGCAGCTGAGCCCACTGACTAAACTGCTCTTCCAGTACATCTCACTCTCAACCTGATCTAAAAGTCAAGGTACTACTTCACACGCCAATAAAAGAGGAGGAAAGAAAACCCTCATGTGACTTGCTACAGAAACAAGTGTAGTTATTTGCACAACCTGGCTGGGTTTAACACAACTGCAAATCTCCATTTCAAAACAGACTACTCTACCTCGCGACACCTGCATGGTCAGAAACAGAAAAGAGAAAATACACAGCTTCTCAGACACTCAGAACTACCATCTCTAAAAACCAAATTTTCTGTTTCTTTTAAAATGCAAATTTGCTTCACTGAGCTACCACTGCAAATCCTACTCTTTCCCTTCCAACCGTGCCTGCCTCAGCATTCCAGATGACAGCTGAGGCATTTGCACCCTCTAGCTGTCACAGGGAGGACACATTACTTATATCTAACTTACATTCATTTTCAACTTCAAATTTATTGAGGCAGTTTATATCAATGTATCCATAAAATAATTCAGAAATAACCCAAGTATACCATTTAAACATCTTCATGATTTATCCATTTACACACTCAGTACACAAACAACCCAGCCTCTGTACAAGTTCATCACATGCAAACCATCCATAAAGACAAAAACTTTAATTAAAAATAAGTCACAACTCAGTGTACTGTTTCAACTGCATCTCCATTTACCAAATGGCACATTGAATATTCTCTAAAATAAGATGTTTTTAACAATCTTGTTAAAAAATTCTTGGGCAAAATATTTCTAGACTTAAAAAACATCAAGATTTTTCAAAACACTCAAGATACTATACAACTTATAATAACCTTGAAATAGGTTTACAAGGTTGTTAACCAAGGTATTTACATACCAAATAATGTAAAGCAAAAAATTTGTATTTCTAATGACAAAAGTGATGCATTAAAGATTTATGAAATTAAAATTAAGGCTCTTTGTTATAGTTCTTTATGTAACTTTACATAATAGCCAACTTTGGAAATGTCAGTCTTGCACATTCTTGTCAATCTACTGCATTTAAAGCAGTAGGGTATATTAAGTATTACTTTGAATAATTACATTGCTACTTCTATGTTTGAGCATGCTTTTGAAACACTGTAATTATGAAATATTTACAATGTGTAGCCTTCAAACTTTATGTAAAAGCCCAAGTATGACTGTCTGATTTGAATACAAACAACATACTTGTAAAAACACTTTTACTTCTCAAAATTAAATGTAAACTACTAGAGTTTTAACAAGCAAACCAGCTTTGAAAAGTTTCAACGTGTGCCTGAATGTGGACAGTAAAAGTTATGTGAAATTTCTCAGACAGTACTGTTTTTCATTTCAAACTGAACTATTCATTGTATCAGCTGTTTTCTGTAAGCATGTAGAAAAATTAAATATTTTTTTAAAAAATTATTCCAAGACCTACATATACTTTGAGCTATGTCCATAGGCTTCTTGAAAACTCAATACTGTCTTGCAGGTTGTAGTGATTGGTCCACAGTTTATTTCAGGATGTGTGTTCAGCTAAAAGAACTCCCTGTTTTTCAACGTCATTTTTCTTAAAAGCACAATGATAAAAAACACTGAAGACAAAACAAAAAAAAAAAAGGAATGGTAACCTCAAGATCAAATTCATTAGCCATTTCTCCTACTATATCAAAATTTGTAGTCAGAATTGTCTTTATTGACTTTATTTTTAATTTTTGTACACAAAGAAAAACATGTTCATATCCATCATGAACAAAAACTTAAAAAGGCAGAACTAGAAGACATTTGTGTCCTTCACCAAAGCAAAGCTGTGCTAAAGGTTCCAAACATTTCCATTTTTAAAATAAATATTTTCTTTTTTTTTTAATTGTCTACATTCCAGTCTTCAGAATGTCACTGGAAACTGCAGCCTATCATGAAATACACACTTTTAAACAGAGTCCCAGCTCACTGCGTTTGGTAGCTTGCCATACCATATCCAGCTTGGTTAGGTATTACAGGAGCACCTTGTCCCTGGGCAGGTTGAGCACCAAATCCACCCATCCAGGCAGCAGATGGAGATTGGCTTAAAAAGAAACAGGATGGTTAAAAAAATGGGGAAAAACAACTTAAATAAAAAAACAAACAACCAAAAAAATACTTCCTACACAACTACTGATATGAAAATAGAACAATTTCTTCTTCTTTTTAATGAGTAAATCAGGTTAAGCTCTACAACATGTGATTCTTGAAAATATCATGAGCTGTTTAAGAACAAAGGAGAAAAAAACCCCACAAACCTTGGGTACCAGCTGGATATGGCACCTGCCTCCAAAGGCATGAACACACACAGGTGGCTGGAACTCAACATCAGTGATGCAGAAATGCAAGAAATACCCAATACCTCATGGGCATGAACACCAGTGATAGCTCTATCAGGGCTTAATATGTTTAACTGGCACCAGATAATGAAGAACTAAGCAAACAAGTTATTTCAAAATTATGTTAAAACAAACAGTTCTTTTGAAGACTTCAGTCTCTGAGAGATCCATTATTAAAAGCCCACCCAAATTCTGAAAGTGCACAAGTTAAAGTGTCTGTGTTCCTTCTCTCCCTGCAGGCAAATATCCGGGCTCCTGGCTCAGACTCACCCAGGATAGATTTAGATACCAGACAAGACCACCACCCAAACTTTTCCTCACTGGGTGGTCTTTGTGCCTCCATCACACACGAAATGTGCCATCAGGTACAAGTCTGAGCTACTCACCCCAGTATCTGCTTATATGCACTGAACATAAACTTTAAGCACACAGGAGTCCCCCTAAAGTTTGAAACCTTGTTCAATCCTTGACCCAAATGAGCCTGAAACTTAAAGCTACAGCACTCTTGGAATAGTCTAAAAAAAATTAAATATAAGTACTCACTCTACTCCAAAACCCTGTTGATTCCATGCTTGGCCATACATTCCATATGATGGTACTTGCCACCCATTTGCCATATATTGCCCATACTGTTGTGGATTTCCATATACTTGGCTCCATTGTCCCCACTGACTGTAATCCACCTGCAGAAAGAATAATCCATTGTACTTCAGATTCTAGAGATGGTTTACATTGCATTTGTGCTGCTGAAGGCAAAGTTTTGGCTATATCACTCAAGAGAGCTAAAACAAGCAATAATGAGATCTGAAAAATAAGATGTCACTATGACTTAATTAGATCCTTGTACTGAAAAATTTGTGTATGCTTGAAACCCCAAAGACTATTTGGTTGGACAGCCACCTAATCTGCAGTTAGCAAAACAGCAAGAATTAAAATTACCTCAAAGTTTCTCCCTATCTTGGATCATATCCAGAAGACAGTAACAGATATTCCATCAAAATCACTAGCCCAATTTGATGAACTGGAACATAACTGAGACAGAACATGGAATTTCATAAGAACTCCACCACAAAATTTAGCCATTACAACTGGGAAGTCATTACAGGTATAAACACAATTGCTTTTGTAATACAAAGAAAAGGTTAAGTACAGTTACCTGTTGGAAATTTTTAGTCATATCAGGGGATTCTTTACCCCAATAACATTTAACAACATGTCCTTCAATTGTGGTTCCATTAACTGAAACAATAGCGTGTGCTGCACTTTCATGGGTTGAAAACCTAAAAAATGTAAAAACAAACCAGTGTTACATTTTACAGTACTTCCACCTGATTACTTAAAAAACAGTGACCCCATACATACAGGAAATCCAGAGAAAAACATCTGCTTTCACAAACATTCATCTTCTCAGGTAAAAATGTTGGTGGCCCTTTTTAAAAGTTCCAAATTATTCTATTAATATATGGTGATAGTTTTTATTGTATCAGGACAAGTTCAATCAAGTGAAATTACAGAGAAATGAAGTGTTACTACATGCACAGACCCAGAGATTTTGCTTTCTCTGTCCATACCTGACAAATGAGTAACCTTTTTCTGGAAACACCCTTATTTCCATAATCTGTCCAAACGGTGAAAAAGTCTGTCTCATAAGCTGATCTACAACATAAGATGTTTTTGAATTAGTGACCATCCCGGTGTCCAAAAAGTTTCAATAATACAAAATAAGAGAATACTTCATACCTGTTAGACCCGAGGCAATTCCTCCACAGTACACAGTACAATTTTTTGGACTTGACTGATTTACTACATCTTCAAATCTCAACTGTTTTGTATTATCTATAAAGAGAGAAGGCTGGATTTCAGCAGTGGGCTGACAGTAACCTAGACACTTACCTCGTACACAAGCATGAATTTCACATCTAACAAACATATTATTAACAAACATAAAATATTTTATGACTATGTTGATACAACATACCCCAAAAAAAAAATCTAATCAAAATCTGGAAGGCAAGCTAATATGTGATTTAAGTGACATGATTTTGGCTTATGTTTTATTCCCCCATTGAACAGTGAAAAGACAGCAAACACAACACAGCATGACATGAAGCTCTTACTTTCTTGTGTACTTTTGGGGGCTGGTGGTTTCCTTGTTGCCCAGTTAGTTCTGATCTGGCGGCCTCCCAACCACTGGCCTCCCATGTGTACAATAGCATTTTCTGCATCCTGAAGAGATTAAAACAGAGATTTAGCACTTCCAAACAAAAACCATGTACAAATCTACTCCCAAGACTTTGCTGTCAGTTAATTCCACTGACAAAATCAGTAACAGTACTCAGAAGTGTACAAAATTCTGAACAATCATAGTAAGCAGACAAACATTAATTAACATGAAAGCAACTGGCTACAGAGAAGGCCCTCAGAAGTCATGTGGTAAAAAATTCCTCCCACCCATTTTCTCCACAGGATAGAAGCCAACTGCAATCATATATATGCTACATCTGAACACATACATGTACACACACACATTTATACCATACAAGCATCTGCATTAGAATGTCCAAAAGCTGCCCAAAAAAGTGGGAAAGTCACACAGATGCCAGAACCAATCACTGAAGTAAAACAACTATCACTAAATGTTTCTTTTGCTTCCTGGAGTTGTGCAACAGATGCCTTGTAAGTTCTCTACATGTTAAAGTCATTGTATGAACACACATGAGAATCCATGGCCCACTTTTTATCTTGAACATGAAACTGTAGACAATCTTTAAGTTCACAGTGTAAGCAGAAACATCTGGTAAGCAAGGGTGAGTTGCTAACAGCTGCAAGAAGCAATTTGTCTCCCAATAGCTTTGGAAGAAGACAGGCAGAGCAAATAGGGCACATTTGAAATGCTTTTCCAAGGGCAAAAAGCTTAAGGAAAAAACTGCCAAGCACAAGAGACAAAGAAAATGTGGACAAGTTAAAGGTGAGCTGCTCCCAGCTAGAATTCTCTTCTCAAACTCAGGACCCTGATCTTTCTAGGTTTTAATTATATCGAGTACTCATTTTGAAAACACATAAATACAAAAATGAAATTACAAAAGATGACCAATAAGAAAAGAAAAACTCAATCCAAATGATAAAACCAAACCTCCAGACAATGAAACACCCCAATTGATTGAAGCACCCTTGGCTCCTAAAGCATGGTGAATACACACTGAAGTGACTAGGAAAGGAAACACTTTCTGATGAATCTTGCTGCTATCCTGCCTGAGGATCACAGCTGAGACAAAAATGGAACAGAGTCCAAGCCAAAACTGATCCAGTCCAATGCAGGAGTTCCATTTTCTCTTAACTGTGTTATGCATTAAGAGCTCAGGCTGGAGTACCTGAAGTG
This sequence comes from Passer montanus, assembly GCF_014805655.1. NCBI lineage: Eukaryota > Metazoa > Chordata > Aves > Passeriformes > Passeridae > Passer > Passer montanus. Next base: position 14,257,303 of record NW_024366703.1, read on the forward strand.
GGAGCATATCCCACTTCCCTGAATCTAGCAGAATTAGACATTCTGAAAAACACAACCCTACAGATGTAGCTGCTGTGGGAATGAACAGCAATCAGGACATGAAATTTAGAGTACTTTTTAGTACTGTGTTTAGAATTCCTCCATTAATTTTGTAATACAAATTTCAAACTGGACTTTTTATGGCTTAGACTAAAAAGAATCCAGTAACTTTAATTCCATGACTGTTACAGTTCCCCCCCGGTCACAGGAACCAAACAACTGTATGATAAGGGAAGAGAAGAGGGGTACATGGAAATAGCAGCTATTTCTTGCTTTTACAGCTGTAAAACAGAACAAAGAAAGCACAACTGGAAAAAACACACTAAATCAAGGCATTCACTTGCAGTAGCTTATGGCATTAGCAAATCTGAAGAAATTACAACTTTTTCTCTGATTATGACATTTCCAGGTAACTGTTACAGAACATCAAAAGAGATCTGACATGCAGGACTTCTGACCACACAAACGGGCTTTATATGCCTAATATCCTGAAACTGTGAGTTTTTTCCTCTGCAAAATATTTAAGGAAAATGATTCACAGTTTCCCCACATTGTCCTAAACATACATACAACTCCTGTACATGTAAATTTCTTTCTCTGAAGTCTAATTAACAGCGAATACCTAAACAGACAAAACTAAAAATGGAAAATAGGAACTATTTTAAACCTGCATTGTGATTACTCACCAGTTTGTTATAAAAAGATACAAAACCATAGCCTTTTGACTTTCCAGTTGCCATATCTTTAACTACCCGTGCATCCCTGTGAAAAGAAGCACAGCTATATGAGGGTAGTATTGATAACCTGCAAAATAAAAACTAAAAGGAACCACACACACTGTATTGTGAGCATAATTTTTTCTTATAAATTCAGTTAGCCCTAAAACTACAGTCATTCCTGAACTCTCCCTATTGCTTCTTTACCTGTTAGAAAAAAGCAGTAGGACAAAAAAAATAACATGTAATAAACATGCAACCTATGCACATAACCTATACTGGCTATAACTAGAATGTTCAAATTTGAAGTATAAGAGAAACAAAGTTTCCTTTTCTAATATTCTATTGGCTAGGGTCCTCTAAGGTTTACTGTTCTATAAATTACTGTAACAATTCTATCTAATTTACCATGCATTTTCTAAATAGTTAAATGTCTTCTGCCTAGTGATACAAAATATATGAAATATTAAAAAAATCGAAAAAGAGGAAAAAATAGGAATTAAAAGGCATACATGGCCTGTTAACAGATTTCTTTATTTTTCTTGGTCAATTCTCTACCATCATTTTGGAGTTTGGGTAGCTGTAAATTTTGAAAAATTGACATTTTCAGAAATTTAAGAAAGGAGAATAAAACTAACAACAATGCTAAGCACACCAGTACGAAAACAACAAATTTACACAGAAATTTTAGTGAGTAAGTTAAAATGATTGGAAATATAGAACTGCACTGAATATAGAATGTTAAAATGTAAATACTAAAATATGTATATATAAATAATGTATAATAAGAATAAATAGAAATGAGAAAAAATCTACAACTGAGTTCCAGTGTGCACAGTTCCTTGCAGTTAGCCTTCAAGATCCTGTCCATTCTTATGAGCAATTCTGCAAAATAACCAGAATGCTATTACTTTTAATTGTGACTTGGACTTTAGAAAAACTGCAGGTCTCAGGTATAAATATAGATTGAGAAACAGAAACCTGAATTATTCTTTTTAAATTGATTTTTAAAACAGTACTACTTACCACATTAAGAGACAAAAAGCAAAGTAAACAAAACAGCAGAGGTAAGAAATAAGATTTATGATTCATTTAAAAATATGCGTACAGAACAAGAGAAAAATAAGAATTTTGTTCTTAGAAATATATTCCTGTAAAGTAGTACAAAAACGTTCATGTGCAACTTTGATTTTTATAAAGATAAACTGATAAAAGATTAACAGACTTTTTTGTAGCAGTACTCTTTAGGACATATATACTTTAGCACTCTCAAGGATTTTGTAATGTTAAATATGTTCAATTAGAACATCAGGTGATGTAGTATCACCTGAATGGTCCAAGAGAAGTTTAAAGAAACATTCTCTGAACTGGCAGAAATGTGCACATATTGTAAAGCCACCATTTTTCATTTAAGATCTTATAATTGTAATTCATCCCATTATCATCCAAAAAACCAGATTTCATTCTCACAAGTATTAGCTTTTTCAAAACAATCCCAAGTTATTAACTAGCTGCTTTATAGAATTATATTTCAATTGCCCAGTTTTCCACACTGCCTATGAAATGCAGCCAAATGCACATAAAACACACCCAAAATACAATATATACCAGTTGTCAAGTCACTACTCTGTACACATTCTCAACACCAAAAAAATCACACTTAGAGCAGTAATTAAATTTTAATAAAAGGTTGAAGGACATTAGCATATAAATTAGGTTAAAAGCACATTGCTTTCAGCAAACCAGAGCACAATTACATTACTGTATTTACATTGTGAAACACACTGAGATACAACCCCTCTTTTCTACCCACCCGCCCACCCCAAGGAAATGAACAGCAGAAAAATTATCTCAACAGATAAGAAATAACATTTCAACTTAGAAACACATTTTCACTATCACATTTTCTGACTGATAATGGAAATGTTTATAATGATACTTACGATATTTTACCAAAAGGAGCAAATGCTGACTTGATGTCTTCTGTTGTTATTTCTGGACTTAAATCCCCAACGAACACATGGAAGTGATCTGAAAATAAATAATTTACTAATCAAATATTTAACTGCTATCTAAAGTTTCAGCTCCTGAGAAAGTGATGCTCTGCACACAGCTCTGGGAACCAGGGACGCTCAGGCTTCCATGTGAAGAGCAGCAGCAATTTAATCTGTCCACTCCGGTTTCCCCAGTTGTAAAGCAGAAACAGAAGAATTAGTTTGCAAAATTCTATTAAACTCTAGATGGGAAGGAGAGAAGTTATGTTTAAATGCATTTATGATAAATTATTACCACTTTGTGAAGTATTTGTGCAGAAGTGATACTGTGGCATTACATTACTTACTGGATGTATCTTTTTTCTGGCTACTTGGTGTTGTTGCCCAGTTTACTTTGACCTCCTGAAAACAAGTATAAGATTTAGTATAAATTCACAAAATTCTTACATTTCATAAGCTCATTCATGGGTGGGTTACAACTCTCAACATTTATAAATCACCATTTAATATAAAACACCATCATCAATAGAAGATCACAAATAATACATTTCCTAAACAAGACTTTTTTGTATATCAATACTTTTAAAAGATTATTCTATCAATATTTAATCTTGGTAAAACATCTTCAATAGTTTTACTAATATTTTCACACAAATCTATATTCTTTAAATCTAAGATTACCACGTGAGCAACTTACCTTTCCCAAAATTTTTCTCCCATTCATAGCAGCTAATGCAGCAGCTGCATCTCTGTGTTCATAAAATTCCACAAAGCAATAAGGGTCATTGCTTGTATGCTGCAAAACAGAAAATCCAACAGAAGAGTTGACCCTTCTGCTATCGGGTTGCTGAGAAGAAAATCCAGGAAAATATATTACTTACAGCTAGAAAGGTTCAGAATGATTTGCATCAGATTTATGAAATAGCCTTTGACATTACACTTAAATGCAAGAATTCTTAAGATGGATTTTTTATTAAAGGTCTTGCAGTTTCTGAAGGATAGCTTGCTGGAATGAGGACTGAAGTTTACTGAACTAAAAATAACTGATCAGAAAAGTGACCTGCAAACTGCATGGAAAGGGGGGAAAAAGGGGAAGAATGGAGAGAAGAAAAAACTGCCTCATGCATATACTCAAAGCTAGGAAGGTTTATTCCCCAGACACATTTTCACCAATTTTCTCTTGCCCTACTTAAGAAATCTTTCCCTTTTTTTGACTGAAAACCACCAGCAGGCAGCAACCTGGAACCTGCACAGTGTCAGTCTCAAGTGAAAAAAGCCAATGACTGGGAAATAATCTTTTAAAAGAACTCAAAATAGTCTGAGAGAAAAGGATACTAACCAACTGACTGTTAACTCTGTTAAACCTTGAGTACAACCTGTTTTTGTAGGATGGCCTATCAAATCACCTTTAAAAATACTCACTGACAGAGGTCACTCAAGTGATAATTGTACCAGAGTATAAAGTGCAAAGAACAGAAGAGTTTTCTGAAAAGCTGATCAGGTGGAAAGGATGCTGAGAAAGCCAACTTGAACACTGGATTTGATCTACCTCCAAGATGTAATGAGTACAACAAAAACTCTAACCAAATCATTTCCATTAACTATTCAGCACGTGCATGGACCAAAAGATGATAAACACCAATATTACCCTAACCAAGTTATTTCTCACATGGAAAGGGAAGGGTCTAGCAGAGAGGAACTGCTCTGGCATCAGTATTCTCACTATCAACCTCCCCCAGTGCAGGTAGAACACAGCTGTAACACAAGCTAAGAGAAGCCTTTTCAGCACTCCTATTTAACTTCTCACAACCCATACACACTTACACTGATGAACAATTCTAATCCTTCCCCCTAAAAACTGATTGTACAGCTTAAACGTAGTTCTGTCTACTCGTGAAGCTGTGAAGATGCAGCAGCTGAATGGATCTCAAGGCTTTTATACACCTAAAATGGTCTTGGAGTCTGAAGTCATCCTCCTGAATGCTGTCACTGCCTGGGGCCTCCAACTGATGCACAATGAACAGATGAGACAAAATGCACCTGAGATCATAAAGAAAGTTTCAGCCACAAAGTTCTCTACAAGCACACTCACCTCAGATGCCCCAAAAACGAAAGCCTTAATTCACCCCTCCTCCCACACTACTTTGGGAAACCCATTTAAGGCTTCTTTAGGAAATTTGGTGTAGTTTATGCTTCAGCTGAAGTACAGTCTTACTTTTAGATTGCAGGGAGCTCTTCTTTAGCACTGAGAACTTGTCTGAACATGAGAAGAATCTCTTTTGCCGACCCTCAGATCTTTAGGTGTTCAAACCATCTACAAATACTGTGCCAGCAGCCTGAGTATTATACACCCCCAAAAGAAACACCTGAACTTTTTCAACACTTGATGTGTTCATGTCATATACTCTACAAAAGAAAAAGGATGTCTTGATACACCTGGCTAAAATGGAAAAATCACAGGTTTTTAAAAGGTGATGGTGGTGCTAACAATGGTAAGAACCACCTACCCATGACACAGTCCCTAGGACAGGTTTACCACACACTGTGGAAGGATGGACACCAGGGACAGGTCCTGTGACAGCTGCAGGTGCCAGTGCAGAACCCAACCTGCACTTCTGTGACTGCTTCTTGGCAGCTGCTGAGATCAGCCCAGTGCAGGCACCCCTGTGTGACTGAACACAGCTGCCAGCAGTTCTTGTTCATCTATTGTTTCATGAAGATGTCTCACTTAGGGAAAGATCTTAAAACCACAAAGCCTCAACCAAGGCAAAAATGTTGGAATTTCTCATCTGATCCTCAAGAAACCAAACTGCTGCTAACAGCTCTCACCCAGCCAAAGGTGGGAGCAGCAGCACCTTATGTCTGCAGAGCACATGACAATCAAAACTGTTTCTTCAGAGAAGAACTAACAACTGTGATCTGTCAGCCTTCTGTTACTTTTCTCCAATAAACTTAAAACAAATCCAGCAGAAGAAAGTGTCACATGGGAAACTATTAGTCCAGACAAAGATGAGAGTGATTAAACAAGCAGCAAGTTGATGATTAGCTAAAAACAAAGAAACAAACAAGCTGTGTGACATACTGAAAGGAAGAAGAAGCCCACAGGGGAGTTTCTGGTAGCATTCCTAAAGAAGTCAGGTCACAAGACTTGCCTTTTAATACTTTCATTAACAATCTTGACAGAAAACTAATGGAACTGTCCTCAAGAAATCTGTAATTACAAGTTAGTAAGAAGCATAAGATGTAGTAAAAAGTATGAAGAGTATACAGAAACCAGAGATGAGGGAACAAAGCTTACACCTGGCTGAAGCTCAGATTAGTTCCTGCCTCCTCAAAGTTTACCAGTTACAAATGTAGAAGGAAGGAAAAATACCAGGGAGAGAGAAATTTTGCAGGATGTGTCAAAAAGCTCACAGAAATGGCTGCCAACCACAAAGGTACCAGAGTATTTACAATGGAGATAAGAAAACATTAATACTTACCAACACTCTGTGCAAAAGACTTTATCTGCAATACTATGGAAATTTTGTCACTTTGTTTCAAGGAAAAATTAATTTAAGGACAGGTGCAGACAAGAACTATTTGTACTGGTGCAGACAAGAGGTATTTGAGCTAGTGAAGAAAAAGCTGAGGAAGAGTCAAACTTATTTTGAAGGATTTCTTACTTTTCATCATAGCAAAGAACCATTTATTCAAGAGGGACAAGAATTACTGAGGCTCATGTTCAAATAAAGTGAAAAATGTACAAAACAGCCATGAATAACACTTGAAATAATAAGGCTTCTGATCATCAGAAAAAGTGATTCTGCAAAGAGGGGGTAACAAAGTTTTAAATAAAGTGGAATCTCACCACCAGCTGATAAAAGGTATGCCAGGGCTACAGGCAAAAGCACAGGACTGCACACACCAGGTCCCTCCTGCAAAGAGTTACCCCCAGAGCCAAACACACTCAACCCAAAGAAACCCACTGCCAGGAATGGCAAAAGAAGCCCTCAGCTTCATTTGTTTTGGACAACTTAGGATAAAGTTACATTACATTTGCTACCCCCCAGATGTGGAAGGCCTTACCTCTGTTATCATTTTACAGCTTTTGCATGGTCCAATCTGGCTGAATAACTGAAGTATGAGAACCTCAGTCACATCTCTGGAGAGGTTTCCTACATAGCTACACAAGGAAACAAAAAAACCAAAATTTTAAACTAGAAATTGTCATATTTTAAAATGTAACTATGGCTTTAAAAACTTAAACAACTATAAGGAAACTCACTTTAAAACATCTCAGGTATCTTAAAGACAATATTTACTAATTATTTCACAGTTTTAATGCAGTATTCATGTGGTTTCTAAATTACAATGTTGGCCACACAACTGAGAAGTGAAGCTTGATGCAGACAACGCTGGACACCAAGACCTAGTGCCAATCACTTCCTTGGCACAGAGATGTCAAAAGCATGAAGAACATTGCTCAAGAATGTTGTGCAGAACAAGCAACCAACTGGGCAAGATATTTTAAGTTTCACTTCCCACTGAGTATCTCATCAAGAATACTTCTGAATTTGGGTACAAACACACATCTAACTCCCATGAGCTCAGGAGCAGCTCTCGGACAAATTGTGCTGCCTTGCAAAGAACCAACTCAACTTTTCTGTTTTCCTGAGCATTTGGAAAGCCAGCCCACTCACCAACAGACAAGGCAATTTATGCAGCATTCTGCATAGGAATGCACTCTACAGCATCTATCTCAACAGCTCCCACCTCTGTAATACCCCCCAAAGTTCTGGCAGTGCTATTTTAATATCAACCAGACTTCTTGATTGTTGTTAGTAAATCCTCAGAAATGATTCCAAGTTTTGAAATACTTATCAAGTTTAGATAAGAGTCCTAGATTTAGCAAGTCACAATAACGGCTGAGACAGTCATGAATGCAAAACTAAATTCTTTTTAACAATGTGACTAATTTGTAATCAAATTGTAAACAAAGTGATCAGTTAAGAGAAAGGCCTGTCACAGTAACAGATGTCACAAGCCATCAGCAGAGGGACATTCATCACCTTTACAAACAAGCCTATCAAGGCATAAGGAATTCAAGTGCCACCAATAAGATGAACAGAACCTTCTGTGATTTAGAAGTTGAAAGAATAGACATTTTACTCATTTTACTCTGGTCAGTTATAGAACATCATAGAACTGCAAACTAAAGTCAGCCTGACCTGTTAACACAGTGAACATAAACATGAGCAAGCCTTTCTTATTGCTCACAGACAAATTTATTTTGAGTTAACTACAGGTGTGCTCTGAAATTGCTCTGAGAGGCAACCCTTGAAAGTTTTTCAAAAGCAAATTGTGTTTGACAGCTGGACTTTCATCCGGATCAGCAAAATTAAAACGGACAATGTTTGTTTTCATCAGAACACCACACAACCTTATCAAGAAATGTTTGTTTATGTTCTTCTTTCAGCAACTGTGGGGCAATTCTGCACTTTCTCAGCAGGACTTCAATGCTACAAGATCCAGAGTGACTTTCTGAAGTACCACCTGAATACAGAACATCCACTAAAATCCTTCAGGTACTCATTATTTTCTTATTAAATATGTATGAATTAACACAAGCCATTGACAGAAGCCTGGATTGTTATGAAGCTTTTCAGCAGAGAAATGAAAAACTGCAGAACTCTAAGACCCCTTACAGGACAAACTGTCCATCTCAATGACTCTTCAGTTCTATCCTGAAAACTTAGTAGTTAAACATTCATCCTTACCTTCTTTCTGAAATATTAACTAATTTTTTGTTAATCATTCACAAAGAATAAATTGTAAATCACTAATAGCTTTTAGTGGAAATATTAACCTCTGAAGATCCTACTAAAATCAGATGGCAAGTGTATATTCCAGTAGGAATTCCAACATAAAGGGTCAGTTTATTGCTAGTACTGGCTTCCTCTGTGCGCTGCAGAACAGCATTCATTATCACTGAGCCTCCACAGCACACTGATACAGTAACACTGATACGAAATTAACACATTATTTCTACTGCAAAGCAGATACAGCAAGGAATACAATTAACACTAACAACAACAACAAAAAGTATCATCCTCTTCTGCATATATTAACAAGTATTTGGAAAACACAACAAGTCTGAAAATCAAGCTGGAGAATTCCTCTCAGTCAGACAAAAATTTTAAAAAGAAAAAAAAAGCTAGGGAAAGCCATTCCTCAGCAATCTATTCAACTAAGGTAAGAAAATTACACTAACTGCTAGACTATTTAAGATATAGTAAGTGTTTTTTTGATCCCACCATGTCTTCAGCAAGATAGTTGTGACAATGTTGCATCATAACCTCAGCTATGAAACAAGCTGCCTTTTCACAAAAATCAGGACCACCTTGACTGCTAGATCCAGATGGGATGTGAAATCCTACTGGTCCTTGAATTCCCTGAATGTATCTGATAAATATTGCCTTGGTGCATAATATTACCATTAGTCAGAGGTGTTCCCACCCTTCCCAAGTTGCCAAAACTCAAACTTCAGAAATGCACCCACTGAGGATACTGCACAGTAAAGGTTCATGCAGCAAGGACAACACTCAGAGACCCAAATCTCTCTTACTAAATGTAAAATCTGGAACTACGAATCTCTACAACTTTGAAACAATATGCCAAAAAGTAAGACTTGATGGTTACTTTCATGTCTTTAAGCAGACTGGAGTAACATCACCTCCTTCAGCAGTTAGAGATGATTTAATAAAAACATACAAGCAAACATCTTTAATGTGAATGTCTGAATGCTACAGAGCTAAGAAATCAATATATTCACCACATTAGGAGCAGACACCTCACCTTTCTGGAAACACAAAACCTGGCTCAGCTGATGCTAATCTCCCACCACACATGGCCAGCCTATGGTCAGCTTTCCCCTGTCCAGCTCCATTTCCACGTGATGGAACACAGCAGCACTTCTACTTCACTAAACCAAAATTATCCACAAAATTATCCACCACACCTCAAGAAACCAGAAGACTCCTAACACGCCATTGTACTGCATTTCAACCTTTTTGGACTGATATATTCTAGAGGGTGTATTATGCAAACTTTTTTGAAATGATGAAACCCAGCAAGGCAGAAGCACTTACTAAACTCTTATAGGTGGTCTGAGATGATGTGACAGGGCAGCAAAAGCTGTGGCTTTTTGCACACAGGCAATAGTGTTTGCTACTGAAGCACTCAAACACCAATTAGCGTTTGAGTGCTTCAGGCAGCTCAAACAAAACCCCAACAGCAGCTACAAAAAAACCCCAACAACCTACAGCCAGATAGATGTCCTGACACACATATTGATCTATTACACTTCCGAATGCTGCTGACAACACAAAGAATAACAAACTGCTTGAAATTCAGAGATGATGTAGAACTATTTAAGGAACACAAGTCATGCATCAGTCCATAATGAGTTTTGGAACACAACTCTTCAGCTTGAGCAGCAAAACTCTCTTTTTGAAGGTAAATAGGTTTGGATTGCATCCTAAACAGGGAGGTAAGAAAGGGACATTTACAACCACTACTTTTAGGTACACAAAACTCCTTTACACTCTATTTTGGAGGAAAGATAGTAAATTTGATTTCTCTCTCACACAGGCAACACACAAGTAACGGCAGTTTCCGTATTTAAAGAGGAAATAATGATAAGCAATAAGGTAAGTGATGGGCTTAAGAGCCCATAGAAATTCTAGAAACTCTGCCTAGTGCTTGTGAGCTACTGGAAATAAAATGATACCAAGAATAATCCACTATGCAGCCTCCTCCAGGAGACAACATTCCTGCACAGAGCTGAACTGAGAGGAAGTTCAAGAGAAATGAATCCGGGTGAAGCTTTACTCCTGCACCTTATCCACATTCCAGACCTGGAATACAGCACAGCAAGGCTGATGAGACAGCAGCTGCAGGCACGCAGTGACTTCAGACAGTCCCTGACCAAACCACACAAAACATTTCTAAAAACTTCAACAACAATATACAACTTTGCAACTTTCCTGGCTGCCTGTGAGAACTGATAACATTAGCAACACATCAGGTTTCTGATAGTTTAGTTTTCACTTAAAAGTAGAAGCAGGATTTTGATACAGCCTGTGAAATCTAACTACTCACAGAGAACAGAGCTTTCAAGTGTTCTATTAAAACAAAAAACAACCCAAAAAAAATCAGAAGCTCACAGCTCATCTTAGGACCAGCTAAAAAATTACATGTGGCAAATCACGCAGAAAGGCCCCTACTCCTGGAAAGTTTTTTGGCAGAAATAGCTAAGGTTATTCTTCACGTTTCTATAAAGTTAAGAAATAAAAATGCAAACAGTGTCAGCATTCTATATTAAGCCTCAGAAAATATTCTGAATTCTTAGAGGTTTATGACTGCCCTATCATGACAACATAACAGCCCTGTAAGTACTGCAAATTGAAACAATCCTCATTCCCGAGCTGGTTAAGATGGGCATAAATGTTGAGTGAACAGTGGTAAGGTAGGTTTTGCTTTTTATAAGTAAAAAAAATGGCTTGCGGCTGTTAAAAAATAAAATTCCTTCCTAATTTACAGATTTTGGATCTCACTTATTCCTTCAGGAGTGAAAAACTAAGACATTCAAAAAGTACTGCTTACACTACCAACCAAGTGCTTTGGCACATGGTGAAATACCTACTGAAACAATTTGTTCTTCATTTTCTCCCCCCTCCCCCTCCCCAAATAAACCAAACAATGAAAACTTAGAAGTTCAACTAACAATATTTTTATTTGTTTTTCCTGGGGGACAGTGAGTTTTATTTATGAGATCACAACTGTTCTATAGAAAAAACAGTGCTCAGGATAATAATCCTTAAAACATGCCTTGCTATTCTAAATTTAAAGATATTTCAGATAAAAAGTAGGGACGAGAAGGTAAAATGTAAAAAATGCTACAGCAAAATTTTTGTCTTCCAAGCAAAAAGCCTCCAGATAATTACAGGAAAGTAACCCTTTGTGATTGTGGTTACTACAGAACTGCTAGGAAATTCATGTGCATGCTGTTTATTAGTTTAACAAATGAAACAGTCACACGTGTGCAATAATCCATCTGGGGCAGCTGCAGAGATGCTAGTTCAGACATCTTAGCACAAATTTATTTTCTTCTTGTTAGTGACTAAGTGGGTTAAGTCAGGTCCTTGATGGATGTGTACCCATGACCAGTGTGGTACCCAAACTTGTCAGCACCAAAAGAACATCTTAAAACTTAGTGGGAATATAGCAGTTCTTGAAAAGAAAGAAAAAGAGCCAATAATGAAGAAAAAAGCCTTGAAAATAAAGCTGAATAAAACACTGTGTGACTCTGCTCTTTCCCCTCCTCCTACTCTAAAACAACACTCCAACCTAGGTCTGCTCTGAGGGCCAGGCAAACTCAGATCATCAAACTCAAATCAACACAAAAAGCATTTCAGATCTTCTTACTCAAACTATGCACCTCAGGGAGCAAGGACTAAGTACTTATACTACACTATACACGAGTTTAAAGAACTTTTGCAGACCTAGAAAGGAGAAAAACAAATTTGCTTGCGAAGCCTTAAATGCCAAGTCATCATTTTGGTAGTGAGAACAGTATTGTGAGACATTTTACTCTGTTTCTCTTTAGAGTGCCTTTCAGTCCAGACTATCTCGGAGAGTTTTTCTGAAGGCTACTGTCCTAAAAGCTAAATAGACAAAGATTTCTTTTGCAGCGTCCTGAGCCGTGTTTGTCATCTGGGCAGCACGAGCATGAGCCTGCCTTTCTTCCAGGCACAGCCCGAGCGCTGCCCCGCTCCCGGAGCCCCAAACACCCTCTGCAAATCTGGGAACGGCTGAAAAGCAGCAGCAGCACAAAATCTCTGCTCTCAAGTGGCCAACCACAAGTGCGAGCCTCCCTCGCTTAAGCCAACAAGACAAAGAAAATTCATCAAAACCACATCTGCAAAGCTGAGAAGGACCCGACAGCAACCCCAGAACGCCCAGATTTGTATTTTTCAAGCAGAAAAGGGATGACAGGCACCAAGTGACCGAACAGCGCGGAGAGACACGGCCAGCACAGTTATTTCTCTCTGCTGGGCCCGATACGCTGTTATTGAGCCACGGCGTGACACGCTGGAGGGAAAGCGATCCCTCCCGCTCTCCCGGCGCTCCCCATCCCTCCCACCGCCGGCAGGGCACAAAGAACTTTCCCAGCGCCGGCACCGCCGTGCAGGGCCCGGGGGCGGCCTGCGCCCCCCGGGAAGGCTCGGGACCCCCGCCTGCACCTCCAAACCGCCGGGGACGGGCCCCGGAGGCTCCGGGGATGGACCCCGTCACTCGCCGGCTCCAGCCGAGCTCGCCCGTGCTTTGCCGGGCTGGGAGCGGCGCCGTGTCCGTGCGGGCCGCGCTGCCCCTGCCCGGACCCCGCCGCACACGCTCCGTCCCGCTGGGCGCCCTGCGCTGCCCCGGCACCCCCGCAGGCCCCGGCCCCGCTCCGCGGGAGCGCAGCCCTGCGCCCGCCGCGCTCCGCCCCGGGCCCGCTGCGCGCCCCGCCGCCCCCTCCCCACTCACAGGGTCCTGGGCTGCCCGTCGTCTTCCATGATGGTGGGCGAGCGCCGCTCTCCGCAGCCGCGCCCGGGGGCAGCGCCGGAGGGGCCCGGCGGCGCACGGAGGCGAAGGGAAGGTGAGGAGGGTGCGGGCGGCCCCGGCTCCCCCCGCTCCGCGTCGCCCCCGCGCCAGGTCCCGCGGCCGCAGATCCCGAGCGGGAGAGGGAAGCGGCACCACAAAATGGCGGCCGCCACCAGACGCTCAGGAAGCCGCGCTCTGCGCAGGCGCCGCCCCGCGCGCTCCCGGACCCGCTTCTCCTTCCAGGCCCCGCGGGGCGCGATGGGGATCGTAGGCACGGGCGGGAGAGGCGCGGCGGGGCCCCGCAGGCTACTGGGAGTTGTAGTTCATCTGAACGCGCATAGAACGGAGCGGGAGAGAGCGAGAACTACAGCTCCCGGCATGCCCCACGGCAGCGGCGCCGCGGGGGCGCGCCCGGGCCGCCGCGATTGGCCGCCGGCAGCCCGGGAAGATTCGCTTCGTCCCGATCCCGGTCCCGGTGCCGGTCCCGGCCCTAATCCCGGCCCTAATCCCGGGCCCACCGAGCGGGACCGGGGTGCCAAGGCTGCGCTGGAGCGCGGTGTCGCCGCGTGCGGAGGACAGCGCCGCGCTGTGCCCCGAGGCTCATCCCGCGTGGCCGCGCCGGGCGGGCGGGCCGGCCCTCAGCGGCGCTGAGGGCAGCCACAGCCGCTGGGAGAGCACGGCCCGGGGCTCGGGGCAGGCTGCCCGGCGTGTGGCACGGCGTGGGGACCAGCTGGTTCTGTCAGGTCCCTGCCAGCCCAAAGCGCTGTGATTCCCGGTAATTCCGGTCTCATGTGCCACATACGTGTGTGTGTACACAAGCACCGATCAGCTCGCTGGGAGGATGAAGGGATGTGGGGTGTTTAGGGCCCCCACGGAGAGAGGCGAGCTAGGAATTGCCAGTGGGAAATGGATCAGGGTGGCTCTGCCCAGGCAGAGGATGAGCATCCTCACATGCAGCACCTGCAGAATTATCACAGCTCTCTCTGCAAAAAATCCCTTTGTATACATATTGAATACCCAAGTACTCTTAAATATCCTCTTCCTAAATAGTAATATCACAGGGGAAACTGCTTATATAGTTATCAAACTCAATATTTCCGTGCCTGCTGCTCTCACAGTAGTGTTTCCTCTCTTTAATTTAAACATGCAAGACTGTTGCCAGGCACACATTTCTGGTAGAAGTTTTTTGTAGCACATGGGTGCTGAGGGAGGTGGCTTCAATAACTCTTAAAAATGTATTAAAACCAAAGCAGTTTGAATATGTAAGGGATTAGTGGAGTACTCTAAGCATGGATTTTGAATAGCAGAGATCTGCACGTAAGGAATTTCCGTGTCCAGTGTCCAGCAGGCATCAAAGACATTTTTTGTTGGTCTACAGGAGTAAATGCCAGGAATTCTTGGAGTGTTGTGACATTTTCCAGTGCCTGCAGCTCCAGGAGATGATGCAGCAGGACTGGTGTGGGACAGAATGGAGTCGTGGCACCCAGGTCTGACCAGCATCAGGGTGTGCAGCACTGCCTCACTGCCAGGTCCCTGGCAATGTTTTTGTCTAATGCAGCAATAAAATAATAATAATAAAAAAACCCCCTAAAGTTTGTTTCAATTTCAGAGATATTCAAGGTCCCTGCAAAAAGTGGGTATAAATATATAAATTGCTTTATAAAGATAAAGCAATTATACACTGACTGAGTCTTCAAGCCTGTACTGAGGGTGAAGTTTAAAACTTCACTGAGGGTGAAGTTTTTCTACTGGGTTTGGGATTTGCAGTATTCAGAGTGTTGGAAAGCACTGATCCCAGGAGAAATTCTCTGGGAAAAAAACCCCCAAAACTTCACTGTGCACCATTGTTTTCCTGTTAAAAAGTACATTTTTGAGATCTGTTAATGGGGGGGATCAGAGCCAGCCAACATGAGATTAGGAAAAGGCAAAACCTGCTTCTCCTTCTGAGAGAGGGAGACCCATATGGTGGATGAGGAAAGCAGTGGATGTGTCTGGACTTTAGAAAAGAGTTTAACACCATTTCCCAGAGCATCCCGTGGTGGATGAGGAAAGCTGTGGATGTGTCTGTCTGGACTTTAGAAAAGAGTTTAACACCATTTCCCAGAGCATCCTCCTGGAGAAACTGGCTGTCCATGGCTTGGACAGGGGCTCTGTTTGGTGGTAAAAATCCGGCTGGATGACTGAGCCCAGAGAGTTGCCCAGATGTTACAACAATGTCACAGTTTTCACTGAGTTTTCATTGACTCCAGCAAAGGAATTGTTTTGCACTTGCCTCTTGATTTATCTCTGTCACAGTATCCAATCTACTGGGAATTGTTAGCCTGCATACCTTATTCTTAATTCCAAGTCTGGCAGCTCTGCTGTGGCAGTGAAATCTTGCAGAGATGGTTTGCTGACTGGTCTTCACCTCAGCTCTAAAATCAAAGCACTTCTGATTTTTTTTCCCCTACAGACCCCACATTTTACAGATTTATGAAGAAAATCAAGACACGGGAAAGGTTTGAGTTCTTAATCATGACCTCAGGACACTGTAGGTCCTCCTGGGAGGCAGCACAACTTGGAATCAGGAATAGGGATGCCCTGGGAGGGAGAAGCCAGTGCTGCTCTGGCACTGCTGCTTCCCCAGAAGGGAGGAGGAGAGGATGGGATAGGAGGAGAAGAATTTGGGAGAGCATCTTTGAGAAGCTGTTCTCACCCAGAAGAGACACTGCAGGATGTGGGACAGTGAGGTCAGAGCCCTGAGGGGAAGCAGTTAGAAGGAATCTACACTTAAATACATTTTCTTGCTCTTCATCATCTTTTCTTCAATAGTAAGAGGGTTAGTCTTGATATCCAGTCTCTTTTAAATCTAATTACTTCAATTTTTTTCTTTCTTTACAGATCTAATTATCCTTCTGAAGAACAGGAGGTGTGGTGAGACTTAAAATAACTCCTCAAATATGGAGGATTTCAGATGTGTAACAGAAATACCTGGGGCAAAATTTGGAGATCTCCTCATCACTGCTACCCAGCCCTTGGTCAGACTGGTCAGATTCCTGTGATCTCACTGGGAAGTAGCACAGAATTATGGAATACAACCAGGAAAGGAGCCTGAACTTAAACCATGTCCTGAAAACATGCTTTCCACTCCCGACCTTGATTTCTTTTATTTATTTTATATAAATATATATATATATTATATAATATATATTTATTTATTTATTTATTCTCCCCCCAAAACCTAATGCTTTATCTAAATGGAAAGTCTTTAGTTTCACCTGGCTTAGGTGGGAGGTTGGCATCTACAAGGAGACAGGGCTAATAGTCTGAGCTATTTAAATTTTGCAATACAGACACAGCCAAAGTTCTTCCCTCACAGAAAACAGGTAGGAAACCAGACCTAGGTCAGGATGGGAGCTGAGCAAAGTAAACTAATTAAATAATAATTCATAAGCAAGCAGAAAAGGAATTGTCAAATAACTAAAACTTCTAAAAATGAGAAAACTTGAAGAAGGATCAGTTTCCTGCCAAAAATTACTCTTTTATTTTAATTTCAGTTGCCTTTTACTAAGAGCAAGAAATCTTACCTGTAGGTCAAAATCAGAAGAGTAATTTCTCTTTTTTTCATAGTTCATCAAGCCCATCAACTATTCAAAAAATTTGGTTGTAATAATTGACAGCAACCAAAAAAAAAAACCCACAAGAAAAAGCAAATTTCATTACAGCTTTATGTTTCAGGGTAACACCTTTTTTCTTAAAATTTCACCTAATTCCTCTGAGCTGTAAGTTTCTCATGTGGAAGTATAACTTAATCAAAAAGCATCTAGAGCCTTTACACATGGAAAGGTCATTCCACCAAAAATAAACATAAAGACGCTGCCAGTCTACTGGAAGTTTAGTTCAAATGCCATCCAGAATTTGTCATCTGTCAGCTTCCTCGTTTGCAGCAAGAAAAGACACACGTATTCTAAAATACAAGAAAACTTTCTGTTATGTCACACTGCTCCTGTTTGATCATAGTCTAAACTCTGGAAAAGCTTTGGATGGGATCCCAGGGAGCCAAGAGCAGAAAATGTGCCTGGCAAAATCAGGGAGTTAAAGACACAGACAAACTGATGCAGTGTTGCTTTCCTAGGTTCACAAAAAGAAACTTTGAAGGCTGAATCACCTCTGCTTTAAAAAGCCAGAAGCTTCACAACATCTTTATTTCTGTTGTGAAACTGAAGAGAAATATTCCAAGAGAACACAACTCCCTGGACATCTTAACAGGAGACATCTGCTTATCATAATTACTCCAAACTTTGATCCTTGCAGCTCAAGAGTTTGTTATACCAAAACCATGAAGCAGAGCTGTATTAGACGTCTTTATTTGATTGCTCAGAACCAAAAGAGATGTTATTCCAAACATATTTGTTTTTAAAATGTATTTCTGTGCATTATGCATACTTCATAATCACTCAGCATCTTTGTTTAATTATGCTAAATAATGGTGAGCAAGAATATTCTCATTGATTGTACATTAAAACATCATTCACTGACACATAAATGCACCATATTACATGCACAACCTTGCACAATCTCTTACAAAGATTTTGTTTCTGAGACTTTAGCCCTGGAACAAGCGAAAAGGGGATCCATGCACACAGATAAATTGTAAAAACATGGTGGGGATTCTGTGCAAAAGTCACCTGGAATTCTTTGACTAGCGAGGCTGGAAACCTGAAACCTGAAATTCTCATCATGTATTTTCTTTTGGGAGATTTCTGGCAGCATTCATGTTAGAGAGGCAAGAAAGTCATGTAGGATATTGCTGTCTAGACACCATTAGATCACAGCATCCCACACTGTGTGCTCAGTACAAGGGCTCAGTCATGCAAGACTCTTTCTTTTAATCTGTTTACTGCTCTGCTGGGTCTTGCTGCCTGCTCGATACTGCTGCAGACTGCTCAGCTCCCTCTCTTGCAAGTTCTTCCTGGATGTTCACACTTGGCATTGCTCCCAGTGAAGATGTGGAGCTAGAAACCCGTGGTGAAATACAGAGAACTTCAGTCCCAGAACTGGGTTCTGCTCCTGTTGATTAAAGCAGCAGAGGGTAAAGGCTCAAAACAGAATTGTCAAAGCAAAAATTTGCACCTAATGCAGGATGGTTTTCAGGAAACACAGACATGGAGCCAGTAAAATTCTCAGACAAAAGACGAAAAAACCCACATGCAGTGATCTTGTGGTGTAGAGCTGAACTGGGCTGCAAGAAATAAAGGTTAAAGGCTCTGATCTGGGTAAGAGCCACAAGACTTGAACCACAATCCAGTGCCTGGCCTAAGCATGGGATTATTCTGGGATGTTATTTACATTTTTCTACACAATGGCAAAAAAGTAAAGATTTTTCCTTCTCAGTGAAGATCACTGACAATTAAGAAATCTCTGAAGATTTTCTTTGGATGGAAGAAGAAACCAGGGCAGCACTCTGCTGCTTCTCAAACTGCTCTGGCTCTCTCACCTTGCCAAGGCAGACTGTTTTGGCAACTCAGGATGTGCTGAAAAGTGGAAGTGATCTGCTCCATTTAACTGCCAGGCCACATTCCCAGCACCAGGGAACACAGGGAGGGCTGTGCTGTCCCAAAGCTTAGCAAGGATCTTTCCATGCCAGTATAAACCTCTAGAAATCAGATCCACTGTGTTTATGTGTTTTGCACCATTTTTTTCTAATAGAGTTGATATTTAAACCACAGCATAGATGACGTTCAGCCAAAAAAAAACCAAAAAAACCAAAACAAAAAAACAACCCCAAAATATGAGACTTTAGAAAGATATGAGAAAATTTGCAATATGCACTTAAAAACAAAAATCTAGTTTTCCAGTGCCCTGGACTATTTAGACATATAAATAGTGGGACAGGAAAACACCTTTGTTCTGGGGAAAATCAGCCAAAGATTGAAAAAAATCCTTTTAGGTACTACCGACCGAAATTGCAGTTCTGTAAACACAGATAAGCATCACCTAATCTTCTGTTTCAGAAAATTGATTAAATTTGGAAAGTATTTCCCTGCAGCTGCTCTGAATTTTTATGCATTACCCAGGTTTGTCTTCCTCTGAATCTGTGGAGATGCGGTCACAACTCAGCCCCCGGAGCAGAAGTGGAGTCCCCAATTTCCTGCCCCTCTGCCCTATCAGGTGACCCCTGCAGCAAGGATGGCAGAAAATAAAATGTGACCAAGAGCTGCAGATTACAGTTTTCAGTTCCAATTTAAGAAGGGAGCAGTGGCAGTCCAGTTTGACCTGCAGGTTTTCCCTCTGTGGCCCTGCTGCAGGACCCTGGGCCATCCAATCCAACATAAACCATGCCCTGAACACTAGACACAGCCACTGCTAGAGATGGGATTCTTACTCAACTCTGTTAGCAAGGAAATTAGAGGAAAATGATTATAATAAGTAGTCTTTTATAAATGCCTCCTCTGGCTGTTGTTTTGTTTTTATCAGGAGTATGCAGACTAGGATTTTCCACTTGGATTTCTTTACTGCTGAAGACTGTATTAAAATTCACCATGGCAAAACTCACTTTTGCATGAGGATACCTGCAAGCATGGTTTTGTTTATAACTCCATCTCCTGCAGGTTATTGTGCCAGTGAAGATTTGTGCTGACTTCTTGGCTGGTTCAGATTTCAGCAGAGGCACGGTGATATTCCCCATTAAAGGAATGTGTGGGTTCTGTGCCACCAAAGGGTTTAAGTTTTCAGGTTTTATTTTCAGTTTTTAGTTTTTCTGACTGGTTTGCAGCATAGAGTGGATGTGTCAATGCCTCCATGGATCAGACAGCTGATGCACTGAGGAGTAACACTGTCCAGAAACACCCCCCTCACCTCTGCCCATCCTGCTGACCCACCTTGTGTGATGGATTTCCTAGGTAGGCAAACAGCAATTGTGGCACTGCAGCTGTGGGATATCTCTGGAGGGAGCCTGGGGTGAGAGCTCAGCAGGAAACAGCTCCAGGAGAAAGGAGGGGAGGCACTAATGCTCCTTCCAACCCCTGTCACTGCTCTTATCAGCCAGCCAGCCTTGAGCAGCCAACCACACTCCCAAAAAGTGGAGGGGTTGCATTCCTGGCACGGACCTGAAGAGCTATTTGTACAGCTAGGAAATTCTGGCACTTCCAAAGCTGAATTCCCAGGCAGACCCTGCTCCAAGGAGAGCCAGAAGGAGCAGAGACTAAAGGACATGCATTTGTTTCTTTCTTTTCAGTCTGTTGCCTCCTTTGAGACTCCACTGTGCCAGGGAGAGAGCCAGAGATGCTATCAGCTCTGCATCTGCTTCTTCAATTCAAGGGAATAAAAATATTTGGAAGGGATGATTAGGGGCAGAGCACCAATGTAATTAAATCAGCTGCAGTACCCACAGAAACTGGAGAAATACTTATGCCTTTACATGTGCTCATAAAAGGATCGATTTGCTCATGAAAGAGGCTTTTAAAACTCCCTTTTCAGTTGTTTTTTCCAAACTCCGTACTGTGTCTGCTATTGGGCACCCTCAGGTCTGGAAATGATTCTGTTTTGGACCAAGATTTGCCAGTAAACTTTGGAAAAATGACTCAGATATTCCCAAGCACATTTGGACTGTGGCAGCCCGGAGTACAGCAGGGCAGATCATCCACTAGGTGGGAGCCTCTCAATTCTAATGGGTGCTGGCCACGGTGCCAATTAAAGCCCCGGCTCAGACCGACTCCTTCATCCTCCTGATGTCCAAGGGAGACAAAGTTCTGCTCCCTGGATAGATCCAGACACTCCTAAACCAAGGAGCTGCCTCCTTAGGCTGCTGTCTGACTGACACTGGAAGAACAGGGAATGAGCAGCCAATAATGCCTATTCTAGAAACATTAATTTACCTTACATGTACCATATCATGACATATTAAGAGTGTGAGTAGCTCTAAACATTTGTCTTGTGCTGCCTATGCTTGGAATAGAATTTTGCTTTTGCTGCATACAGGTCCCAGAAATTAAAGCTGGTTTTGCAACGTTCACAGCCAGATTTGCTCCCTGATTTATGACAAATTTCATCCCACGTGGAAATAAAAAGGGAAAAGAAAGTAAAAATTGTGCTGGAATTAGCCCCTCAATCTTTATCCAAAAATCTGAAATTTTGAAATCTGAATATGTGCTTTGTGAATGCTCAACTTTAGTGTAGCTGCAGTGTGATTGCAACGTGTACATTTAAAAAGCTTTTCTTCATTTAAACAGTTCAATTAGCACTCTAATTTCTCATTAATATTTTGAATTTTCTATTTAAGTTCTTAGGAAATATATTTATCTATCAAATGACTTGCCAGTTACTGTGACTCCAGCAAGCAGATGTCATGATCAAGCCCTAAGAGCCAAGCCATGTCTGCAGCAGGCAGCAGGCAGCAGTCAGAGTGAGATCAGACCATTTGGGGATGGCTTCATCCACCTACCTCTGCTCTCCACTGCACCACCAGTTACACTAAATTGTGTACCAAACTCTGGAAATCAAGTCTGAAGTGGTCTGTAGCAGAAGTGGCAGATTAGTACAAGATTAGCAATCACTTTGCATCTTTAATTTTCTTAAAGGAGGCCCCAGTTGTATCAGTGGCCCAACAAACAGCTCCATGATTCTGACCAAACATGAAGGCAAACGTCTGTACAGCTCTGGCTACAGTAATTCTTTGGTGGGACCTTTTTTGCTTTTAGCTGAAATGGTTCATACACCTGGAGCAGGATATTCAAAGTACAATCAGTGAAGGCCTGGGCTATTCAGTGATACTCTGGATGAAACATCAAGTGATGCAAATCATGCAGGTCAAATTCATCATGTCTCTTGAATCTGAGGATTGAGAAAGTCCGTGTTTATTGCATTTGTTAGGAGTGTTTACATGACTCAAATGCATCCAGCAGAGGATTTGGACTGGAGCCTGCTTCACAACACTGCACTCGACACGTGCCAGGCACGTCACTCACCCAGGTTCATCCATACAGCTCCCTGCAATACTCATCCAGAACGAACATCTGAACTCCCAGTCCTGGCTAGCAGAGCCTTTCCTGCTCAGGTGACCTGTGAAAGTGCTCTGGAGGTAGAAAGCTGATTTAGATCTCCCTGCAAGACGTGTTGTTTCCTGACACACCAGAGATATCTGCTTGGTTAGAGCAGTGAATAACAATTCTATTACAGCAGTGCTGTGCTGTACAGCCTGAGCCAGAGCTGCTGTGCAGCTGGGAGGGAGCTCTCTGCAGCCCCTGTTCAAGTCAAACAGACATGGAAGACCCTGTAGAGTAAATCAGCTCTGGATAACTACAATTACACCGTTTCTAGTTGTTGTGGAACACCCCGGAGCAAATGTTTAGTTTGGCACTCCTGGGTGTGTGAAGCACTGTGCAGATAGGAACCTGGAGAAGTCAGGAGTGCTGTGTTTGCACTTACATGAAGAACACAAAAAGTAGAAAATGCTACTGGAGTGCTTTCCCTTCTGAACTAGAGCATATAGACCTTGAGCCTGGAGTCTCATCTGAGATTAGCCACACACTACAGAGACTCACTTATCTTAATAACAGATTCTCCTGAAGCCAAGATTTTTGCTTGGCAGTAGTCCCTACATGAACATTTTCATAAATCATTCTGATCTGAAGGATGGCTAATGACAATATGAACTAGAAGCCACATTGCCTCAGGGTCACAGCCATGGCCCAGCAACACCCCAGCACCAGAGAGCAAACAGGGAGTCCCTGTGCAGATATCCTGTGTAACCTGCCTCGCTGGCAGTGCTTTCACCTGCACAGGAAACCAGGCTAAACCCTACCTGTCAGGAAAGACAATTTCATTAACAGAAAAAGCATGAAGTCTTGCCAACTAAATTCAATCACTAAAAGGCTTCTCCCTGTCAGCTCAGACTGTTCTCTTTCCAGCTGGATGCTTGTCCACCCTGCAGCAGCTCAAATGAATCTTGAATCACTAGCCCATGATAATTTCTGTGAAATGCAGCCCCCTCTGTTTCTTAGCAGGGTATGCCCCCACAAAAATATCTAACTTAAGTTAGATATCCCTTTGAAATGTCCTTTAATTAATTTTTCATCTACTTGCTGACCTTATTCATTAGCTCTGCTGAGTAAATGATTGGCTGTCAGCTGCAGCAAAATAAAAGCCCCCCCATTCTTCGTGCATTTGTTTACATTCCCTCAGCCACAAACCCCATCTGTATCACTTCCTCAACTTACAAAAGTAATTTTCCTTCAGGACCTTTTTAACATCTGTGTCCCCTGCATCTGAATCAGCTGCTTTTGTTGATTTGGAAGGGACTCTGGCATATGCTACAGGGAGCATATGGTCTAAGTGTGCCTTTCTGTTGCAAAACTGAGAGTGGAATTCCTCTGCAGATTGGAAGCAGAATAAATCGCTGATATTACTCCTTTTGAGGCTACTGCTGACATTGGTTGAGGTTTTATACCAGAGAGCATGAGAGGCAGCAGAGGTAGGAAACATGGCCAGGGCCAGGCACCTGTTCTAAGTTCAGGACTTTAAGATGAGCAAAGTTTGGGATTTGTTGCTTAGAAAACAGGTGAGTCAGAAAAGGTGGTGGCAATACAGACATCTGCAAGTAAATGCTCTGGGAAAAAAATGGTCTATTTATCCATTTATAATACTTAGGACACACAACAGTGGGGACAGAAAAATGGGTCTGTGATGGAGCAGCGTGGTTCTGACAGCAAGGAACACCCAGGATGGAAGAGCTGCAGGAGTGAAGGAGCAAGAGTCAGCAATCATTTGGTTTGTCAGTGTGATAAACAAAACCCCCTGTCAAAAGATGAATGACCATCAGTGGGAAGCAGTATCAGGAGATTTTTGATCCTGCCTCGAGCAGGAGGAGATCCTGGCTGTGCTCAGGGGTGTGAAGAGGCAGGGGTCTTTTTGAAATACGAGATACTTCAGTAATAAGCCTCTGCCTCCGAGGGATTCGTACTTGGAATTCCTCTAAGCAAACAGCTTTGCAGAAGGTAACTTCTGCGTTTGAGGGACGCCGTGCATTCCCTCCTCTCCTCGGAGTAACTATCGGCAGGCATCTGTGGCTGCTCCTGTGACTGTCAGATGACTGCAAGTGGTGCAGCTGTGGAGCACAGCTACCTCCAACCAAACCCACCGAGGGCATGACGGGCTGATAGAGCACCCATGAGAAAGCCACTGGTTTAAACCTCACAGACACACTCTCTGCCTCCGGGTGGATTTCTGAGTGAAACTGAGAATTGAGGCACGCGTTTGCGAAGCGCTGAGAAAGTTCAAGCCGGTTGAATCCGACGAACAACGCCTGTCCACACCCTGGCTTGAGAAGCATTATTTTTGTTGTTTATCTGCCATAGCCTCGAATTATCAGTCACGGGGCAGGGCGTTTTGGGGAGGAGCTTTGATCTTTCGCTCGGGGCACGGGGCACTAGGTCGGAGCTGCCGTGCGAGAGCGCCGGAGGGCTGCGGGCTGCCCAGGGCGGGCAGGGACCGGCCGCAGCAGGAGCGCAGCCCCGGCTGGAGCCCTCGCCCCGCGCTGCCCGTGGCAGCCCTGCCCTCGCTGCACACACAGCCCGCGGCTCCCGGGCGTTCCCCGCCAGCCCTCCCCGGTACCCCGGGGGTCTCGCCGAGCCGCGCTGGACACAGCCAGAAGTTTCCAGCCCGCGACTCCTCCGCCGTCCCCCGCCCTCCTCCTCCGCGTCCCGCCCCTCGGCCCTCCCCCGCCGCCGCCGTTTCCAGACAGTTCCAGCCCCGCGCTCCCGCCCCCCGGCCCGCGGCGGATAAAGCGGCCGGCGCGGCCCGCGGGCTCTGCCCCGCCATGAGCGCCGCCGCGCAGAGCCCGCCGCCGCCGCAGATGGAGGGCAGCGCCGAGCCGCTGCCCCCCGGCTGGGAGATCAAGATCGACCCGCAGACCGGCTGGCCCTTCTTCGTGGATCACAACAGCCGCACCACGACCTGGAGCGACCCGCGCCTGCGGGCGGCGCCGCAGGTAGGGCGGGGTGCCCGGGCCGGGGTCTCGGCGGGGCCAGGGGGGTCGGGGCCGCGCTCCCCCCGCGCGTGGCGCTGCAGTGAGGGCAGGAGCTGCCTTTTGTCTCTGACGCACTGCAGTCCCTTTTTTGTGCATTCAATCATTTGATACCTCGGCCCTGTAATGTTTATTTAAAGTTGGTGAAGTCCGCCCGGCCTGCCAGGGGAGAGGCGAACCTGATTTATTTTTCAGCTGTGAACTGCCCGAGCGCTGGATGCCTTTAAAAACTGAGAGATCCGGCTCGGAGTCCAACTTATTTTTTCTTTCCCCGTTTTCTTTTCGCTGGTCCCAAACTCTGCCGGCAGCTGCCGCTCCGGTTCAGTTGCGGAGCACGCTCGGGGAAAAGCCGCATCTCAGTCCAAATATGTCCATGGAAGGAGCGGCGCGGAGGGGAGAGCGGCCGGGGCCCTGCGGAGCGACCCTTTCGGGTCGGGCTCGCCGGCTCCTGGGGAATACAGCCCCTGCCTTGCGGGAGCGCAGCCCTCTGACCCAGCAGCGCGCCGGCTGTGGGCAGAAAGTGCTGGAAACTTGAGCCAAGTGGGATTTGCCCGGTGGGAAGGCGATTCCCCGGGGTCTCGGTGCGGAGCGCGGAGCTCCACGGGGCTGGACCGGAGCCCGAGGGGCCGCGCCGAGGAGCGGCGGCTGCTGCGGGCCGGCCCCGGGGCACGGCAGGGTCGGGAGCCCTGGTAAGCTGGGGGCGGGAGCCCTGGTGACCCGGGGCACAGCAGGGTCGGGAGCCCTGGTGACCCGGGGCACGGCAGGGTCGGGAGCCCTGGTGAGCTGGGGGACGGAGCCCTGGTGACCCGGGGCACAGCAGGGTCGGGAGCCCTGGTGACCCGGGGCACAGCAGGGTCGGGAGCCCTGGTGACCCGGGGCACGGCAGGGTCGGGGTCCGCGCAGCAGCGGGGAAGGGGCCGCTGGATGCGGGATGCGGCGGATCTCTCTTGGAAAGTTTCTCTCCCGCACTACGTGAGGAGCGGCGCGCTCAAGAAGTGTTAATTATTTTATGAACCTGCCGTTTCTTAAAATAGTAATTGCCCGGTTTGAGAGCGCAGACCGTGACTGAAAGCTCGGTGTGAGAGCAGCTGGCCTTGGAAGGGAAGGGACGTACTTCTCTGTCGCAAATTAACCCCCTTTGCAGCTCTCGAAGTGCTAGTTCGTTTGGTCTATAAATAAATTCTAGTACTAGTACTCAGAGGTCGTAAAAATGTAATTTGAAAATACGAATATTGAGAATATCCTACTGCCATAGGAAGAATTATTTTGTCTCCTTTTTGGAGGCACCTGCTAACACTTGCTGTTGTGGTAGTAAATATAAAAATAACGTGGTTTTTATAACCATAAAATGAACTTGAGAAGAAAAGTGTGCTGTTTACTGTTACTAAAAGGGTTTTGTTCCAGGAATGCCACTTGAGACTAACCCATTTAACAGAACAGTCAGATTCAAGCTGCTTTCAGTAATTGTGTGAAGAGAGTTGGAAGCTGTCTGATGGATCAGCCCTCTGCTTGAGTGGGTGCCTGAAACAAAACAAATCTTCACCCCTGTCTCGTGTGAAATCTGTGGTGATGAGAGGTGCCTCCGTGCCTCTTCTGCCAATTGCAAGGGCAGTCACACAGGTACAAAAAGCTGTATCTGCTTTTCAGCAGCTTTTGTGGGACACACTCTTTTCCAGACAGGAAAATCTGTTACTCCTGGCTGTAAGCAGGAACGTGTGCTTTGGGTTTGTTCACTGGGAGACAGGGAAATGCCTCTAGAGATGAGCTGTTGTTTTTTGGGAGTTCCTAGCTAAAACAACGTTATGGTGGTAGAAGTTGTGTGTAAGTGCTCTCACACAGCCGTTTATCAGAGCCTCGAGTTAAATGTGATTTCTGGAATCCGTGGACAGCTGCTGAAATCATCAGTTTGTTGAGTACCAGTGTCTTTCACAAGGACAGGTACTAGTTAGCAAAAGAATCTTAGAGTCAGGCCCAAGGAAAATATGTCTTTTCCTAAGTATTCTCTTAGCTGGACGATGCCAAGGAAGGCAAATTACCCACAGACATTGAATTTCAAATCCAGCAAGAGTTTTTGAAGACACCAGACTTCTGTTAATACCTAAACAGGTAGGAAGGACATAACCACAGATGAAAGCAAAAAACCAGATGTGATGGGGAGAGCTTTCTGATTTCCTTCATTCTCAGCCTAGCTCAAATGAAAACTTGGGGCTTTTAGAACAGATCTGAGAATCACAAAAGCTGACTGCATATGTCAGACTTCTTGCACCTTTTCAAGGATGATTGTACAAAGATCAAACTTGTGCTGACTCCATCACTGCATTGTTTTCACTGAAATCTGACAGTGAAATTAGCAATTTTTTTGCCACCTTTGAGGTGGTCTTGCACTGTATCCACCAATATTCTGTCTGTGAATGTTTGTTCCCTTTCTGAAGAGGTTAAGCAATGAAATTGAGTATTACACTCTAAGTGGAGCACTGATCTAGGGCTGGCTGAGCTTTTCTAGCTAGGTAAGAATATAGCTGAGGCAGTGCCATAACAAAGTCCTGTTGTTCCCAAGAGCTTGATCTGGTCTTCTCACTTTCCCTAGCCTTAACATCAGCGTAGCCACGCTGACTGCAGTGATCTGTGCCAGATACGTAATCGGGTAAAAGTTGAAGTGGCTCTTCTGAAATTTTAACCCATGACAAAAGCATTTTAAAGCAACAAAACCAGACCTTGTTTTTTGCATTTAACTCTTTTATTTTAGGTGCATTTGTGAAATTCGGGCTCTGTTTTTCCTCATTCAGTCTGGCCTTTTTTACTGACATGAAGGATGGGTGTTCTTCTTCTGCATGTTTGTTTCTGTTACATGTAAGAAATCACTGCAGCATAAGGATGGATTGGGGAGCCCTTAATGAGAAACAAGGGAAAATCTCATGTTGTTTCAGTGAGAAATAAGAAATGACTTAGCAAATGACAGAAAAATATTTATTAATGAAGCTTCTTGGTAGACTGATGATTTTCTTTCAAGGATCTGAAAGAAAATTGTATTATGCTTTTAATAGTATTGTATTAGGTATTTATTAGTGTTACTTAAGGAGTTAGGAGTTAAGGTACAATTAATACTGTGAAGATCTATGTACATCTAGTAAAAAAAGTTTACTAGTGATGCCACTCTTCCTTTTTTTTTGATAGTATTACTCATTTCCTATGCTTATTTGTTGTAGATATTTTCTGTGCTAACTTAGGGTGTCACAGCTCTGCATACTTCCTGCGGGATTGTCTTATGACATTAAATTGTTAACTTGGTGTTCCCCAAAGTGTGGATAAAAATAGATTGCACTTAAAGAAGAAAACAAAGAAGGTTTCTATAGGTATTTATCGATACCCCTCCTATGTGTTGTTTCCACATGCAGTAAACCCCCTGGGAAGCAATCCAGCTAAAAATAAACCAAAGGAATTGACTGTGCTGAGCTTCACTAACGGATATTGGAGCGATCAATAGCTCAGTGGTGCCTTGGGTTTGAGATAAAAGCTGCAGCAGCAGCCAGGCACGAGTCAGGGAGCAGCCATAAAAGTGATCTGTGGTAAGTGTTGGCTGCAGCAATGACTGCACAGGCCTAAACAAAGGAAGAAGAAGCCATCTCACCCTGCTGCTGATGCTTCACTGGGGAACAACTGACTACACCTAAGTTTCCATCCTCTCCCTTTGTGGCTGTTGCATCTCTTTTCTCTCTGCTTCCCCAAATAAGTCTGAAGTCACTCAATTCACATCCCTTTAGCAGTGGGCTTATTTTTGAGCCCTGACTTCTTGTGGTCAAGTTGGCTGAAAAATCCTTGGTAGACCAAATTAGAAATTGCATTGAGAGGTCAGAACAGCCTCTCTGATACCTCTCACAGTGGCTCTCCTCAGGGGAAGGGAATGTGAGCTCAGCTTAGTAACATTTAAGGTCTCTTCCACCTGCAGTGTTTTTACATTCCTAATGCTGATGTGTATTCTGCCAGGCTAATAAGTTAGTTCCTGGATTAAAAAGGTACTGCACAGAAAAGGCTTAATAGGTAGGAGTGGTAAAATTATCAGTAGGGGATTTTTGGAGGGTTGTGTCCTGGCTTTGCCCAGATTCCTGCAGCTGCTTGGTGTAGTTATTTAAAGCCCCCCCTGACATGGTGAGCAGGGAGTTAACTTATGGACATATCAATTAACCTGAAAACAAGGGGTGGGGCTAATCGGAAATGAGAGACAGGAACACGAGGAAATGATACTGGAGATAATGCAAGAGGAAAAGCAGAGAAGGTGTTGCAGGGTTCTGTGCAACTCCTGGCACCGTGTGCCCCTTATCTAAAGGACAAAGGAATAATACTTGTGCCAGGTGGCACCATTCTTACCTAGGAACTGTATTTTTAACACTTGTATGCACAGGCAGAACTTT
Source organism: Passer montanus (assembly GCF_014805655.1). Taxonomy (NCBI): domain Eukaryota; kingdom Metazoa; phylum Chordata; class Aves; order Passeriformes; family Passeridae; genus Passer; species Passer montanus. The sequence continues at coordinate 14,287,091 of NW_024366703.1, forward strand.
TCCATGACTACGTGGCAAAAATAGAATTGTTCCCACTTGAACCATGATAAGGCAGGTAACAATCCATTACACTTTGGGGAGTGCAGGCAGTGTCACTCTGTAGGTGAGCTGTGGTCTCCCTTCATGCCAAAGTAAATGTAAATTAGAAGAAACAGCTTGTTCACACAGATCACATTACTTAATTACAGGCAAAAAGAAAAATGCTGTATCTTAAATATGGTGCAGAAGCTGTTGGTTTGATTATTTTTATTTTTCTTTTTTGGTTTCACAGACAGGAAAGTCAGGCATGGGATGGGGAAGAGACTTGTCTGACATTACTCAGTAGGCCAGGTAGCACAAAAGTGTGTTTTTAATGGCTGATGGCAAAGCCTTATAAGTAATAAAAGGGGTGCAATGTAGCAAGTGCTTTTATAGTGTTGAAAAATTGCTCTTTAAGGAAGTGAAGTCAGAAAACTGCTGTGTACAAAATGAAATTTTAGATGAAAATTTGAAGCCTCATTGTAAACTGAAATTCACAGCCTACTCTTCAACCATTATCTGCTTATTCTCTTTTTTTTTTAACGAGGCATTGTTTTGCTAATTTTTGAGGCTTGTGCTTTCTGATGTATTTCAGATTCCTGGGTCATAACTAATAGGAAAGCAACAGTTTGACCACCTGCCTCTTAGGTAATGAGGCAGTGAACAGAAATCACTGAATAAAGTGTCATTCTCATCCCCCTTGGCAAGGATATTGGTTAGCACTCCGAAGGGCTTTTCTCTAACCCATCCACTGAAGCTGGTGGGGTTGCTCTTGGAGAGCACTCTGCTCCTCAGAGCAGTTATTGTTTCCTTCTCAGACATGTTCAGTTTGGCCCATGGGGTGATTTCAGTGCCAGCTTCCACTCATGGGCACACAGGGCAGGTGTTGTCATGTCTGCACCAAGGCATTTTAGCTGGAGAAAGAATTCTCCTAGTGATTAAAGCAGGACAGGTTTTGTTCCTGGAACAAGACTGATCTGCAAGATAGCCGACATACTTGCTCCAGTGAGGCTCTCTGTTCTGAAAAGCTTAGGATTAGTTTTCTCCTTCAGTTTTTAATGGTGTTTATTTATTTCTAATGGCATCAGTTAGGGCAAATGTTCATGTAATGCTTGTATAATACAACTCGATAATTACAAGAGAGAACAAAAGGCCTGTTTGCCTACACATGTGTATGTTGGGAAATAAAACTCAGCATTCAGCAAGTAGAACATCAAAAGCAGCCTGGCCTGTAATTGGGTTACATGATGCGACTGACACCAAGTCCTACTGAGACAGCTCATGCAGCTGAGCTTATTCATGGTTTCCTTCAGTCATTAGCTAATGATATCTTGCTCAAATGCCTATGTGCTCAGCCTATATATTTAAGCACAAATTGTGAGTAAAAGGGTGAGAATGCAAATGTCTGCAGCAGCTGAGGCAGGGCTGGCAGAAGTTTGGAGTCAGCACTGAGAGTAAATCACTGGGTACCTTGGAACCCGTGTACTTCTCTGGGAAGTGTTAGTAAAACCCAGCTCATGCTGATGCTGTGCTATTTATATGTTCAAACACACAGCAGACATGAGGAGCTTCTCAGAAATACTTGGGATATGTTGATTTCTATTGGTAGCAAAGGTAGTGTAGTACTTTTGTAGTTCATGCAACAGAGAAGGAAAGAAGGTCTGGCCAGAAGTAAAATGGATGTGGAATCTAACTCCACTGGTTAAAATTTTGCCTATGACAAAAATTGTTTTCTTTAATAAATAAATAGTTACTTCATTCGTGGATATGGAATCTAACTCCACTGGTTAAATTTTTGCCTTTCTATGACAAAAATTGTGTTTTCTTTAATAAATAAATAGTTACTTCATTCTTATTTTGAATAATGAATACCACTGGCTTTTTTAGTTATTCATGGCAGTTTCAGGTTTGAGCAAGTGTGTGAACAGAACTTGGTTGTGATATCACTCGCTTTGGTTATATTGCTGTATTTGATTGTGAAAGAACAGAATCATGCTATTCCCTTCTTCCTGAATAGAGAGGATTTGGGCTTCAAATTATGAAAGGTGTGTTCTCAAGTAAGATTTTGTCAAGTACTGGTATTTTCTCAGTCATTTGAGCAACCGTAATTGTTTGTGTGGTACTCCATAGCAGCAGCTTACAAGTTCTGAACACACTGGAGTCATGGTCTGTCTGTTTGCATACAGAGAAGTTGTTTGATCTCTTGGCAGTGTCGGTAAATTTTGTTTTCCCCTTGCTAGATAATATTTATGAACAGGTACAATTTAAATACTTGCACTGCTGCTCTGCAAGAGCTGCAGGGGTGCTACATGTGTGAATAACATGTGCTTTAGAGACTGAATTGACTGTACTGCAAAATACAGATTAAGAAAAATGCAAGAGTGCAATGGCAGCAAAGGAGGTTTTTAGACTTTATTCTGTAGATCATTTCAGTGTTGAAGGAATGACAAATGTATTATGTAAGGAGTCTCAAAAGGGAGATTCTGAATTTAACACAACTATTCAAGTAATTTAACATGAATACAGACTATTTTGACAAATATAATTTGAACAGCAGAGCTGTCTTGGAAAACTCCAGTGGCAATTTGCTGGCATCAGCAGTGACTGAATTTGCAGGTTTCTGTGTTTGGGTTTGGAATAGCACTTGGGCAGACTCAGGGCACACTAGGAGTTGTTATCCATTATCCACTCCAGACAGCACAGCTGTACTGGGAACCCTGGTGCAAGGCGGTGCTTTTGCTCTTGCTGTCACTTTTTTCATTCCAGTGGCTCATGGCTTAAAGTCACTTACAAATGGCAGCAAGTTGGAGGATTTTAGTGTCAGTTCTGACAGTGCCCTTCCCATGGGAAGCCAGCAGTAGGATGTGGGGGTATGAAGTGTTTTTTCCAGTTGCACAACTCGTGCTGGCTGCACCTTTATTTATCCTGGTGATGGCCTCACAACAGAAACGCTTGTCCCGAGAGCTGTGAGCACTGTCCCTGCTCCTGAGCAGATCTTCAGGCACAGCTCCACTGTCCCTCCTGGGCCAAACCTCTCATTTGCCTGGATGTGATGGCTTACCTCAGCACCTCCTCAAGTGCTGGATCAGGTTTGAGTTCCTGCGGGTATTTCAGGCTACCTGAAATGTCAACTAAAACTGTCGTGAACACTTCTGAGCTGCTCAAGGCAGTTTTTGCATTTTTGTGCTCCCTCCTTTTGAGGGATTCTCTCTCTTCAAGGTAAATTGAGTGTGTGGTCACAACTGAGACTGCTGATAGTCAGTCCTGGTACTTACTGAAAATTACTTGATACTCTGCTGCTTTGTAACTACTCTCAATTTTAAGGAACTTCTTAGTTTCCTTAGATGAGGGCAGGAGAAATTTGCTTCAGTTGGTTTTAATGCAGAAACCTGAGTTGGGTTCCTGGTTTTTTTAATACTTAAACCAGGAAGGATGATGGACTAAGATTTGTCATTCATTTGTTGGTCATTCTCTTTGTGCAGATTTGAATTTAATGTGAGCTCTGGACTTTCTCCAGGTAACAGGTTTGTTAATGAAAAAAGAACTGTATGTGATGGAAGGCAAATAAAACCCAAAATGGCTACTTTACGTTGTGCTGGCTGTTCTGTGGAATTAAAGCATTAGGAGGGAATCTGTGACTTTCTTTAATGTAGTGTGAAGATGAGTTTTCCATAGCTTGATTCCATTCCTCCCCATTGGCACACTGTCCCCAGGCACACCTGAGCTTTTCCTGAAGTCTTCCAGAACCTGTTTGCCCAGGCTGGAAACTCAGGCTCTCCTGCACCGGGCAGAGCTGCTTTGGCCAGAAGTTTGGAGACAGGGACAATGGGATCTGCACTTGCTGCTGTGTTAGATTCTCACTAAACACAGACCAGAACCCAGGGCCTCCTCGGTGGGGTCATTCCCCAGAGATGGGACTTTCAGAATTACCTGGATTGTTCCTATTTGTGATTGTAGCACATGGGAAGAAAAGAAACAGGGAAGAAAGAATGTTCAAGATGTGGTGATACAAACTGGCTAATGTAGGCAACTGTTTGCAGAGTTAAGTGGTAATTAAGTGTTGAAGGGGACAGTGTAGATCAGGAAGTGCAGTTGTGATGAGAGCACCTTTCCTAAACCTGATCTGTGCCTTGGGGCCACTGATGGTGGGAAAAACAAGGACGCTGCATTTGCTCTGTCACTGAGGGCTGTTCCAGTATGACTGCACAGGTGAGGCCTCTGTGGTTAAGCCTGACTACAGGGGAAAAAAGCCTGCAACAAAGGACCAGTTTGAAATATTAACTTTCCTAAGGTGCAGCACAAGATCTGAAGCTGTAAGAATACATGAGAAATCATGGGAGTATAGCCTATTAAAAAATAGGGAACAACAAAACAAAAACACCTTCAGTATTGACAGAAGCTTGACTTAATTTCTAAGCTGGATGCTTTGAAAAAGCAGTCCAACCTGATTTTTTGCCTTTGGTTTTGGGCTGCCTCTTTTGTATTTCCTAGCAGGGCTTAAGTTGCAGTGGCAGATTTCTCAGATGGCTGAAAAGGTTCAAAACAAGGGCAGCCCCACGGGTCTGAACATGAAGACAGGGGAGGGGAAGCCCATGCATGGCTGGGCTCTTTGGGGGGGGTTCATGGAGGGTGTGGGGAGTGGGACACTGCCCATGTGGAATGATTTATCAGAAAACTGGAGGTCTTATCCCCAAATGGTGCAGACCCCAAGACATCTATTCCCTTTGGGCAGTTCTGTACCCCCAGGTGGGGCAGAGCAGCTTTGGCTGAGCACCTTCTCATGCCAGAGCACCTGTAGGTGCTGCAGGCCCACCCAGCTCCTAAACCCTTCCCGCAGAGCGGCTGGAAGTGAGGGAATCTCCTTTTTATAGTGGCAGGAGCCGTGGCTGTAGGTGGGGTGGCCGCTCGGGTTACCGCGGCGGGGACGCTGGGGCAGCTGGCGCGCGCAGAATGCCCGGAGTCAGCGCGCACCAAGGTGCTGCTTCCCGCTGGGATCCATCGGCTGCCCTCCCAGCCCAGCTCTGACACACGCTTGGCTGCAGCACGGCCTCGCATTGTTGTCAGCTGAGCACACCTCGGATTTATTATTTTTTTAATTTTCCGCCCAATGCAATTTGTAGTTTGCAGTTTCCCTGCGGATCCCAGTCAAGCTGCAGGGCCAGGGTTGTGCTGGTGGAAGGTGAAGGAGCAGGTGTGTATTGGTGTGTGTGGGGTTCTGAAAGCCCCCGAGAGCCTGTGTGGCGCAGAGGAAAGTGGCTTCCTGGTAGGGTGAATTTAAAATGACTCATCTGTGGATCCCGGTGCTGCAGACGTTGGCATGAGATCATCCTCGTTCTGCAGCTGGGAAAGCCAACTTCACATTGCTTCTCTCTGCGAACTTTCTAGGCCTGGCTCTCCTCTGTGCCTCTTCTAGAATTCTTCCTTTGTGGAGGATTTTTTTTTTTTTTTTTAATGAGTAAAAGGAAATGGAACAGTGGGGCTCAGACTTTGAACTTGTTCCTTTCAATGTTTGTCTTCATTAGTTTACACAAAAAACAGCCTCAATTCTCTGCAGTTTTACTGCTAAGAATTCTCAGCTATCACTTTTTAAGATGATACTATCATATAGTAAGAACACTGATAATCTGGTTGGTAAAATAGTGAATTCCTGATGAATTAGTATGTCAGTGTGTACAGGAGCAACGTGAAATATCTTTGCAGCTTAAACACCCCTTTAAAAATAGGGTTTCCAACACTTGCACCATATGTCCCCTTATTAAATTCTCCTCTTACTGAATAATGACATTACCCTCTGAATGACAGAGGTGCTTGTTACATGATCTGACTTAGAGATACATCTGGAACTTGGCCCTCGCAGGGTCTCAAAATAGAATGACCGATGCAGGAAGAACTTACTAGAGGACTTGTGAGGGCTCTTAGCACAAACCACTTCCACCCTTGCCAGAGCTTTGACATTGTCCAGTGAGTGTACTCAGCCAACACGGGGATTTTTAAATCTTGCTTTTCAGTGTTTTCATCTTTAAGCTATCCTGTTTTCCCTTTCCCTCTCCCTCAATAGTTACTGAACCAGATCCTCCTTAGCTGGGAGTGAACACATTTTCAGTGTGCAGTGTCAGTATCTCTTCAAATGGCCAGTAGGAAGAACGGTACCATCAAAATCTGTGCTTCTGTTGGGATTAGTCTTCATTGCAAGTGTCTTTTCAGAGGTAGCACAGATGTGTTCTGACAGGTGCTGAGGAGATGTCTTTGGTCCCATTGGTACTTTTTTGAATTGGGTGAGCTCTCTCTGTAGAGGGTGGGCTTGTGGCTAAGTGCTAGTGATGATAAATAAGAAATCCAGGTGAAATTAGGCAGGTATTTCAAAGAACAAGTGAATGCTTATGAGAAGCCCCACACATAAGCAGGTTTTTTATCTTCCTCCCCTTGCCTGCAGTGTTGTCACCTGCCGCTGGCTGCCCTGCGCAGGCCTGAGAGGCCCTGAGCTCCTCACGCACACCTGACGCTGCTTTTAGGGCAGACCTTTAGGGCAGCTTTCTCTTACCCTATTTACTGAGCTACCAACAAGCTCTCTGTGCTCTTTTCCCCTGCAGGAAGGCCAGGCCTCAGCAAATGGCCCGTCTCGAGACAGCCCCAAGCAGCCGGCGGCCCGAGAAGGACACGTGGGCTACCCCAAGCTGCGCGCGGGCTACATCCCCATCCCCGTCATCCACGAGGGCATCGACGGCCGGCAGCAGCACCCCTGCTTCTCCTCCCCGCAGCCAGGCCTGCAGAGGTACAAGACAGAGGCCGTGCCGGCCCCGGGGCAGGCTCAGGCACCCCTCAGGGGGAGCTATGGTGGCCCCGAGTCGCCGGCGAGGGGCCCGGCAGAAGCTGATAAACAATGTGGACAGACACCGGCAGCTGCGGCGGCGCCGGCCACGCACGGACCCGAGGTGAGCGTCGGCTCTGCTTGCAGTGGGCTTTGCAGCATTTATGGCCTGAATGTCACACACAGGGAGCTTAGAAAGCCCAGCTCGCCACAGGATTGTGTTTTTCCCCAGCGCTCGCAGGGTACTGAAAGTGCACAGTCATGGCAGCATGAATATGGATGGGTTTTTTTTCCTGGCGTCACCCGCTTCTGTTCTGGAATGATTCTGCGGAGAGAAATGCAGAGCTGAGCAGGCCCTGTGGCAGGGGAGGGTTTTTTTTAGGGTTTGTACAGGTTCTCCTACAAGTGGAGAATGCAGACAAACCTCTTGTGTTCTACACCGTGACTCAAACTGGGTGAACAAAGTGGGAGAGACAAGTGTCCAGTCAGCTAACAACCCAGGCCACTTCAGAAGATATTTTCTTCCTAATTGCAAATTGTATGAAATGGATTTACATATATACAGATTTAAAAGTGAGTTGTAAAGTATTTTTGTCCTTCAGTGGCATGTGAAAAAAATTTCAGACTATGGACTTTGAAAAAAATGTCACCCTGCTTGTTTTATGTTTCAGAAGGTGGGATTTTTGGCCTGCTCTTTGTAGAGAATTAGCAAATTGGTATTTTTGTAATATATGGAAATAAAAGCCTCATTTTTATTCAAAGTAAGATGAGCAGGAAATTCAGCCTTCACCAAGTTGAAAACATATCAGGTCTGTAATTCAACAGTGGTGGCATCTTCTCTGAAACCCATTTGAAGAATGTAATTAAAATCCTGTTGGCAGGTTTCTCAGCTGTCTTGACTAACCACTGCCTGTCTGAGACAACAAGCTCAGCTTTTCCTTCCCCCAGCAGTGTACAGCTTTGCAGTGGCTTTTGGAATGTGTCTTCTGTACCATTTAATGGAGATAGCCAGGGAGGGAGAGCCTCAGAACTTGCTGTTACACGCTCAGGCAGTGCAGTGTGGGTGCCAAGTGACCAGAGCTGTGCTGGGGACCCTACCCTGCACATCAGTAGTGCCACTGATGGGTGCTGTAATGCAAACCATTTTTTATTTGTCCAAGGTTCCTGCTCCTGCTGAGCAGTTGATCAGCACCAGAAGAGGAGTTTTGTTCCCTTTCTCTCCTGTAATGCCTGCTCTCTCCTCTCACAGCTCCAGTCTGGCCTTTCACAGGAGAGGGGGCAAATGGGAATTGGCCACATCTGCATCACTAAATTAATGACGTTCTCTAAGAAACCCCAACAAAACATACAAAATCCGTTTGTGTGGCCAGGATCAGAATTCAGTGCTGTGTGCTCTTAGGGGTTTGGGTTTGTCTCCAGCACGTAATTTGTTTGCTTAGCTTTAGTTTATCTCAAATTTAACAGGTTTAGACAGGAACAGCTGTGCAAAAGCAGCAAACATTCTGACTGAGCATCCACTCCCTGCTCATTTCAGGGCTGGGAATGCTGTAGCTCAGGTTCCTGCTTGTTATAATGATGCTCTCACAACTTATGTGGTTTGTCTAGTGAGGCTCTTGGCCAGAAAATCAGGGAAATGGAATCCTTCCATGCCGGAAACATGAGTTCAGTTTCTATGATGATTGCCCCCTTTTCTCTTTAGAAATGGAAAGTATTGTGAACACACAATGGTTAACATTTAATAATGGATTTTTGTTTTCATAGCAGCCTCAACCTCCTGGAGCATCTGACCCTCCAACAGCTTCCCCTCAGACCTCTGGCAGACCCAACGCGGGGAGCCACGCGCTGCCTCGCGGTTACATCCCAATCCCCGTGATCCATGAAAACATGCCACGCCAGCCAGCACAAGCCTACCACCAGGCACAGAAGACCCACTACCCTGCCCAGCAGAGCGAGTTCCAAGCCCACCAGCCGGTGTTCCACAAGATCCAGCCGGAGGAGCGGGAGCCCAAGGCGGCGCGAGCGCAGTCTCCGTTCCGGGTGGCTCAGAGAGGCTCCTCCAGTCGGGAGAGCTCCCCGGCCAGAGTGAGCACCCAGGTGCAGCCCCCAGCTCCCATCCGAGTGCAGACAGTAGTAGACAGACCCCAGGTATGTAGAATGGGGAAGTGATTCACCTGCCAGGGACCTGAGCGTGGCTAGAGCTGTAAAATGAGCTTGTACTAACGCATACATGAAAGCACCTAAAGCAGTCTCCACTGCTGGATTTAAACAGGCTGGGAGATCCTGAGATAAGCAGCAAGTTGCCTTTCCACCTGTCAGGACTGTGGTGGGTCACTGAAATATGATTTAACACACGATTTAATCTTCTCTTGTCAGAGTATAATTTGGTGTAATTACACTGAGGTCACTGATGTTGCATTATGTTTATGAGACAAAAACCAGGTCTGTGGGATTTGTGACATCTATGTAAATATACTTCACTGATGTCTCAGAACCATTTAGGGGATAGCATCAAATGCACAAAGTAATCTTTGCTATGAAGAAAGAGGATAAGCAAAATCCAGAGCTTTTTATTCTTGTGACTTGAAGCATGTTCAGGTCATAGAACCTGCTGCTCATTGAACATTTTTTCCATGCCAGAATTCTTACTAAAACTACAATTAAAAGGCTACTGGGAGTTAAGAAAACTGTGAGTGTGTGGAAGGGGACATGTGCAGAAACAAGCCTTGATTTCCTCTCTGGAGATTTTTTCACATTAAAAATGACAGAAGCAGAATTAGGTTATTTGTTTTGAAAGCCCAGGCTAGGACAAAACGAGGAAGACTCAAAATTTAATGGCATATTCTAGGTAGTGGTAATTTGTTTTTGTGGGTGAGAGTTTTCACTCCCTAATCAAATTTTATGTTTAACAGGTAAAGCAGTAACAGATTTGTAGTGTAGGCCATTTACATACTTGGTTTCAATAAAATACAGATATATTACTATTTAAATCCATGAGAGCTGGATTTAGTATCTTTCAAAATCAATGTTTATGTGCCCAAGTAACTAAAGGGGGTGCCAGGGGGAGGAAAATGCAGATCTCCCAAATTTCAGTTTTCTGCTAAGACTTCAAAACTAATCTCAATTTCAAGAGATTTCTGATTTGATGATTTAAAAGTGGAGTAATCCCAAGGATAGTCTCTAATCGCTGCAGTGTAATAAGATTGACACAGTAACCTCTGCATGTAAATAGGTTAAAGACTAAAACTAAGCACTAACCAAAAAAGGAATGTCCTGGAAACAGGAATGGGATGAGAATAGCCCAAAGTGTGGTTAAAACTTAACAAAGTAGTTGTCTTTTCAAGAAAGATGACCCCTTAATTAGTGAAATGGGATGAAATGTTTCCTCAGCAAGAAATCTCACTGATTTAAGCTAGGTGAAGGCTTTGCTCAGAGGTCCTGTCTTTTAAACCTGTCTGTGGGGCTAATTTTATTGAGCATGAGCAGGATTTGGTAGGTTGAAATTTAATGTTTGAGTGAGTTGATCAGTGACTATAATAACTGTTCAGCACAGTGCTATTTTTCAGTTTAAAACAGTAAAATTCAGCAACTGCCAGGGAAGATTAAACATCTCGTGTATGTGAAATTGCACTGCTAGGAGTACAGAAAATTAGATGTTAGATTACTTGTTCTTTAGAGGGAAATCAGGAGCATTGTGTCTCAACACAAAACTTGCCTTGCTCACCAGGTTTCTCAGCAACAAGTCCCAGCTCAGGAGCCTCCAAGACCAGCCCCTCCTCCTGAAGTCAAGCCTGACAACAAGGCAGCCCCACCGCCTGAAATGGAGGCACCCTCCACATATATCCCAATCCAGGTCACCCACCAAGAGCCAGATCCTAAACCACAGCCCCAGAAGCCTCCAGCCATGGCAGAGAAAGCTGATAAAAAGGCTCCTTCCCCTGCTAAGGCTGCTCCTCCCCAGGAAAGGCCTCCTCCTGAAGAAGCGGCGCCGCCGAAGACGATGGAAACGGGAGAACCTCAAAAGCATCCTGGTGTTTTGAAAGTGGAAGCAATTCTGGAGAAAGTACAAATGCTTGAGCAGGCAGTCAACTCCTTTGAAGGCAAGAAAACTGACAAAAAGTACTTGATGATTGAAGAGTATTTGACCAAAGAGTTGCTAGCCCTAGACTCAGTGGACCCTGAGGGTCGTGCGGATGTGCGCCAGGCCAGGAGAGATGGTGTAAGGAAGGTCCAGACCATTTTGGAAAAACTTGAACAGAAAGCAGAAGATGTCCCAGAACCTGTTCAAGTTGATGGACTTCAGCCAAATTTGCCAGAGCCTAAGCCACCACAGGAAATCATGGAAATTGAACCTGTGGAAGTCAAGAGCAAGGGAGATACCAATAATAAAAATGCTCAAGAGGAAACCAAAATGGAAAGACATCAGCCTGAAACCAAGGAAGAAGTGTTTACCAATCTCGCCACCACGACAAACACATCCAGTAACCCAACTGAACCATAGCCACGTGCTGAAATCAAAACCTCTCAGACTTTATAACTTAAAGTGTGTTTAAGTGAATTTTAAGTTGCATGCATTTCCGGAGCTCTTTTCAACTGGTTTTAATCAACATAGCAGCTTGGGACACAGTAAACACTTTGTGGGGAAAGGAGGGAGCTAGAAAGAAAGTGATGCATTTATCCTTTATTCTTACACTATGTAAAAGACATGTTTCAAAAATAAACCCTGTACATTAATTGCTTTTAGATAAGCTGAATGGAAAAGAAAAATGACTTCAGGGTTAATATTGATGCGTGTTGTTTAAGGTGTATTCTTTTGCAGGTGATTTTTGTAAAATCAGTGGCCTGCATTGTCAGAATACCAGTCCTCCTACAAGTATAGCCACTCTTAACAGTAATGTTTTTACTTTTAATGTTCACAGTTGGGCACTTTAATGATGGATAGAAAGTGTGCAAGAAACTGTAGGGATATTTATATGTGTGCAGGACTTCAATGCTATATTTTAAGAGGGAAATAAAATAATATGGAAGCCTAATTTAGTCTTGTGATTTTATAATCTGGAACTGTAAAGGCAGTAATTGGTTTTAAATACACTATTCTGAACACAGACTTGTTAGTGCAGCATTATAGTTGAAGTCTGACAGCTGTTTTCTCATCAAGGCAAAAACATGCCTTTCTCTGTTCATGTCCTCCCTTCTGATGTTGTTGCTGTGTCATATCTATGGATTGAGAAAGGAACTTGGCTGAGCATTTCTGCCCCCTCGTCCTGGAAGTCACCATTTAATAGAAATGTCTTATAACCTTGAGATCTGTGGTTGTCTTACAGAAATTTCCAGATCTTAACTTCTCCTGCAAAGTCACTATTGTTTTATTAACAGTTATGACATTTTGTATGCAGAAGTACACTTTTTTTTGTATTTAGAAATACATTTTGTATTCATAGCATCAGTAGGATTCCTCTCACTTTGTGAACAGTTTTAAGCAATGCTTTGTAAAAGGAGGTTAACAATTTGCACTTAAGCAAGAGAGATAAACCATTTTTCTGCTACACCCATGTGAAATGAAAGCAGCAGAGTCAGTGCAGGGGAGGAAGGGGTCCTAACTGAAATCCAGAAGTTAACACTTGACTTGTTAATTTTAGAAATGCAAATTTTCTTTCACCTGATAGCATATTTGCAGCATAGAACCCCAAATTTATGAATGCCCAAACAAATCTGCTCAAGGCAATTGATCACTTACTGAACTACACTTAGAATCATGGGAGTGCATTTGAAATAAGGTTTAAGCCCATCTGAAAATCTCTTCTTTTCAAGAGGCAGGTTGAGAATAGTCACTGAGAACTGTCACTCTTTATTTTAAAATAACAATACAGCATGTAAATTATACTGCAATATGTGTAGCATTTGGGCTGTGAACTGTCTGCTTAGTTGTAGGTGGAAGGTTGATGCTTCTTTTTGTTTCATTTTCATAGTCAACAGCACGGTGTGAGAATACACAATGTCTTGTAACCTTCTGGCTGCTCCAGCTTTGGGAGCAGCATTTGAGGCATTCTAGAAGAAGAGGTGTGAAAGTTCAGCTGCCTGCATAATTCCTGCATGAACTCACTTCAGTGGCACATTGCTCATGCAGGGTTACATTTCAGCTGAGGACACAAATCTGACATCATGTAACAAAAATACTTAAATTGAGGAAAATCAGCTGTGGATTTTTAGAACTGAGCTCTCTAACCAAAGTCTGTGGGAGGTATAAGGCCCTATCTTTTAGTGGTTTCTCTTAGTAGACCACTAAAATAATCCAGATGAAAACCACCTCATTAACTGAGGTGGCACAGTGGAAATTAGGATTATATCTTAAAGATGTAGTATTTACAGGGAGCTAAACAGGTGCTAGATTTCTAATACATGTCATCTGCTGTTAATGGGGCCTGATTCATGTTGCATTATGCAGTGTTGGTCAGAGTAGGTGGAGTCAAACTGAATTACAGCTGATGGGGTTCTTTGAGAAGCAGAGCTGGAGGCAGAGCTGCACTCTGCCAAGTGCTGCTTTAGAAGTTGATTCTTAAAGTCGGTCCTACTACTGCAGAGTTAGGTACAACTCAAAACAAAGTGAGGTTTCGTGATGTGGCCTAATAAGGGAAAGTACATTTGGCTGCCCTGGAGCTGCCTAGCTGGAGACTGGTGCTCTGAGTCATAGGCTCCCTTTGTTTCCTCTTGCTCAAGACTAAACTGCGCCCAGTCCAGTTTATGTGTCTGGACACATCAGCATAGCTACAAATCCTGCATATGGGCTGGGAGGAGGGAGTGGCCAAGGAGGAAGCAGCTGAAGATTCCCACCCATTCCCTGTGAGCTCCTGACCTACTCTGTGCAGAGCCTGTTTGCTGCCTTGACTCGGTACCAGCGATGTGTGGAGCTGGCAGGGGAGGAAGGGGATTCCTCCTTCTCTTGCCTTTCTGCAGGATGGTGGTACCTGCTCTGTGCTTTGACCCTGGCTGTCAGCTGGAAACTTGGCTTTGAAACTCATGTTGAGAGCACTTAGGAGTTCAAAGCCATAAGAATTATGTTACATTAATTCTCAAATACAGCTGTGCACAACAAACAGCAGCTGTGCTGTTCAATGCAAGGTTTTCAAATGCACTGTGCATTTGCAGCAGCCATTTCAAAAAATTGAACAAATGTCAAGCAATGCAATTTATTCAAAAGCAAACGATCCCCTGTCAGTGAAAGGCACTGATTCAGCTCATTTGAAAGTAGCAGGAGGGATATGAAAAACCTGTACATGGAACCACAGTAAAAGCTTAGGCTATTTTCTGATTGCACTATCTTGTCCAGCTAGTGCTATTTTAAATGCCAGTAGTGGCCTGTTCTCTATATTTAAACCCTCACAGCAGCAAGGCATTGTGTTTCCTGTAAATATAGCACTTTGACTATTTATTTACAGACTGCCAAGCCATGCCATGCCCCGAGGAAGGGGCAGCAGTTCCATTGCCCCCAGGAGCAGGGTGAGACAGGAGCTGGTGTCCAATTCCTCTCCAGAGGGAGGGACAAACCCTTTATCTGGGATCTGTTTTGCTTTCAGCTTGATGTTGGCTCAGCTGTGTTTGCAGGCAAGGTGGGGAAGGAAAGGGGTACAAATGACACTCCACCCAGGAGGCAGGAAAGCAGCACAGCAATTTGTGGAGGCAGATTCTGCCCCTGCACCTCAGGTCAAGGTAAGTCAAGGAAAGCCCTGATCCAGTGTTCTCAGTGAGTGTATCTCTTTTAAAAATAATTATAATAAAAAAGTAGCTTCTGCTGGTTGGCACACAGCTGCTGAAGAGGACAAATCTCCATCAAGGTATACTTAAGAGAAAGTTTTAATTTGTTACATTTTCAGATCCCTCCTTAAATGTGCATGTCTTGATCTTTTTAAATACTCAGGTAATCAAATAGAAGGCACTATATCATGAACTCAAATAAAACGTACACAAATATGGGGGAAAATTGGCTTAGACTAAAGGCCTAGTAATAGGCAATAATTTCTGTCCTGTTGTGTCCAAGAAATAAAATGCAGATGTCCTAGAAACAAATCTTAGTGCTGTAAAAGTTGAATATCATAAAATTTTGGGTTTGTTACAAAAGCCAGCAGTAAAACAGTTTTTCTGACAGAAACAAATCCAGCCCTTCTGGGCCACTTGGGTAAAAGAGGCCTTCAGGAAAAACTGATCTGTGCTCAGCACTCACTGGGGAAGACAGATTGAAACCAGAAGTTAACCATACAAAATACCATTTCCTGGAGCCTTACTGTAGATATTAAAACTCCAAAGCCAAACTTCTCTGGGTAGATACAGTACTGCCATTAATGAAATGTGAATACAATCATTTTAGCATTTAGCAAGCAGTGGTTTTATTGGCACTTTCACCTATTTATGTGAAGTGGTGAGCCAAATGAACAAGCGTGTTTAAACTATTATTTTTTTAGATAAATCTTTTGCTTAAAGATAAATGGGTGACACTGAGATCCATTGGCCTGGCTGCACAAAGAAGCAGCCTTTAAGACTGGGTAATTTGGGTTCCTGAGCTCTGCCCAAGAACGCATCCATAGGATTGTGCAGGGATCAGTCCCTGTGCCCGTGAACAGGAGAGCCAAATGAACAAGCGTGTTTATTATTTTTTTAGATAAATCTTTTGCTTAAAGATAAATGGGTGACACTGAGATCCATTGGCCTGGCTGCACAAAGAAGCAGCCTTTAAGACTGGGTAATTTGGGTTCCTGAGCTCTGCCCAAGAACGCATCCATAGGATTGTGCAGGGATCAGTCCCTGTGCCCGTGAACCACGAGGGGACCGTGGATGGTGTGTAACACTAGAGACCAGTGTAACTGAATGCCAGCCCCTCTAATCCAGAGCAAGAGTTATTTTAAGATGGGCAAGAGGCTGCTTACAAAGCAGGGGAACACACCAATTCTCAAACACCTTTCTAGGATCTATAAATAAGTAACTTCAAAAGAATAAAGAGTCTAGTCAGTTGTTCCTGCTGATATTTCCACTCCAGAAGCTGGAAATCTGCATGAAGGAAGGAACAGGTCCAGCCAGCCTCTAGTTTCCATATGTCCCTGCACCAGCAAATTGCAGGGCAAGCAGAAGTGGAGAATCTCACATTAAATTTCAGACTGTAAGGAGAAAAGTACATTTGCCACATATATTTCAGAAAACAATTCCAAAGGGCACTGATCTGTAAGGACACACTTCATGTTTCAGAATTAAAAATGTAATCTGGATTTCTTCATCCCTGGTTCTTTACATTTGACATCTATTCAAGGACTGTGCAATGTTCTCTGACGTGTGCCACAACAAACACGGAAATCACTGACAGGGTTTGTACTAAAGGATGACATTGTTGGAAGTCTTGGGAAAAAGGCTGGAGATAGAACAGAGATGAAAATAATTAACTATTTCTAGTTAATTATTTCATTTGTAATGAAATATTGTGCCTATGTTAGGAATGAGGTGAGCAGGCAAGAAAATGTAACAAACTTTGAAATATTACTACTTATGTCTATTCAGTGGATAGATGATCTGTCTGCTGTTCATCTGACTTCACGAATATAAAATAATTTTTGAAAATGGGGGGTTACCTGATTTTTAAATCAGTAAAAGAAATACACTGAATTTAGCAACAATGGGATTATGATTTTAGCCTTTTTTTACTGCATTTCTGCAGCCCCTGACAGTGAACAGATGAGATTTGCAAAATCATCCACGTGGGTTACTTGAAGCCCTGATTTATTGCTCTTCATCATTTTGTGAACTTTGAGTTCTCATCCATTTCTGTCTTGTCAGGAAAGCTCCGCTCCTTCCATTTGCAGAAACTAGCAGTGTCTGGAATAATTCCCTTGCGCGTTTCCCACAGGGTTGGCAGGCAGATAATGTGTTTTTTTTTTCTGCAGCCCATACTGATCTGTGGCAAAGAATAGGAGTTGTCAGCACTCTGTCTTGCCACTCCAAGTGCAGAGCTCAGATTGTAAAATCTGTTAGTGAGAGCCACAATGTTTAACCCAGTGCGAGCTTTCCTATTGTATTTAAATCAGGATGAGATAGAAAGCAAGGAAAATCTAAAGCAGTTTTCCCCAGCAGCCACACATGCAGCAATTTTTACTCCCACAGGACAGATGGAATGATAACACACATCCCTAGCTGGGCATTTCAGTAGGTGTTGGTGAGTACTTGGTCCCCAGGACCTTCCCTCGTGTCACAATTAATGATGAGCTCCTGCCTCATCTCCATTCCTGCTCTCCCCAGCTGCCTTTCCACAACCTTTAAATGTTTTTTTCCCTTGACCTATTACCACATAGAAAAAAAGAGCAAGACAGAGCATGTAAAGGTTTATCTTATAAAATATAGACATTTTTGTCAAAAAAAGTGCTGGGAGTTCAACTCTAACCTCTCTCATCAATTAAAGGTGATCTTGACCTTGAGCCAATAATCTTAAAGGTTTATCAAAGTTCTGCATGACTGCATACCCAGTATAAAGCCAGCTCATAAGATGCAACATGCCTGGGAGCATGAAAACAAGGATCAAGGTAATTGTAAATCAGTCCAAATTGGACTTCTCTCCACCCAAGAGTGAAATCATCCAAGTTGCTTTAAAACTTTGGAAATTTGCACTATGGCAGATGGAAGCATCTGCTGGTGCTGAAAGTGCACTGAAGCACTACCAAATTTAAAATGGCCTTATTTGTTTCATTTGGTTCCTAAGGTTGTTAACTAGCACCCTGACAAAGATTAAATCTTGTACATCAGAGGTATCTTTTAAGTCTAAAGTGTAGTTACTTCAATATGCTACTCTGTGACAAATAAAAGTATCAGCACTGAAGTTTAGCTGTATGGATGTATTAGATTACACTGAATAAAGGATATAAGGTAGGCTTGGATAACAATATCATAAACAAATATTGCTGCCTAGAAACAGCAGGCATAGACACATTAAAATATTTAAGGTACCTTTAATATTAACTACCTAGCAACAAGTTCCTGATTACTTCAAGGAAAATAGGTGGAGAAAAAAAAACTACTGGAGAAGGCACCAATCATAGCAATTATTATTGTTATACCTTTTTTCTCCCCTCAGTAACAATTAGACACATAACTCTTGTTGTATAACACACAATTACCTGCTTAGGGAATCCTTGCCTTAAATAGTTTGTGCTTGACTACGCTAAGAAAGGGACATGGTTGTGAAATCAGAGGACGTGGATTTGACAGAGCTGAGAAGCTGCATGGCTGAGCTCTGGTTCTCCCATGCCTCGGATTTACAGTGTGAGCCCAGCAGCCCCTCTGTGTGCTCATTCCTGGTCTGGGATTGCAGTCAGAATCTGACATAGCCAGCTGTGGCACGGGAACCTGGGGCACCTCACAGGATGTCATTTGACAAGAGAACCAGGGCAGGGCAAGGGTCTTGATGCCTCAGGTTTGGCTTTTCTATTTTTCAGATTCTGTGCTGCTTTAGTGTGTGGGTCTGGGCTTCGTATGAGGGGATGGGGAGTTCTGCACAGAGCAGGGAGACAAAACAATTCCTGCTCCAGCTGGGCACCAAGGACAAATGATCCCAATCCCAGCCCAGGAGCACAAACCCCGTGGGCTGCAGAGAGAAAAACAAGCAGGGTGGGACTGCAGGGGCTGCAGTGGGATTGGACACTGAACTGCAATGTGCACATGGAGCAGAGCTGAGCCCAGGGAGAGACCCCGGCAGCGCTCGTGCATTTTGGGGCCATTTGGGTTCATCCTGGGGGCAGCCCTGGCTGGGCTCTGGTGCTGCCCAAGGTGCATCCATGGAGGAGATCCTTTGAATAAATCCCTGCTTTATTCTTTAGCTGTGTCCACCCTCTGTTCTAGGCCAGCATTCTCAAGGCATCAGTCTCTCCTCCTGGGATGCTGCTGATGTCACCTCACCCACCTGAGTGTCCCTGAGGGTCCCAGTGTGGCACAGCTGCCTCCCTGCAGCACCACCACACCTCCCAGGCACCAGAATTTCCTCCTGCCGTGCTGGAAAAGCGGAAGGACTGCCATGGAAAATGGTTTCCTGTAATAGTGAAGAGAACTTTCTCACCTTGCATGTGCCCACCGTGCTCCCCAGTGGTGTGGGCAGGCTCTGGGGGATTCTGCATTCCTTTTCAAATCCTATAAAAGGTGTCAGGTTTGCACTGGAGCCTTGGAGTCCTGCAGTTCAATTTTTAGCAAACATTGACATATCCAGCACTCTAACAGGGAATAATTTCAGATTTGGCTTCCAAGCTGGGTTTTGAGAACACTGCTTGCACATTACACTCTTGATATTCACATAAAAACAATAAATATTTCCAGTCTGGGATCTACATGAACATAATTACCTCAACACAGGCATTAGAGTTTGTTTCAATTTATAAACCCAAAAAAAGCCATTGGCTCATTTCTGCTCCTCTTTATTCCACAACCACAACTCTAAACCTCATTCCAAATCTCAAAATCACCCACAATCCTAATCCATCAATCTCAAAATAAATACAAGCCTGCAGATTCAGAAAGAACAAACCCAGAATTTTTCCAGCAGCTCTTCTGGAGTGAACACAAGCAGCAGCTCTTAATTTCCTGCAGCTTGAAACCGAGCACAACCTAACTGAGGGAAAGGATGGGAAACTGAAGTGGAAAAAGCACTGGGGGAAGGTGTGGTTTCAGATACCTTGCTCTCAGTGACACCTGCTTTTGAGATTAGTGAGCAGGTCAGCGCTGGTGTGATGGGCCTGGCTGTTCTACAGGAGAGAATGAATCAGCCAGCTGCAAAACCAGGCCCTGTATCAATGCTCACCCAGAAAGAGTTTGCAAATTTTACACACTCACTTGAATTTTTGGTTTTTATCAAATGAGGAATGTAGAATTGAGGCATATCTTTATTATTTGTGAGTGTGTATTGTACTTTCCTTTGATAAATCTGAAAAAAGTTATTTCTTTACCATTAGTGATGCTTTCTTGGTTTAAT
The DNA here is from genome assembly GCF_014805655.1 of Passer montanus. NCBI lineage: Eukaryota > Metazoa > Chordata > Aves > Passeriformes > Passeridae > Passer > Passer montanus. The sequence goes on from NW_024366703.1 coordinate 14,306,902, forward strand.
TAAAATTAAACACGCATTCTCAGATTTTTACAGAGAGGCTTCAAGCATTTATCTTTATAATTTATTCACATTTTATACCATCCAAGCTACACCACCAAGAAGGTGAAATTCTCTCAGTGTCACATGGTGATAGTTTTTCTTTTTGTCCCTCAGTTTTCCATTGGGAGCTCTGCATGAGCCTCCAGTAGTTGCTGGTGGAGCCTGATCCATTGCTGTAATCCCCTCCTGCTGCTTCTTTTCCTGTAACTCTCCTCTCAGGGGCAGGAGCTTTTTATGCTTACAGTTTCCCCTGTCCTCCCTGGTGGATTTTCTGTCTCAAGGACTGAACAGCCAAAGCTTCCTTTGCTTCCAGAAGCTGGAACAGAGCCTGAGAATATTTATATAAATGACAGAGCCAGAAAAGACTCAATTTTTGTATTAGCTCAGATGGACATTTCCAGTGTGAGTCAAGCAGGTCACCTGCAGAAGGCACATCTTGACAAAACAAAACCCCAAGAGCCTGTCAAATTCAAAATCTAAACTCCTGAAGTTCCTTGGGCTCGATCTGAGACACTTGTTCCTAACTAACGTGTTTTGTTACATGATGCTCTGCTAAAGGCCAAAATCCACTCAGCGGAAGAACCCAATTGTCAGTGACAATTAAGCATTCATCATACACATTTTGAGATGGTCTAATTAGGTCTAATATCTAATTCAGATTAGGTATTAGATGAAATTTTTTCACTTTCTGGGTTCTCAGGCACTGGGAATTGTTTTCCCACAGAGATGTGAGTCCCCACCCAAGGGCAGCCGGGTGTTGTGATTTGGGTTTTTGGGGGACAAGGGGCCTGGATGACCTTGAAGGTCTCTCCCAGCCTCCACAACTCAGCGATTCTGTGACTTAGAGCCACACCAGCAGTGACAAAGAGGTGACAAAGCCGCCCTGCCCCGGCCCCGAGGTCTGGCACCGGGCCGGCGCCATCACGGCTCCTCCGCTATGACGTCAGAGCGCCGTGACGTAGCGCGGGCGGCGGCCGGCAGGGGGCAGCAGCGCCCCGCGGGTGGCCCGAACCCGGCGGGATTGCGGGAAAAACGGCAGTGACGTCACAGCCAGGGATGGCGCTGAGCGGCGGTGTTTGTGTCGGTCCTGTGGCACATACACATCGGTTTGGGCTCAGCACATAAACATCAGTTTGGGCTCAGCACATACCAACATTTTGGGCTCAGGTGTTGCTCTCAGAGGTGCCCGAACCCTCCAAAACCTCAAACCTGAAAATAAGAGCAGGATTGAAGTAGTCTCAGTTATTTGCATCAGTTATTTTTCCTTATGCAGACTCGGAAGATGTACTGTGAGGAGCAGGAAGATGTAATGTTTCGGCCCTGCTTTTAAATGAAGTGCTGCCTCAAATGAAAGGTTAGGCTGACAATCTCCAGGGGTGCCTGCTGACCAGCGCTGGGATAGCTGCACTTTGATTTCTGAAAAACACATTTTGAGAGGGCAAGATATTAAAATCACAATCAACCTATTCAGTAAATATTTCTTTTGTTGAGGATGCTCTTGGTCAAAGCCAGGCAGGGTCAGAATTCATGTAAGCCAGTTTTTCCCTGAGGGGAGGTGATTGCATATCCCTTCAGAGTGACTTCTGTCACCAAGAAAAGCTGCCAAGGAGCCACAAACCTCTGACTCTAAGGATGGCTCCAATCTGTATGATTTGATAGCTGAGACAGCCTTCCCTTGAACAAACTGGGCTGGAAGAAGAGGGCATGTAAAGCATATATGAAAAATTGGTCTTTGCATGATGGATTAGTGTCCACATAAATTAATCCTATTGTCACAATTGTTGGGGTTTATTTTCCACCTGATTTCCATCTCAGGGAACTTTGCATGCTCCTGTGTGTACTTCTGTAGTCTTTTAATTACCTGATTCCAATGAAATACTCCATGGGCAGAGGTCATGTGCCCATTATTCCAGTTTACAAGTAGCACAGGGAATTATTTGAGTGTCAGTTATCCCAGTGGGGTTGATTCCCAGTGCTCCCCAAATCCTTTTCCTATAGGCATTATAAAACTGTGGCAGGACATATGTTTTTCATTTTATCATTCTGAAACTGAATCAAATATATTACACAAAACTGATATTTAAAATTACATCTGACTGAGAATCAATCCTGTGACCACGGCTGGTTTTGTTAGTATTAAATTGTGTTTGCATTTGGATGCTGTGTTTGATTAAGAATAGGACAGGAGCTCCTATTTTTAGGATTGTTAGCAAATTTAACTGGAGTTTGTATTTATTTTTTTCTCTGTAATTAACATTGCAGCTCAAGGCAAATCAAATCAGCCAAACAGAACAATTGCTTGTGTGCTGCACCAGCTGGTCTCAGAAAGCTCATTTCAAACTGGTTTAGTTGAGCAGGAAAGTTATTTGGGGACTTGTTCATGTTTGCTTTCTCATTTTTTGGGGTGGGTTTCTTGGCATATTCAGGGCTGCTTTTTCTGTAAAGAGGTAAATATGTCTGAGGGGGGAGAAATGCAATGTCAGCCTTCTTTTTCTCTTTTTCCCCCTTTTTCCTTCTACAGCTTACAACAGCTGCCTAGGAAAAAATAAAAAAGCATTGATAAATGCCACAGAAAGAAACAAAACTCTTATGAAGGAGGCTTTATTTTCTTAATTAAAAATGGAGAAGCTGTGGCCCAAACCTTCTGGTGAAGTATCTACAACCATAGGGAAGTGTTGGAATCCAGTGAAATGTGACAATTCTATCATTTCTCAGGTGGCTCTGGATGCCCAAGTTCAATTTGCACAATATTTCTAACGAGGCAGTGACCTCACAAGAGCTGCACACAGGACGTGACATGAAGCCCATTGTTCAGCAGGCTCAGAACCCAGCAGGAAGAGGCACAGAAAGCACAGAGGGTTGAGTAGGATGGGTGTTGCAATCTCTTGCAGCTGGCAAGTATTTGCAGTTCTGTGGGATTGCTACAGAAACTTCTACTGCTGCTTGACAGATTGGCAGAAACTTCTACTGCTGCTTGACAGATCCACGCCTGAGACAAGAAAGACAGGGAATGGGTGAAAAGAAGGTTAAAGAAATGTGGAAATGGGCAAAGAGACGGAGATTCATAAAAGTTAAGGGTGCAGCAAATCCTTGTAGGTTGTGAATAGGAAGAGATCACATTACCTCGTTCCTGTCTTGCCTAACCTGTTTTTAAACAACACCAGCAGGGGATAGTGCCCAGATAATGTCACTGAGCTGTCTATTCCCAGGCCTGTTTAGCCAAATGCTTTCTAACTCATTCCTTGTTTGTCTAACTCATTCTTCTGTGCTTATGCACAGTACTTGTAATTTCTGGAATAAGACTTAGGATTGTTTAGCCTCAGAATAAAAAGACTCACGGGGGAACCTTTTCAATGTGTGTAAATGCCTGAAGGGAGGAAGAAAAGAAGATGGGGCTCGACTCTTCTCATGAATGTCCTGTGAAGGGACAAGAGGAAATGGCTGCGAACTGAAATACAGGAAATTTCACTTAGAGTTAAGAATTTTTATTTTTCTGTGAAGGTGGTCAAACAGTGGCACAGATTGCCCAGAGTGGGGTGGAGTCACTGTTTCTGGAGATACCCAAACCCCTCTGGACATGAACCTGGACAGCCTTCTCCAGCTGATCCTGCTATGAGCAGAGGGCTTGAACCACAGGTACTTTTCAGCCTCCACCATTCTATGCTTCAGCAACACTGGGCAAAGAAACCAGTTGTTCTTGTCCTCTTTCCAGCAATTCTTGTGTGCTTCAAGACTGTTTTCCTGTTTCCAATGAGAAACTAGTCCAAAAATCGCTCTTCTTGAAATAATAAATCACAGCTTTGAAGGTTCAGATTACCCTTGATTTCCTTTGGCCTGTTTTCTATAGATAATTCTTAAAATGGTTGTACCAAAGTGAATGTGGAATTCCCACTGAGGTCTGACTCAGAGCAGAGTAAAAGGATTACTGCATAGGTCTTATGCATAATGCTCCTGTGTATTCATTGTAGTATAAATGGATTTCTTTTTCACTTTTTTGTTACTGGTTTCTCCATCAATTGATTATCTAGGATTATCCCAGAACTCCTGATTAACCAACTGTTCCTGAGCTTGTATTTACACAGATGATTATTACTCTTGAAAATTTTCCCTCTTGCCAGGCATTTCATTCATTCCAGGTAATTTATTCAGCTTGCCACAATGACCTCATGATGGAATCCTGATACACAGCAGGCTTTCTGACCCTTCTAGCCTGATGAGTTTCCTAAGCACACTTGTTATTCCATTATTTGGGCCATTGGCAAAGCTCCAGGATAGCACCAAACTAGTGTGTGAACTGTTAGTAACCACTCTCCAGGAGAAAATGCCCAAATGTTAGGACTGTGGAGGTGCCAGAAGTGGACCATATTTCCTTAGGTAGTTACAGGGAAATCACAAGGAGCAGGATCAAAAATCATATAAAGTGCAGGCACAACTATTGCCCAGGACTGCTGAACTGTCATAAGAAGAAAGGATGTTGATTCAATCAATGTTTATTATCTTAACTGTTCACACTTCATTGTCTTGCAGGTACATGCTTTAGGTTTTTTTTCTGTTCTTTTCATTTAAGAAAAGATCTAAAATTCTGTGACTCTTCCTACTTTCCCTTTGTTAGGATCAGGATGGTGGCACAGATTCCTCAATATACAGGAAGTTATAACTGCCCAGTGGTTTCACAGATGTTGGGAAACAACAGGAAATTAGAAACCTGAATACCTTTCCTACTTTCTGGGGCCTCATCCCCTGTCAGTTTTCAAAGGTCAGGTCTTACTTCTCCAAGCTGATCGTGTCTCCAGCTGGCCCTACCGGCCTGATGACCTAGTGTACCTCCTGCAACAACAACACCACATGCTTGTCATTGTCCCTTCAGTAATCACTCAGGGACAGCTCTATTTCCTCCTACATCCTATATGGTGTAATGGTGTATATGGCTTAATAAATAAAAGGGTGCCTTGCAATTCTTCGTGTATCTCTTCTCCCGAAGAGGCAATTGACCATTTATATGCAGTTTCTAGGATATTTTAAAATTTTGTTTAGGAATGCCTTTGACCTTATCTCAGAAACACCAGGTGAAGCTGAGTCATTTGTGTAGCTCCATACCTGCCAAAGTGTTACAGCCCTCTGATTTATCAGACATAGCTGGGGAGCCAGGGTAAAAACCCATTACAGAAATGCAGTATAGAAATTGTTCAGATAGATAGATGCTGTAATATAATTAAAATATCAAAGTGAAAAGCACATTGCCAAGTGTTTCTTGTGGCTCTTATTCCGCCTTTTTCCACACCAATCTTGCTTCTCACTGGCAGTCTCCCTCCACAAATACAGAACCTGACTGACTCCAACAAAAATACAGAACTTCCCTGATTTGTTTGAGGTATGACCATACATAAATCCTATTTTATTATTATTTCCATAAAAATAGAGTTTGCTTTCATTTATTGGCATATAAATACAAATATAAACTGTTGCCATGGCAATTTAAAACATTTTACACATATCAGTATAGTCAGGCTATAAGACTTTTGCATAGTAGGGAACAAATGTTACCTTTAGTCATAAATGTAAAAGTGTGGTGCAAAGAACCAGCTATGTGTTCAAGGACAAGGACTCACACTTTCTGATTTTCAATCCTCTTTTTCAGTCTCATGTCTGTCTTCTTTCCCTAGGTTTGACAATGACCTACATAGCATTGCACAAGAAAAGCAAAGCCAGCAATAAACACTTTTAGCCTGTATATAGCAATGATCATCTCTCCCAGTCACTCAAGTATAGAACATATAATCTCACAGGAAAATAAAGTTCTTTTAATCTTCTGGTTTCGTCCTTTGAGAGTCATAAGAATTCTAATTACCGGCACAGTACTTAACTGAGCATCAAGAGCTTGAGGATTGCCAGATCTGTACAGGACTTTTTTATCCACATGGCACAGATGAAGGAAAAGCTGATAAGTGTTTTTTGACCTAAATTGTTGCCTGGCAGCTAGAGATTCTGCTCTTGGGAGGAGAGAGTTGAGTGTCACTTTCTGAACTTCACACATCCCTACTCCTCTTAAACTGAGGTGTATCTGCAGTGTAAATGCAGCACCACGTAGAGGCTGAGGTTCTGAGGTTCTGTAAATATGAGTTCTCTTGGAGACCCATGGTATGTGTGTCAGTGAGGATTTTTATGGCTCCAAATCTCTGCCAGAGTAATTTCACTTACAGTGTTAAAAACAATCACCTCATCTGTGTTGGTGAATCTGTCTGAGACACAGCAAGGCATCCAGAAGAGCACTCTTACTGTTCCACCTCATGCCATTTGGGAAAGGTGATGGTCCCTGAAAAAGCTCCTTTGGATGACACTCTCTCATCCCAGGGCTCTGCTGTTCCATATGTGAGCGCATGAATTGAGTTCCTTAAGAGTTGCAACAGAAAACAGGAGATCGTCAGAACTGCCTCTGACAGGCTCCAGCTGCTGAGGGGTCTGTAGGACAAAACTAGATCTAATATTAAATAAAGAGCGTGCATAGTTCAGAAGCTGGATCCTCAGCAGCAGCTGTTCAGTTCTCCAAACCTTTTCCAATTCTATGGCACTGCCTCCTGACGTAGGCACGGTTGGCATTAACGTGTCCATACCATGGACATGATCTGATTCAGACTTGCACTGTCTGAGTGACACCAAGGTAAATCCTGACCCCACCAAATCAGGCTCCTTCTAAGGCTAGGTAAGTTTGTTCTGACTTCAGTTACTGTTTCATAAATAGTGTTTAATAGGTTATTGTGCATCTGCAAATGCAGTTGACAATATGCTGCACAAATGCTTGTGGCTATCCAGCGCAGGCATGGGACAGGAATAGAAACACACAGCTGGGAAGGAGGAAAGGATTATTTGAGCTGGCTTTAGCAGCATCCAGTATTGTTGCTGAACGTCACAGCGTGTCAGACCTTACTCTGCAAAGGTCCCTCTGGAACAACTTCTGGGGTGAGGAAAGGAGAGTTTGACCCCAAGTTAATTTGTGGCATGGGCATTTCCTGCAGCTGTACATGTGCTATTTTGAAAACATATTATTCTCAATATAGAGAATGGAGTGGTATAATATAAATATTTATGTTAAAACTTTATTAATCGAATGCAGTATAAAGTAATTTTCCATCACAACTCAGTAATGCTTAAATCCTGGAAGGCTGAGACCACTGCCTTCCAAGCTGATGAAAAATGCCTCATCATCTTATCCCTTAAACACCTCGTTCTGTTATTGACCTTGCCTTTTGTGATGGCTCCAAATGCCTGGAATCTGAGCAGACGTTGCTGGCTCTGCACACACCTCACACAGTGGGATCCTTATCAGAACTGGAGCTCCTGGGCATGACACGAATGTAAACAATGCATCATAATTCACAAATATTGTATAAATAATGAGTGCCAGGAGAACAAGGAGCAAGAGGAATGTGATTCAACCCCCACCACCACTTTTCCTGCATTTATTTCCACCACATATGACTGACAGATTTTTGCACTGAATAGCTAATACATTTCCTTTTCCTAGGGCAGCCAAACCCAGGGAAAAGTGACAAAAAGACGTGTATAACACTTCAGCACTTGGCAACTTCTGCTGTTCTTTGGGTGTCATTTGATGCTTGGCCTCCACAGTATATATATATATATATTCAATTGAATATATATATATTATATATATACACACATACATATAGTTACTTTTGCTGTTTTACTGTCTAATCTATGGGTACATCTTGTGGAAGAAGCTAGATTCAGTAGACATCAGTAACATTGCAAAGATGAGGATTTTTTTTGTTTCTATAATATCCAAATAGAAAAAAAAAAAAACCCTAGGGAAATTAAAGCAACTTCCAAGAAAGCTAATTGCAAAATTAATTCAAATTGGCTAAATGGTATCAAAACAAAAAACCTTTTAAAAATATTTTTTTCTAAAAGACTAATTCCAGTGATCCTGAAATTTTACTTTTTATCCTTTCTAAAGGCAGAATTTTCTTTTTGTAATGTGAGCTATTTTGCTCTTTAGAAAAACCCCAGCCAAAATGAAAAGTAAAGAAAGGGAGCTAAGTTATTCCAAAGGGTAATCAAACCATTAACTTCTTCAGACTGAGGAAAAGAGTGTAGAATCTGTTTTGAATGAGATGCAAATTTGATTGCAGTGGCCATGAAGAACAGCCTGCTGTTTACTTTGGAAAAATTACAAATTAAATGTGGCCTTGGTATAGCATAAACTGTATTTTAACTGAGGAAGGCAGCCCAACAACACAGTAAGGAATCTTTTTATGTGCACCGGCTTGGTAGTTGGCAAAGTGCAATTTGCAATTCTGGAATAAAACAATTGTAGGCAGTCAAAACATTCTCATTTGTTTTTGAAAATGGTCCCATTGATTTGCTCTTAAGAGCCAGTGCACCAGAGGGAAATCAATACACTGTCCACAAGCCATAGAGTATATTGCAGATATTAACCACGTACACGTTGCTTTGAAGGAAGAAGGTTGTTCTCTTCCCAGTGCTCACTGAAATAGAAATATTCCCATGGCAAGTAAGACATTTTCATGGTGAAGGAGGAAATACCAGAGTTCCTCTTCCTTTAGAGATAACTACAGCTGCCACAAAAAGCTTCTTCAGTGAAAAGAAAGCTAAAAATAAATTCAGGCAAAAATTCTTATGCAGAACTGTTTTCCCTGGGTTTTGAGAGTTTTCATTTTCTTGCCAAAAAGTTAATGTTCACGCCAGTAGTTTTGTATTTTTCTGTTATAAAACACAACACACAACTATTTTTCAGTAGTGCATTTACAGGCACCTCAGAAAATGTTCTAGTCCCAAACAAATCTCTTTTATCCACTATGTTGCCTGTCAGGAGACCCTTTTGTGTTACTCTTGTTCTGAGGAGGTTCCTTCTCAAAGCAGACTCTCCAGTCTCGGTTTGATGCATAGCAGACCATCTCTAAAAAGCACACAAAAGCTTTGTCAAAAACATATTTCAGAATATTCAGGAGGTTCTCTTAGTGGAGTTTCTTTCCTCATATTTCAGAAGAGGAAAGAAACCTCACTAACAGAACCTCCCTAAGCTCCAAAGGAACACAGAAGCACATGGAACACAAAGGGATGAATATAGAGAGGACAAAGCACAGGTGGGTTAAAAACTAGCAAGGAATATGAAGGGTAACAAGAAAGGCTTCTGAGTTACTTTGGCATCAAAAAAGATGACCCAATATTTTTCTAATGCCAGGAGCATTGAGGCCAAACAAACAAAAAAAATTGTTTCACGACTTTTTAATGGTTAACATTTAGAAATAAAGCTCCTCCCACTGTCTACAGTGCCATTTCCAAATCTGGTACCCTTTGCCTCAGGAAGAGTGATGTATTTGTCCAATCTATCCAGCCAATTGTACTTCCAAGTGTGGAGTGTTACTAAATCACATCCTTTTCCAACATTCCAATGTTAACCAACATTTAAACCTGAACTCAAGCTGCTGGCAATCAGGTAATTCTGAGAGTGCATGACTAATCGTCAGCCCACGCGTTTCCTTACCATCAGCTAGTGACAATGAATTGCAAAAAATGCAAAATTAATCTTTCAGGTTTTTTCCCCTATGCTAACTGAAGCTGAAAGGCTCATAAAAACAGCACCCAGCTGTGAATCTATGGAAAACACACTGAATGAAAACAGAAAACTACCCACGGGGGGGAAAAAAAAGGCTCAGGATCAAAGCATGAAAAAGGGCAAAACAAAAGTCTGTCCTTGAAATCCCTGCAAGCATTTTAATGGTGCCCCCATGCATTGTGCTACAGCACTGAACTACTTGGGAAACGCAAGCAGAATAGAGATGATATTGCAAGAGAGAAATATTCAGTGAATGATAGTGCAGGCTGAAGACATGGGAGCAAAAATAACATTTTGACCCACTGAGAAGAAGCTCAGTTCCTAGTCCCAAAGCAGAAAAGTTCTGAAGTACATGCTTATCTTAAAAGATGTTAATGTTCAATTAAAGCTATTTAAATTATACATCTAAAGTCATGCCTGCACTTAAATGCTTTTTTAGACTGGCTGCTCAGTACCTCCCAAAATCAGGTTCTTCCCTGGCCCTTGAATGTTCACATTTATTAATGAGATTTCTCATTTCTTAATGTCCTTTAGTCACTTAGTGTTTTGCAGCATCACTAATATATATCAATGGAGAAAAATAGCATGAGAGAAAGCGATCTTTTCAAAGAGTGGTTTGAAAGTAGTGTTTTCCTCCTACTGCAGGTGGTTTAACAATAATTGCTAAATGTTTTAATTTGCGAATTGAAGCAGCCAGCAGCCTTTCTGGGATGCCAGGTGCCCACCAGAGCTGCAGGGTCTGTAGCAGTGACAAGTTTGCAGGTACACCTTCCAGTGCTGCCTGCAGAAGATACAGAGGGAATGATTTGCCCTTTCATCAGGAGGTGCTGCCTTTTGAATAAATATTTAAAATAACGATGAGCCCTGCGCTGTGGTCCTGAGATTTCCTTTCACCACGAGTTATAATCGTGTATCATCCTCTGAGGGCTGAGGGCAGCGGAACTGAGGGGAGAGGGGATCAGGAGAGCGGGAATGAAGGGAAAGGGGCTGAGGGGAGAGGGAATGAAGGGAAAGGGGCTGAGGAGAGTGGGGATGAGGAGAGCGAATGAAGGGAAAGGGGCTGAGGGGAGAGGGGCTGGGAGGAGTGGGGATGAAGCGAGCGGACTTCGGGGAGCTAACTGAGGGGAGTCGGAGCTGAGGGAAGCTGATGTAAGGGGAAAGGGCTGAGGGGAGAGGGGCTGGGAGGAGTGGGGATGAAGCGAGCGGACTTCGGGGAGCTAACTGAGGGAAGCCGGACTGAGGGAAGCCGGACTGAGGGGAGCTGATGTAAGGGGAAAGGGCTGAGGGGGGCTGATCGAAGGGAAGCCGGGGCTGAGGGGGGCTGATCTAAGGGGAACTGATCTAAAGGAAGCCGGGGCTGAGGGGAGCTGATGTAAGGGGAGCCGAGCTGAGAAGGGGCTGAGGGACAGGGGCCGAACCACCCCGAGCACCGTCGGGCACGGTCGGGGACGCAGCCCCGCCCCTCGCAAGCCCCGCCCCCTGCTCTGCCCCTTTAAGCGCGCGCGAGGCGGGGCCGGGCGCTGTCACGTGCGGCGGCGGGAGCGGAACCCGGGCTCGCGCCCGCTCCGCCCGCTCGCGCTCCGGCTCCGGGGCAGCGCCCGCTGTTACTCTTGGCCCCTTCCTCCCGCGCCGCCCTCCGTCCCTCAGCGCCCGGCGGCTCCCCGGCGCGCCAGCATGGAGCTGTTCCAAGCCAAGGACCACTACATCCTGCAGAGCGGGGAGCGGGCGCTGTGGTGCAGCCGCAGGGACGGCAGCCTGCAGCTGCGAGCCGGTGAGACCCCCGCGGCCGCGCCCGCCCGGGGAGGGGCGGGCTGGGAGCCAGCCGAGCGCCGGGGTGGGCGCGGTGACCCCGGCGGTGCCGCCGCGGTTCGGTAGCGGAGGTCAGCGAGTGCCGGTGCCCGGTGCCGTGAAGCAGCGCTGCTCAAGCCCCGGAGAGAGCCGGAGAGGTGCCGGCGGCCGAAGGCATCGCTGGGGCTCGGGGCCGTGCCGGGCTGGCCAGCCTTACATAAGGGATGCTCCCGGGGCACGGGCGTTGCGTCCTCGGGAGGGTGGGTGCCGTGGTGGCCTCGTCCAGGGGGAACTGAGCAGGTGGCTGCACTGGGAAGGGACCGGGTGTCTGTAAGGTGCAACCCATTCCTTTGAGGTTCTGTGATTATGTGGCTTCTAAAGTGCTTCTAAATTATTCGGTGGTTACAGGCTGTGTAAGTGACAATTTCACAGAGCTCCGCTGTGTATTATTATAAGTCTGATTAATATAAGTCTGAAGGGAAGGCAGCACGAGCAAAAATTGAGCTGGAGTTGTGTCAAAAGGGGATTTTGAAACAATGGTAATCACCCTGTCCTACCTAGGTGGTTACTCAGTAAAGGTGTCTATAAAATAAAATGCCACCCCTGGGAGCTATCTTGCTTTGTGTGATGTGTGCTCCCTGCCCATGGCCGGAGGTTGGAACAAGATGGTCTTTAAGATCCCTTCCAAGCCAAACCATTCCATGAGTTTTCATCATTTTCTGTGATTCTGATAGGTAGCTTTGATGTAAAGGACCATGCTGACCCTGCTTATATGAGAAAGAAACTCTGAGTAGCTGGGTGTTTCACCAGACGTGTGGCAGGCTGCATAGATGTTACTTACAGCTTTCTGAAACTGGGATCTGTGTTATGCCAAAAAAGGTGGCTAAATGTGTATTTGACCAGGCTGGCTATCCGAGTACAGCAGACTTTATGAGCTTCTGTGAAAGGCTGGACAAACTTTAAACATAAACATTAAATACCGTTGTTATCTGTGTTTTTTCAAAGAACTGTTTTTCATGCTGCACTTTCTTGTGTTCTGTTTTCATCCTTGGGTTGTGTCTTCTCAGCGCAGTTTGTTTGCGTCTCTCAGATAAAACTGCAATCTGTGTCAAGTAAGCATGACTAATTCTTGTCCATCAACTTCACTAATCCAGCAATACCTTGATTTGCAAGTGACCTTACAAAATAGTTGGTGTTAAGCTATCAGACAGTACTGCTAGTCAGTGAAATGTGTTCTTTCACAGGGGGGAAAGCCCCTCAGGTTTAGGTTTGTGATGCTTACAGCTGTCTGCATGGGCTGAAAGCTCTTCCTTGACCCACAGTAATTAAAACACATAATGATCTGTAGTTCTGGAGATTGGAGCTTGATGACTTTAACTTTTAAAAGCATCAGTGCCTTGCTTTCACGCAGCCGTTGCTGTGTTTTATTTTTTCTTGCTGTCCCTTAACCTCCTGGGGGCTTTGCCAGTGCCCAGCAGTGTGTCTGCCTGCTGTTCCAGCAGCATTTTGTCCTTTGCCTGCCTCTGCATTTTCAGGCAGCTTCCATGTGATCCCTATTGTGTGTGACCTGCAGATTCACCAAAGGTAATGTGATATTGAAGTCCCCTGGCCTGCTTGAAACTCGCAATTGTTAGCAGTGCTTTCCCGTTCCCGTGTGTTTGTTTCTCCAGCCCTCCCTATGGATCATCTTCTTGACAGTGGACTCCGGGTCTGTGAAATGAAATACCTTAGCAGCTTGAAAGTAAGCCCAAGAAAGAAACAGTTCTCTCACAGGAAGTGTTTCTTGGATCAATAGCTCTTTCTTGTATTAAGACAAAACTGCATATCCTCAAGTTTGCAATTTTATTACATTTGACCGTTTATTATTGAGGCCAATTTCATGCCCGGAAATGAGTAAATGGATTTCTGTGTGATGAGTCACTGCTGTGTTAAAAAAAAACAACAAAGTCATAACTTGTGTTCATTGACATGTTTAATAATCTGTCAAAAGGCTGTGATCTGGCTCTGTCTCTTGCTTGGTTTCAGAGGTCTGGGTTTTCAAAATTCTGTCTCACAGAGGCTGCTCTGAATTAATCTTTGCACATTCATGGGTTGAAATAGATAATACTGGTAAACCTTGCAAATCATTACTTGAGAGGGTAGGTCTGAATCTAAAGAGCTGATGCTAAGATTTAAATACTCCCTCAACTGTAAAGGCATGTTCAGAAATTTGCCAATATTGAGAGCTGTATTTCTGACCTCTTTGAATCATGGAGATAACAGCTTGAAATAAAAAAAAGAAAAGGCAAATAATCTTGGTAAATATTTGCCATAAGCAAAGTCTGAGGTTGGCCCTCATTTGAAGGATGTCAGCCTGTGTTTACAAGATGTTTCTGGGGTTTTTTTATTCTCTAAAGTGAAAGCACTAATGAGTCACCTGCAGGAAATCCATGAATCACTTTGGCACCATAGACTTTTTTTTTGTTTTAAATAATTTGGCTGTTGAGAGTGTGCATTTTTCAATGTAGTGAAAAAACATGTGCTGTTCAGCCATGCCTTAAATACCTTACATCAGGTCTTGGTCAGGGTTTCACTCTTGGATTACTTTGTTAATGCTCTGTGTGGCTGGTTTGGACTGGAGTTCTACACAGATTAGAAATACTTTTTATTGAAGATGTTTGTATAATTGTGTTTATATTTGCATATGTATACATATATATATGTGTGTGTGTAAAGGCTAAAAAGTGTTGAAGACACTGAATTTTTCTCACCATTTTTTAACAGCACTAGAAGGAATGAGACTGTTATGGTGTAAAGCTTCTATTATCATTGTGCTGGCCTTGATAGTACTCCAGGAAGTAATGTCAAATTAGATTGGGAACAGTTTTTACTAAAGCTGTTTATTCTAATTGTGATGATTCCCATTGCTCTGGAGAAGAAAACTTCCCAAATATTTTGAGGGATACACAGATTGCAATTAATCTAACCCAGTTTTTGGGGATGTCATGCTCAAAGACTCAGTTGCCTCTGCCTGAAAGAGTAAGATGGGTTAAGCTGTGTTTTACCTCTGGAGCTCTAAACTAGAGGCAGATGAGCATTTGTTTGTTTCAAACAAACACTTTAGGAATTTATTATTACAGTATTCATTTTCATCTGTTGAAAATGGTTGTGAGTCAGCAACTGAAGCAATGCACTTGAAATACTTTCAGTGAGGGATGTGTTACCAACAGTATTTTCAGAGTAGCAGGGGACACAGTTCAGGTCAGGTGTCTTAGTCTAATAGTGTGAAATCATCTCTGAATCACAAATCACAAGGCCATGTAATATTCCAGCTGTGTGCTTGCCTTTCTCCTCCAAGGCATTGCAGGAGTCATGTAGAAATGACTTGTCAGAATTCCTGAGCTGCTCTTCATGGCTGCAGACTGGAGGAGGAAGAGCAGTTCCTTTGTGGGAGCCTGGAAGTGCTCAAGTGAAGGCTTTGAGCTAATGAATGGTGTAAGGAGTGATGCACTGCCACCAAAACGTGTATTGCTAAGTTTGGGTCTGCAGAGCAGTCCTAGACTGGCTCTGGGGGTGACAGCCTGAGTGTGAAGTCATGCTGCTGAATTATTTCATACCAAACTGCCTTCCTGAATGTCTGTAGTATGTCTTGGAAACTGCCTGTCTATTCTGGGAGATGAATTCCACAGGAGGCTGGAGCTTTAGTATTTCAAGTTACTTCAGAAGGAACCTCAAGCTGTTTTTTGACACCTTTTTAGCTGCAGTGGGTACTGCACTGTTTCTCACCCTTGCTTGCTCATTCTGTTCCTGTGTTCCCTCCTCTCTCTCGGTTGTCAGCACCACGTCCTTGTGGTGTGTGACAAACCAGATGTCAGACCTGATCTGCATTAGCTGCAGCCCAGCGAGAATGTGGGCTGAAAAAACCAGCAGCACTTGGGTCCCTGTTGCTGCTTTTACCTTGTGAAAGAGAACAGAGGGGACCAGGTATCCTTCCTCTGATTAAATATTGCATACATTACTCACTCTATGCAATATTTAGTCACTGTTGTAGCTTCTGACTCTGAGGTGAGATCTTCCTATATATTCATAAGAGAGAAATTATATTTTCTACCTTTTGTAAGTAAAATCTACTTTTTAATTCCATACATGGCTCTTTTTATAGAGCGTAGTAAACCTAAAAGTGAGACTTAAGTGGGTTGGTGGTGTGTTAAAGCCTGGCCTGGTGAGAATTAAATACACCTTGAGGTGAGGTGCTTCTTTACTTTCCTGTAGAGTGTTAGCAGGTGGTGAATTGAATATGACAAGGGTGTTCTGTAACTATGATATTTTATGAAAAATCCTCTGTTAGGATTTTTCCCCTTCTGAGGAGCTGAGGGCCTCAGGGAAGAAATGTAACCAATAACAATCTGCTGCTGTGAAATGCAAGGGGGGCAGCGGTGGTTGGTGCATGTTGGTTGTTCCTAATTAATGGCCAATCACAGATGCAGCTGCATTGGACTCTGAGAGTCACAAGATTTTGTCAGGCATTCTATTCTTGTTCTTTGTAGCCTTCTGATTATCTTCTCTCTGTTCTTTTAGTATAGTTTTAATGTAGTATTTTAATATAATATATATAATAAGATAATAAATCAGCCTTCTGAGAAACATGGAGTCAAGCTTCATGTCTCCACACATGAGGAGTTCCCAACACTGTTCCCCTCTCTTTTTTTCTCTTTTTTCTTCTATGAAGAGTTCTGGAAATGTCAAACTTGTCCCAACTCAGATGTGTAGATTTCTTGGCATTCCTGTCCATGCTGAAATGACCTGAGGTTTTAAATACAGGAAAAACTCCTAATGCTTCCTATCTTGATATTCTGGTGTTGCTGGTTCTCTTTTTTTTGCCTTCCGCTGGAATGAAAATGAATCTAATTCAAGTGGATTTCTTTGGCTTATATTTTGCTGGCAGAGATGACTCATCTTTGATTTCATGAGTTAGTATTAACTAAATATTGAGTAGGAAATTGCAGACTAACTGCAGCTAAAATATTTAGAACAGAGGACACTGATTTCAATTAAGAAAGGTCTGCATCTGCACCAAGGGTTTGAGTTTTTTTCATGAGAACACTGCTCTTCTTGTTAGGTTGTTTCACAGTTTAATGCTGGGGGTGATATTTCATCTGTATGTGTGAGGAAACATGAAAACTTTTGTGATTCCAAGTTTTGAACTCTGAACTGCAGGACAAGGCAAGGCACTTGTTTGATATGCTGCTTGTGTTCTTTCAAAACAACTGTTGCAGATTGGAATGGGATAGAAAATAAAGTAATGGGAGTGGAGTACCAAGAAGAGGAGAAATTATTGGTTGTGTATCTAGAGGAAGAACTTGGAAATAGTGCAGAAACTGTTTTTTATTAAAGCTTGGCTTTAGTAAACAGGAATATTAATACTTAATCACCAGTTGTATTTTCTTGCTCCAAACATCTTCCCCAATAAAAACTGGGAGAGGACTTTTTTCCTGAAAAGCTGAACCCAGATGAATGAAATAGCACTTGAACACTGAGGTTTTCCATTTAAGGGAGAAACCTACTTGAATAGAGCCCTGGAGCAGTGTTTGCTGAGTCTCTGAAAACTGAAAACAAGGCCTTGAACATCCTTTGAACTGGAAACCAGAATTCTGAGCCAAATTTAAAAGTAAATGACCTTGCCCAAGAGGTAATTGCAAGATGTAAATGGCAAATATCCTGCTGTCATTAATTGTTATATTTCAGTTTGTTTCCTTGTCTGTTTCTCAGTTAAGGAAAAACAGCCACTTTTGCACATGGGGTGATGGTTAAGTTTTTCCCTATATTTGCATGCCTTCCAGTAACATTTAAATAATATGTTGCTGCTTGTTAACTGAGTAGTCAAATTGTCCCCAACAATTAAAAGAAAATATAGATAAAGGGAGGAATATGAGGGGGGGTGTGAATAAAAATAAACACTGCTTTCAAATAATGTTTATTTCACCCATGAAAAACCTCTTCTCTTTTGTATGTTTTATAATACATATAAATTATTTATGTTCTACTGGACAAATAAATATACATATTTGGGATACGTGCTAATTTTGTTTTCCTTGGTGTGGCGTTTGATAAAGAAGTTTGGAGGCCACTGATGCACAGGGCCAGACTGTGTTTGGAGCAAACACTGGTGACAGCAGTTTGTTTGCACTTCCAGCACAGGGGTTCCTTGTGCAATTCCCTGTAACTCTGGACACGCTCCAGACAACTGAACATTTCCCGTATGTTTGCCAGTCTCCCAAGCAATGCCTGGTGGCTCAAGGGATTTTCTGACTGCACCAGAATACAAAGAAGTATTTCTTTATCAAGATGAGTAGTAGGGACTCATTTTTGTTAGTTGCTTTTTCCTGCTTTGGCAGCAGCACTATAAATGTATTATTGTGTGCTGCCGTCCCCACTGCTTTAAATCTGTCACTAAATTGTACTTGACTTGTTTGTGTTCTTCTCTTTTAATGCTGAGATGTTGAAGGGAAGTGTCCCAATAAAGCAGGTGATTAGCTGAAGGGATACTTGTTTAAAGTTTGGAGGAGAACATGCAAGTAAATAAAGTTAACAGTTCACAGCAATTAAGAGCTTGTAATACTGATGTCTTAATGCTTCATCTTTCTGCAAGTAGCTTAAAGACAGTTTTAGAAATCTGTGCTGAAAGGAAAACTCAATTAGCCCAAGTTTTATTTGCATAAGTAGTACTTTATTTCCTCCAGGAGAAAGAAGTTCAACTTTATATTCTTAAATCTTCCCAGTTAATTTGTAATCTCTTAATCCTGGTTAAAATTCCAGAACACTATTCAAAGATGAACTGGAACTCAGAAGCAGACTTTCTTTTGAGAAGCCACAGTAGGTCATCAAGGTCAAATAATGCTAATAATAAAGTCTTGCAGTTGTTTTTGATCTAAAGCAGACACAATTTAAAGAAAAAAGCCCCCTGAAATCTATTTTAAAATATTGAATCTCCTTCCTGAATATTAACACTTCTGGTGTTAAAATTTACATTAGCAGAGCTGTGTGATTTATTTTGGCTGTACATAGTGAGTCATTCTGCTTTTATTTTTTCTATATAAATATCTATGGCCTGTGTTGGATGGTGAAAATGATGGAGAATTAGTGCTCTGTCAGACTCCAGGAAGACTTGTTGAGAATTGCCACATGAATGTCCATGCTTATACACTAAGGTGCAACCTGAAGGAAATGCAGTGATGATGTGGATGTTTTATATTGAATTCACTGTCAGGAAACACTTCCTAGCTGAGGTTCATTCCCAAATGCCCACAACAAGGGAGATGAGAGGTGTGTGAGTGCCCTCTGAACTACAGCAGGATTGGGTGAGAAACAATTACAGCTGCTCAATGGATTGAACCAGGCAGTATGGGCTGGATTCAAATAATAACAAATTAAATCTTCTTTTCTTCCTGCCTTCTCCAGAGGAAGCTGCCAGCCTTTCCTCCAGCCATTCTGTGTTGGGCAAGTGGTTTATCCCAAAGCAGTGGTTTGCTTTCTAGTCAAGTTTGTGCCTGACCTTGGATCATCTCAGCTGGTGGTAGACTGCAGAAAGAGCCAGAAAGCAGTTTTGGGTTTTGATGCTCTTCCAAGTTGCTTTTGTATCACCTTTATCAGGGTTATGTTTGTGTAAACACAAAGAATTAAAGAAGCTTTATCTGCTGCTGCACGGCTGTGTGTGCTGCTGGTGAGCTCTGAGGGTGGTGGTGGTGGAAGTCAATCACATCAAAGCTGGTTTTGTTCTGAATTTGTGACAGAACTTCTGTTGTGCTGCAGCTGAATGCTGATACAATCACTGTGAATGGTAAATGCATTGCAGTGGTCATTTATCTCTGACAGGAATCAGCCAAAAACCCCAACATTTGTTTCCAGAGCTTGAATTTATTTAGTAGGATGAGGAAAGAATGAGCAATTTTGTACTTCAGGATGGAAGCTCGGTGAGCAAGTGTATACATCAGAGTGTTAAGGCCTGTCAAACACTGGCAGTTCTCTCAAATTTAAACACATTGAGGACAGCAGAGAATTCCTCAAGTCAGGGAAGATCTTCCACGGGACTCATCTCACTGCTCACAGTGATTCTTTCTGGACTTTCTGCTTTCATTGACAATGACTGTTTTGACACTGCTCTTTTATCATCAGCACAATACTGTAAGAAGTCTGTTTCAACATCCCTGTACTGCAGTTTAAAGTTGATAAGTCTTTATTCCTGGCTCTGTGAGATTTAAAGGAGGACTAGTATGACATTTATAAGAGGTTAAGTTTGTGTGGGGAAACAAGAGTAACTATTGATAAGTTGTATTTCACATTGTATCTCAATTATTCCTGGCTCTGAGGTTTAAAGGAGGACTAGTATGACATTTATGGGAAGCTAAGTTTCTCTGGGGAAACAAGAGTAACTATTGATAAGTTGTATTTCACATTGTATCTCAAAACATTGTCTGTTTTGTCTGTAAGGAAAGTTCAGAGTTTCCTTTTGTTAGAGCCTTGTGGTGGTTAATTCTTACTGATAGGCATTTCTTTAAAAAAGAAAAAAGAATCAAGCTTGTCATGGGCTCTTTGAGCATTCAGCAGTCAAATGTGGCCAGGTCTCTTGTATACTATCTGAAACTTTGAACATTTTCAGTTTTGTTTTGTATGCTTATTTTTATCACTTTAAAAGGATGTGGATACCTTCTGTAGCATGTATCACTGTCTACCATCTTAGGCTGCCTCTTAAATTCTGTAAAATATAATACAGTTAAATACTTATATGCTGCAGGTTTGCAGTTCACATTCTTGGATCTCTGAATCTTTGCTTATGTAATGATTTTAAATATAGAGTGGTTATAATTTTCAAAGATACAAGATAGAGACTGGAGATTGCTGCTGCCAGTTTTACCAAATGGCTGCAAGGAAAAAGTCTTGATCAATTTTAGTGTTAGACAAAAGTTGGATGCAACTTCTTCCTCTACAGAGTGAATAGGGGTGCAGTCAGCATGAAAGCCCATCTTTGGGGATGGCTGGGGAAATTATGTTTAAATCTTTATTTTGTTTGGTTCATCCATCTCTTATTTCCAGAGTGCACTTCTCAGGAGCAAGAGGTTCATATTGGTATTTACTGTAGTGATATTTATTCAGCATGATTGGGTGTTGGCTCTGAGCTATGGTTGACAGACAGGAAACTGAATTCTAACCAATAACAAACTTCTAATCAGGTTGGAACCAGATATGCTTTATTTAGTTAAAAAACCCCTGCCTTACCTCTGTGCTGTCACACATACTTTCCTATAGAAAGTTTTCTAGAAATAGCGTAAGAAAAACAAATTTAGTGATGCTGTCACCAAAAGGAAGTCAGTGTGATTCCACAAGTGGTGTTTTTTAACAGCCTACAAGCATTTTTCCTGTAAGGCTTCTTTGCATCTCAGTTTTCTTGGACACTGAAAAAAACATGGCAATCCCCTTATATATTGCTAAATATGTCTTTTTTTCCCTATGCCCTGCCTTCCCCATGGAAAATTTTCTTCATTCAGCCTTTACCATGAGTAGCTTGATAATCACAGTGACCTGAGAGCCTGTGCTGCCCAGCTGGTGGATCCACATTTGCTGCATTTAAACTCTGAAAGTGGAATATTTGCATTCCA
This sequence comes from Passer montanus, assembly GCF_014805655.1. Classification (NCBI taxonomy): domain Eukaryota; kingdom Metazoa; phylum Chordata; class Aves; order Passeriformes; family Passeridae; genus Passer; species Passer montanus. The sequence goes on from NW_024366703.1 coordinate 14,327,959, forward strand.
AATATTCCAAAGTGGAATATTTGATTCCAAATACAGTCTCTTCTTTTCCAAAGCTTGTCTGTACGTAAAGTTTAGAGCCATTTCTCATTGTGTCTCTGCTGCTGGGGTAGTAGGATTCCTGTAGAAGGCTTGGATTTTTTGGTGCTGCCTCTGTCAGAGGAACCCACAAGAGTAATAAAACATCTGTGTAAGATGTTCTATTTTCTTATGTCCTTTTACAGGCAGGTCTAAAATTCTGTTTCCTTATTCCTCTAATTAAAACAAAGTCTTGTTTCCTCATTTTTTTATCTCTTGTAAACTCCTAGAGGAAGGCAAGTGAGATTTTCTTGTTAATACTTTATCACAGCAGGAAATCAGAGTTTTAGAAAGACACAGAATGTTTTCTAGATTGCCAGGCTTATGGCAGCCATGGGAAGCCTTCACTAATATGGTTCTGTAAATTCCTCCTGTGTCTGGCTTTGTTTGCTGCTTGATGTCACTGGCTGCTGGAAATATGAACATTAGGCTAATTACAAAGATGGCAATAAGTAGATGAAGTGTGAGACAATGCAGCTGTAGAAGAGTCCCAGGGTTTAGACAAAACTGGGAAAGAAGGTGGAAGGTTTGGGAGTGAGGAAAGCTCCCTGCATTCCTCTTTGCTGCCAGTGCAGATTTCCCACTCAGCACAGAATTCTCCTGTGTGTTTTTTGGAGTGAAACTGAGTTCTAGGACTTGTTTTGTACAAGCACAGATCTGCCAGGAGGATACAAGATGTGTTCAGGTGCTCCAGCAGGGATTGGGAGTGAGGAAAGCTCCCTGCATTCCTCTTTGCTGCCAGTGCAGATTTCCCACTCAGGACAGAGATTCTCCTGTGTGTTTTTTGGAGTGAACCTGAGCTCAGGCTGTTCTAGGACTTGTTTTGTACAAGCACAGATCTGCCAGGAGGATACAAGATGTGTTCAGGTGCTCCAGCAGGGATTGAGGGCACATCAAAGCTGTCACCCACTGTCACTGATTTCCTGGTGCTCAGCTGTGTTTGTCTCCCTAGGAAGTTCCTTTTATTCTGCCATGATTCACATGAGGTTCTGTGCAGCTCAAGTCACTGTCCAGAGGAAGGAGGAAACAGGAATTTGGTCCAGCATGGTTACAGGCATTAACTGCAGCCCTGCATGCTGCAGCAAACATTGCTTTAAATTCTGCTGCTGTGGGCTTTTAGTTCTTGCTTGTCTGTATCCAGGCACGTGTGATCCATCCCAATTAATAAGTTTATTCCAGACCTACCCTGACTGCAGCTGTTTCTGCTGTAGCTCATGGAAATGCTTGTGTTTAATGAGGAAAATAGCTGAATCTTGTACTATTAAATGTTATGCTGGAAGCTGGGAAAACAATGTGTGTTCTTGGACTATCAGGGCCTCAACTACAAATGTTTCGAGGAGGATTCGTGTTCTAAAACAACTGTGTAAAAAAATCATACTATCAGTTGTCACCTGCAGATCTCAGATTTACAAGAAGAAATGAAGATATTGTAGACAAAGTGTTTATGTAGATGATTTGTACTCTTTTGTGAATTTGTTCTTTCAAATGTTCATCTACTTACACCAATAGTTAAGATATTCAATTTGTCTGGATGTTAAAACTGGAGAAGCTCTTTTACCTTGGAACAAGTGTGTTTTGGTAAATAATAAAAAGCTTGTCCTTCATGATATAGAAAAACTTTTTGTCCTTTGAGATTTTTCTCTCCTACACAGATACTTGCTTTTAAGTATTTGCTTTCACTTTAAAGATTTGAGTTAGGAATTTCCTTCTTTTCCCCACTCTCAAATCCTTGAACCAGGTACTGAACTCCTTTTCTTCCTGCTTTCTCTTCTACTTCCTATGTGGTTCACTGGAATTTATTAAGAACAGGAGAACTAGAAACCTAAACCTTAACTTTGTGTGCTTTGATATTCCATGTACTTGTGGGGAATGTTTTAACAGAAGGGGAAGTGTCTCTGTGTGTGTGTGTTTATAGAAAGAGGATGTGAAAGTAATAGTAACTGGATACAAATGGGAGGGAGCTGGGGGTGAAAGTCAGCATCTGCTGGGTTTTGAAGCTGTGCTGGTGACTCAGTGACCTCTACTCAGTTTCACTACAACCATGTAAAATCTTGCTTACGTGAAAAATTCTAGTGGATATGAGAAGGATTAAGCCTCTATTAAATTTAATTATTGCTGCCTAAAGCTACTTTTCCCCCTCAAAAATATCTGTGGTAGGGCTTTTTGTTGGAAACTTAGTAATTTTTTCATAACTACTTGGCAGCGAGAAAAAATGAACGTGTACATCATCTTATTATTGCTGGAATTATTTTACATTTTCTACCTTCTAAGGTGGGGAAAGTGGAGAGGGTGACTGTTCAATTTAATTGTCCTGTTTTCTTTGCTGTTTAAAAACAGGAGCTTTGTTCTTTTTTGCAGCCACTGATCTTCTTTTGGCTTGGAATCCCATTTGTCTGGGCCTGGTAGAAGGAGTAATTGGGAAAGTCCAGCTTCATACAGGTATGTGCTTTTTTTCTCTTCTGATGGAGTTTTATTTGTTTACTGCTGAAGCTCTGTGATGTTGCAAATGATACTGCTTAGGTATCCAGTGGAACAGTGTAGTGTTCTTTGCTGTGGAGGAGCACCCCCCAAATGGACTTTCAAGGTGATTATAGCTGCACAAACAAATGCACTCTGCTCTCCAGTGAATGGATTGTGATTTGGCACTGTCTTGAAAATAGAGACTTGCATTCACAAATAGTAGAAACTTGCATTTGGAGTTCTGTCTGAATCTCCATGTGAGATTTATAAAATTCTTAAATCTTTTGGAACAATCCTTTTAAGGAGATTCCTGATGTTTTCTTATGGTACATTGCAAAAACTAAAAAGGAAGCTTTCACAACAGTATGAGGCCTGAATTCTCAATGCTGTATGAAAACCTGAAGAATAATTGCTGCCTTGGTAGATGAATCTTTGAAAGCAAGAGGAACACTTAAACTCGTTTGCAGTTAAATGACAGAGTATAAAACTCAAGCAGGTGTAGAATTCATTGTTATTTTAATGATAAGCTTGTCTCTAACTGATAGTAGTAATGTTTTCTTGTAAAATAAACTCACTACTCCTTTTGCTTTATCAGCTGCAAATTCCTGTAGCCATAATAAGTATTTATTTTGATATATACCAGCTTTGTCCAGCAAGATACCTCTGCCAGTAGAGCTCTGGCTGTCTATTTACTGTCAGGGAGGAAAGGTGGCCATAAACCCTTGCTCTGTGCCATTGTTTTTGTGAGTGCCTGCACCCTGCATTTAAAGTAGTGCCTGGCAATATGATCAATACAGGTAAAGTTTCAAGTGTGTTCCAGGAGGGCAGGATGGATTAAGTGCTGAAATGGATCAGATGTTTGTGCTCCCTTGAATAGAAACAGATTGCTCAGGGTGGCAATAATGGGATGGAGAGCAGGGACTGGGACACCCTGGCATGAGTGTAGGGCAGATAAATCCAAGGAATTATCATGGCTCCACAGGTACTGTGACCCCATGTCTGTTTCTGGGAGTAATAGTTGAGAGCCCACCTCTCCATGAAGTTCAGGATCATGTCCTCCTCCTAGTCACATCACTTCATCTTTGAGTTCACCTGATATTTCTGTCTGTGCTCATTCTCCAGGTTTATTCAACCATCCTTTTTCAGATCTCGTGCTATGAAGAGGTTCAGACTCTGCCATCTCACTTTCTCTTCATCCAGGTTGTCTGTGCTGGTCAGCATGTGCTGTCCATGATGAATGATGGCTCAACTCCAGTAATGCCCTTTTTCTGCTGTGGGAAAGTGCTCAGTGGTTGGTTTTGACACATGTTTTTGTTATGTGTGGGGTGTGGTGTTTTAAAACCAGGCCCTTGGGTACACAAAAGCCTTTCCCCCTTTCTCTCTAGGGAGTCTAGTTATAAAAGCCTTTGAAAAAGGGGACTTCAAATGCTTTCTGGAAGGTTTTTTAGTGTGTTGTGGCAACTGAAGATCTTTGCATGTGTGTTTATTGTGAGCTGCTTCCTCTGCTTATGAAATCCGAGTTGAAACTTTCCTCTGAGTGTGACACTTCAACAGGTGTCATCTTGCTGTTGTCAGGTAAATTAAGATTATCAGGTAATAAGCCTGATATCTCTTCTTTCCATGAGTCCTGTAGAGCTACTGAATCAATTAAACTCATCCAGGAATTCCACTCAGCTGCTGCTTAGGTCAGTGGAAGTGTTCCCTTTTGTCTCTGCCTTGTTCAGCTGCCATCATCACAAACTGTTCATCCTTTTTCTTGTAGATATTCTGGTATTTAGTGATGCAACTGTCCTATAAATGGTGTCTTGTTTTCTACTATTAAATGTCTAAAGAAGGACAGCCTCCAGCTGTTTATCCTTACTTTTGAGAGCTCCTTGAATTTGCTGCCATTTCCTGATGAGTGTCATCCATCAGGCTGCAGTGACAAGGAGAGGGCTGACTGAGGTGTCTCACACAGCTCTCCTCAATCCTGCTATTTTCAATTAATTCCTACTTGATCATATTCCATTGTGGCTTGATGCTATCCTCAGGCTGAATCATCTAGCAGTCTGTAACAGTAACCTGTCTTCATTACTTATTCTTGTATCAATCTTTGTCACCTGGAAACTTTATCAGCAGAAGTTGTATAAATATTTAACATTGCTGGATGGTTCTGTCCAGGCTCAGCAGGAGAACTGTGCTGCAGGAGCTGGGTGAAATGCCTGACCTGTAACAGGAGGACTTGCTGCTCTGATTTCTTCTCCCCTGCCCCCAGGTTATCAGGATCAGGAAAATTAGTTTGAAGCTCATTTGATGAATTTGGGCTTGTCCTGCTCAGGGCCTTGTTACCAGCTGTTGTTGAAAAGAGGTTTTAAATATCCTTGGCACACACAAAGACTGAGAACTTCAAATGCCTTTTTAAGTATTGCAGTTGCTACCAATGCACTCAAAGCCTGTATGCATTTGAATGTATTGGACATAGATCCTCATGTGTTCTTGGAAGATTTGATTATTGCAGGAATGCTGGAATTGTCTAAGATGACATTAAAATGTCCCTGTAATCAGTCATGTGCTGTCTGTAATTTAGCATTGGAATACCCTTGCCAATGAGCTGTAACTAGGGATGGGTTTTAATTTACTCTTAATCTTGCTGGTTTTATTGCTTGCCTCATACAGAGAATTTGTAGGAAAGCTGCTGTGACAGCATTTGTATGGAAGCTGTCTCATAGAAACCAGTTAGTCAATATTACATGGTTTATTTAATTCTTCAAAGAATTTTTGACATGAGGGGGCCAGTTGTACCTCTGAACATAATTGTACACTTATATTTGAGATTCAAATCTATTTAAAGCAATATTTTGTGATTCTCCAAATTGAATTTTCTTAAACATTCAGAGACTTTATTTCTTTGTGTGTGTAGGGAACTCAAACCCAAACAATAAAACAGTTGAACATCAGAATGTAAGAATATAATTGCTTACCATTTTCTGGCCCATCCCAAAGCAACTTGTAAGAAAATGCAGAGTAATAATGGCAGTAAAAGGAAAAGGGTTTTAGGCTGTATTGTGGAGATTTTACTGCAACAGATCCTTGCACATTTCCTTGGTAAGATGCACAGTTAAAATTGTCTTTGCATAATCTTCCCATATGGAGGCAAGCCCCTCTCTTACATTAAGGATCTCCTTTATAGAATTTAATTTTGTTGTCCTGTATATCTGACTATAACCAAAGCTGTATTTCCTAACCAGTTCCAGCAATTGTCTCTTAACACAATCATTTCTGCCACAGGTTCTTGTGTTTCTTGGTCAGAGCACACCCCTGTGCAGTGCAGTGTCTGTACTTGCATTCATTTGGAGTGTTCCAGTGCTGGTTAATTAAGGCCCAGGTTAAATGCTGCTGGCAAAAGTCCACAGACTCTGTAAACAGGAGGGAAAAGGAGTTCTTCCTTCCTTATCCACAGCTTTTTTTTTTGTTTGCCTGTCTCTGGATCTTGACAGAAACTACAGGCAGTTCTGAAATCTCCTCATTGAGATATAACTGAATTTCATACAGTCAACAACCAAAAGCATTCTTTATGCATGCAGCCAATTTTTAAGCTGTTCAAGTAACAAAAAGTATGAAATTGGTGGCGTAGAATTTCTTGGCTAAAATCAAAATCCTTGCAGAAAGCAGGATTTGTAATAAACTCATGTACAGCTTATGAAAAGTTACTGCAAAAGCATTTTGGGGAAAGTAAATGCTAGATTGTTGGGGAAGTGTTAGAGAAAAACAGCAGTGTTGTGCTGACAGTGTTGAAACAACAGAGGAGTAAATTTCCATTTTAGTGAGGAATGAGAGGTAATAGCTTCCTTTGGATGCAATACTTCAAGCTAGTTGTCACCATCTGCTCTGCCTTAGTTCATAAAACACTGAAAGTGAACATTGCAATCTGAGAGATGACTTGAAAAGTGCACTTTTCTGGGGTGGCATGCAGCTGCCCAGTTCTGCAGTGCACACCATCCCTCACACACTGAGCAGGCAGTCACTAATGTGTGGAACTGCTTTTTTCCTCCTGACTGCAGAAGCACATTCTCTATATTTAGAGATTCAGTTATTTAGGTATTGCTGGCTATTATAATGTGCTGCTTTTATGGCTATTGTTGAAGCTTTTACTTCAGGGCATGCTTTATCTGCATAATTACTTCCTGACTGTTTACTTTTGATCTGCTGGAGAATTCCTGTTCTCTTTTAATGTTCTGTGGCTCTGGCTATAATACAAAGAGTTTTGCAGTGTACACCAAGATGACATTTCAGTGCATTTTTAAAAATGACAAAAGGGTATTCAACTCACTTGTCTGTATAAAGCTCTTAAGTTCTTGTTTACAGCTAACAGGATTTGTTAATATAGGTAGGGGGAAGATTGGGCAGAGATTTTTCCTTTTCCAGTTTTTTTACTGAGGCATATCTACTCAGAAATGCCTTTACCTTGTACTGATCTTCAATAGAACCCTACTGATTAAATTCATTGGAAATCTAGATGGTTGCCTTTGTTAGGAGAGTGTCTGTTTTGTTTGTTGACATACACTGTGATCTCCTAGGATTAAATTGTGTGGCCAGCCTTCCGCAGGTGGGAATAAATGAGATTACAGCACTGCCCAGCAGGAATACCTGCCTGGACACCCTGTTGTAAAAGCTTGGATTGCCCTGGCTTTTCAGACACTGCTGGGTTTGCCTACTAGAAATCAGCATAGAAAGGGTAGACATTTTCAGATGAACTGATAGGCATCTTTATGTGCTGCTGGTGGGTTTGGCAGCATTTCAATTTCTCCTTTGCAAAAGGATTTTTTTAACCTCTTCATTGATCTTCTCTCTGTTACATAAAATCTGTCATTTTCCTCAGCTTCCCTTTGCCCTGGCTGCTGGGGCAAAGGCAGGTCCTCTCCAAGGCAATTTCTGCAGCTGCACAGAGGAGCTGCTCCAGCCCCTGCTGCCCACTGGGGCTCGCGGAGTGGCATTGCTGTCACTCTCCTCTCCTGCCCTGGTGTCCTTTGACCAGTTGTAGGAGACTGTGTCTGTGTGACAGCTTGGATTGTTCTTGTGACAGCCCTGCTGCAGCCTCGGGCTGACTCTGCTCCATCAGGGGCACCCTGAGCTCCCTCCTGACCCGAGGTGTCGGATCCTGCAGGGATTAGGATTCTGCTGCAGGGTTCAGGAGCAGCACAGGGCTCCCTTTACAGGACCATGCACATTAAAGAGGTGGTGCATGGCTTCATTCCCCTTCCCCTCCTGCCTTTTTGGGAGGCACCCTCTGGCTCTCTGTCTGTAGTTATGAAATTTTTAAAGGCTTCTTAATACCTAACACAAGCATATCTCTTTTTTAAAGGCAGTAATGCAGAATCCAAGGGAGGATGCAGTGTCACAGCACACAGTTGTCTGTTGGCAGTGACTATTCCTGTTCTTAGATAAAAGGATCTGCTGGGGTTTTCTGTGTTTTTCTTAAGCATTCAGAGGATAAAATACTGTTTAGAATTTACTGAGCAAGGAGAACAGGGTTTGCATTTGCTATAGAGCTGCTAAATAGGCTTTTCAAAGGCTGTGTGTGGTATTCAGAGGCACAATACATGACATGTTCTGCCATCACAAGTGTGGGAGCATATTTAGGTCTATCACAGCAGGCTTTTTGTGTCTTTATGTCACCTTTTCAGCTGAACTCAGTTGGCTGCTTCTCAGCTGGGAGAAGTGGTGAATGTGTATGTTTGTCTCTAGGACTTTCTCTGCCTTTTCCATCTCCCTTAACAGAACTTTTGCTTTTGACTCCTGAAGGCCCAGCACACAACTCCTGCTCTAGCCAAGGGGTTGAAATCTGGGAATGTGCAGGCACTCCTCAGCAGTCAGTGGGAATGTTTTTTGTGTTTCCCTGTCTCATTAAAGTGTGGGTGCTATGGCTGCAGGTGCTGGAGGCTGGATATGTGCATGGAATGTGCCTGTCACCAATATCTTTATTAATTTCTCCACCACTTTATGCTCTTCAGGCGCCTGTCACCAATATCTTCATTAATTTTTACCTCACTAATTTCTCCACCACTTTATGCTCTTCAGGAGTGATGTCATGAGCCTTTAAACACATGTAAACTGCTTTGTGTGGTGCAGTCCATGTTTGCTCATCAGATTTCTTCACTCATGAATCTTGTAATCAGGTGTTACCTGTGTCTGTCTTGTTGTTTGATACATGACAGGAGGTACAAAGGGAAATTCGTCATGAATCTTGTAATCAGATGTGTTACCTGAGTCTGTCTTGTTGTTTGATACATGACAGGAGGTACAAAGGGAAATTCTTACCTTGCTGTTTGAGTTCCAGCTGTCCTCAAATTGTGCTTCAGCCTAGAGATTATTAATTGCTATAGGTGAAGGAGGGGCAAGTCTGTGAAATAGTTCATCTCCTTATTATATTAGAGACTGAATAAATATTTTAAAGTCTTTTTCAAATTTTATTGCAATGCGTAATAACAAAACACAACAATAACAAATCGTGATTCACTGGGTTCTTCTAGTCAAATGGTTTCTGACACACTAATCAAAATAAATTCCTGACAAGACAAAGCATCTGCTGGTTTCTTTTTCCCCAGATTTACCATGGTGGCTGCTTTTAATTCGTCAGAAAGCATTGATTGGCAAACTTCCAGGAGATCATGAGGTGTGCAAAATAACCAAGATTGCAGTGATTCCACTTTCTGAGACAGAACCTCAGGATCTGGAACTGGAGGTATGGCCATCCTCAAGGAACCCTGCTGTCCCCCTCCTGCTTCAGTGAAATAAAAGTCAAATGCCTCTTGTCTCTTTCTCCTGGTATAAGCAAACGCCTTGAATATTTTGTGCTTTTTTTAATACTGTTTTTTGATAAAAATATATTTTTAAACAGAAATCACAAGTTCTGTTGGAGGGGGAAATTGCAACAAAATAATACCTAAATTTCACAAAGATAATTGGGAATACCAAACAAGAATAAGATTTACTGAACCAGGAGCGAGTATATTTTTTTAATGGATTCTCTTGCTTTTGTCCCATTTTGGAATCTTAATTCTATAACTTTGCTTGAAGGGAAATCCTTACTTAAAATGTTGCAATTTTTTTTCCCCAATAGAGAATGGATAAAGAAATAAAAATAAGTAGTGCTAATTTAATTTGGGTTGGAATTTGGGGTGGGTCTGGGTACTCAATCCATGTCAAATTGAGGCAGAGAGTCTCACAATGACAGGGGAAAATGCCTTTTATAGAAGAGTGAGAATTAGGCTAAAGATGGAAACCTACATGTTCCCCCTCTATTTCAGTGTCTCCCCTAGGTTTGTGGGCATCAAAACGTTGCTTTTGCAGACTTTCAAAAAAGTATTGAAATGTTCTAAAGAGTATTTAAATGTTGGCTTTAATTCAATGTCATTATTTTAGCTTTGTAAAAAGCACCATTTTGGGATAAACAAGCCAGAGAAGATAACACAGTCCCCAGATGACACAAAATTCCTGCTGAAGACTCTTACTCAAATTAAATCTAATGTGTCTGCTCCAAATAAAAAGAAGGTAAAGTTTTCTACTTTTTTCTAAAAGTTTTCTACTGTTTTCTTCTTTGTTCCAAAATGTTGAGTTTATAATTCAATAATTTTGATGGATGATCAAATGGAATACAAAGACCTTTAAAAATTACAGAACTGTCTTGATGCCCAGTTTAATTTTTTTATTATTTAGCTGTGGCTCTTCTGTGATTTTTTTTTTTCATTTTGTAATTACATAATTTTGGCAGAATTGCTAATAGAGTTCTTTTTTACTAGGATTAGCTTCTAGTGAGGCTCTAAAAGTCTAGAAATTGCTTTGCATAAGTATTTCTTATAATATAGAGTTGGACACAAAATTTGGTTCCTCAGAGAACAGCATACAATCTCATCTAACTGCTTTTAACCAATAATGACTTGGATTATGAAGTCAAAACAATGGTTATTAAAATTAGAATTATGTTTCTCAGGCTGCTGTCACTTGTGTTTATCTTTGCTGGGAGTTTTAAGGCTTGCTCATCACTGGGAAAGTGTTTGTCCTCCAAGGTTAGAAATGGAAAATATGACTGGAATCTTTTCACTCACAGAGAAAGACATGAGAGCCATTATTTTCTTTCAGATTAGAGAAAGCAAAGAGAAAGAGAGACTGGAGAAGAGGTTATTGGAGGAGTTGTTCAAAATGTTCATGGATTCAGACTCCTTTTACTACAGCCTGAGCTATGACCTGACCAATTCTGTGCAGAGGCAGAGCGCGTGTGAGAAAACCAACCTGCCCCTGTGGCGAAAAGTGAGTGCTTGTGTTTGTTTGTTTGTTTGTGATTGTTTCTTCCACCTGGGGCATGAGCTTCCAATAATGGTCATGGTCCAAACCTGGCTGGTCACATTTCACAGCAGCTGAACACCTTGTCCTGTAACCAGCTCAGGTGCAAGGAGGCAGAAGTCTGCAACAGCGTGACCTGACCTGAAGTGTTTTATTTAAAGCTCTGACTTGTCTGTTCAGGTGTGGGGAATAAACTGATGGACAACGGTGTCCTTCCCACAGATACTGCCAAACCTAACTTGTAATACTGCAAAAACTGCCCTTTTGTCTTCTGAACAGGTGGATGACAGATTCTTTTGGAACAAGCACATGATTGAAGATCTCATCAGCATTGATGTGAGTCGTGTTCCTAAGGTGTATTATGAGAACAATTCTTTAGTTGTTTTTAGCTGTTTGCTTAAGGCCTTGCAGGGGTTTGGTTACAAACCTGCTTGGCAGACAGGTCAGGATCAGGGCTGTGCCTTCTGTAGCTGAGCAGCTGGCACTGCCTTCTTCCCCAGCAGCCTGTGGTCATTGCAAAGGAGTGAACTTCAGCTGAAATAAAACATAAAAACAATAAAGCAATGTAGAACAACTTGGTGTCATGTGTTTGTGCTGATTTCTGAAGGTAAAGCTGAGTTGTGCTTTTATTTGAAATGGATTATCCCTGAAGAGAGCTGAGCTTGATAATGAGGAGGAGCCAGGAAAGAAATAACCTCTGAATCCCAGAGTTTCCCTGAGATAACATTGTGATCCTCCACAGTGGAGGGATGGTGTTTTGTCTCTTTGAGCACAGTAGCTGATCAGTGTAAAAACAGTGTAGAACAAGTTGTTCTGAACATCTGGCCAGAGTAAATAAAACATGTTCCTGGCAAATGAGCACATAAAGAAGCAGAAAACCACCACTCTTTCTTCAGTATATGACCTTCCATCATTTTAAATTAACCTCATAGACCAAGGACTAAGTTGCTAACTTCTGTATGCCAGTTTAGGCCAAGTCTAATTTTCCTTAGGGGTGACAGCAGACACCTTGCCTTCTGCCCTGCTCCTCTTTCATGGATAATTATACATAAACAAATGGCTATGGAGTCACAGCAGGGTAAATCTATGTCCTCTGTGAAAAGTTATGTGTAGTGCAGGAGTTTAATGAGTTGTATTTTTCATGTTATAAGATATAAATGGATAACCCTGAGTTAATGGGGAATTTGGATCTTGGTTCTGTTTAAGAAATCAATGTTTTAGGGTGCAGAGCCATGAACCAGGTGTCTTGAGGATTAAATTAGCCCACATGAATCTTTATACTGTGATGTGTTGCTGAAAACAGGCTAACCTCTACCTTTCTGTATAAATGTGATGCAGTATGTGTCCACACAGATTTTCAAACTGCCTTAAAGCAGAAACTAGGTCAAAAAGTTCCTTTCTTCCTTCCTCCTGATTTAAAAGCCCTGTGACTGATGGAGGAAAAATGCTGCTATCTCTTACAGAAATAAGGGTATGGCAAGAATTAAAGCATGAAAAGCATGGGTAGCAACTACTTTATTAACATGAGAAATGGCAGAAATAATTGTAGGGTAATGTTGGACCAACAGGAAAGTAAATGTTTTTTATACCCTTCAGAATGCTGAGGTGGACTTCTGGATTATCCCCATCATTCAAGGATTTGTGCAAATTGAAGAACTTGTAGTAAACTATAGTGAATCTTCCGACGATGATAAGAGCAGCCCTGAAACTCCTCCTCAGGAATCCTCTTGTGTGGATGACATCCACCCAACCTTTCTGGTGGCACTCATCTCCCGCCGGAGTCGGCACAGAGCTGGTAGGCAAACACAGCCCAGGGGGCTGGGGGCTTCTGAGCACTGCAGGGGGATGCAGCTGGTCAAAGTGGACACTGCTGAGTTGTTCAATCTTTGCTTCTTTTTTCTGCAAAGGTCAGGATTAAATGTGTGAGATGGTATTTCTTGTTGGGACTCAGATGTTTGTTAGTTCTGATCTCTGTCACAGTCTCACAAACCCTGAGTTCTACAGCACTTCACTCTAACAAACTAAGAATGGAGCCCCCTCTCTCTCTCTCTCTCCAAAGCTTTTTAAAGATAAACTGTCCAATTAAGAAATGACACCTAAATTATTTTTGCTTCTAACCCAATAACCAACCACCCCTGCCTGGAATGGAGACTTTTTTATCCAATTACACAAAACCACCCAAACCCATGGAGAAGAAGGAGAATAAGAAGGACCAGCCTCTGCCCTAAAACCTCCATCTTGTTTGTACATATTACTATATTCTAAAACATTAAACTCTTTAAGTTTTCCACCCTGTGATATTACACACTTCTATCCAAACTCCACACCCACAATCCCAGTTCTGTCATTCCATTTTGGAAGCCTTCTCCACGGCCTCAGGTCCATGCAGTGTTCTCCTGGGGGTCAGTGCCTGGCAGCACAGAAATTCTCAGCATCCAGGGCTCCAGCACGGAGTTGCTCAGCAGATGCCAGCCCCTGTCAGTCTGCACTGCAGCCTGCCCTGCTGGCAGGAGGGAGAGGAGAGGCTGCAGTGCCTCCAGCACTGCTGCTGTCACTTGGGCTGGCTGCTGAGTGAGCTTCACTGGTCTGCTCAGGAGCACTGCAGGCATTCTTGGAGGTCACATTCCTGAGGCAGGGTTCCATTTTTGCAGAGATCCCCCTGATTAGGACCTTGCTTATAACTCTGTTCTGATAAATTTTGGTGGACTTGGATGGGAGTTAAATTTTCAAAGGTCTTTGAGGGCTTTGGCAGCAGCTGGAGAGGCTTGAAAAGCCACGTGTGTGCATGCCTGTGTCCTAGGAGATGTTCATTAGGGACAAGGTGTGAAATGTGACTGGGTCTTGTACCTTATTTGCCTTAGAGTAGCAAGGCAAACAAATTATTCCCTGTCCTTAGGATCTCAGAAAGATTGAATCCCTTTAAAGCTTCATAAATCCTGTTCAACTCCAGACTTTTCAGTCTATCTGTTTTTTATGAAGACACCCTCCAAAGGAGTCTCCAACTCCTTTCTTACATAGCTGGATTTTTAACATGTCAAAAAATCCAGGAAGAAAATCCTGTTGAGCTTACCCTGCTATAGAACTGTAGCTGTTTACCAGAGTTCACTTGGATATATTTAATTCAGTTCCAAGGAAAATGGTTTCTCAGAACACCTTGGAGTAAATACTTGAGGGTTTCAGAGTAGTACCTAGTTTGTAGTCTGCCTTTTTCGTACTGAATATTTACACAGATATACAGCAACTGAATTCTAGAGAGAAAATTGCTTACTGATTCCTTCTTACTATGAATATGACTTTGCTCATCTGATTTCTAGTCCAGAGCATAAACTGTGTAGAATTTTCTCCCTGTGTGATTAAAGGCTGTAATGCTGCTTTGACAATTTCTCTATAGAGATCCCTACTGTAGGTATTTTACATTCCTTTCCCTTCCCTGTTTTTAACCTCTTCCTGTCTGTGCTGTCAAGATTCAGCTCAAAAATTTGGTTCAGTGCTACTTCCAGACATGGAAGTAAATTTCCATGACCTTGAATATTTTTCCAACTCTTCCTCCTTCCCTGTCCTTTGCTACCACCTGCATCCTTTCTGAAATAATGATGTGCTCTCCTTTGAGTCAAGGATATGCAAACACATTTCTGTTTAATGAGCAGTTCAGAGCTGGGTAGGCATAAAACTGTAGTCAGAGGAGCTTTATCTCTTCTTAATGTGCAGCATTAGTTACACAAGTTAAAAGAAGGGGAAGGCTTCTGCTTTGTGGAACATGCAAATCCTCTTGGGCTGCCTTGGGATCTCTGTGAGAAGTGGAGCCTCTGCCAGTAAAAGTGGCCTTTAGGTTCATGGAAAATATTGAGCACTAAAGTCAAGCTTTGTGCTAAACATGACAGAACAGGAAGAAATGTGTCTTTTAAGATGGACCAGAGGTATTTGCGACTTTTAACTGCCCCATCCTGTCAGTTTGCATTTGGCTCATAGTGTGTCAGTAAATAAACTTTATCCATATAGTCAAAATAACTTTTGAGGAATAAACTAGGGTAGGAGTGACTTCTGCCATTGATCATGGATTTGGGCTAGAACTGTTGTCTTGGGTTAGCATTGTCAAAGCCAGCAACATCAAATTAGCAATGTTTAAGGCAAATACTTAAGTGACTTGAGCACTCTTGTTCCCCCAGGAATGCGGTACAAGAGGAGAGGTGTTGATAAAAATGGAAACGTGGCAAATTATGTTGAGACAGAGCAGCTGATCCATGTCCATAATCACACCCTTTCCTACATCCAAACACGAGGCTCGGTGCCTGTTTTCTGGAGCCAGGTTGGATACAGATACAACCCACGGCCCCGGCTGGACAAGAGTGAGTGTTTCAGATAAAAATGTAAAAATCAGGGTCCCCTGGAACTCTTCTTTTGGAAGATGTGTTTGTGTGGGTGTGGTGCATATGTAGAAGGATGAAGCAGGCTTATTAAAAGTTAAAGTTTTGTCCCATCTCCTCTGCACAAAAAGCAAAATGCAGCAAAATTCAAGAATATGTTTGCTTATAACAGCAATGTTAAAGCTGAGCAAATTAATGAAAGACCTTTAAAAGTAATTTTGTACTATGTGTTATTATCCTTAAGCTAAGGTATCTTGTTTTTTTAGAGTACAAATTTGGGCATGATTTAATACATCAAACAGGATTTATTGCTGAACAGGCTGTTTCTGTCTAACACTGCTGTGCCTTGTAGGTGAAAATGAAACTGTGTCCTGTTTTCGTGCACACTTTGAAGAGCAGCTGAAAAATTACAAAAAGCAGGTGAGTGCTACATGGCACAATAGTAATCTCATGGAAATGCAGGGGTTGAAAGTTAATGTTTTTAGGTTATTTTTCTTGGTGATGTGTTGTGGTTTTTTTAGAAGCTTGTTGACAATTGGAAGGTTGGTACATAAATAGAATTTTACTTTAGGCTTTTCAAATATCCTTGTAAATAACCAGTATAACCCAGGAATAACTTATGGCAATGTTTAAACCCTATTTCTGTGAACCTGTCCTATGCATTCAGAGCTGCTCTGCATTTAAATTTGTATAGGCAGGGATCTGTTGGAGCTTATTTGTCTTAGGTACAATCTATCAAAGGCTGTAACTTCAGCAAGATTGCTATGAATCTTTAACTCTTGAGTTATTTGTTATAGCATGGTGTAAATCTAAACAAGTTGTGTAGCAGATGCTGAGTGTTAAATAATTAAACTTTTGAACAGGTTATTATTAACTTGGTGGATCAGACAGGCAGAGAGAAGATTATTGGAGATGCTTACCTTAAACAAGTTCTTCTCTACAACAATGCAAATCTGACTTATGTTTCATTTGACTTCCATGAGCACTGGTAAGCAACCTTTTAGAAATGTCACTTTACATCTTTTTTGTTGGCATGAAAGGCAAGTATAAATGAGAAGACTCATTATTTCTATTTCTGCATGAAACACTGTTTTTTTGGACAACAATACAGTTTTTAAACGAAAGCACTATAAAACTTAAAGCTTGGGGAAGCAAGCACTGCTGTTTGTGATGTTGTGTCCCTGACCTCTTAAATATGCAGTGGCTTACTGGGCAAAGCTTAATTGTCACATATTTTGAGAGTTTCCTTAAACATGCCACGAGTGTAAAGCTGTGGCTGACCTGCTTTTTCAAGCTATGTAGCATTTTGCTTTTAATTCTCTATTTTTGTTTTTCTTGCTTGTTTCTATAAAACCACAGTGGGTTCTTTCAGTATATTTCAGTATAAAATACATGGATTTTATCTTAATCCAGTGTGAGTAATTGCTGTTTTCATGACTGCTGTGCAGTGCTCACATGCGCAAGCATGTCATCTGTCACAGGCATGTATTTGTCCTGCTTCCCTCAAGCAGGCTGCATTTGTGTGGGGTCTCAGCTGGTTTAATCTCCACTTCCAGACCTAATCTAGGGATTGCACTGGCCTGGGAGTTGCTGGCTGACTGAGTATGGCATTAGTAGATACTGCCAGAGGGCGTGGTGGGAAAGGAAACCCCTCTCTGAGCAGTATTGGCCTTTGAGAGTTCTGTGGTACTGTTGGTAGCCTGGATTGATTTGATAATTAATCTTTTGTTTAGAGGAATTCTCATTTTCCTTCCTTCACTTTTTTCCTACAAACAGCTGTAGTGACCAGGACTGTTTCTGCACTGTGAGCAGGAGTGAATTGAGAACAATCTGAAAAATAACCAGATGGGGTAGGGGCAGGAGAGGGTGATGTGTCTGCAAGTGGTTTTCTCTGTACAATCACTGGCAAAGCAGGACTCACCATCCCAGTTCCAAATCTACAGTAGCTACTTTTCTTGAGACTAAAATGAGAACAGAATGTTGCACATGCCTGAATAGCTGCACACTTACTCTTCCTAATGGAAGCAGCATTAAAAAAATGCAAAGTCCTGAGAATTTAATGATCTTTTAACCTCTTGTCTTGGATTTGGACATTGAACTGTACTGCAAAATAGCTCTGAATCTTGGCTCCTGTTTAAAGCTCATTGCAGGAGGCAATGCTTGTCTCTCTCATTTGGCCAAAACATCATATTTGCTAACAGTACAAATAAGTTGTTAAGTAAAGTCACTGGTTTAGTTCAAACTAACTTTTGTGAAATTCTGTGTTTCAGCCGAGGAATGAAGTTTGAAAATGTTCAAACACTGACTGATGCCATTCATGATATTATTCTTGACATGAAGTGGTGCTGGTAGGTACTTAACTGTTTTGAGACTAGTAGGGAACATTTATGGAGGAAAACACCAACATAAAGTAGATATTCAGAGGGCTTAGTTTTCTCCAAACCCATATGTTTTATATTTCCCTTTTGGTGTCCAGCTTGTTTGTCAGAGTTTTTGTCTTCTGAAGTGTTGGTGTTCTACCCATGTGACAGCAGAAATTCTCAGGTGCTGTTTCCTGCCCAAGGTTTACTGCATTTCTGCATTTCACACTTTTAGGGTTGCTCACATTTAATGTGCAACACTCTGTATTTGACCCACAAGCCCTAGAATAACAGCCTTACTCTTGACAGCAAGCAGACATTAGTTTGAACTGGTTAAAGTTCATCCATTTGGGTAACACATGTGGCTGCAGCCTCAATCAGTTGTTTTGTGTTGCTGTCATTATAATTGGCTTCTCTGGTCTTGAAATTAAATGCCTTTGCTCTTGAAAGCTTGTATTATGTATGCATGAGTTGAATTCAGCATCTGATTGCATCTCAAGTTTGTGGCCTCAGTAGGATTTATGTCTGATAAATCCAGCCTAGATTAAAGAGGAGGAGAAGTTGGAACGAGAAGAGATAATTCAGTGTGGGATGTGACTGGGGTGTCGGTGCAACCATAAATAGTACTCCACGTGTAAAATGTTCTACTGTTTGTAGAAGCTGATGAATTACACTGGATTTTCAGTGTCTCAGTGTGCTTTTGTTCTCTTCCTGTTGCCAGGGTTGACCAAGCTGGGGTGATCTGTAAGCAGGAGGGGATTTTCCGGGTTAACTGCATGGACTGCCTGGATCGGACCAACGTGGTGCAGGCTGCCATTGCCAGAGTGGTCATGGAGCAGCAGGCACGTCACACTGGGGGCTCTGCCAAGTGCTGAGTGCCTCTCACCTTCATTGTTGTTCACAGAGAAATCTGTGTGTTTGAAAAATGCCAAACTGACCTCTATGAAAAAATCTTTGCAAAATACTTGAAGTGCCATGAAGCTGAGAGGAATAATATATACAAATGCAAAACTTGAAATAATTACAGAACAGTGATGCCTCCTTCAGAAAGGACTGACTGTCCACAGCTTGGAGAGGATTGTCTTGTTTGGATTTAGTAATTTCAGTTTAAGTATGTAGGAATACAGAGTTTAGAAACAAGACACCTTCTCCCCCAAGTGCCTCACTGAAATGATATTAAAAGACTAAAATCTAACAAGCTGGGTGCTATTTTAGGAGCTTCGAAGTGAAATACTGTGATGCAGCAAGTAGGGAGATGAGTTGTCCCTTCTGTGTGTAGAGAAATTAATTCATGATGTAAATAGCCCTGCTGGCTGTGACTGTTGTGCTGTGGAATAGTTCTCCTTGTACAGAGGAGGGATTTCCAAGCAGACTGAGAGTACTTTCCTTTAGTTTTCCTCTTTTCTCTGTCCCTCACTTGTTTTCTAGAAGCTCAGTGGTGACTGTTCCCTTGTGAAGACTTCCCTGACACACTACTGCTACAGACCTAATGCAGACTTAATGTCCTGTACCTGGAACATCAAAGCCCCAGTCACAGCCCAAAATGAGCAAACCTGATTATGGTTAAAGTGAAGGAGAAAGGATGAGGTGGGCCCTTCATTAGGGTGAAAAGTGATCTGGCAGTTCCTCTTTGTGATCTGCTATTATGAGCTCCTGACATAGGAGTGCTGAGGACCAGGGCAGGGATCAGCAGTCCCACAGTCATTATTTAGAACAGGGTTTGTATCCAGGGTAACTCTCGGGTTCCAAGGCAATTCTTTCAAAAACAAGGGTGTTACAGATTGTTGTGAAGAGGCTTAATCATTGCTGAAGTGTGAGCCTGTGATGTGCTGCATCATTCTCATCCTGGAGCTGAAGCACTTGGGAATCAATTAATGACTGAGAAATGCCCTGAGCACTGCAGGGTCAGTGGCATGGAGTGGAGGACTGAGGGTTACTTGTGCCTCACACTTCTCTTCCTTGGAACCACTGCTTTCTCTCATCTGGGAACTGGGGAGGGCTTTCAGAGTTAATGAGCAGCTCTGTGTTAATTTTCATCTAACTTGCAAAGAGTGCTTGAGCAGTTGTAAATGGAAGTTTTCCTATGATTTATTCCAAGTTATCCCTATCATTTAGTGACTGCATTGCAGTTGTATGTGCTGCTCTACCCACTTAGTGTGTGTACAAAGCCTGATGTTGGTGCTGTACCCAAGGCTTATCTGGGGAAAACTGGAGGACTGGGTGTTCTAAGAGGGACATATCTTACTCTAGTACCAGTGACAAACAGTAACTGTCCAAAAATGTGCAAGCACTCATAATAAACCAACATAAGAAGTTATTTTTATTTGTTTTCAGACCCTTGAGGTCATGAATGCCTTTGCAGTAGAAGACATATTAACTTGTTTGTTTTAAAATTGTGGTGTCTGTTTTGTTGATGATTCTCTATTGAAAAACTTCCTGTATCTTGAGAATCTACAGTAACTTGTTTTCCTTCAGCTAATTTTTTGATGATTGACTTAACATCCATAATTAATGTTACTGCTGCCTCCAGTGATGTGATGTTTAGCAATAAACCACCAATTCATTAATCTAATCTGACAAATCAGCACAATGGCTTCCTCCCCCCGTCACACCAAATCTAACAATTAAACACTTGGCCAGCATTTCCATTTACTTCACCGAGCTCTGACACTGAGAATGACTTTTACTTTGGGCACCAAATTAATGCATATATCCAATTCCAGCTCAAGAAACTGGGTGTGATGCCACCAGAGCAGCCTCTGCCAGTGAAATGCAACAGGATCTACCAGATCATGTGGGCCAACAACGGCGATGCCATAAGCCGGCAGTACGCGGGCACGGCAGCCTTGAAGGTAAGGGGGGAGCTCACCTGCCCCCAGGAATGCCTGGGGTACAGGGCTCATGTGCACTGGAAACCCTGGGATACTGTCTTGGTTTGGAAAGGTTTTTTGAAAAGGTTTTGCTAAGGAAGGCAAGAGCCTCCTTTGAAATAGAGAATGTAAACCCCCGCCCTCCGAATGGTTATGATTTTGAAATTAAGGAGCTGTCAGGCTCCTTATATGGGAAGGATCAGGCTCCTTATATGGGAAGGATTCCTTATATGGGAATAAGAACAACAGTTCTTTAATAGGAAAATTAAAAATACAAATGCAAGAGTATAAACAACCCACTGCCAGAGTCAGATGATGCCCTGTGAGCCCCAGGCACATCTTGCATTCCAGCCTGAGACAGATACTTAAAAGTTCATTATGTTCTCTGTGTGGTTTTGTTCTGGAGAGATGAGGCTTTGCAGTGGAAGAATGTCTTGTGTCCTGCTTGATGTGAATCAGAGAAGAGCTGAGTGCTCCCTGCACTTCACCTGCATTCTGTTCTCTGCAAAAAAAACCACAGCAGGGATAAGAGTTTGAGAGATATAAATGGATGTAATAATTAATATATTTTATCATGGTTATAGTACTTCTAAGCAGTTGCAATACTTAAAGAATACTCTAAAGTTCTGGAGATCAGG
The DNA here is from genome assembly GCF_014805655.1 of Passer montanus. Taxonomy (NCBI): domain Eukaryota; kingdom Metazoa; phylum Chordata; class Aves; order Passeriformes; family Passeridae; genus Passer; species Passer montanus. The sequence continues at coordinate 14,349,045 of NW_024366703.1, forward strand.
ATATGGAGGTAGTAGGGTGATATTAATTAGCTGTATTTTCTAAAGACTCTTCTTAAATAGCTATAATGCCCTCTGTCTACCAAGATCAAGCATGAAACTCCTTGCTCTGTACTTCTGCTGCTCTGAAAAGTCATGGAATTTGAGGTTTTTGCTCTGTGTAATTGGGGGAACAAATTTTAGTAGTATTTGCATTTGGCATAAGAAAAATCATTATGGTGGAAATACTTAACTTTAAATCTATCTTTTAATATCTCTGCTGAGCTTTGATTAGTTGATTGCACTAATATTTAAAAAAGAATACAAAATATAGCCTGACATGCTTGTTTTCATTGTGTATGTTAAACTTTGAATCAGAAGTGCAGACCTCAATTTACAGATTAAATTTTCAGGCCTTCTGCTGGAAGATTTCTCTACTTACTATTGAGGTTCATGGATTAAATTCTTTAATTGTGATATTTCTTTTAGTTTGAGTTTGAAAGTGAAACATACTTGAAATATTCTTCATAGGAGTTGATGTTGCTTTTAGAAATGCTCTGTGCCAGTATGTTGAGGTTCATGGATTAAATTCTTTAACTTTAATTGTGATATTTCTTTTAGTTTGAAAGTGAAACATACTTGAAATATTCTTCATAGGAGTTGATGTTGCTTTTAGAAATGCTCTGTGCCAGTATGTCTCTGAAAATGGAATCCTCTAATGAAGTGTAACTACAAAAACAACTTTTTATTCAAATTCTAAGCCTTCCGTGGCCTAGAAACTTTCTTTTGTTTCTGAGATTGTGAGGATATGTGCTGCTTTCCCCCAGTATGTTATGTTTGTCTTGTTTTGGTAGCAAAAGCAGTGAGATGAAAACCATATTACAGTAAGCTTCAGTCTTCTCTACTGTTCCCGTAGTGTTCCTTTTCCATTAAAGGCCTAAAAATAAAGGAATTTTTTTCTTTTGGAGGTATTGAAGCATCACAGTGATTGATGTATTGAAAGTCCTGCTTCAGTGTCAGCTGGCTTATAAGTCCAGATTTGTCTTGTATTGGAATTTCCTACTGAAATTCTAAGTCTGTCAAAACCACAGGGTTCTCTACAGAGTCAGTGCCAGAAGCTGCTCTTTGAAACAATCACTATTTTCAACTTCTATATGAAATAGTTACTTGAAGATAATTTCTGAGTTGCCATCTATTCAGTTCTCAGTTTCAGAGTGCCAAATCCTTTGAGCTGAGCCTGCTGCTCCAAATTTTGGTGTAAAGATTTGCATGTTGTGTGTGACAGGGTGACTTCACAAGGACTGGTGAAAGAAAGCTGGCAGGGGTGATGAAGGATGGAGTGAACTCTGCAAACAGATACTACCTGAATCGTTTCAGGGATGCTTACAGGCAAGCAGTCATAGGTAAGAGCACAATTTCCACCCAGCTGAGCTGTGCTGTTTAGAAAAGATTATTAAATCATACTGGTTTTGTCTTTCTGACTGATTTTCCCCCCTCTTTCTTGAAAGCATTGTGAGTGGGTACATGTCTGAACTGGACTCCAAGGAACAATCTCGCTCACTTTGGAATTTAAGCAACACTCAATTCAGAGGGATTGCATGCAATGTGACTCATTGGAGACTTTGCCCCAGCTTCATTTTAGCATTAAATGTCTTGTAGCATCTCCTTTTTTTTAAGACAAATTTATGTAGCAAGTATCCCTTAAAACCACGAGGAACTCTTGTTTTTCACTGAAAGTAGGGTTACACCTTCTGAGTTTTCAGTTACAGGCAACATTCAGAAAGACTACCAAGAGAATCATTAAAATGAAGTATTTGGAAGGAATTTACAAATTCTTGCCATATATCACTTTTAACTATTTCTTGCTTGATATTTCCTGGGGTTTGTTTAGATTTGATGCAGGGTATCCCTGTGACAGAGGACCTGTACTCCATATTTACAAAAGAGAAGGAGCATGAAGCCCTGCACAAGGAGAACCTGAGGAGCCACCAGGAACTGATCAGCCAGCTGCTGCAGAGCTACATGAAACTGCTCTTGCCAGATGATGAAAAATTCCATGGAGGTTGGGCACTCATTGACTGTGACCCAAGGTTGGTTGAAAAAAGTTAAAATTGACGCCTCTGTTAATTAGTTCTGATGTTAAAAGGTTTTGATGGCTGATGTGTGACAGTTCTGTAGAAGGACAAGAGTGCTTGAAGGGTTTGAATACTTGTTGTAAAGGGAAAAGTCCTCTAAACATGTGCTTTTCCCAGAGTGCCATAAAAGTGGTGCATGCTGGAATGACCTTTGAGACATCATCTGGAAATGGGTGGATGTGGTTAATATTGCCAAAATGTGGCAGGCACCATGAAGAGAAATTGTGGAACTAAGGGTGGTTAAAGGGAGTGCTTGAGGAGCTGTTGTTTCTTAGTGTTTTATAGGGAAAGTGTAACTTAACTGATCAGATTGAATCCTTGGGGAATGAGTCAGCAGTTGGACAGTCTGGATTTCTGTTCATGGAAAGCAATGGGCAAACTCTGAACTTCACTCCATAGCAGGTTCAGAGTTCAGGAGCTGGCAGAAGAAAAACAGTGGTTAGATCTCCTGCAGGTTAAACTTCAGCATCTGAAAATAGCAGAGCAGGTTGTTATGACAGCTATTCAATTCAGGGCACAGGCTCATCACCCTCACTGAGTCTGAGGTATTTTTCCATTTCTCTGGTAGCATTTTTAATAGCTTCTGGGCTTTCTGTTTATTTTTGGACCTTCTGCTGACATATTTGAGCTGTTAGGTAGCTTCAGGTTTGAGAGAGACTGTTGCTTACATGGATTTTGATACACACTGTGATTGAAACTGCTTGTAACTTGTGTTCAGCTCCTGAAGAGTGTACCCAAAACACACTGGGCATGGGTTACAGCTCTGCAAATAAAACTTTCTACCCTGTATTTATTTTCCTTCCCTTCAGTCTCATCGATGCCACTCACAAGGATGTGGATGTGCTGCTTTTACTTTCAAATTCTGCCTATTATGTGGCCTAGTAAGTTACCACTTTCCCTTACTATGTGTAGTTTATTTTAGTAGCTTTGCTTTAGATTAGTAGGAGCACTAAATTCTGTTTCTTTTTTTTTAGTTACGATGATGAAATCGACAAAGTGAATCAGTACCAAAGGTTAAGTCTTGAAGCTCTGGAAAAAATAGAAATAGGTAAGAAAACAGTCACTCCATGTCTTTTTTTGAATGCTCTTAACAGTGGCTTGAGCACTTATCAAACATCCTTCAAATGTATTGAAGCAGCAGTCCTTGAAGTGTGGCTCATACCCTGGGCAGCCCACCCAGAAATGGCCCCTCTGGCTGGTAACAGATGCCAGATCTTCCTACTGCTGGAAATAGAAGCTTTGATCACTGGAAGGGTTCTAAATTTTCCCTCTTTCAAACTCCTGAAAGAGCCATGGAGTCATCCAAACAGATTTCATTATTTATCAAATGGCAGTAACAGTTTTGCCAACTTCTGCAATGAGTCACAGGTTTGTGCATTCAGGGCTCTCTTCCTTTGATCCAAACACAGCAGCTGGCTCTGAATTGTACATTAGATCTGTTTCACAGCTTTGTCTCAAAGGCTGATAACAAACATGGTATTACAAAAGCACCTTGTTATGCTGATGTAATTTATTTGCTATAGAATGTAACATCTGCAGGCTAAATCCAGCATGTTCTGCTGGAAGCATTAAAGGTGTGATGTCTTTGAATCATGAAAAAGGTGATCCAGCTGGGGAGAAGGGAGTGTGTGGCCTCCTGACGGAGTTCAATCCTCCATTACACAACACACAGTGATTTCATCATCTCCTGACTAACTTTCACTGTGTCTGTGCAATTCCTGAGCATTGAGGGGAAAGGTCTCCCTCACTTGTGTATTGTGAGGCACAGAACAGAGTCCAACATCTACATCCACACCTCATTTAATACTAGAGATTATGCAGTGCACTGAAGAGTTGAAGCACTGGTCTAAATCTTGAAATTTCAATTACATTCCCTTGATAAAAATATTAGCTTTCCCTTTAATCCTTGCAGGAGCATTCCCTAAAAAACCCACAGGATGTAAAAAGTGTAAAACTTTTTGTTTTGCCTTCTATTTGAAAGGGTGATCTGCAATAAACAATCAGGCTGGATTGTAACAGACATACAGAGAGTCTAATTGCTTTTTGTAAGTTATTGATTGTTTAGTTAATGTGAAAATCTTTCATTTAAAGTGTCAGTCCTGCTCTTATGAAAAGGTGAAGCATTTTAGGCTGAAAAAGACTGTCAGCACTTACATAGCCTTAGTTGCAGGCTCTGCAGTATCTCTTTCAGTGTTTGGTTAAAGATTTCTAAAGATTTCTCCTGGTTTCTCTCTCAGGGCCTGAGCCTACTCTCTTTGGCAAACCCAAGTTCTCTTGCATGAGGCTGCATTACAAATACAAGGAAATGAGTGGATATTTTCACACTCTCAGGGCTGTGGCCCGCAGCCCAGAAGAAGATGGAAAAGGTTTGTATCCTATGTAGAAGTTTCAGACATAGAGGTGTATCCAGTGTATTGGTGTTTCTCTAAAAAACACGTTTTCCATTGCTTTTAAAATGTAATCCTTCTTCAGAAATCACTCCAGTAAAATCCTGTTGTGTGAAGTGGGAAAGCAATTTAAAAAAACCACTCAGATATTACAGTCTTAATAGAAAGAAAAATAAGTTTCAGATACAGCTTTGAAGTAAAACATCTATCTAGAACTAGAGTCATTTCCCTGTCCAGGTCTTTACTGCTCCAAAAACTTAAATAATGATGTTAAAATTAACTCCTAAAGAGGTAAAGAAATCGATTTCTTTAGTGAAATCAGTGTCTGGAAATCTTCTTGCTTGTTGTTTAACTAGATTAAACGAACACTAACAAGGGAAAAAATATCACTTCATACCTGGAGCACTGAGTTTTGTCAGCAAGGATAAATAAAATGGCTTCTCTTCCTTCCCCAAATGAGGCAGTGTGGCAGTGATTTGCTTCATGCTGAAGGAGAGTTTATTCTTTAGGTTTGTTTTGTAAGCTTTAAATCAGAATTGCAGCTTGAAGGGCACAACTGCTCTGCAGGGTAAAAGAAAAAAAGCAATAAAACCAAATAAAATTAGACCTATTTCTTTGTAGATTGTGAAATATGGGCTTTTAAGGGTGTTTTTAAGGATCTGACAGGCTGCTGGTTGGATTTCAGACACTCTTCAGTGCATTGCAGAAATGCTGAGAATCACAAAGCAAGCAATGGGAATGGATGTGCCCATTATTGAGAAGAAGCTGGAGAGGTGAGTACCTCACTGATGTGAGCCTTCTGTATCCCACCTTTGCTCTCAACTCAGCTGCTTCTCCCGCCTGAGTAGAAAGTGTAGTGAAAAAAACCTTGTTCTTTTTACAGGTATTGCAGACCGAATATTTGCTAAATCTGGCTACAGAGTATACACAAAGTCAGGGTTAAAAAAGTGGAGAATTCAAATCCTTTTTCATCAAAAACTAAAGTGCCTGCAGAAACTGCCTGTTCCCTTTGTTTGGCTACTGTTCTGTATCAACCCTCCTTTGTTGGTTTGAGCTTGATTAGCTTATATGGGTACGATATTATTATGTAAAAAATGGGATTAAATTTATTATTCATGTAAGAAAAGGTTAACTTAGGAACTGAAATGTCCATTTCTGTTACAGAAATAGACTGGAGGACAGTGTATACTTGGTGCTTTGATTGTACATTTAAGATCTTCTCCCTCTTCTAGGAGGAGCAGCAAACCTCATGAAGACATCATTGGCATTCGGTCTCAGAACAGAGGGTCCCTGGCCCAAGGCAAGAATTATTTACTGAGCAAGTTCTCCTCCCTCAATCAAAAGGTGAAACAAACCAAATCCAACGTCAACATCAGCAACCTTCGGAAGCTGGGCAGCTTTGCCAAACCCGAAGTGAAAGTCAACTTTTTAAAGCCAAATTTGAAAGTGAATCTTTGGAAGTCAGACAGCAGCCTTGAAACTCTGGAGAATCCAGGGGTAGATCCCAAAGCCCCCAGCGAATCTGACACCGAGGCCTCGGACAACGACTCCTTCCACTCCGACGACTTCCTGAGCAACTCCAAGTCGGACGAGGAGGCGCAGCTGGCGGGGTCCCTGGAGAGCCTGGGCCCCACGGACTACGTGCTGCCCAGCTGCGGCATCATCGCCTCGGCGCCGCGCCTGGGCAGCCGCTCGCAGTCGCTCAGCAGCACCGACACGAGCCAGGACGCTGCCGTGCCTTCTGCTGACAGCACGGAGCTGCACTTTGCTAAGCCCGTGGATGTGTACTGCCAGAGGTTCGTGCAGGATGCCCAGAGCAAGGGCTGCCACGTGGTGGAGCCTGAGGCTGGTCCTCCGGAGCCCCGTCACGCGCCGACACAAACCAGCAGGAGCGCGGCCAAGAAGGCAGAACCCAAGGCTGAAGCTGTTGCAGACATTCCTTCCAGGCCATCAAAGCTGGATGTTCAGTCTTCTGAGCCAAATCCTCAGCTCTTGGCTGTCGGTGGGCCTGACTTGAGTAAATCCCACAGGAGCCCGGGCTCTGGGAGCCAGGAGCCAGGACTCCACACCACTCCTTCTGCCGACGGCAGCAGCAGCAGGGCTGTGTCTCCCTTCGCTAAAATCCGCAGCTCCATGGTCCAGGTTGCCAACATCACCCAGGCAGGATTGACTCAAGGGATTAATTTTGCTGTGGCAAAGGTCCAAAAGAGCCCTGCAGAACCAGAAGCTTTAAATGAAATCAAACAGAAAGAACTGAGAGAAATGTTTACGCAATGCCAGACACGAATAATTCAGATCTAGTTGCTCATTTGGGAAGTGTTCTTCTAGCTGTGGCTTCTAATAAAATAACACAGTGACATCAGGACTATTGTGGCATGAACTGCTACTGGATACTGGGATTGATAACATTGTTTACAAGCAGTGAGAGATGCAAATGAATTTGGTTCTGACCAAGCTTCAGAATTCCCTCAGGCAGGTGAGACAGAACCTGTATAAACCATATTTAAACAGGTAGCTTAGACACTGGGATTCAATAAGCATGCTGTCTATCTTAGATGTGTTGCACAGTTATTTTTTTGAGACTAATTTTGTAGCTCCTCTGAATTATGTAGAAAGTATTTATACTCAAAGGATGATACTGCACTTCTCTGACCTTACTTACCTTGCACTACACCAGCAAAATAAAGTACCGGTAAATTACATTTTATTTATTTTTGGACTAGTATTTTTACTTGTTTTCAATGAAGTTCTAGATGCAGCTCTCTATGAATTGTGCCTCTACAATGGGAACCGATGTGTTTTTGTTGAATTTAAGTATGTTAACCAGAAAGTAAGATTTCTTTGCTATCCTTTTCTTTCCAGACATCCTGGGACACTTTCATTATAGATAAAGCTTAGAGACCCAATCTGAAATACCCACAATCCTGCAGTGCAAATTTCTTCTGTAGATTGGTTTTTTTCCTCACTTGAGAGGAGGGGAAATGAAGCAAATGTCTTTGAATTGTCTTGCCCATGTTAAAGCAATTCCTTTTTTTTTTTTTTAATTTCCAACTCTGCTGATTTGCTCTAATTTTTTGTCTCTGTAAAGCGACACGAGCCAGATACCTGCCCATCAGGCACTGTGTCCCTCTGTGCTAGGATTTCCTTCAAGTATGAAAAATGATGCAAAATCCCAACTAACATCTAAAGCAGAAGGCCAGTGCACTGCTTTGTAAGATCAGGGTTGCATTAGAGCATAGCTGCCAGCATCCATTCAAGACCAAATTCCTGACCAGCTCCAGCTTTGCACCTCGCAGGGTGAAGCATCTGCTCATGCTGGGAACTGGATAAAAAATCCCCTTTGCTCTGTGTGTCAAAGGATTACACCTATTCAATCCTCCTTCCCAGGAATGCCTTGCCATGCCATTCCAGTCTAGGACATTGTCCAGAAGCTGCTGTGAAGCAGGACCTTCCTGTGCTGTGGTTTGTGACTGTAAGCACCCTGACAGACCCAGTGCCTCTGTCCCCGTCCCTGTCCTGTAGATAGGCTGCACGTGGTGTCCCCACAACGTCGTGTCTGGGCTAGGGTAGCTCTGTGTCTTAGGACTTGTACTGTGTCTGAAATCATTTATCACCTGAAACTTTGATAACCAGATTTGGTTTATTTATTTTATTAAAGTGATGTGGGTTTGGGTTTTTTGTTCTTTTTTTGAGTGTCTATACTTGTGGCTATATTTAAAATTAAACTACTGCTGTATTTTGATGTGACCAATATACATGAGATATTTTAATAAAAAAAGTGGAATCAAAAGATGGGTTTGATATGTGATGTTAAGGGATGTGGGAGTGCAGGGCTTTGGGTGTTTCTTTCAAAGTTACAGACACAATCCCATGGTAGTCAAGGGACACAGCCATGACTTCAGTTCTTTATCCTCTTAGACGTGCTGCTTTTCTGGGCAACTTGTGCCAGGGCCTCACCACCCTCCCAGGGAAGAACTTCTTCATATTTTATCTAAATCTATCCTCTGCTGGTTTGAAGTTATCACCCCATGTCCAGTTCAATGTCCTTCCAGCTTGGGAATTGTCCCATCCCTGGCTATGAAATATTGGAGATGGCAATGGACACAAAACCATCCCCTGGGACAATCTTAGAACCCAACCCTGCATTCCAGCCCAGCTGCCTTTTGAAAAGTGTTAATTTCCTTCCTCATTTGTTCAGTTGCTTCACTTCACAGTAATGCAGCACAAGTCAGATGAAACCATGAATATTCATTATTAGTGTTCAAAAAAGAAAAAAAAAGAAAAGAAGTAAGCTCTAGTTTGAAACAGCACCAAACTTGGCTCAAGTTTAGGATACACAAAAAATGTTTCTCATAATAAGTACTCATTATTGCTATGAAGAGACAAAATATCCAGATTGCTTGTGTACAGCAAAAGCCCTCATGGTTAGAACAGGAAAATGCCATATAAAAGGGAGTTCCTGTCCCTGTGATTTCAATCAGCAGAAAGCACTAAGTAAACCATTTAAACACCCTGCAGTACTGCCAAGGCAGAAAGTAAAGATGTGTTTTGTGTGAGCACAGGAGTATCACCCCTTGCCCAGTCAATGTGGGGTTTTTTAACAAGCTGTATCAGGATAAAGCTCATGGGAGAAATTTGAGAAGTCATGGTCAGCTCTAAGCACAAGGCAAATATTTTTCATACCTGAGTTGGTCAAATCACTGGTACCACACTGTGATATCATCACAATGATGCTGCTGCTGCTCTGAGTGTGACCTGCCCCAGCTCACAGAACAGCACAGAGAGTGAAGTCAGCACCTCCTCCAGCTGCTGGCCAGCTGAGAGCTCTGATCCTCACAATTCAGCCAAGCAGAAATTAGAGCACAAATGTCCTCCAGAACAGAGCTTACCACTGCTATGTATGAAGGGCTCTGGCTTAAATTCTCTTATTAAAGGGAGTAAGTTTACACAACCTCAGTATTAAAGTTTAATATCAAACAATTTGCTCAATGTTACCAATTTTCAATTACAAAACAGGGTCCAAAAAAATTCCATAAAATATGTTTAGGTGGCTGAACAGAGTTAAGCGTGCTCAGACCACAAGGGTAAATATCCATAACTTTTTTGGTATAAATTATCTACAAAAACTGGTATAAACAATATTCCAATCTTAGTACGGGTTCCACCTAGGATTAGAGACATCTTCAGGGTGACATCCAGCAGGTGTTAAAGTTCATTGCCATTGACACATTTCTGCTGCTGCAGCCTGGCCTTGCGCAGTGCCTCCAGCTGCTTTGCTCTCAGCCACCTCTCCCTGGACAGCGTCGTCTGCCCCGCGCTGAGCGACAGGAACCTGGGGGAGCACAAAGAGCCCGTCAGGAACAGCCCCTGCAGCTGCTGCAACCAGCACAGCTCCCAGCCAGCTGTCTTCCAGGAGTAAGAAAGCATGGGAGGAAAGTGGGGAGGGGATGCTTTGCCTAACTGAGAGGAACAAGGCAGAGGAGATTCCGTCTGGCTAGACTGACAGTTCAGCTGCAGACCAAGTGCTGGCTCACACTGTAGCTTGCTGGGAAGCCCTGAGTGGTGACAGGAGCACCACACCCACCTGGCCACCAGCAGCATTTTGTGCAGGTCATCGGCCGTGACGCTCTCGGGGTTGTTCTTGCGCATTTCCACAAAGTCTTCTTCCACTGCCTGGAAAAGCACAGCGTGGAATTATGGAACAAACCAGATCTCCACCAGGAGATAAGCTTTTGAGGAGCTAAACACTTGTAACAACCTTTAGATTTCAACATTTCAATTCACTGCTGCCCAGAAGTGAACCTGAGACAAACCAAGTTACTTCTCATCTTCGAAAAGAACCCATTTAGATTTCAACGAACCCTTTAGATTTCAAAGTTTCAACTCATTGCTATCCAGAAGTGAGCCTGAGAAAAACCAGGCTACTTCTCATCTTTGAAAAGAGCCCATTTTCAAAATGAGTGTTAGAAAGCAGGTTACATGTGCTGTTCCTTACATCTAAAAATATATATACTTTATATATTCAGTATATACTTTACAAACCCTTGAAGGCACAGTCAGGATGTGAAAACGCTTCTGTTTGGGTTTTGTAAAACTTAAAGGAGAATCACTGACAGGGCAAATACAACAACTGTCTACTAAGGTGCTTTCTATCCAAACACACCATTGAAAACATATGAGGGAAGTGTCCCTACCTTGGTCACCTCATCAGATATACTGTAGTCCAGCAGCCTCAACAAACTCAGGTAAATTCGGAATTTGTTCAGCACGGAGGGCAGCACTGCAGTGAGGAGGCTGCTCATGTACTCTTCCATGTTTGGGGGAATTATCTGTGGCTGTAAGTGGACTTGGCAATCTGACTGAAAGAGAAAATCACATTTCATCTCTTTCCACATCCCACTATTTTCTATTCCAAGACTAATTTACTCTCAAAAGCAGCAGAAGTCACTGTTTCCCAGAACTAAGGTAAGACAATTCTTGAAACATTGTCCAGCTCGCATTTTGAACAGCTCCTGATTCAAGGCTCAGCAGACAAAGCTGGCATGCCAGAGAGCAGATGTTTGCAAGCTCAGGCTACTGCAGGTGCCCATGACCTCAGAACCCCCCATGCCCAAGGGAGGCTTGGAGAGCTTTACCCATCCCTGGCTGCTTCACCACCTCACCAGCCCTGTTCAGAAAGGAGGAGGGAAGCTCCATCTCTCTGTTTTCCGGCCACGAGGGAGAAGGCAGCAGCTACTGCCAGTGTCACACCCTCCCTGGTCACAAGACACGTTTCCTGTCCCCACGTGTCCCTGGCAGGGCCTGCTGTGGCAGCAGCTGCCAGCTGCAGCTCCCCAGCAGAGCCTGGAAGCCCGTCCCATACCGGCAGCAGCGAGCGGCCCTCGGAAGTGATCAGAACATTAATGTTGCATGGGAATTCCATCCGGTGGTAACTGAAGTCATAATCCACCTTCTGCCAAGTGATCAGGTTACCCAGGGCTGTCACATTATGGACACCTGCAAGAGCAACAACAAATTCCCTGAGCACAGGGCCAAAACAAATGTCAGCCCTGATTTTTGTTTCCCATTGGTCTTTGAGGAGCAGCCAACAGAAGGATTCCTGCAATCATCCTGTTCCTTCTTGTGTTTGAGGTGTCTTCCAGACAGAGATAACTACTTCTTAATGTGAATCAAAATTAAGAATTCTTGATTTCAGGCCTAGACTTTGTCTGGCTTAGTACATTAATACATGAGTCTTCATGTACTCATGTCTTCATTGGCCCTACAAAGCCAGGTATCTATTCAGAGAGAAAAAACAAAAAAAAAAATCTCTCCCCAAAAGAAGAAAAATGCAACCAATTTAATTTTGCTAATTTTTTAAACAGTACTCACTTGCCTTACCTGGAATTAAATTATTTAAAATATAAAATGTTAAAATTGACACATTAACTGGTTGACTCTTGGAATTCTCTCTTTGAAATACCAACATGTACCTGACAAACTGAATTTCTCTTCAGCAGTTACTGCATCAAATGACAAAACTACTGTTATGGTTTTGCCTTTAAATACTTAGTAATAATTTAGTACATTGTAAATAAAGGCAAGGTTAGCAAATAAAGGGAAATTTAATATTGGGGTTGACTCCTGGGACATTTTTCCATTTGAAATTTCTAAGCTGTAGCTTCCGAGAGTTCCAAACATCTGTACTGTGCATTCTCCAGGTACTGAGCTTTTAATGCAACTCAGCTCTTTTATGTGAGTTATAATAAATTAATTCCTAAAGCTCTGCTTAAAGCATACTACACAGTGCTACATCAGCTTGTAAGATAGAATCCCCACTATTTTTAACCCAGTAATAGCAATTTTTTTCTCCAGTTTTTAGCTGTGTTCTCAGGGATGGTTTCCAGATATACAGTAAAAATATAGAGCATAAGGCATCAGCATATGCTTTGCCCACTCCATGCACTATCACAGGAAACTGAAAGGCCACTCCAATGAATCAGAGTTATTTTGGTAATAAAGAATTCTCCCAGTTTGTCTTAAGTTAGCTGAGAAGGCTGCAGGAAGCTGCTTCAAAGCAGCGAAGTAGGATGTAGAAACCACAAACAGTTTTGCAACAGACCCCTTATCAGCGGGACACGATGATCACCACTGTCTTAAAACACAGCAGCTTTCACCCTCCCAAACGAGACTGCAGACCCCAAAAGCTGTGTACCTGCTGTGTCCAGCTGTCCCTGCTCCAGCTGGGTCTCATCGATGACCAGGGAGGTGTTGCTGGCCAGCTGCAGCAGCCCGCTGACCAGGCGATTGGCCGTGTAGTCCTTGTGGGGGATGAAGCGCGAGTGGTTCATGCTCTCGATGCTCATGCGGAGGTGGTAGGACTGCAAGGACAAACAAACCATCAGCACCTGGCTCCAGCCTCCCCAGGGATGCTGGGAACCTGCACAGCAAAGCAAAACTTGTCACTGCAACACTCTATCCCAAATATCCAAACGCTGTGTGTTTCAAAATTTCCCAAAGGAATTCCTATCACTGTTCTGCACATCTAGGATAAGCTCATTAATTAATGATTTATTGCAGCAATACTGTTCAGTGTGACCCCAAATTGAATTACTGTGCCACAAACTTTATTAAACCCTAACAACACCACCATGAAATGACCCAAATGTCTAAACGTATCAATCCAGAAGGACCGCTTTTCTGCAGAGCAGTATCCACAAACTTCATTAAACCCTAACGACACCACCATGAAATGACCCAAATGTCTAAACGTATCAATCCAGAAGGACCAAATAAAGCATCTGCCTATCAGTTCAATACCCCTGAGGAGAGAATTTCATTCCATATTCATCCTAGACGATGTGGCACACATATTCATCACACATCTCTGCTGTTACCTGCTCTCTACATGGGGAGCAGGAGAGCATTTCAGCCTGCATGGCCAGGCTGGATCAGTGAGAAGAGCCCCCAGCCCTGCCCAGGCAATGCTTACTGCTGGCACCAGCTGCTGGATGAGGCGGTACAGGTGCTCCGTGAAGGCGCTGCTCCGAGGACAGCCGCTCAGGTTGACGGTGAATTTTCCCAGAGGAAGCACATCCCGTCTGCCATAGCTGCACCAAAAGCAGCACAGGTTAGGCAAACACTTGGCTAACACTGGGTAAAGGTGGCATTCAGCTGGAGCATTGTGTGGTGTCTCTGACAGCCAGCAGGATTTCAGAACACATACACACACCCACACCAAAATCAGCCAGCTCCTCTGCTTGCCTTCTGCAGTGCCCAAGGAGCTGAGCCAGGCTGAAGCTGCTCCTCACAGCACCACACAAAAACAGTAATTTGGTACCCTGCAATGGCCTTCCAGACATTGTTGTTATTCAGTGAACACATTTCATTCTTTTCCTTTCTGCTGCTCAATCTCAAGTTCCCTCCTTATCACACTTGTTCATCTCCTTTACCTGCCCTCAGCTTTCCTCTCCCTCTTCTCACTGTGTATCTTCTCCCCCATTCTTGACAACTCTCATCAACTTTTTTGTGATACCAGCTAAGAGAGAAAATACATTCTAGGCTAAGTGTTGGAACATTCATAGTCCCACTAAAAAGAATTAAAACAACTAATTTTGATTTTGAAGACTAAAATGACTAAAACTAAATTTGGACCTGACAACTACAATGTCTGAAGTTTCACATTTAAGGTTTTAATGAGTCAAAGGATGCTGCTCTTTCACCCAGAGATAGTTTAAATCAACATAAGAATAAATTTCTATCCCATGCTAAATAGGTCACTTGAACTTACCATGAAACAGGTTTACATTTAATTAAATAAATTCCCAGAATGCACCTAAGCAATAATTCCTGCAGTCAGGAAATGCTGTCTTTTGGGAAGTCAATGGTATGTTCTACTCATTAGAAGAAGCCAGAGGCAGAAAGATGTTTTCATACATCTGTTTAAAAATATCCTGGAGATTTTGTCAGCTCTCAAAGCAGCAGTGAACGTATACACTGCCATAAAGCTGGTCTTTTATCAATATTTACTGTTATTTCAGACATGAAATCTGCCTTTGTGTGTATTGTGACAGGACAACTCTACCTGCTGAAATAAATATTATTTAAGCTATTTCTGCCATTTATTTGCAGACTGGTGAAGAACCCCATAGGAGGAGATTTCTTTTAAATGATAAATACATAAATTCTCAGCACACATCTAAATACTTACACTGTAGAAATGAGATGCAGTATCAGGTATTCAGCAGCCAAACTGTCTCCCAAGAGGGCATGGGTGAGGAACCCCAGCAACTCTGCTCTCACTGGTGACAGCTCAGACATGAAATTAGAAACAACTGGCAAAAGAGCAGAGGACAAGTGTCAGAAAATGTTCTGGTTTCTCACCCTCTTCCCTCTACATAAACTCGACTTTCTGTCACAGTTTGATGAAGAAAAATGTTTATTTCAAAGCAGTCTAGGAGAAATAAACAAATGCTCATTGGTTTTTTCAACTGGCTTTAGATAACCTGAGTCACTCAACACTTCCTTGGAAATTATTTTTTAAAAAGATTAGATATTGTGTAATGCATTTGCAGAAGGGTATAAAGTGTTGAGCCAAATTTCTAAAAATCCATGGCTGCTCCATTTTATATTAAAGGCAGAAAAACCTCTTATATACTGCTCAGAACAAGCAATAAAAGGCACTCAAGGAAAAAAGTTATAAATATCAGAGGTCTGCATGCAATAATTCAGTGAAAAAAATAACAGTCAAACAAGGAATAGCACAGTTGCTTAAAGCCTTATTTCGTGCACAGTATTAGGAGTCTCTATATTATCAGTATGTTTCTTATTTCCAGTATCACACTAAATTGGAAATCTAATTTTCCAGCATTTCACAACTCCGTTTGAAAACAAATCAAATCTTATGGCTGAACAACTTGGTAAAATCCTTGGGCATGTAGAATGCAAAACCAAATTCCACATAAATCACTTTTATTTCAGCCAAATAAAAACGTAAACATCACATAAACCCAAACATCTGCATCCTGTGCAGCACTGCATGGTTTTTCCATTTAACAAGATTTAAATTCAAACCCTGCTGCTGGGTTGAGGCAGTATTTGCTCAGATGTCCTGGAAAGTGCCCAGACACTCACAGGTTTTGCTCTCCTCTTCGTTAAGGCAGGCAGGCAGCAAGGGGTTAATGTGCTGCAACTTGTGTGCCAAAATCACGTGGATCCTGGGCACCAAGGAGGCCGGGGGGCTGTGCACTCTCTGCTCCTCCGCCGTGTCCATGCACTCCATGGGATCCAGGCTGGAGCTGTCCCTGGGGAGAGGGCACAGCACAGCTGGACTCAAACATCCCAGGGGAACTCCTCTCCCTCTGAGCCACAGCAGCTGGAAGCAGGCCAAGAACAGAGGAACAAACACCATCCGCTCCCAGCTCCTGCTGACTCCTCCCACACTCAAACCACCTTCTTTAGAGCTTTATAAACACCACAAATACTGAATCACAATTACAAAGTGACATATGAACACCAAGGCAGGCTTGACACAAAATATCTGGATTGTATTATTTTCAGAAAATAATCTAGCCATGTTTTTCTTAAGAAAAAAAACCCAACCCAACAAAAACCCCTCAAAACCAAACCCCACAAACAAAATTACATTCATTATTTTGCTGCACCATTTAATAGGCTTCATGTAGCTTCAGATAAAATATTACACACTGTTCTGTCCAGCCTGTATTGAAGTCTAAACAGCAGCTTTAAAAAAAATAAGGTCATTTACTACATTTGTCTCTGTAAGCACATGTGGGATTTTCATACCCCACCAGGTTCTGGAGCCTGACAAGATCTTCTAGACAGTCACATCACATCTCTATCACTGGCTGAGTAAAAGAACTGTGAATAAATAAATAAATCCTAATGTACCTCTGCTGGAACCTGGAGGTATTACCTCTTAATTTAAGAGCTCAGATACACAAGCTTTGCTCTCCCTGAAGATGTCTTACAAAATTTCTTCCAGGTGTTCTTCATTTTTCATTTTCATTTTTAGAAAGTAAAATCCCTAAAGTGACTCTATCAGATGAAATTTGTGCTAAACTTTACTGTCATTGTCTTGTTTTAAAAACTGTCAGGCTTTATTACTTCAAAGCCACTTAAGCAGCTCATCCACACACTATCCACTCTTTCCAATAAAAGAGATTTCTTTTGTTTGTGTTCAAAATGTTGCTAAATGGCACCATTTTGTCTTCCTGTTACAGAATGACACAGGAAAAAACCCACAAGCACCTGTGACAGAGCAACTGAGCTGTCAGTCTGGGATCAGCTGTCACACAGATGATAACAAAAAGCAGCTGACCAGGCTGAGGTAATTTTTAAGAAGTTGGCACTATAAAGGATTCACATTGCACTCTGGGAATCCTACTTGCCAGACAGATGAACAAACTCATCAACAGAAATGATCCAGAGTGCAATGGTTCAAGACATTAGCAGTATTTATGTCAGATTTTTGTCAAGAGTTTTATTTTCAAAATTGACTTCTTGCATCCTAAATGATTTTGTATTTTGTCAGGTAAGGAATTGCAGAACAGCAGGTGCAATGGGAAGCTTCTGTCAGTGGGTTAAGAAGATGAAATACCTTAATTAATGAAAAATCAACCCATCTTTTACTCATTTTGGTCACTATCAGTCTACATGCACACGTGCAAACGTTTTTTTTAAGATTCTTCAGAAATGTTTACATTTCTGGTAAAAACTTCCATGGACTTCAAAATTACTTCAAAAGGACATTTATAATTTTAAAGCTTCCTTGAAAGCCTTGTTCACTATTCACTCAGTCACTGAAAGTTTAGGCATGAAAGAGTACAAAACATTTAGCTATAGAAGCATTTTCTGTTTTTTAGACTGTACAACAACCTAAAAAAAGATGCACTGGGTATCCAAGGATATGGATGTACCAGAGCACACTGGACTTCAGTTTCCAGGATGTTGGATGTAACACTTTTCTCATCAAGCTATTTTAAAGCAACAAAATTCCCTTCTTAAGCATAATTATAATGTACTTACACATTTCTTGTCTGCTCACTGCAATAAAAACCTGCATTTCAGGGCAGCCTTACCTCTCTTCACTGTTCACTATGCTCAGCACTGGGTCCACAGACAGAACACCAAACACCTCCAGCACATCATTGACTTTGAAGCTCTCCCAGCCCTCATAGACCTGCCCCAAACAGAAAATAAAACACAAAATGCTGAGGCAGATGGGCCAGATGCAGGACAGCAGAGAAACTGTCAGAAAAAGGAAACTCAGCAGACTCAATTGTGGCCTGAGAGCAGCCTGAGGGAAGAGGTCTCCCCTTGCTCTCAGAGTCAGTAAGCTTACACTGGAAAAGGGAATTGTCAGGGAGTTCACAGTAATTTTATGATTCCATGCTTTTTCTATAGGCATTCTTTGCCACATGAGTGTAAACAACTGTATTCCACTGTGATTAATCAAGATTTGCTAAATAAGAGAGAAGTCAATACAGCAACAGCAGAGAAATTTTGTGTAAAGTTTCATAGTAATACAACACAGCAGTGAATCCAGGACTATTTCAAATTCAATACACAAATGTGTAGCTTATTGGTTTTTCAGCTTGGTTTTTCACAGCTGTTTTTCAATTAGAGGAAATATCCTAAAAGAAAAATACCAGGGCTCAGTACCAGCTGCAAACTCAAGCATCTAACACTGGAATCTTTTTTAAGTAAGTGGGGTGAGAAGGTGCAAGCTCTAATAAATGCTGCTGAAGGATTCCAGCAATTCAAATGCAGCACTCAAGAAGAGAAACACTGTGTTTGTGAAGAGAAAGAATGTAATTATCTGTAGAAACAAAATTCTGGAGTTGAAACACATTTCTGTGCCTAGAAACCAGCGCAAGGCTGATTGTGTCTGGCTCACAGAGAGCCCAGCCCTTGCTCATCACCTCTCCATCTCTCACCTTTACAAGACACGCTGGTCCCTTCTCTCCTGGCAAGGGAAAATTTAGGTCAAGTGGAGGGGAGCAGTTGGGAGAAATGACATGATGACCTGCAGAAGCTTCTGTTTCTAATCTCTTTGGCTCCACACATCCATGAATATCACCTCCACTGCCTGAAAAACAGGATTTGCAGGCTTTTTAAACAGAAATGCAGAACTGAACAACTTTCTTCGGTGAGCAACACAGAATAAAACTAATTTAACCAGACATCTGAGACAAGAATATTTAAAAATGCAATATACTTGACAGAATATACTCTTAATATGAGAAGTCTCAGAAGTATGTACTTTATGTAATCAAGTGAAGTGTGACAGAGAGTACTGGCAAAGATCTATGTGTCTTGGAAACCCAAACATGGCCAGAAATCTGATTTTGAAAATGCAATGTTTAAACCAGGGGAATGAATTTTTTTTCCCCCTACAGTCCATAGAACTGCAAAAATATTTTTCTGCACTTCATGTTTAAAAAAACCAGGTCAGAATATGCATAAAACCCAGTTTATACTAAAAGTCTCTGTAGATTGTCAGCAAGACATACAACACACATATCACGCTGACTTCCACAAAGCCTCCAAATCCTAAAGGCTGCAACAACAAGAGCAATGAAAACAGCTGCCAATATTTCAGTTTTTAGCAATGAATGTTTGCCAAATCCTGGAAAGATATCAGAACAACCATTCACCAACAGCAACTCTTACCCACGTGCTGCTCCTTCTGCTTGGAGGGATGCAGATCCATGTCCTCATCCTCCTCATAGCTCCTCTTGTGGCGACTGGGGGTGTAGGAGGTGGAGGGGCTCACTCGGGCCTGGCTGGCACTGATGTAGGCGTGGGATCCAGGGTTAAGGAAGCCACACACTCAGCAGGGAAAACTCACCCACACTAAGGTTTAGCTGTTGGTTTTTTAACAAAATCCTAATCTTAACCTGCTCAGCTACATGTGTTTTATAGGAGACTCTCACTGTGTAAATGTCCTGCTGTAGAAAATGCCAGTGGCTCAACTGAAGTGTCTCTTTTCCTAAGCATTTGCAACTAGAAATTTCCAAGACTCTCCCAAGCAAAAATGTCTACTAAATCAAAACAAATGCTCCTAAATTTATTTGCATTCTCTTTGTGCATATTACACACCATCAACTATTTTTTTCTCTTTCTATACCTATCACCTCTCCAGATTCACTAAAAATGAAGTTATCTCCTTAAATCTAATTAATTAGCTGGTAACCACTGATTGTATAACAAATGCTAGCTCAGTAAAAAAAGATATTTCCTTCACCCATGCTGATTCACCAGGCACTGGAACACAGTAGAAAGTCTGTCTCTCCAAGGTGACTGTTTGTGTGGAGTTCAAATCTATTTCCTGCTGAGGCTGGAATCCCAAGGGAAATTTTGTTAAATATCTGATTACAGCTTGTTTTCTTTTTTAAACTAACCCCACAGATTCAGTTACTCAGCCAGAAGTTACCATTAACACATAAGACTACATAACTCGGGAAAAAGTGAATATATAATGTTTTGAGTCAAACTGCACTGCAGTACTAAAAGTAACTGTTTTCCATAGCAAACAGTTTCAAGGTCATGGGCACTCCCCCCTCCACTCAACCAAAACAAATTTTAAATACAACAGAAACAGCTGGAAGCCTGCTGAATTAGAATGCCAGCGAGCAGTTATGAATACTCTGCTTTCCAAACCAAAGATGAACTTTGCATTTAGAGCAGTATCTTCAGGAATCCATTGCCAAGTACCAAAGAAGCTCTGTCACACATAAAACTACAACTTTCCATTCCAATATTTCTTCTCTAAGTTAATATAATTTATGTAACTTACCCCACATTCTGCCACATCTCTGTATTTACCAAAATGCAAAACCTGTCAAGAGGGAAAAGGCAATGCAATCATTCTGTTTCTGACAGCAACCTGGACATGAATCACACCAAAATCACTGAAGCCCAAAGTCCCTCACAGACATCCTGCCAAACCTTTCATCATTTCAACATTTTCTATTCCTCAACAGAAATGTGACAGGTTATGTTTTACTGATGCCACTAGAGCTGAACACAGCTACTACCAGTGTCCAACTCCATAGGTTTAGCTCACAAACCAGAGAAACACAAGGACCAGAATGAGTAAAATGACAAGCATTTGCTAAAACAGTAACTCAGTATTTCACTTACACGTGCATTTGTGTTTGGGTCAACTGTTTCATACACTCCCATGTAAAACTCAGGATCAAACATGTCTTGAACCATGCAGCGAAATTTCACTAAGCTGTTGGGTTTTAGGTAATGTACAGGAACATCATTCAGTGATGGGACCTGTGAAAAAGGAGATTGTTCTGCACAACTGGTGTATATTGAGCAGTGCTCTGAAGTGAGCCAAAAGCAGCACAAAAACCTAATTCTCTGACCATGCAGTACATCCTCCTCCTCAAACTCCTACAGCACACTGAATATATTCTGAGTGTATCATCCATCCTAATTTAAGCAGTAACAAAGTGTATCTATCCCAACACCTTCCTGCAATGGCTGTTACACATAATTGTTACAATTCTCAGGCACTTAACAGTTCCCAAATACTGGACTATGAATGAAGTTGTTATAGGTCACTGGAACTGCATGAAAACTGTACAACATTTGAAACCAACTTTTAAATTTAGAATTATTGCAGCTGCAGGATTAAACAGAATTTATTACTTATCTTATTTCTACTTAACAGCACTTCCACCATGTGCTATATACCAGCAGTACCAGAGCAATTTGCATGCACAATTTCTTATAACAAAAGGTCCTGGAAAACCTGTATGTTAATTTCCAAGTCAACATTGGGGAAGTCTTTTTCACACAGTTTTACATGACAATGGGAAAATAGAAAGGAAAAAAACCCCAATGCCTAAGCACATGGTATAACTTCAAAGAACTTGCAATATGAATAGGGTTTTCTAAATCTGAAGAGAAAATATTTGTTGAAAAAGCCCGCATCTAACATTAAATGCAACAAAAACTAAAAGTGGCCCTACAGGAAGCAGCATTTTAACAAAAGTGTATTCCCTCCTGGTTTTTTTGAGTTTTCAACTCCTTCTGATGCTGTAAATTTTACTCAATTTTGCCATTAATGCTTTGATTTAGACAACCATTTAATACTAAATACAGAATACTTTCACAAACAGAGAAAGAAAAGTAATTTTCAGCTCTTTTCAGTAACAGGTAGAACAGATTTGACCTGAAAGTTTCTAATCCCCTTATCAGTCCCATTATGTCATTTCTGCTACAGCCTTTTAGAAAAGTATCAGCTTTTGAACTCAACTGTGCACACTTTATTTTTAAAACCTAAAGCACAGCTTCCCTGCTAAACTGCACAAACCAGGCCTGACCCAGCCCAATAAACCACAGTTTTAGTAGGAAAAGTGTTTTTTCCTTAAAACCTGAAGGTCCAGGCAACTATTTATTCAACAAGTTTGCAGCATTGTGATAAAAGCTGCTGGGAGAAGAGGTTTATAACCTGTGGTGCACAGCGAGGACTCACTTCCCCAAAAATGACAATATTTGTAATCTCCTGCCATCTACTGACTGCCTGGGAGAAGAGGTTTATAACCAGCAGCCTGTGGTGCACAGCGAGGACTCGCACTTCCCCAAAAATGACAATATTTGTAATCTCCTGCCATCTACTGACTGTGCTACAGAGTGGCAGCAGCCAGCAGCGATGGCCTGGGGGCAGGAGGGTGCTGAAGGCAAGGGGATGGACGGGCTGGGATTTCACAGCCCGGCTTTGCACTCAGGTTAAGGCAGCTGAGGTGCAAATTCCACATCCCAAAGCCTGGGACTGAAATTCAGCTGCACACTCATCGTGAAAAGGCAGGACTTATCAAAAGCAAGCCACGGCGATAAAGTGTAAAAAATAACAAAGCTTAAGAAAAAGTGAAACTCGAAAAGAATAAAACTCTCTTACCCAGTTAGTAGCATTGTTTTCTTTTAATTTCTCCTTGAAGTACTCAGTTACCTTCTTCTCCCAGTCTGAGTTTGGAGCATTTTGGGCTATAAAAAACAACATATCGATGTGGCCATTACCACCACATAAGAGACTTTGACCCAGCATTCTCCCAGCACATCAAACCCAACTTTCACTTCTATCCTAGGGAAGTAAGTGCATCTCAGACTAATTCATTCCCCTTGCAGTTCACTGACTTCCCATTTCAAACCCTTCCAGGCCAGCGAAGAAGCACAGAGCCATTCCTGGAGCGAGGGAAAGCTCCACAACACCCCAGAGGGGAAGGGCAGGAGCCGAGGCACCGCTTTCCCCCCGTGTCGGCAATTTCAATGTCGGTGTTCTTTTAGCCGAGATCGAGCCCAGCACGGGCACAGCCGCGGCTGATAGCGCTGCTAACCTCAGCAGCGCGGCAGACAGCACGCCGGAACCCAGAGACACGCCAGATACACAAAACACACGCTGTATACGAGATATACAAGATATAAGACATAGATAAGACACGGCCTCGCCGCTGCCCCGCCGCCACCCCACGAGGGAGAGCGCCGTCCGGTTCCGGGCGCCGCGGGGCGCGGGCCGCGCCTCACCGAAGATGCCCTGCACGATGCTCAGGGGGCTGTTCAGCCAGTCGCCCACGCACGGCATGGCGGGGCCGCGCCTCGCCGCGGGGCTGCCGGCACCCTGCGGCCGCCGAGTCCCGCTCGCTAGCCCAGCGCGGGGATCGCCGCCGCTTCCTCTTCCTCCTCCTCCTCTCTGCCCTCCTCCTCCTCTTCCTGCGGGAATGGCGGCCGAGCCCGCCTCCCGCCCCTCACGGCTGCGCGCGGCCGCCGCCGCCATCTTGGGTGAGGGCGGAAGGGGCCGGGGCAGGGACGTGGCCGGGGCGCGGCTATGGCGGCGGCGAAGCCCGGGGGAGGCACCGGCACCAACCTGCTCTTCTCCTCCTCCGCCACCGAGTTCAGCTTCAACGTGCCCTTCATCCCCGTCAGCCAAGCGCCGGCCGCGCCGCCCGGCCCCGCGCTGCTGCCCGCCGGTACGGAGAGAGGGAGACCGGGAGGGAGGGCAGCCGGGAGCGCAGGGGATGTGCGGAGTGCCGCCGCGGCCGGGAAGGGGCGGTGGGGCCGGGGGAGTCCCCGCAGCCGAACCGGGGCTCCAAGGGGGGCTGCGGGCCGGGGGGGCCCGGGCCGTGTGGGCTGGAGCCGGCGCTGGGGCTCCCCGAGCCCCGTGTCCCTGGCCGAGCCTCAGGAGAGACACTGCTCGGGATTACATTTTCCGCTTTCCGGCACTTAATTTCTTCTGCTTCCCCCTGCTCAGTGCTTGTGTGTCGAGGTTTTAGCGCTGTGTGTGAGGACGGGCGCTGATCGTCGCGCTTCCAGCTCAGCGACGCGTCAGTGCTTCCATTCAGTGCGCACTGAATGTTTTCGCGTTTATTAAGCCCCTATCTCCTGTTATCTTCTGGTTTCCCGGTTTGAAAATAGCACGTTAAGCAGACACCTTAAATATCCTTGCTAATTTAATCCTGGTTCTAATATCCTTTTCTCCTAACGCTTTAATGGTGTTCGCAACGCTTGCGCGTGTAACTTAAAATCTGGTGTTCAGGCAGTTTCAGATAAAGGAATGGAATTTTTTTGGGAATGTGTTCAGTCAGAGGTTAAAGCTCGAAACATTAGAAATGTATTCTAGAAGCCAGATATTTCAAATATTACTGTATTGTACATGTTGGGATTGGACTAACGACCTTTGAAGGTCCCTTTTAACCCAAACTGTTTTATGCTGAGTCTTCAAGACTTCATTTCAGCACTGCTGTATCTTAGCTAAAATAATATAGCTGGAAATCAGTGCAGTACTTTTCTGTAGATTTAATAAAATATTTGCTAAGTATGGCTTTGGAATAGTTTTTTATATCAAGTACATTTTTTGGATAGGAGGGATAAAAGCATTAAAATATAATTTCTACTTACTTGAGGTATCTAGGTAGTTGATACATTTACTGATTCCTTTGTGCAATCCTCATAGTTTTTCTTTCATGCAAATATCGATTATTTTTTCATTAAGAAAACAAAACAATTTTAAAGTGCTGATCTGGCTAGTAGCTTTACACAAATGGCTGTCCTGGCAATTTCCTGAACACTTTGAAGCCAGCTGAGGATAAAATCTGATGGGATTTGATTAATGTGGCAAATCTTATTCTCTCCATGTGACTTAAAATTTGATCATGTGAGGATTTATGGTCTTGCAGCTGGAGTAATTTTCAGTGTCAGAGGTTGTGCCCCATTCTGTGGGGCCCATGTCCTGTTAAATGTTCTGTTTCCACAGTCAAGTGCACTCACCATCTGTCCAACCTGTTGTTGCGATCTTCTTGCTGAGTGGAATATTTGGTACTGGTAATCATAATTTTGAATTGTGTAAAATGTAATAAGAATCAATCTAGGGATTTGTTTGACACCTGACAGCCACCATTAGGGAGCTGTGTGCAGTCATTCATTTGTTTATCTGCCTCCAGGAGTGATTAGTTAGTGGTTTGAGCAATGCAGTTTGACAATAAGAGGTATTTTCTGGCTCAGGTGTGGGTGATGTAGCCAATACATTTACTGTAAGGTGGGAGGAGTGTTCCCTGTGAGAATGGGGGCTGATGTCACTTGTGTTTGTCTGGTGGCAGTCTGTGAATGACAAAGCTCTGCCCCGTGTGGGGAGGGATGTACAGGAGCTTGACACAGTCACAGGTGAAGAAAGACTGTTCTGTGCGTGGGGAGAGCACACATCAAAGCTGTATGCTCATTTTTTTATATTTGTATGACGTGCTTGTTTTTACAACGTAGTTTTTTGCAAAATTAGGAAAAGTCAAGATAAACGGAACATTTTGTGTTGGAAAACTGCATGTGTGTACATATATAGCTATAGGGTTTTTTTAGGCAGAACTTTTGTCACCCTCATTTTGCAAGGAAAGCCGCACTTAGGCTTAAATCCCCAAAACTTGTTTGAAACTGGAGAATAGTAGGTGTTTTGTGAACATTCATTTGCTGAAGGCCCTGAGAACTCTTGGGCACACTGCTGCATGTTCATGGTGGCCTGACAGGATGAGGTGAAGCCTGCTCTGCTGCCAGTTGTTTGGGAAAGCTGAGAGTTCACAGTGTGGTTTGCAGTGTGCTTCTCTCTGTCCCACACGATTAATAAAATGTGAAAAGAAGGTGGATTTTATTGTTTAGAAGCTGAGACCTTTTATTTAGTAGAAATGGCTACTGCTTGTAGCCAGGAGATAATCCCAGGCCTGACTTCAGAGTGGTCATTGGGTCTGAGTGGTTTCAGCATTCTCCACACAGATTTTGGCTTTGTTCCTCAAAGTGGGATCAGGTGCTGTAAGGGAAAGCAAGAGGAATTTGAGGCAGATGATGCCTCAAATTGACACCGTCTGCATAGACTAAATAAAAGATGGTTAAAATAGTTCTTTTTAATCTTGGCAGCTGCCTCTTTTATGATTAATTAATTAGAACAGCAGCTTCCTAGGGAGTCTGCTCTGTGGATTCCCCTGTACTCCCTTGGTGCTCCCCATTACAGTTGTGTTGGCTGTGGATAAAGGCATTTGTTGTTGGCTGCTCACAGCTGCAGAGACTCTTGGTCTCTCTGCCTGGGGACTGAGCAGCAGAGATGCTCTGTGGTGTCCTCCTCACAGCCTGGGCTCATTTGATTGCCGGGCAGGTGAAACATTCCTGGTTTCTGCAGGTGGCACTGACTCCTCTTCCCTCAGGAGGCACTGCTGCTCAGGCCAGCACAGCCTGAGGTGAGCTTACTGTGAGACCTCAAATCATGACACACCTTCTCTTTTCCCACTTGTTCCTAGATCACTGCAAAGTAGAAAACTGTGATTGATCAGGACTTCTTTTATTTATTTTCTCCATGTGAAAGGGCATTCATGGCCTTGCATCTTTTTTAATCCTCTCCTGCCATTATACAGAATGGGGACTGATTTTTCTGCATCAGAGATGTGGCTTTTATGCAAGTCTAGAGTGGATTTTTACAGAGAACTGGACTGTCCTGCTCATTAAGTGGCTTGGGATCATGAGTTACAGCCAGCTTGCAAGCCAGCTGAGAAACATTGAGGGGCTCTGCTGAAGGAGCAGGCAAGAATGGATGGTTTAACCTGTAAGTTTGGCTTATTTAGGAATGTTTTAAAGCTCTAGCCTAAAAATAGGAGCATAAAGTCCTGTGCTTAGTAGAAGTTTTCATGGTGAAAGGATATGAGCCAAGGTTGTTCTTGCATTTGAGGGAATGAGAGAAGTTGGAAGGGATTTTAATGTCTGCCAGATTGCCCTGGGAAGGTCCCGACTCCAGTTATATTTTGGTTTCTAATTTAATATTTGTTGCTCTTTCTGTGTACACTGAGTGACTTTCATGGTCCATTTTAAATGTTCTTGAAGACTTGATGTCTTTTGTTTCATTTTATGATGTGCTCAATCAAGGATGTGTAAGCTTTATGAGGGTCAACAGTTTTGGCCCTAGCTGATGGTATTACAGAACATTTTGACCCCATGCAGTGATTTGAAGCGCTCACAAGATGTCTGGTGATTCATTTGTTTTTGCAGATGATTCTGCAGACGTTGGGGAAGAGGACAGCTTCTTGGGTCAGACATCAGCCAGCCCCAACCCACCACAGACTTTCAGCTACTTCTCTCAAGTTCCCAGCAGCAGTGATCCCTTTGGGAGTATTGGGCAGCCACCCTTAACAACTGTTTCAACACCTGTCGGAGCACCAGCCTTCTCCAGACCTCCCACTTCACTCGTGTCTGGATCCCAGGATGGGCAAAATGCCTTTTCACCACATATTCCCAAATCCCAGTCTTACGGTGCCCCACCCACTTCCCAGGTGGGGATGGCGCCGTACCAGCCCCCTCAGCAGAGCTGCCCCCCACCTGCCAGCACTGCCCTGCCCGTGGGCACCCCACAGCAGCAGGGCTACAACCCCTACAGGCACACCACCCTGAGCAGCAGGGCCAACCCCTACCTCACCCCTCCCCAGCTGCAGCAGAGCCACCCCCCTGCCACAGCGTCCCCTGTGCCACCCGTGCAGATGTACCAGACACCCCCGGGGCCACTGACACAGGTATGTGACTCCTTCTGCCTGCCACAGCAAAACAGGTCACTTCCCTCTTTCAAGGGTGGGTTTTATCTTTTGAAGATTTATCTTCTCTGCAAAAAACCCCAGAAGTCTTGAACCCTTTATAGCAGCAAAAGCTTTTCGCTTTTCACAGTTCCAAGTAGCTTGGAACTGTTGTTCCAGGAAAACTTCCTGATCTTTGAAGTGAGTGTACCTGAGGCTGTAGCTCTGTGGGCCTCTGGGCATCAGAAACAAAATCAGGTTGTGAAGTTCTGTTGCTCTTTTCTGTGGGTTTCTGAGTTTGCTGAGTTTCAGCTGTGCTGCTGCATTTTTTGTGCCTCAGCTTTAAATCAGGTCATTCAGCCATTTCAAAGATATGGGCTGAAATCTCTTTTTAAGCTGGTTTTGTTGGTGAAGCCAGAATTTTTTGAAATTAAGTCACATAAAATTGTCAGCAAATTCTTTGAAACAAATTGGTTCAGGATTTTGTGTGATATAAAGCAATAATCTTCATTATTTTCTACCTGCACAAAAGCATTACTAAAGTAATGCCAATGGGTTAATAAAACCTGGCACATTTGCCTTGAAAATAGGAAAAACTGTTTTTATTTTTTGAGCTATTGTTATATTTCTGTTATCATGAATAAAGAATGTGAAGGTTATATAAAACATAGCAAAGGCAATAGAACCTAAACAGTCTGGAGTTTTAGACTGTATAATTTCAGAACTTCTGTTTATTGGATTTTATATATTGTACAATATTTTGGTGCCCTTTTTCCCCCTTTAAATGTATCCTCAGCCAGGGCAGTTGCTACTGCTGACATCAGCTGCTTTTAGTTGTACTGACTGGGATTTTTGTAAAATTTGTATGAAATCATCTTTATGATCTGTAGACCCCTTCAAAATCAGTTACTTTTCTTATGCCACTGATGCTACATTTGAGTTTTGAATCTGCCTGTTCTGGTCACTTTGCAGGAAGAGAGCTATAGCTGAAGTGGCCACTTGTTAAAATCGGGAGTCTTTATGCAAAAGCATAATTATATGTAAATGAACAATGAGAAAAATGTTTTTATTTTCATGTCAAATTTTGTGGCTGTAAGAAACAAGTTCAGCTCAAGTTTTGAAAATTCAAGAGAATATTTGAAATCTCACTGATTTTAGACAATCATGATGCTAAACCATGGCAGTTTTTAACAGTGTTTGTGGTAATGAAATTCACATTCTTTCTGAGTTTGAGAAGGTGTAAGTTCTCAAACACATGATGAAGTGGACAATATTTTTAGAATGGAAGGTAATGTTCTTGGGGAGGAAAACATGTTAGAAATAAAGGTTCAGAGTATTCCCTATAGCAAACTATAGAAGAGTTCTACAAAAACCCTGTGAGACTGAGGCTGATGTGATGCTGAGCCCATCTCTTTTCAGTTTCCACCGTCCCAGTCCCAGCTCCAGCCTGCCAGGCCTGCAGGGCCCCTGGTCCCAGCCCCTCCTGTGCTGCTGCAGAACCAATATGAGCCAGTTCAGCCCCACTGGTTCTACTGTAAGGAGGTGGAGGACAAGCAGATATGGATGCCATTCAGCATTCTGGATTCTGCAAGACTAGAGGAGGTCTATAATTCTGGTAAGTCCTGTCTTATCCAGAGGTGAGCAGAGGGACTAAAGGAAGATATTGGGGTAATGCCACTTGTGTGTGGCAGTAAAAAGTAAAGTTTTGAAAATGTATTTTATGCCACTTAATTTATTTCACTGACATCATCACTGCTTGATGCTGTCAGTGTTGAGATGATTTGGATATGGGTATATACATATATATATAGATATAAAATATATATTATATATACCCAAATAGATACCAGATTTTCATATTGAACTCCTCGTTACTTGTGTCTTGGGTTGCCTTTTTGTTAAACTGTGAGTTCTGGAATAATATTCATATTTGGAAGTTTTTCCAAGCGTTTTGTTGTGTACAGAGCATATAGAAGCATTCTAGAAGCATCACGGTGTTACAAAGCTTCTCTGCCATGGTGTGACTGCCAGTCCTAATGGCCTAATACTGATCACAGGAGTGGCTGGGGCTGGGCTGAGAGAGCAAAGATGTGTTAGCACGTGTGGCTGTGTGTCCCAGTGCAGCCTGACCCTGAGAGCGTGGTGCTGAGCACAGACAGATTAGTGTCAGTGTGGTGAGCACGTGTGGCTGTGTGTCCCAGTCCAGCCTGACCCCGAGAGCGTGGTGCTGAGCACAGACACAGACAGAACAGGGATGTGTCAGTGTGGTGAGCACGCGTGGCTGTGTGTCCCAGTCCAGCCTGACCCCGAGAGCGTGGTGCTGAGCACGGACGGCGGCCGCTACGACGTGTTCCTGTACGAGCGCGTGAGGAAAGCCGTGTACTGGGACGAGGAGCCCTCGGAAGTGCGACGCTGCCTGTGGTTCTACAAGGGAGACAAGGACAGCCGCTTCATCCCTTACACTGAGGACTTCAGTGACAAGTTGGAGGTTAGTAAGTGGCAGAGACCTGGTTAGTTCATTGTGTTAATCACCTTAGAAACAGTTCTTTCTGTTTTGTGAAGATGATTTTCAGACACATAAGCAAATCCTGGAAAGAGGAGTGTCTAGAAGGCCACATTGCTCCTGTATTCAGTCCTGCACTGCTGTGATCTAAAATCTACTGGTGTAGTTCTACACGTGACATTTTTATATAAAGAAAGTTATGTGAATTTTAACTGTAGCATTACATGAGGCCACCAAATACTGAGAAGGTTGCCATGCTGATTTTGTGTAACTTGTTTTCTGTTTCAGGCAGAATATAAGAGGGCTGTAACTACCAATCAATGGCATCGGCGACTTGAATTTCCAAATGGGGAGACAATTGTTATGCATAATCCTAAGGTAATAGATTTTGGCAATTGTGTCTTGCAAGATTCATTCAGGGAGTGAGCAAATGGATGGAAGCATAAATTGAATGTGCTCTTAATCTTGCATGAAACATACCAGTTGTTTGTTCTAGGTGTGTGTGCATTAAAGATGATCAAGTTTACAGAACACTGAACTTGTGCTTGCTTCAATATGCTGTCATGTGGTTAAAAGACAGTGCTTTCTGAAACCTAAAGAGAATAAGGGTTTGCATAGTAAATATTTTGGCTAAGGATAACTGGCAGCAAATGATCAGCAATTTGAATTAGTTTAACCTCAGTCTGTACCAAATGAAATTGAAACAAAGAACTTTCATGTAGAGAAGAGCATTGATCTAGCTATAAGTAATTAGTTGCTTTAAGGCCTGAGAAGGTTTCTGCTTATTTTCAGGCCATAAGAAAGTATAGCGAGACAAGCTTTAAAAGTTATTCTAAACACTCTGTGAACAGTCTCATGTGATTAAAACATGGACTTCAGTCTTATTGATCAATACTATTAACTGTTCACTTATCACAGATGCAGTAATTAATACACAGAGCTGTCCAAGGGACAGAATCATGGTTGCTCCTACTTGAAGTGTTTAATAATCCTGATTAGGGAATTCTGTCCAGTGAAAATCTAGAGAAGGAGCATTTAAATCACTTCATGTCATAAATATGAGCTCAGACTGTAAGTCCTATACTTATTGTAGTTAAGGTTGTACTACTGAATTACTCACTTTTTAGAGTTTGTGGACTACTTCAGATGCTGTTGTCTTTCCCTGAAAAGCACTGCATTTTTTTTCCATTTTTTCCTTGTGATAGAGTTCTTGTAAATCAGGTAGCATTCAATTTCTTCACATTAGCAGTAATCTGCTAAGAGTGGATACTGGAGACTAGGAAGGAGGAGCTTGGCTGGGGGTTAAAATGGTTCAGAATCACTGAGCAGGCCCAGCTTCTTCACCTAGAGCTTACTTTGGGTCATCAGTTTGCTTTTCACACTAATGAGGATTTTGTGGAAGAAAACATTTGATTTTCAGTTGAAAGGTAAAGCAATCAAAAAGTATGTTGAACTATGCATTGCTTTCACACTTACAGTATGAGTCATGAGGGTTTTCTGTGGTTGGAATTGGACGCTGTATTTGTTACAGGTCATAGTTCAGTTCCAGCCTTCTACCACACCAGATGAATGGGGCACCACTCAAGATGGGCAGGCAAGGCCAAGGGTAGTGAAACGTGGAATTGATGATGACCACGATGAGATTCCTGATGGTAGGTGATGAGATTCCTGGTGCACTTGGGTCTGCACTGGGAGCAGTCAGTTTGGATCTGTGCAGAAGCTGGACAATGGTGGGTGGAGTGGCTGTGTGCTGTTCGTGCCTGGAGTCTAAAGATTAAAGTTATTCCTTCATCTCAGCTGTTTGCTGAGGTTATCTGGTTTTGGGGTGTTTTAATCAAAGGAGTCCTGTGAGCTCTGTTATTCTTGAACCATGTTATGTAATAGGCTTTATTCAACAAGGGTGTATTGCACTTGCTAGGCTCTGAACTTCACTCTTGCTGTACATATTGATATTCTGAATGTTTTTCTTTTTGGTTTTTTTCTACAGGAGAAATGTCCCAAATTGACCATCTGGTATTTATGGTTCATGGCATAGGTCCTGTATGTGACTTGAGGTTTAGAAGCATTGTTGAATGTGGTAAGTTTGGGCTTGTATAATGAGCAGTTGTATTCGTGCTGTTTAAATGTGGCTCTCTCTTGCTCATATTCAGATAAGAACATCTTTTCTTTTTTTAAAGAAAAGTCTCTAATATTAAGAAGTTCAATTTTTTCATTATTATTTTCCAAAGGCACAATCTGTGGTTTGTCAAAATTGAAGCTTTAGCTGTTACTACTAGTTCTCAATATCACACTTGCAGGGTGATTTGGGTTTTGGGATGTGTGGTGAAGGGGGTTTTTCAGTTGATTGCTTTTTTTGCTTTTTCTTTTTGTGGTGTGAGTGGATGTGTTTGCTTTGTGTGGCTTATGTGTGTGGTGTGGTTTTGTGTTTGCTTGTTTGTTTTTTTTTTAAATACACTCTGGTATAACTGAGTAAATTAAGAAAGCTCTGTCTGGTTATGGAGTGAACAGGCAGTCATTGTGAGATAAATAGAAGCTTGCTAAAAATCCACTTTAACAAAAATGAGTACTTTCTTATTGTTAGAATGGTAATACTTGGAAAGATTTTTCAAGTTTTCAATTTCCATCATTTGTATTCCGATTATCTGTGAAATTAAGGGGAAGGAGGGACTATTTGTGCGTTACTTGAGTACTGCAGCTGTCAGATTTTCATTATTCTTTTTCTTCACAGTTGATGATTTTAGGACTGTTTCTCTGAAGTTGTTGCAGACGCACTTTAAGAAGTGTTTGGAGGAACGCAAAGTGAGCAGGGTGGAATTCCTTCCAGTTCACTGGCACAGCTCTCTGCATGGAGATGCAACAGGTGTAGACAGGTGAGGGTGTTATTTAATGTTGAAAACATCTTAAAAGCTGCTCTTTAACACCTTATGGAAAGTGGAGAAAAAGAGCAGTTCATATGCTCTGCAGGCTGCATGAGCAAATGTATGACTGGATCAGAGAATTGCAGATTTTTTTAAATTAACTTTTTGATGAGGAGTATTTGGAAAGCTGGAATGGTGTGATGAATATTTCTCTTGTTTATTTTCTTGCACACAACTTTTCAATACTGGATTTGCATGAGAGTGGCCAATGCAGGATACTTGATGAGTGAGTGTGTAGAGATTGTGGTCACAAGGATGAGGTGGTGAGCCTGGAGATGTTCTGTCCATGAGGTGTGCACAATTTAGAGTGGAGAGTTTTCTGTTCTTTACTTTCCTGCAGTCTGATTGAGTTTCACCCTAGCAGTTATTTCTGAGGAAGGCATTGAGCCTTCTGTCCAGTCCTAGAGGAGTGCCTGAATTATCATTAGGCACTTGAGCTAAGGGGTTCTTTTTTGAAGCAAAGTATCTATATTTGGGTAAGACTGTTACAGCATTTAAAAATCTGTTTTAAAATCCCTTTTCTGTGCCTACCCCTTTGCTATGACTTCACATTTCAAGCTATTTCCCTTGCTCAAAGCTGGGAAAGTAAAAATTGTGAGTGGCAACCTGTGCCACTTAAAGCGATGCTGATGTTCTCCAGACTGTTGTAGCTCAGTCAAATCACACTGCTTTCCTCCAGCCTTGGTGTTTTATTTGCATTTGGGCACTGCATGAGGAGGGATCCTTGTTCTGTTAATTAAACCAGGCAGTCTGAAGTCTATAGCAATTCCAGTGCAGCTGTCTTGACTCCAGACAGGCAGATGGTGATGCCAAGCTTCTTCTTCAAAAAGAGAGTATTACCATTCTGTGAGTCTAATTTTATATGCAAGTTCCTTTTTCTCTTCCACTTCAATCTGCTCACCAAACTTCCCTGGTACTTTATGAGAGCAGTGTTGGAATAGAGAAGAGGTTATTTCTGGTATCCCTTCTGCCTGGAGACAAAAAAAGGAGCTGTATCTTTCTCAAATATTACAATCAGCAGGTAGCATTAATGTGTGAATATGCAATGAAGCCAGAAGGCTGTATGGCTTCTTAAAATCTCTTTAGAGACCCTCTCTGTAGCATTTACATTGCATTAATTTCAAGAGCTAACAAGGTTCTCAGGAGCGTTTCTTAAAAGCCTTTCATGCTTTTAACGATTGTGTGTTACCAGGAACATAAAGAAAATCACTTTGCCGAGCATTGGTCGCCTGAGGCACTTCACCAACGAAACGCTGCTGGACATCCTGTTCTACAACAGCCCCACCTACTGCCAGACCATCGTGGATAAAGTGGGCATGGAAATGAACCGCCTGTACGCGCTCTTCATGAGCCGCAACCCCGACTTCAAAGGGGGAGTCTCTGTGGCTGGGCACAGCTTAGGTGATTATCTGAGGAATGCTGCTTTTATCCCAAATCAGTTCCTCTTAAAAGGAAAATGGCCTCTTTGTTATGCAAAAAACTCAAATTAGCTGTTAGGGCATGGCTGTCTTTCAGGAAACAGCTGACAAGCTCCTCTCAACAGCTGAGTTTATTCAGCTTTGAGAGGAAGTTAGTACTTCCCTTCATGAAAACTTAGTGTCTAATGTGTGTTTAAAAGTTAACAGGTGATCTGGTTAGGTAGGTGATGTCTGTGTTCAGAACCCCCACTTAGTAAAAGTACAATCATTTTTTGGAATATAGAATAAGTGTTAGAGCAGAATATTGACATACTGGCTTGGACTGGAACTTTTCCTCCAGTTTATCAGTCTTAGGAGTTTAAGGAAAAATAGTTTAGTCATGGCAACTACATAAAGCATGAACAGGGAAGAAAAGGGGTTGCTTTTAGCTTTTTATGTTCAAGTTAACATATGAGTATTTTCATTCAGCCATCTCTTGATCAAACTATACTGTGACATTACTATTGCATATAAATCTTGCTCAAGATTTAGGGACAGGAAAACTTGATATTTTTCCCAGATCAACTTTTAATTCCTGTTTTTTGCAGGTTCCTTAATTCTATTTGACATATTGTCTAATCAGAAGGACTTGGCTTCATCAGTGAATTCTGGACCATTCTCTGGTGTTAATGGGAGTGTGAAGGATGTTCATGATAAACAGGTAATTTGCATGCTGCTCTTTCCAGGCCTGTAGATCTGATATTTTCAATAATTTTTTTCTTAACTTTTCAGAATTTATTAGCTGAACCAAGTTTGTGGGTTTTGATGGTACATTTAAACAGGTTAATGGAAAGATGCTGTTTTGTAAATATTGTCATTTGTCAGGACAAATCAATTAGCTCTCTCTTAAGTTTCAAGTAGGCCAGTAATGAGATTTGGTGGTGAACAT
Organism: Passer montanus; assembly: GCF_014805655.1. Classification (NCBI taxonomy): domain Eukaryota; kingdom Metazoa; phylum Chordata; class Aves; order Passeriformes; family Passeridae; genus Passer; species Passer montanus. The sequence continues at coordinate 14,384,355 of NW_024366703.1, forward strand.
CAGCTTTGACACTTGTGAACATGTAACTTGGTCTAACAGTAAATGATGGGGCAGATGTATAAAAGGGAAAGAATCTGTGTTTAGATTAGAAGTGGTGACCAGTTGTTTGAGGAATAAAAGGAAGCATTTTTGAGTGTTTTATCTCTCGCAGTAATTTTAAAATATTTATTTTGCTGCTCTATTTTAGTGGAAAATCTGTATCCTGCTTCACTAAAAATGGATATATATTTACAGAGCTTGCCTGATAATGTTTTTAAGAGAAAACAGTTAAACTTGGTTTTGCTTGCTGCTTGCTGGTTTTCCACTGTTAGAGGGTGTGATTCTGTTTGTGTGCTGTTTTGTTGAGATGACTGAAGACACCAGTTCCTTGGGCTCCTCCATTGCTACTTCTGCTGATGACCTTTGTGAGGCTGAAGCAGAGGAAGATGTTCCCACTCTGCAGAGGACTCTGGAAATGCTCAGTTTGTCAGAGTACGTGAGCACCTTCGAAAAGGAGCGCATCGACATGGAGTCTCTGGTACTGAGATCTTCACTGGGCCTCTAGGGGCTGCCCAGGGAGTGGAGGTTTATGTTTGGGTTTCTTCTTGTCTTGTTTTTCCTCTCAGTGGCCATGAGAGCAGTTGCAAAGATAAGATAATCAATGCATGGCTTGAACACTGAGTGTTCTGCAGCTTTTTTTTTTCCTTCTTGATGTGGTGCATCCACCTAGTTATGTTAGGCACTTTGTGTCATGTCTTTTTAATTTTTTGTATTTTCTGTAGCTTTATAAATTGACCTAACAAATTCATAAGTGATTGCCAGTATGAAATTATTCATTTTACTAGAAATGTTATAAGTGCTTTTTCTACTAGAAAAATGATTTTTATGTGTGTGTTTGGTGTTTGTTTCTTCAGCTCATGTGTACAATTGATGACCTGAAGGAGATGGGGATACCTCTTGGACCAAGAAAGAAAATAGCTAATTTTGTAAAAGACAGAGCAGCCAAGCAGGTAAATACATATTTCAGGATGGAAATTAAAAGTTGTTAAGCAAATGTAACTGACTTCCTTGCTGTGGACTAGCTTATATTCTTGAACACTCTTGTTAACATAGTGAATATATTAAAGGAATTTTGACAGCTGTGAAATTAACCTTTTTTCTCCCTAACTTTAAAACTTTTCTCAAAAGGAACAGAAGAAAGCAGTAGCAGAAAAGAAAGCAGTTCTGGCTGCCACGCTCCAGACTCAAGAAGACACCCAGAAATCAAAAGAGACAGTTTCCTCTGTCTCACCTTCAGAGTCTGGTCAGATGCACTCAAAGAGGAAGCTCCCAGTTGGTGCATCTGTGTCTTCTGTGAACATTGACTATGAGTATTTTGAAGTTGGAACTGGCCAGGTGAGACTGCAGATCTAAATGATTTGAACAATTTAAAGGATTTGATCAATCCTGTCTTTTCACTATAGTTTTTTTTTTAATGTTGATAACCTTTTGGTAGTTCCTTTGAAGCTGACAGTTCTGAGAGATGATGTGTCTGATTTCTGCCTGGTAGGTTTCTGTGGCTTACAGTGCACTGGACTTTGAACCAGATATTTTCTTTGCTCTTGGTTCCCCTATTGGTGTGTTCCTTACTGTGAGGGGTGTGGAGAAGATTGATGAAAACTACAGGCTCCCTACCTGCAAGGGCTTCTTCAATATCTATCACCCAGTGAGTAGCAGTGCTTTTGATATTTGCTTTTAGTTGATGTAGATGACAAAAAAGGCAGAATACTGAGTTTTACTTTCTGAGCATTGCACCTCTTGTTCCCCTGTGTACATTTCCTAAAACACTTCCAGGCATGGGTTGTTTTCATAATATTTGCCCTGTTTCTTTTCAGAATTAAGGAAGTTTTTTTTTTTTTTGGGGGGGGGGAGTTGTTTGGACTTTTTTCATTAATTTGAGGCCACTCTTGTAGATTTTTATAGAATATTTGTATTTTTACATGCAGTGTTTGCTCTCCTCTGTCTCATTTTGTTTAACAGTTTAACGTTGATAGAGATTGAGTGCAAGGAAATCTTGCTGCTGTGTTTCCTTATTAGAATCTCCTTTTGTAGGAGAACAAGACCAAAGTAGTTAATGAACCTGCTTAATATGTCATAAACTGAATTTCTATAAATTCAAATAGTGCAGAATTAAAAAATGATTGTCTATAATCCATAAATAGGGATTTTTTTTCACTGAAAAGTGATAATTTTAAAGATAATTAAATGTCAATGTGTTGTCTCTTAACAGCTTGATCCAGTAGCTTACAGGTTAGAACCAATGATCATTGAAGACCTGGATTTAAAACCAGTTCTCATTCCACATCATAAAGGCAGAAAAAGACTTCATCTGGGTAAAAAGAAAACTTACTTCATATGGATCCTATTCATTATTTTCCATTTGATGCATTAGAATATTGTAAGCTTTTAAGAGACTAATTAATATCCCCAGATATCTGACTCCATATTTGTCCAAACATCAGAGGTGATTCCACCCAGCCCCATAAGTTGAGCATTCACAATTCCATTCAAAAGTAATAATCACTTTTCCTCCAGATTTAACCTTCTCATTACCAAAGTTCCATTAAAACGTTGCTGATCATTGCTTGATCACCTTAATTTCTAAGAAGCTGTGCAACAGAAACTGAATTTGTTGGTGTCCCTAATGACCACCATGGTGTGTTCAGCCAGAGACTGTTCAGTGTTGGGAACCCTGAGGGAAAAGGAGGTTCTGTGCCCATCGGAGGGCAGGGGCTCACACTGACTTTGTTGCTCATGGGTGCGCATCAGACCAAGGTGCTCTACTTAAATTTTGCACATCTAATAAGGAAAGTCAGTTTTGCTGTCGTGCAAGTTCACAGAGCCCTCCTGAAAGCCTCTGTTCAGGCACCTGGAGAGATTCTGCAGCATCTGTCCTTTGGAATTGTCCATTAGAGTCAGTCTGCTTTGCCAGACTACACAAGATACTTGTTTCAGGTTACAACTCTCCAAAAGTGTGTATAGTAAAGGAAAAAAATATGGTCTCTTGCTCCTTATTGCTTTGACTTTGATCTAGGTGGATTCATTGATCTATTCAGTAAGAAGTCAATTGTGTATTAATTGCATTTCACCTAATCTTTTAAAATGGAATAAAGAAGCAAGAAACATGCATTTATGACATAGCAGGCTTGTTTCCCCTGATAATTGGGATGTTTATTGAACAGAACTTCATCATTCTGCGTTTTGTTGGTAATTTTAAATCCTTCTAAATTAAGTTTTTGGTGTGTTTTTTTCTTTCTCAGAGCTGAAGGACTCTCTGTCTCGTATGGGATCTGATCTGAAGCAGGGCTTTATTAGCTCTTTGAAGAGTGCGTGGCAGACCCTTAATGAGTTTGCACGTGCTCATACATCTTCAACCCAGCTGCAGGCAGAGCTGGAGAAAGTAGCTAACCAAATTAAAGAGGAGGAAGAAAAGCAAGTGGTGGAAGGTACATGGACACATTATTGGTTTTTCTTGTCTCAGATAAGTTGACACTTGAGTATCTCAGTGACTGTTTGCTATTGATTTTCCTGACCCTGTTAAGGAGGTTTCTGCTAAATGTCAGGTTCCCACCAAAGCTGCTCTGTCACTCTCCTCCTCAGTTGGGTGTGGGAGAGAAATTACAGTGAAAGCTTTGTGGGTTAGTTGGAGTTCAGGGAGAGAACACTCAGCAGTTACTCGTTAAGAAAACTGTTTAAACTGTTAGGAGAGAAGTAAGCCTGTAGTTCAATAACCTTTCTGAACCATGCTGGGCAGTCCAGGTTATTAATGTCTTATCACAAACACTTAGAAATTACAGCAGAAAAAATGGGTAGTATTTCTTAATTATAGTCAAGCAGGCTGTGCTTGAAAATAGTTTAAATGTGAAACTCTTTGATTTTAGCTGAGAAGATCACTGAAAGTCCAGACCCTCCAAAAGATGAAGATGTTTCAGTGAAGGTTGGGATGCTGAATGGAGGGCGTCGCATTGATTATGTTCTACAAGAGAAACCAATAGAGAGCTTCAATGAGTACCTGTTTGCTTTGCAGAGCCACCTGTGCTACTGGTAAGGGGAGAGATCTGTGATTCCAGAAATTCTGCAAAAGGACACAGTATATGTGATTGTCCAGGATGTCAGACTCAGGGTGTAGTGCTTGCATGTCACTATTTGATAATCCTGTTTCAAAGGAAAATTCTGTGTTAGCACACAGTGAGCAAATCTGCAATAATAATATTTGCAATAATATTGCAAATTTTCAGTATTACATGTAATAATATTTGCAATAATATTGCAAATTTTCCATAAAGACATTGAACATTCTTCTCTCAGCCTTTGAAACTCCAAACTCACATTTTTAGCTACTGTCATTTTCAAAACAAAGAGAACTCTGGAAGCATTTTCACAACTGTAACTTTCCAAATAAAACTGTTGAAGAAGGATTTTTATTAGACTACAGTTAGTGGTAAAACGTTATTGCTTTTTCTGGCAGAGCAAAGGATGTGTGAACTATATTTAACAACACATCTTGGTATGTAATAGCCAACCTTGGGTGTCAGCTGTGAGCTGTGCAAAGTGATGTTGGTGAGGGAGGAGTGACTGGTCTCTCATTTTCAGTTCAGCAGGTGCTGGACAAAGTGCTCTAGGCTCTTTCTGAAGGTTTTGATTTTCAGTAGGTAATTTTAGCAGCAGGCATTTTTTCCAGAGGTTAAAACGCAGCTCTGAAGGCGTTACCTGAAGGGTCTCATTAGAGCCATCATCACTTGCCTGATGGAGCTCAGCACCTGCCAGGGGAGGGGTCCCGGGGCTGCTGTGAGCCCTGGGCTCTGGCAGGGTGAGCCGGTGGTGGCAGTGCTGTTCCACAGGCAGCGCTGAAGGGACCGGAGTTCCTTCCACAGGATGGCAGCCGATCACTGCCAGGATTTTAAAAGCTTGGTACCTGTGGCTGTTTTTGTCATTCGGGTGAGGAAGATAAGCACAGTGATTAATGACCCAAACAGGAGAGCATTTTTTCCTGAGGAATGGTGGGAAAAGCTTTAAATGAAATGTTCTGAGTGTTGGAGAGATTGGAGCTTCTGTGTTGAACCTTCTGCTTGCTTGTTTGCTGCTCATTCAATGCAGAGACCATTGATAAATGTCTGTGCTCAATTTGGAATATACATGCATTCCCTTAGCTTGCATGTTTAATTCTGTACTGTTGTTCTTCAGATTATGTGCCTCATGTATGGAGGATCACAGTTCTGACCATCTGAATCTCTTTTACTGTGTCCCTGTATATTTTATTTTAAAAAGCACAGGAAGCTGCCCTCATCTAACAGCTCCTGCAGCTCTGGAACTTTGTTAAAATTTGCCTGTTTAACACTGGGTTTTTTAATGTTAGTGTTGTTTATCTGTGTTTAAATAGCATTTTATAGATGAAGAAGAAAATTAAGTATCTTCTCGTTAACTTTAGATTCAGACAGCTTGAAGCTTTGATTTTTGAAAGAGGAGAGGATATATCCACTTGGAAACGTGGCAGTTGAATGATACTAATCTTTAAATTATTTGAAAGCTATCTAACATTTTAGTGGTAAGCAAGAGAGGAAGACTATGGGTGGTTAACACAGTCTGTTTACAATTAAGGGCCGGCAATTAGAGAAGAATTAGAATATTGCTGCTAGAACTGGCTAATTAGTGGATTGGGACAAAATGAGTAGAATGAAGTGTGGAATATATTCAGGATAAAAAGTGATGCATTATTTGAGGAGATTAAGATGAGGAAGTAACATCAAAGAAGAGGATAGAGGAGGGAGTGTGGAGTTGCAGCATAGGAAGTTAGGGAGGACAGGAGGAGGAAATGCACTAGCAAAAAGGTAAATTCATAGGCTAGGGCTATAGCAGAACTAACTCAAAACTTGTGTAGAATTATAGCTTGAAGGAAACTGGTAGAGGTAAGGCCATGTTCATGAAAAATGAATACTGGGCCAAGAGGTTGTGCAGACTCTTTGGAGAGCTGAAATAGGATGGAATGTGATTTAGGAGAATTAGAAGATGGACCATACTGAACGAACTTTTTACTTTTTTTTTCTTCTTCCCTTTTTTCCTTTTGTTTTATTTATTTCATTCTTTGTAGGGGATCTGAAGACACTGCCTTGCTGTTTCTCAAAGAGATATACAGGACCATGAATATCAATCCTGAGCAGCCACAGCATTGATGTATAAAAACATGAATTTGTAAGTTTGCTCTAATGTAACTTCTGTGCTCATACCAAATTCAGCTGCAGCTTAGATGTCTTTACTTTCCCTTTCTCCTCTGAAGTTTAAATTATGAAGCAGACAGCCATTAAATGTCATTTTGATTGCAAAAACAATTTCTAAACTTGAATGCAGAGGAAGCCTTTTTCTTCTTCCTTTCATTTCCAGAAGATGTTAGTGCTTTTGGTACTGGATAATAATTGCCAATACAAATACAACCAAAGTATGATCTCTTTCTCATGCTTCTCCCTCAGTTCTATTGTTCAGTGAATGTTCAAGAATAGGAAAATATGGTGAAATTGGATATGATGAAACTTTATTTTCAGTGCAGTAAATTAAGGAACCCCAAAAGTGTTTCACTGGTGTAGTGTAAATACTGGATTGGTTGAACAATGGTGCACATTTGCCAGCAAAAAGCTGTTTATCTCCTAAGATGTTAAACATTGCTATTGATAATTGATGCTGTTGATAAAAAAAAAAAATACCCAAAAAAACCCCCATGCTATTGATATTGCCCTTATATAGGTCAGTATTTTATTATCTTTGTATAGATTAAAAATTTCAGTAGAACAAGTGAAATGACACAGCATGGAAATTTACTTTGAAAAGAAATTAAATACATGTTACAATTGGGTATCATAGATCTGAAATATTCTTGCAGGTATTTTTATTTTAAGATGTATGTATCCAAACTAAGGATCTGTATTGTACCAGTTTGCATCACTGGTTGTTACAGAAAAGAAAATACTTTTGAGAGGCAGGGAAGAAATAATATACACCTTGCCTTTTTGGAATCATACAAGATAGTTTCTGATGTATTTCTCCATTTTCAGAAGAGCTGATAATGTCAAGGTACATAAATACCCAGCACGAAGAGAAATGCTTGACATTTTAGAGGAATATTTTAGGTGTCTTTCATTGCTACCATACAGTTTTAGTACTCTTTTGTAACAAAATGCTTGTGATGGTCAGTTGATAGCAGCTCTTTTTTTTTTTAAATAAAATGTCAAGGCTGATCAAATGCATTTCTTTAAAGCATGGAAAAGTAAAAGGAAAAGGCACCAGCTGGCTGCACAGCTCTGACAGTGGTGTATCAGTCATCACAATGGCTTTTGCACAGTCTCAAGTCACAGTTGTAGAAATTTTCTCTATTTCTATTGCTTTATGATGGCTCTGGTTGAAATCATAGGAATCTCATTGCAAAGGGAATGCCTTTCAGCCTCATTGCAGGGGGGAATGGGCTGTGCTGATTTATCAGTGCAGAGCTCAGAGGAGTTTGTTGCTCAGCAGCAGCATAATTGTGGTTTTTGCTTTGAGAACTCCACTGCTGGGGGACAGTTTAGCAGGATGTCACACAGCAAAACACAGTCAGGGAAGTCTGTAAATCCATCAGGAATTGTTCAGAATGTCCCCCAGCACTGGCTTGACTGGACAGTGTTTGAGAATAGGATTCAGATACCAGGGGGAGGTATCTTAATGCTTAAATGGGAGGGCAGAATGCACTGAAGTGGTGTCTTGGGAAGGCTGCACACCACAAGACCACATCTTTTCCACATGACAAGAAATGTCTTTACATGTGCTGTGTTAAATATTATCACATCACGAGGAATCTGGAAGTACTGAAGTGGAAAATTCTCTCTCCCCAGTGTTAGCAGTCATGTGGGTTTTTGTCTTTTTCTCTGTTCTTTTAAGACCTTCAAATGTGAAAGGTGGCAGTGTGAAGGTAATTATTACCAGTGGTGTCTCTGACAGCAGCATCCATTTTATTTTGCATGAGTGACTTGATTTAGCTCTTATAGAAGCTGCTCTTGGTGAAATAGTAGTGTAAGGTTTCATATGAGCAATGGAAAGAATTGCACCAGCAGATTAAAACTCAGACATATAAACTGCCACCATCCTCACTAGGATAATTTATTACCAAAAGCTAAAGAATCTAACAGCTGGTTAAAATGTATAATGAATGGCACCCTATTAGCAGTTGTTGTGAGCTTTTTCTGTTTGCAGTTGTAATTGCCAATTTGTGTCCACAGAAAATAGATTTCAGAGGCTTACTGTATGAAAAGTCTGATTAAAAACACGTATGGATTTTTAGATCTTTTTGACCCCTCTTGAAATTGAATGCTGACATATTTAATTTGATCAGTACTACTGCAGGAATAGAAAACCTGGTAGATCTCCTATTTCCAACATGTCCATGTTCTGTTCTCTCTGCACAGCCATACCCATTGCTCCAGCAGACGTGGTGAAAACCCCTCTGAAGAACATCTGGTATTTTCAGAGTTGCACATGAGAGGATAAACATCAGAGGTTTTTTTCTTGCCAGTCCAGAACTTCCTTGGATTCTACCTTCTTGTGTCACTTCAAGCAAACTTAAGTTATGAGATGATCAGGACTGTCATTCAGGAGATGGATGGAATGACACAGTTTTGATCTTAAATCAGCTCAGTTGTACCATTGCCAAATATAAGATGATTGAAGAAGGTTTTTCTGGCATGCAAATCATAACTTCTCTCCTTCAGCTCTCCTGTCTCAGCTGGCTGCCAGACATGCTTTGCCTACCAAGGCAGCATGTCCTTATTAAAAAGGACTTGATGAGAAACAGCAATAATCTACTTTTCTTGACACATTTGTTCATTCCCCTTTAAGAAATGAAATGTGAACTGAAGTTATAACCATCTTTAATATAGATTACACAAACCAGTTCATATTTACTAAAAACTAGCAACCAGAATAATTTTCTTACTATTGTAAGTGTGATGGAGATTATTTTATAAAGACCTTTTTAAGCCTCTGTTAAGAGTTTTATTGTGGCTTTTTTTTAAGTAAAAATGAACTTTTGACTTTGAAAATATTAGGAATTTGTTACAGCTAGTTCAGTGTTCACATATCCTGAAATGAGTAACGATTTAAAATGACATTTTGATCTGGTAATTATAGAATCACAGACTATTCTAAGTTAATTAAGGCAATTTTAGTGAAAATAGGCTGCAGTTATGAGAACTAAAACAGTTACCTTGACCTTGCAGTTTAACATCTCAGAACTGTTACTGTAAATAGGAACCTGAAGCTTATGGGTGCTGGATAATGATCTAGATCCAGCCCTGCAATCCACTCTCCATTTTCATGTAATGAGGTTGAGGTGAGTTAGGCATTGTGAAACCCTTGGAATTAATGTCTCTGAGTACTGAGCTTCTGTAGCTTTCCTCTGGCTTCAATTTACACCCACATTGTGGCTTTCCTTAATATTAGTGGCTTATCCTTATTCCTAACTATTTGCCTCTGTTGTTGCAGTAAACAAATCTTGAAATGCAGTATGTTTTTTTTTCCTTGATATATGTAAAATACACATTATTGTGTATATAAATTGATGGCTGTAATTAAAATTCCCTTATTTCCAGTGGGTCTTTCAACAAGGTTTTGTATTTAATCACAAAAAGAGCTTGGAGGGTTGCTTAGTCCAACTTCCCTGCTTAGGGCCTTGTTCAAGGCTGGAGATTCTTTGCCTCTCTGGCCCTGCTGTAATGTTTAACTACTAGGATTGCAATTTTTTTTTCTGATACACAGTTGAAATTTTCTGGGTGGGTTTAATATCTTGTTCATTCTCTGCATCTTCAAGAATAACATCTCTGTCTTCTCTTGTACTCTCACATTTGATAGCTGAGGGCAGGAAGGAGATTTTCCTGTTTGCCTTCTCAAGACCCAGCCCTTCCCTTGTATCTCTTGCCTGCCATGAGCTGTGGCCCTCTAGTGAGTCTTGGGCTTCCCACTGAACTGGCTTTCCAAAATCCTTCTTGCTCTGGGGAGAAACTTGGCAAGTTTGGATAAAAAGCAAACTTTTTGTCCAAAACAGGCAAATAAATGTCTTTGTATCTTGATAAATTAACCTTTCAGACAGAATGTTTTAGGCTTTACAATGTCCTTTGTTAGTTAAAATACGATTTTTTAAAATATATATATATGCAACACAACCACCATAACCACTGGCCTCATTTCCATGTTAAATATCAGAGTGGAGGGTTACATACATTTGTATTTATCAGCTCTGCCACATGAGCAATCTGATGAGTTTGCTTAAATAGCATTTTTAAGAAAGTTCTGGGCTGTGACACATCCCCCTGGGAGGGGACAGCAGCACCAAGCAGCAGTCAGATTTTATGGGAGTGGGAGAGGAGTTGCTGCAGGGGCACCTGGCAGGCAAGGAGCTGCCTTGCAATGGAAGGGGGAGCAGGAGGATGCTGCAGGAATGAGGAGCATCTGGAGTGCAGCAATTGGTTGGGGAATATGGCATAAAAATGAGTTCTAGTTATAGAAACAAAAAATGGGCTGCAACTGCAGTAATGAGCCATTCTTATACCTTAAAAGCAAATGGAAGTTTAGACATAAAGGAAAGAAAAATGAGTGTAACCTATAGTTATATAAAACAAAGAAAAATAAAATAAATTGAGTTTATGGAGTGATTTTAAATCTGCTACAAATGAATACTTTGCTTCCTCAGCAGAAATCTTCCTTGTGTGCTGCAGCACACACCATACACAGGACAACTTCCAGTGTATCCAGTAAATTTTCATGGTTCTGTGTATGTATTATAATGCATAATTAAACAGATAAGGCTAATTACATTTTAATTAGTCAATCCACATACAAAAATTTAAAGTTTTCCTGCTATATTTTCATCTGTGCTGAAGTGATTGTGAGCATTAAAAAAAAAAACTGTCTAGAAGATGGAATCTAAATATCTATGGAACCAGGCATAGAAAGGAGGTGGAAATTTTTATGAATTAATTCCAAGCAAAAAAATCAGAGCCTCTGTAAGGAATCCATTCCCTTCCCAAAAAATTCCCATTTGGACAGAAGCAAATTTTTTATTGAAAACTTTTTCTTTTGGAAAGCTTCTTCTCCAGTGCTTCTCTCCCTCTGTTCCAGGACTCTCTGCTTCTGCCAGTAGGAATGTTCCTGTCCCTTGGGAACACCTCCTCTCACAGCTGTTCATAAAAGCAGCACAGTCAAATAATTCCTCCCTGTGCTGGGAGATGCCTTGCATGACACAGAAAATTTCCAGTAACTGTGCTGGAGTTGTCCTGGTCCTTTCCCAGTGAATGTTAAATTAATATTTATAACTTTGTCTCTGCAATATGACAAATGTTTTACAAACTCTAAAATGCTATTTCCATAATAATATTCTCCCTGATTCTTCCCTGTATGGGATTTTTTTTTTAACATGTGATGAATAATAACATCTAGCATTTCATATTTCCTACAAAATGATCAGTGCCAGGGTGCTGCTGGTGGAGGCTGGGTGTCCAAATGGGAGCAGGGATTGGGGCAGAGCTGTATTAATGGACTATTACTTTTAATCATCCCTTTGAATTAGGGTGTGTTCCCCAGAGCTGAAATAAAAAATCCCATTAATTTCTGTTTAATAATGGGTAATATTATTTCACATGCCTGTTCCCATTTCAGTGCTCTTGGCAAACCTGTGCTTAATCCAAATGGTGGAATCACTGGCAACTACTTGGATTTAATACGAACAGTCTGGGGTTTTTTTCCCACTCTTCTAACAGCAACTCTTGAACTCTGAGCTTGGCTCTAGACTTGATTTTCAAAACTGTAAGTCAGGATTAACTTCCCAAAGGCTGATGGAAGCACTCCAGGGTAATATGATTACAGGCAGCCTGCAGGGCGTTTGGACAGAGCCACTGAGGGGGATTCATTTCCTTCAGGTGCAGATTTACCAGGGATGTCCCCCAAAGAGTTCCCATTTTCCCTTGGGGGCAGGAATGGGGTGAAGGGAAGCGGGAGATGGGCTCTGGGTGCCACACAGCTCCTGGGGGTCTGCCAGGAGGGAAACTGAGGGAAAATGGGCCTTGGAGCAGTGAGCTGGGACCTGCTGCATCCACACGGGGCCCTTGGGGCCATCCTGCATGTGGGGTGCAAGCAGAAAACGTGGGAATATGGAACCCCTGTGTTCTTCTGCTCTGTGATGCAAACAGGGAAGTAAAGCAGGGATGTAAACGTTACCCACAGTCACCAGGACCCAGGGCTGTCCCTGCAGAGCTGCTTTCCTGTCACCTGTGTGACAGCACAACCATCACCCAGCATTTCCTTTTAGGGTCTGGACAGCCCCTGTTTCTCCAGCCTGCTGAGGTCCCCCTGACCTGTGTGACAGCACAACCATCACCCAGCATTTCCTTTTAGGGTTTATTCCTCACTGCAAAGCCACCTATGAACAGAAAACCAGAATCTGCTCTGCCCTCTGTTGCAGATCCCAAAGACCAAAGTATTTGTCTTTTTTCCACAGTGGAAATTTTCAGTGACCTGAGCAGAGGTGGCTGTGAATACAGGGTTTGCTCCTGGCACTCAGCAGAGCTGTTTGGAGAGCAGAGAACCCCACCTAATGCACCCCCTTGAAGGTAAAACGCAGCTCCACAAAGTGCAGGAGCAGTGGTGCTTTCAGCTTGATGCTTCATAAATAAAGGACTCTCAGGCTTTCTTTACATAAAGAGGCTGTAAAAGAAACATCTTTTGTGTGTCTATAAACCAGCTTCAGATCCATATAAAGCCAGGCAATCAAAAGTGAAGTGTGTCATGTAAGAGATGGTTACAGAGAACAAAGGCCTGAGAGGAGAACAAATGAAGCAGTTGACTTGTAGCTCACTTTCTGCCAAAAACCAGTTCAAATAACTTTTAATGTTATCTTGTTAAAATGGCCTCATGAATACAACCAAAGCAATGTTTGTGCTCGAGACTGCTGAGTGCATGAGAAGGGCAGGGTTTATTCAGAAACCAGGAGCTCACTTAAGTGTAGTGAGAAGCCAAGTTTTCCCAAGCTGAGGTTTGTTATGAGTGTTGTGGAACATTTGGTTCTTCATCTGCTGGTAGCTTAGGGGGTTCATGGTGTTCTCAGCATTGTTCAGGTGTGATTGCTCTGTTCCCACTTTTCTGTCTGCACAAAGGACAGAAAATACAGCTCTGATTATTTAAATAATCAGCTCTAGCTCTAGCAGCCACCAGGGATGGTCTAAGGTGGTGTGTGGAAGGGAGGAGGAGAAGGGATCTGAGGGAGAATCAGGTCTCAGATTTCTGCTCGTGTAAAGTAGCCAGGAAAAGGGGAGCTCAGCTTTGTCATGGCAAATACTTCCCCTGGTTTCCCCCCTTTGCTTCTCAGTGGAAGCTCCATGTGGAGAAAATGCTGACAGTGAAAACCAGGAGTTGTAGCTGGAAAGCAGAAATAAATCACCTCCGAAAGTCCTTCATGAAAGTGGCAGCATTTCTGCAAAATATCTTGGCTAAATGATTTGTTAAGGGACTATTCTTTCTCAGAGCTGAGCTCTGTCAATAAACAAGATTAGTTTTGCTTTTCAGGCCATCCTTTGTACAAATAAATGTGGTTTCAGCCACTGGAAACCTCTTTGTTAATAGGGTCATGATACAAGTTTATTGATTGAGATGTGGTGACATCTCATATTGAGTGATTTGTGAAATCCTCTCAGGAGATAACACTTAGAACACAGGGGTGCCTGACAACAGCATCAAAAGAGCTATTTCCAGAAACTACAAACTGAGATAGAATTAGCAATTAGGTACAAATGCTTATGTACATATTATGTGTTTATGTAATAAGGCACCTGTTTGAAAAGTCCTGAGGACAGAAAAGGGATTTCTCCTGTATCACCAATGCTGGATTTGCAAAGGGGCTGAGAGCCTCTGCCCTGTAACCTGTGAAGCAGGGCACAGAGAACTGCCTGAGCAGGAGCTGCAATAAACTGGGTTTGGCTCCCAAGTCCTCCTGAGCTCAGCCATCTGTGCAAAACTGCTCTGTGCACCCAGATGTTTTATTACTCATAAACTGAAGAGGAAATAAAGTGCCAAATACATGTGCAGAATATGGGCAGCTTCTTCAGCCTTTTGTCCTTTGCTTTGATAATAGATCCCAGGCCTAACCCTTCCTCCAAGAGAAATTATGCGAGTTATAAACCCTCAAAGGTGTATTGAACTGAAATCCACTTGAGTGATTTTATCATGTCCCCAATTTATTTTCAATATGACCTTGATGTTGTGCCTTTCTTTTAAATGGCATTAAGTTCAAAAAGCCAGCTGGAGCAGACCACTGACACAGCAGATTCAAGGCAGGGATGGAAATGTATCTGTGCTGTGCTCAAAGAGCTCGTGCCAGGCTCCTTTTACTCTAATGTGAACTTAGCAATTAATTCTGCAATCACTCAGGTGGTGTTTTGACATATTTGGAGTAGTAGCATCAGCCTACAAGGCTCTTTCCCTATTTTGATCACTGAGCTGCCTGCTTGGATGTGTCTGTGCAGCTGGGGGGCTGCTTGGTGACCTGGACTCAGGTTAAAAGTAGTTCAGAAAGAAAAAAAAAAAGCTTTTTCCTCTGGATAAACTCCTGGTTCAGGTGAACCAAAGAACTTCTCAGCCACAGCAGAGGTGACAGCTTGGGGCTGTGGAACTTAGGCCAGCAACACTGCTGGAAGCAAATGCTTGTCAAGCTGTAACTTGGGAGGTTTATGTGGCAAAGATTTTTTAAATTATTTGAGGTGAAAATATGTAACAGACTTACTGTCTGCAACAGCAGCTCCTCAGGTGCCATTTGGTATCTGTGCAGACTGGATTACTTAACAAATATCTTCTACACTCTTTAATCTCAGTCATTGTTATAATGTAGAAAGGATTTTTGCTCACTAATGTCCATGGGAGGTTTTAAGCCAGGCAGTCTCCTGTTGACTACAAGCAAATATCCTTAGCAAAAAAATCTAATGTACCATTAGCACAGGAGTAAAACCCTTTGGACAGTCTGTGTGTGCTGAACTCACACAGTGCCTAATTTGCTGATAAATGTACCTTGTTAGGTATGATTTTCTCCAGATATGCACTGACCTTTCCTTGGATTTCAGCAGGAGGTTCATAGTTAAAGTACAAGATAATTAACGGCCTAGCTAATCATATCAGATGTTGTACTGGAAGCACTGAGGGTAAAGCAATTAGGGATTAGTTCTGTGGAAGTTAATATAATCTGTAGGCTAAAAACATTGTGGGTTTGGGCTTGGCCAGCAGTGAAACTTTGGAAGTTTGTAGAAAGACAAACTCCTTCAGAACAGGCATAAATTCAATGAGCTTAACACTGGTCCTTTATCATCCACAGCCCTCAGGAAAGCTTGAGGCATCCTGTGCTTTCACTAGCAGGGGTCAGGATTTGGAAGATCACCAAATTTATTTATTTAAAATTGAAGCTGATGGTAGGATGGGGAAGGAAAGGGAAAATTTTTGCAACCTTAATTGCTGGGAATTGTTAAGAAAAACAGTGTGAAGAATGGATTTGGGAGCAAAGTAGGAAAACCTTTTGCAGGGAACGTGTCTGTGCTGGCAGCTGGACCCTCCTGTGGCTGAGTAGCTCCTGGTCTTTCCCTGGCACAGTACCTGGGATGCCCCTGATTGGGCTTCTGCTGGATTTCTTATCCCCTCACCCTTCCCAAGGAAAATGCCTTATTCCAAAACCCCTTCCTTGCCTGGAGCATCGAGTCCAAGCTCGTTTCTTCTGGCCACAGAGTCAGCTGTGAGGGCTCAGAGCCTGCAGCAGGGCTCAGCTCTGCCCACACAATGTATCTGCAGAGAAATTAAATAATATTCTCCCTTTATTGCTCTTCATTCCAGGTGTGTGTAACTCTCCAATGCACCCTTGCTAATCAAAGCAATATTCTGCAGCATGGTTTTTTTACACTGCCCACATTTATTACAATAGAATATCCACTGGGAGAGAGCAGCCAGGGCAGCAGAATGGTACCTGTAAATAATCCTGGATCTGGGTGAAGCAAGCAGGAGTCCACAATGTGGGTTTGGTGATGTGATAATATACCATATTAAATGCAAATAACAGAGCAGTAACAGAGCAAGACGTCAGTGCTAGAAGAAGAAATTCCTACCAGCAAAGGGCAATGTCAAAAATATTCATTGCCTGGCTTAAACTAGATTTGATCATTACAAACCTACAATTTACAGTCCAAATTAGGCTTTTGAGTTGAAAACATGATTTCTGCCTTAGCTTATGGATGTGGAAGCAGAGAAAACACCAGAAGTAGGGACAGATGGCTTGTCATCTTTGTAAGCAGTTCCCTTAGGAATGTACCAACTTTCAAATACAGAGAATATGTGCCACTTGCCAAGGTTTGTTACAGAGCTCCACAATCCCTTGACTCCAGAGCTGCACAGAAAAGGTCTGTGTGAAGAGCACAGCTCTCTGGATAAATTGTCTTTTTAGGTACCCAAGAGAGTGATCAGAAAATCCCACTGGAATATAGGGGGAAAGGAGTCTGTTCTAGATGCCTGACAAACCACGAAGTCACGCACAGCTCACCTGAGGACAAACAAGTGTAGTGCAATTCCTTTTGTGTCCCCTGCAGTTTTTTGGTGGTATCTGACCTTGTTTGGCTCCAAAATTTGCTGACAATATTTTAACAAGGGTTATCTGTGGATAGAAACTGCTCCTGCCCAACCTTGCCCATTATCCAGTGGTAAACTTCATGTGCCAGTGGCAACCTGCAATGCAAAGGTAATAAATGTCTCATTTCTTGCTCTCTTGAGGGCACTTTAAAATAACAATGAACTCCACAATCTTTACCTTTCCATGCTCAGTTTCAAGAAATAATTCCTTCAGGAGAGAAAGGAATTTCTTAAATTCTCTTTAGTAAGGGAATTTCAGCACAGATTGTTAAGGGTTTCACCTTCAGCACAGTGAGTTAAGGTCTTGGGGCCGAGCTTTGTGCTGATATATTTTGCAGAGCTCCAGCTCTAACAAAGGAGCTCCTGCAATGCCTGCCAGCAATAAAAGCAAACCTTGAGTTTATCTTGGCAACACTCTCACTTGTAATTTATCCAAAACTATAAAATACTACTATCAGCCCTGAATCCATTGCCTCTGAGCAACGAGCTTCAGGATTCAATTAGTGTATCATTATTCATATACACCAGAGAATGACTCTAAGTACCTTTATCAGAGATAATGACAATGCCTTTGCTCAGGCAGGGATGGTGCCCACGAGATAACCTGTGCTGCAAACCATAGACCTTGATACTCTGTGTCCATGGTGTGCTCATGTCCTGAAAAAAGAGCAGCTGATTTAAATGTGTATATGCTCAAAACCAGACCAGGCTCTCTGCCTGATATTTCCCTCTGCAGGGGAATGATTGGCTTTTAGGAGCTCTGTTAGTAGTGACCATGATATATTTATATATACACTGCTGAACTTGTTTTAATTTTATCTTTTTGAGGCTGCTTGAGCAGAACCTAACTAGCTATTTTCATGCCTGGTACCAAATGTGGGAAGTACTATATAAAATGAGGATTAATCATATCAGAAATGGAAAGCCAGTTGAAAGAGAATGGGAGTTTTTTATTGTTTCAGTGGGGTTTAGATGTGGCTTGGCATGTTTTTGGAGGGCAAGTCCTGCTGACAACCTCCTGCCCTTCCCTCCATGGCCAGTTCAGTCCACACCTCTGCAAAGGCAGCTCACAAAAATGTGCAGCACAATCAAAAGTCCTATTTGAATGTGAAAACACCCATGATGGGTCTTTCCTTTTAAGATCCAAGATGTGAAGGGGAATATAAGTGTTTATTTGCATTAAATAGTGAGATGCAGGAGTAAAGGAGGTCAAATAAAATGTTAATACCTTTATCTTGCCCTGAGACAATAATTTGTCTTGCAGCATCATTTGTGCTCACACAGACTTCTCCTGTGCATGTTTCAGAGAAGAGTCTTCATTCACATTTTTATTCAGGAACAGGGAAACAAAACCATGGAAATAAATTAAAATTTCTTCTTTGATGTGGGAAGGAAAGACCAGCAGCAAGAATTTTTCCAGAGAAAAACGTACAGGTGTGAGAGACTCCTGTTTGTGCCAGGCCCCCACAGCCAGCAGCACCCTCCTGTCCAGAAAGAGTCCTTCACAGGGAAACTTCACCTGGCCCAAGCTGGTTTTGGGAAGCAAAACCTCCCAGTGGATCTATCCTGCTTTTCCTACAGATTGCTTCCCTTATTTCTCTGATTCTTGGGAAAAAAAAAGGAAGGAGCCATGTGGAAATTCAATCCATTCATCCTTCTTGTCATCCCTGTGCAATCAAGCTCTCTCATATTTCTTGAGGAGACTCAAGGGCCATTTAATCTCTTGGAAGGAAGAGTTGATGAGCCAGAAAATGAATGAATGATCAGCAAGTGCAGACAATCCATGGGAGAACAATACAAGCAATATTGACCTTGTGTAAGAGAATTTGTGTGCAAGACATGAAACCAAACGCTGATGATTTTTTTTCTTCCTTTAGTTTTGACTCTAAGCAGTAAGGAAAGAAGTAAGGAAAGAATTAAAGGCTGAAATTCTACCAACCTGGATGGCCTGTGTTAATTTTTCTGTCTTGTAGGTCTAGAAATTCAAAAATTTTCTCTCTCAGGTACTTTAGTTGTATCTATTAATGTTGTCAGATAATCTATGTTTTGTAAAAAGGCAAAATTCATTCTGTAGGATCAAATATGATTAAATTATTTTCTCGTATTTTCATCTTGTTGAAATGAAAGGAATGGTTTTAACTACAAACCTCTCTGAGCATTTTTCATGTTACAAACCCCTGTTAAAATGTGACAATCCAGAAAGCAAAATAATGACAGATGTTTTTATTGCCCAAGACATCTTATGTGTGAGTGGTAAATTACTAAAGAGAAAATCAGATTTCAAAAAGTTCTTTCAGATTTAATAATATGGAATACTATCAGCAGCACAGGTTTGGCTTGGTTTTAATAAGATTTTTCAGCTGTCAATTTAAAAAATCCCCCAAATCAATACTTTATAGGCAGGACAGCTGCCACAAAATATGATGCCAAGAAAAACAAAGCCCTGTTTAACATGAGAATGGCTTTCCATTTTCTTCATTTCTGTGCTTAGCAGCATTTAATTCCTGGAACTATTCTGGTCCTGATTACAATTTACAACTAATCACAAAATCACTCCCTTTGGAAGCTCTGTCTTTTGGCATGTTGTGTAACTAACATTATTCATGGGGATCCTAGCTCAGTTATGTGCCCATCAATCACAGCTTCGTTTGGATTGGGGTTTTTTTAGTGTTTTTTTACCTTCTTTTTTCTCTCAATTTATTAGTTTCTTGTCAGAAATGGAATATTGCATGACAGCTCCATTTATATCTAATAGAGAACATGAAATTATGACATTTCTATTATCTCATAAGAAGTAAGCTTTACAATGTGTTCTTGGAGAAAGTATAAAACTACAACCAAAACATTTATATAAAATAGATGGAAGTGATCTAATTAACAGAGCAAACTCAACATGCATTAAAATTGAACTTCATTCAAAATGCCTCATTAGAATATAACAAAATAATTAGAATAAAATCCTTAAACTGTTTAGAAAAAAAAAATTACATTTACACTGAGACAAACACAACTTCTACTATTACCAGGCAGCATAAGACGATGTTTTCTCTCCAGTCCAGCTGAATAATAAAATTATAAACTCATCTGTACATGTGTCAGGACTAACAATCTAAACTGTTAAAGGCAATCTTTGTAGATAAGAAAGAATAAGGTTGTTTTACAGGATCCTTTATAAATAAAGCTCTGAAAAGAAGCTCAGCCAAAACTTCTCTTTGAGTTTCACTGGTTCTACAGGAGCAGCAGCTCTGCTTTCAAACAGCAACGTGGCACTTGCAGCCAGGTCAGGAGGAGCCCAGTCACTCCTGCTGACCTGATCTGCTGGGGCAGTTTTCTGTCCAAGTCCCTGTGGCTGTGCAAAAGGGGATGGAACTGTGCCAACAGCCACCATCCTCCTTCTCCACATTACTCTGCTAAAATTTGAGCTATTCTAATGCAGAATAGGATCAATTTTCCTGCAAGCTCAGTAGCCAAACAAGACAGTAAGTAAAATTGCTTGGGGTGGTCTTTGCAAAATCATTAACTATGGCTTTGCTACCAGCAGCCATTTGGTTTTATTTTATTTGCTATTAACCCCATGAAGAGGCAATGGGCAGAAAATGATGCCCAGGAAGTTCCACCTGAAGATGATGAAGAACTTCCCTCTGCAGTGACTGAGCACTGGAATAGAGACCAGAGATGTGTGGGGATGTTCCAGAACCCTCTGGGCACAATCCTGTGCCCTGTGCTCTGGGAAGGCCCTGCTTGAGCAGGGAGGTGGGACCAGGTGAGCCACTGAGCCCCCCAAGATCCTCAGATTCTGTGAAAATCATGCAGCACTGTACTGTATTTCATCAGGCTGTGGAATTTTTAGAGCTAACAAAGATTTTTTTTTCCCTTAACCTATCTTAAGAGGTAAGAAAGGGATTTCCATTTTCCTTTTCCTGGCACTGTTTATCATTATTTTCCCACATCATGAACCATTAGCAAAGCTACCATGGTGCTTCAGGGGGAACTGCATCTTATCTGGGACCTTTATAGGCTGCAGCTGTGACTCACTGATGTGAAAGCAGAAAGATAAAAAATATAGCCCAGATCAGCTCAATTTCTCTCTTTTGATTGCTCTTTCCCTTTCTGTAACATGTGGGTGCATTCCTGCTGCTCTCTGACACCTGCAGAGCCTGTCCCAGCCCCTTCTCCCTTCCCCTGCCTTTCACCTCCTGCAAGGAGCAGATGGAGGCAATGGAGGGTAATTAAAAATGCTGGAGCCTGCATCATCCTAAACAATGCTGGGGCTGGTTTGCACCACCCAAGGGCCTGGCACAGCTCTGTCACCATTCTGAGGGCACTAAAAAGCCTTGAACAGCCTCACCTGAGACCCCTGCCCCCAGCCCTGGGCTCAGGGATTCTGTTTAAACTCAGCTTAGGTGTGCAGAATGAGGTTACTGTGAATGAAACAGGAGAATTCCTAACTCAGGAACAATTTGGGCAGCTCTCTTATCCCACTGAGCTGTGACTTTCAGTTAAAATTTAAGTACTGAAGAGAACACTGCATTGCCCCAAAGCTCAGACAACATCACAGAAAATGTTCAAGTGAAGCAGTGGCAGCCCAGTGTCCTGGGTAATTAAGCTGACATACCCCTGTGTCTCTAAAGCCTGGGGGGAGACTTTTATGGAGCTGGTGGATTGCTGTGATGAATGTTTGTGACACTCAGCAGTGTACTGGCCACTTGTGAGAGCTCATTTTGGTTCAGACTCCAAAATCCTCTCTAAACTCTCACACACTGCATGTCCTGCTGCTGACATCCCCAGCAGTGCAGCCAGGCTGGGGACAGGTTTGCAGCCCTGCACTCACAGGTGCAGAGGGTTCAGGACATGGAATCCATGCCCTGCTGCTTCCCCAGCCTGCACTCACAGGTGACTTTGGCACTTGGCAGAGCAGCAGCCAGGGCGTGGGGTTCAGCTGGAGAATTATGGAGTGGTGGATCCTTTCCAAATCCATTTTGTGTTGCTGTTTTTCTGCTGCCTCCTTTGCTGCAGCTGCAGGGGTTATTAGAGGAGCAGCACTGGATTAAAGCAGGCAGGGCCAGTGTCCCACCAGGAGTGTGCCCTCAGCAAACTGACCACACACCAGCTCCTCCTTCTTAAAAAAAGAAAAATTAACTCAAATGTGCCCTCAGCGTATCCTGCTGAGGTCAGAGCAGCAAACTGACCACACACCAGCTCCTCCTTCTTAAAAAAAGAAAAATTAACTCAAAAATCTGTCTAATTAGTCTTTGCATGATTCAGATAAAAATATGTTCTAGAAGACTGGTTTAATACAGTTTTTTGTTTTATCTAGGCTCATCTTATTGTGTAATATTTCCCAGGTTCAGTGTCTTTTGTTAACATCAGTAGAACTCCACTGTGCTAAATACTGATGTGTTTGTTGTGTGGCTTTGGTCTCAGTCTGATGTAGCTCAGTGGGAATGATTGCTTTCCTCTTGTTCTCTGGAGTAAAGCAAAAGGATCACTCTCCCCTTTTTTGTTCTAAACAGATACCACATCAGTACAATTTTTGCAAATTCTGTCTTCTGAATGTACACAGAGAAAAAACTCTTCCAGGAAAAGAACTTGATGAATAGTTCCTGTTTGTTGAAATTAAAAATAATGCCAAATACAGGGATTAGAACCCCGTCACTCGCTTTATTTATTTATTTTTCAAATGTTTTTCTTGAACACGGTTTTCCTTGTACCAGCTAATGATAATAAATGAGCTGCCAGTAGCAACCCCACCACCTGTTGAGTTCCATTTCTCAAACCCTCCCACGAGCAGATCCCCACAGCTCCAGCAGGCAGCTGAGGGCAGGAAGAAAGGGAAGCAAGGCTGCCTGTGAAACCAGAGCCCGGGAGGGCAGGGGCACCAGGGAGCTCTGCACCTCCTCCAGCCACAGACCCCGACTGTTCAGGCAAGAAATGACCTTGAAATGTGACTTAGGTGAACATTTCCCAGCAGAGCACGTACATGGGACAGCACTCAGCTGTTTGATGGCAGCTTTTCATTCCAAACATCAGCATTTCCCTGCAGGAATGCAGAGAATCCACCAAAGCATCAGTGTTCACCAGGCTACTGGAGCTGGCTTTACATGTTACCCAGGAAAATGATTTCTGTTCTCAGAGTGGAAATGCTCATCTGGAGTATTTAGCTGTTAAAAGGAGGAATTGTAATTACCTGAAGCCAGCTACTACAATTTGATTTATTTTTAAATGGAAGGTACATTTCATTCACAGGAATTCCTGGTCATTGCTTTTCTAGGACACGTGACTAAGGGCCAAAAAATACAAATATGTATAAGGTCACTTTCCTATATCTGTATATTAAAAATTCAGTCTCTGAGATGGTACAGTATATGGTAGCTTATGGAAAAAAAGAGATAAAAGTAAGTGGAAAAAATGAAGCCTTGATATATATCACTGTGGCATCACTATAGCAAAAAAGGTTAGATGTTCAAGTCCTAAATACTGCCTTTAATGAGTTCACCTTGAAAAATACAGTATTTTCTTTTCTGTTTCCCTCTAAAGGATAAAAAGCCTTATTTTGTACAGTTATATAAATGCATAGTTCCAAAGCTGTATACTTTTTTATTTCAAAGCAATCAAGATTTTTTCTTTTAAGGAAATCAGTCAAAAATCCAATTTCTTTTGTTGTTTTCAAATCGCACATGAAGAACTGCAGCTTTATTATTGCTGCCTGTCACTGCTATGATTTGAGACTCTTTCAAGGCCAGAATATGAACATTTTGGAATATGGGAGTTACTGTAGGCATTAGAAGGCTCCACATCCACATTATGTGCTGAGTGTCTGGATCTGATCACAGTGCAATCATCTTTTTAAAATCAATGTCTACATCCAAAACCTGCTCCCATTTCTCTATCAAGACAATGAACCAAAATGAACAAATAATCTGCTTTTAGAGTAGGTTTAGATGGGATTTTGGGCAGGAATTCCTCCCTGGCAGGGTGGGCAGGCCCTGGCACAGGGTGCCCAGGGAAGCTGGGGCTGCCCCTGGATCCCTGGCAGTGCCCAAGGCCAGGCTGGACACTGGGGCTGGGAGCACCTGGGACAGGGGAAGGTGTCCCTGACCATGGCACTGGATGGGATATAGGGTTCCTTCTCTTTGGTTCATTGATTTGAACCTTTTCAGTTTCTGCCACATTGAAAAAACTGAAAAGTTGTTTGGTGTTGAGAACTTCATTAAGGTTTGCAGGTTTTGAAGGGAGGAAAGGAGGTTGTTATTATGTAGCACTTAATTCAGAGCCCAGTAAAGAATTCAGGAGTAAAAAAGTTCACCTGAGGGAACACAGACGGTGATTAAACTTGAGCAGAACTTTCCTGCTAAGTTAATAGATAATACAGGGATTAAACCCAGAGGATCATTACTCAGCAATGTAACTTGTACTTATTAAGGAAAAGCAGAATCAAACTGGAACTCCATTTTCTGAACCTGGTTGTTTCTTCTGGGATTTCTTCCATCACATGGATGAGATTCAGAGCCCAACAAAAGATCCTGGAATTAAGGATTTGTACTTTAGGTGGAGTTTGCTTCAATGTCCTACATCTGACACTGACTTTCAAAACAAGAGTGAATTCTGTCCTTCTCATGGATGCTGGCCTCTATAAATGTTTGACCACAGGGATGAGAGGACATGTATGGCCTCTGTATGGAAAAAGATGAAGGTTCCAATTACTGAAAAACACTGCTTTAGCTCTTCTCTTGATACCTTTTCCCTTTGGGGAAGATGGTCTGGCCTTAAACTGTGTCCTCCTGGGGCTCCTGGTTAGAACTGGATGACTGATACTGAATGGTTCCAAGCTGCCCATTAACTGTGAAAACCATCTGTTCTTTGATATGCTTTAAACAGAGAACTAATTAAAGTTCTGAAAGAGAGTGATGCCCACAGAGGCTTTGTTTCCTTTAAAAAAGCCTTTTCATAGCCTGGGCTTTTGTAAGTCCTGTTTTTTGAACCCTTCTTGTTTGCTTACATCCTTTAAGACACTGATTAAAGTGGCCTGGGAATTATTTTGAAAACTGTAAGATAATCTTTCATACTTCTGAGTGAAGAAAACTCAGCACTGCTAAATGAGGGGGAGGAAAAGAATCGAGTTCCTTCCAATCTGCACATTGACTGATTTATGTTGTACCTCTGCATTGGCAGCTTGCAATACAAATGCTTTTTAGTGCACTAGCTGGCCAGAAGTTAGAACTAATTTATACCAAATATAGCACTAATCACAGAAACAGTGCAGCCCTGAATAAATAACAAAAAGTAAAATTCCAAAAATTCTTTCTGGAATGGAAACCACTATTTTTTTTATTTGCATGTAACTGGTTTTTATTGCGTTCTTCTATCATGGGTTATACCACTACCTTCTAACTTTTGCCCTGCTACTGGACTAAGAGGAGCAAGAAAAGAAAAACTCACAGACTGGTAAAAGAAAAATACTTATGAGAAGCCCTGAAGGCAGGTGAAGGATCAGCTCACTGTGGTAGAGCCCAGGAATGGTCAGCTGGAGCAGGAAAGAAGAAAAAATTTTAAAGAGGAAAAAAAACTCTGCTCATTGCAGCCTTCTGCAGCCACTGGCCTTTCATGGTTGAGGATGACCCAGAATTAAGGGCAGCCTGTGTAAAAGTGGTTTGTATTCTGGATTCCAGCTTTTCCTGTTGCCATGGTAATATTTCACTTTTTTCCCACCCTTACTGGGCGGCTGTGAATATTAGTTTAGGATTTTAAGGAGTGATGCTCCCTTTACAGCAACAGCAGCTCTGAAATACCTGGTTGGGTAAGATAGAGAAATGGGATCATCAATTTTCAGTCTTCTGTGACAGCAATTTCTTTGAAGTCAAACAGTTCCTAAAAGCTGATGTTATCTTTTTGAGCATTCTCAGAGCTTGAGAAGCCACTACTATGATCAAAAACATTTTCTTCAACGCATTTTATCTTCTACTGAGCTAGTGCTGGCCTCCTCTTCTGGGTTAGAAATTCCAGAGTGGAAGTTCCTTGGTTTTATGGCATGGATGAGTTTAAATTATTAAAGCTTATTTCACTATCTAACTGGAAAAAGCACTTCCATATTCTTGTGTCACTTTTCTTCCAAAATAATCAGAAATGAGTGTTTCCAGTTCCACAGAAATCATTTGACACACCCAGTCAAACCCTGCTAACTCTGTGCCAGGATTTTAGAAGCCATCCAGTGCTATCCCACCAGCTTCAAATTCACTTTAGTCACCTTCTGCACGCTGAAAAACCAGAATTTTCATTCAGCTACTCAAGACTTCAAGGTTTTAATTGCTTCTGCAGTACCTGTCACTAAACTCAGCAAGCAGTGCCCCATCAGGATTGTTCTTCAGTCTTTTGGGTCTGCAAAAACATGCAGGTAAGAAATCTTTTTGATACTAAAGGAGTTAAAAGTCATACTTAAAATTTTTAAAACACAAGATTTCAAGGGATCATTTTTAGCCCATTAAAATGAATGGCAATCCACCCAAAGGGTTTGGTGAACATCAGGTCAGGCTGGTGTCTCCCAGGCACTTCCTGGCACAGTAAACAAAAACTAATGAGCTGTAATTAAAATCACATTGTTTACTATGGATTACTTGGCAGAGGTAATTTTTGCTTTCAAGTTAAAGTATGGTTCTGTTCTGGAAAGTCACTCTGAGAGTGGCAGGGGGAAATGGCACATTTATTTGTCACTTTAGTCTTCCCAGGTGAGCTTGCTCAGTTCATAAGCAAAAAAAGACATTTTTTTTGCCTTGTTGCTCCCTCTGTAAATGACATTTTGAAAGGGAATTTCAGCCACGTCCTTCACTGTTTATGATTCATCATCACTGAACATGATAAAGCCCAGAGAGATCAGAGCTGAGATAAAAAATGCAAATGAAAGATACCTGTTGTAACCCTGAATTAAAGATATATCAGTGATTTGGAACACAGATTTCTACATTAACTCCAATTACTTTTCCATCTGGTGTTTGGAAGCTAATTCTGAAAGTGTTTATACATCTACTTAGTCCTGATGCTGAAAAAAAATCACTGTCAGCAAGTAGAAGCCCCATTTAGTCTGATTATGCCAACTTTTTCATTTTTCACTGGCTGTAAACTTGAGCTGTAGAACTGATGTTGTGGGGGGGAATAAGAAAGAAAAATAAGCAAAAATAAAATATTTTTTTTTATTCTGACATTTTCTGTGTCTCAGGCCCAGGTCCTGAAGCTGCTGTGTGCACAAGCACCCACATGAACTGTCTGAGCTCCAGCCTCAGAGTTTCTGCTAAAATCTGACAAAAAGGTCAAAAAGCACGACCAGGAGCAAGGGCATGCCACCAAAATGCATTTTCATTGTGTCCTGCAGGTCTTGAATCAATAGAAATGAAAACAAAGTCAGCAGAGCCTGGCCTGGGGGCTGTGCAGGGTGAGGGGGTCACACAGAACCTCTGCTGTGGTGTTGGGTGGGGGACAGTGACCAAAGGGGTGGCAGTGGTGGAAATAAAACTGCTAATGGAAAATTGGAACCAGAACCAGGGAGTTTGTGGTGCTCAGGAGGTGCTGAGGGCCTGGGCTGTACCAGGCACCACTGCTGCCCTCCCTGGCTCCTCCGTCACCTCCTTTCACCAGAACAAAACTGGGGGGGCACTGAGGAGTGAAAAATGGGTTAATTACTACTGTGAAATAAGTTGTGCTTAAAGCAGATCCGTTCCCAGCCAGCCTCGGGGCTTCCCTGCTCTGCTGGGAGTGCTGCTGTGCCTCAGTGTCCTGCCAGGCAGGGCGGGAGGAGGAAGGAGCTGGAAATGAAGAAACCAACTCCTGGTTTGGGAGAAATTCCTGAGCCACAACAACCTGTGTGTCTGTTTTGTGAATGATTACTCTGCAGCAGAATTATTCCTGTTGGATGTGGACATGTTAAACTCTGGGGAAAACACCTTTATTGGGTATAAATTGGATTTTGCTTCACGTTCCCATCCAGATTTTATTTATGCAGTGAAATGCTGCACTCTCTTTTGCAGGGAACAGGTGTGTCTCTAAAACTTCCATTTTCCTTTTCTGAGATAGGAAAGCAAAGCAACCCCTTGGAATGGTAGCAGAGTGCTTGGGGAAGAGCTGGAGATATCTGCGGGGCATCATCTGTTCTCTGGCAATGGAAATAGGAAAAATGCAGGAGGAAAAGCTGCTCTTCAGTCGTATTTCCTGATCTGGAGGGACAAGTGGGTGTGGGAAGTAATGACAGCCTGTAATAGCCTTGGCTGGCCATCTGCTAGGGGCTTTATTTGCTCTGTAAAATAGAGTGAATTTAATACTCAGTTTAGGAAAAAAAATTGTGCTGTCTGAAAATTCAGTCAGCAAAACAGGAAGAGAAAGAATTTCTCTCATGCCAAAACCACTTGTCAGTGTGGAGGTTCTGTAAATACATACATGTATGTATATATAGATTTTTTACATGGACACACAGAGATATCTATGTAAATTCTTCACAAAATTATCAGAGATCTCTAGAGTATGTTGGACTCTAAAGAACTAGTCACAGAAAAATAGGAAAAGTTTGAATTTTACACGCTGAATAAATTGAAAGACATCGGCAGGAGCTTAAACAGTCTTCAGTCAACAGCTTTAGAATAACACTTGGAGAGCTGTGAAATCAAACAGTCAAAGTTTCAGAGATGGTGAAGAAACAAATTGGTTTCAGAGATGGTGAAGAAACAAAACTGGCATTTCTAACACAGTGAAATTTGGTTCATCTGCAACTTTGGATGTGTTTTCTGGGAGGCTGAGCTGCAGGAGGTTCATTCCTTCAGCAATACTTACTGGTTGAGGTCTCCACTAACCTGCACCTGTGTCACTGCAGCTCAAAGCCAGAATTCTTCCGGGAATCTTCATGGAGCTGCTTTCACTGGGAAGGGAAATATCCAGCACATTATGGTTCTGTGGTTTGCTGTGCAAAGCAACAACCCAAGGGCTGCCAGCTCTCACCGTATTTCATGATGCAATCTTTGAGCCAGGACTGAGAAACAGATTCTGGGGTGTCAGAGTGAGGATAGCTAATCCATAGGGTGAGACATAATTCACGGAGTGAGACAGTCAATTCATAATTGTAAATGGTTTGGCTTGGAAAGGACCTTGAAGATCATCTCGTTCCAAGCCCCTGCTGTGGGCACAGGTCAGTCTTACCCTCAAAGCCTGAGCAAAACCTCTGGTAGCAGTCACATCTTCAAAGATGAAACATAAAAAAAATGCTGTGCAAAGCAACAACCCAAGGGCTGCCAGCTCTCTCATTGTATTTCATGATGCAATCTTTGAGCCAGGACTGAGAAACAGATTCTGGGGTGTCAGAGTGAGGATAGCTAATCCATAGGGTGAGACATAATTCACGGAGTGAGACAGTCAATTCATAATTGTAAATGGTTTGGCTTGGAAAGGACCTTGAAGATCATCTCGTTCCAAGCCCCTGCTGTGGGCACAGGTCAGTCTTACCCTCAAAGCCTGAGCAAAACCTCTGGTAGCAGTCACATCTTCAAAGATGAAACATAAAAAAAACCAAAACAAAACAAAAAAAACCCCATCCCAAAAATTAAGGCAGTGCTCGGGTTTCACAGCAATTCAGTATTTACTGTCCTGATTGCAAAGCTAACCTCTGACTGTAGGGAATTTATTATTTGAAAGGAAAAATCCTCATAGGAAGAGCAGGCAGCAAAATTCCCACATGCACTGCAAATCATCTTGGCATGGTGACTGAACTAAAATATTAACTTGAGCTCAATGAGAATCCTGGTGTTGACATTAGCTGGAGGTACTGACTGCCTCCAGAAATGTGAAATACTCAAGGATACAGAGACAGGATTCATTTAGCCTGCAGGAAGCATCCACATTCCTTAATTCAGGGTTCTCATATCTCAGTGTAAATACTTTGCCAAAAGATTTTCTTATTGTATTTGGGGTTTTAAACCAATTTTTTTCAGTAATTGCTAGAAACTCAAGCAACTTTTTATTTGTTAATGTACTGCCTAAACAGTTTTCTTTATCCAGATGGAAGAGGACCAGAAAAAAAATTCTGTTTGATCTCCTTTGAATAAAAAGCAGCAGGTGACCAGTCCAAATGCAGAAAAATTACTTACAAATTTGAATTTTATATCAAAGCAGTTCTAAGTGTGTTCAGACCACAAGAAGCATCCAAGTTACTTAATAGGAGATACCATTTTCAAGACATTTTTTAATAATTTAAAACATCAATGCTAATGTTGGCCCTTTTTCTTCTGGTAACAGGGGTATTACACTAGAATCCATCTTTCTGCTCATTAACACTCCAAGAGAGTAAATAAAAACAAGCATCAAGCAAAAAATGTGCTTTCTAAGTTTTGATGTTTATGGCACAGAACCTCATAAACTCAGCCTTAAAGTGTTTTGTCAGTGTTAGACACTATAAAGATTTGGCTTTTCTACTTTATTTCACAGCCTATCATTTGCCCATTACAGGCTTGTTTTTACTGAATTCCCACTGCATTTCATTTCTTTTTAAAAACATTTGCTTATATACTCATCTGAAATGTCTTTATGTCTGCATGCTGGGAACATCCCTATCTCAGCTCTCTTTGATGGTGTTCTCTCTTTAATTTGGCTGCTTTTCATATTTGGTGCACTAATTGGCTCTTCACAGCCTGGCTTTTCAACTCTACATGATAGATCTTTGTGCATTAAACCAATTTTTACCTTTGTTTCCCATTCTCCAGCTTTCCCCCACTCCCCTTTTATTAATTCTGCATTACTGTCTTTCCTGTCAGCAATGTGTAATCACATCGATCAAAATTGCTTCAAATTAACTTTTTTCCCAACTCTTTCCTTACTCTGTGAAAGCTTATTTAAGGCAGACTGACTGAAGCTATGGGATAAAATCCGGAGTCTGAACAGGAGGTGTGGAGTTAAACAATGAATATATATATTTTAAAAACCATTTGAGCCAAATAAAAGCAGCCTTCCTGCCTCATCTTTGCTTGCAAGGGGAGAATTCCCTTGCCTCTGTTTTGCTCTTCCCATCAAATGTCTTATTTGAAATAAAAACTTTAAAAAAACCCCAAACCACTAAAACACACACTAAAATGTTTAATCTCTCATCCAAAAAGGGATAAATTCCCAAAACTAGATCACATTTACATTAACCCTTTTATGAACATTAAGGTTGATGATATCTGCTAAGGAAAAATCTCATATGTAAGTTCAGGGAATTGAAATGAAATGGTGAAAAACTGAAATAAATCCTTCCAGCCATCCCCAGAGGAATGTCAGTGGAGTGTCACCCATTCCCTGAGGGGTGTCAAAACCAAACAACGTCAATATTTTTCTTCACTTTTAAAACTTGTTCCCGTTTATGATGGTGGCTGACAGCAAAGCAGGGACTCAGGGATTGTGGATGGGACAAGAAAAAGGAAATCCCCTTGTCCATAGCTCACTGTTCCTTACTGGGGAATTTAGATATTTCTGAGACAATGCAGCAATGAAATCAATTCAGCCACATGCCATGACAAAATTACCTATATGCTCATAAAATGAGACCCTGGTGGAAATGAAGTGTTCAAAATCCTATGGCTGAATTGGAATATATTTAATCTCTCAGTATGAATGCTTATTTCTGTCCAATGCCTTACTCTCTTTTTTTCCAGTGTGCTAAAATTATTTCCAATACAAGCAGCAGAGCCTGGAATTTACAGGGGAAGAAGACTTGGCAGCCTGTATCTGTTTCCTTATAAAACATTTTGTGAAGTGCATACAGTGAATTAATTAGGAAATAGAATAGAGAAATACAAAGCTTTGCTCTTTATTAGGCTTACTAGGCAGACTAATTAATATTGCTAGATACCATATCAGCTTTGGTGACTAAGTGGCCAATTCCAGCTCATCGGGAAAAAAAAAGTAAAGCAACTGAAGCCTAAATCACCCAGATGGAATGAGGAGCCAGCTGCATTGAAATGGAAAAACTGGAGAGTGTTGGGCCATGGCATTGGATTTACTGTGTGAATATCCACATCCCAGCTCTGGAAAGGTTCCTCATGCACTGGGCACAGGAGGACCCAAATGCAGGCTCTGGACACAGCACCAGCCCTCCCTCTGGAAGCTTCATTTGGAGCTCAGAAGACAAAAATAGGCAACAGAAAGAGAAATTATTTGCAAAGCAGGCAGGATTGGTTTTATGCCTCATTTGAAAACCTCGGAAGCCTGTGGAGGAAGAACAAAGAGCTTGTTGCTGGCCTGGGAAACATCTGGGAAAATGAGGAGAAATGCTGCTCAGAGGGCTGAGGAACCTCTCCTGTGAGCAGAGGCTGGGGTGTCCAGCCTGGAGAAGAGGAGGCTCCAGGCAGAACTTAGAGATTTTCCCATTGCCTAGAGGGGCTCCAGGAGAGCTGGAGAGGGACCTGGGACAAGGGATGGAGTGATAAGACAAAGGGGATGAGTTCAAATTTAAGGAGGCAGATTGAGGTCGGGTATTAGGAAGGAATTCCTCCCTGTGAGGGTGGGCAGGGCCTGGCACAGGGTGCCCAGAGCAGCTGTGGCTGCCCCTGGATCCCAAGGCCAGGCTGGACAGTGTCACCATGATATTTTTGAAAAATCCTTTGCCAGGATTTTCTGCTGAGAAGCCTCAGAAAAGAAATGTAAGCAATAACTGTCTGAATGATTTGAATCACGTCAGGATCACCAAATGTGGTTGTGTTCGAGGGTCTGAGGACAAGGGAAGAGATGAGAATATTGACTCCATGTTTCAGAAGTCTGGTTTATTATATCATGATATTATATCAAAATGTTATACTAAAAAGAACAAAGAGAAAGGATCCATCAGAAAGCTAGAAAGGAAAGGAATGGAATGAGTAACAAAAACCTGTGACAGCCAGAGAGTCCGACACAGCTGGACCCTGACTGGCCATCAAGCAAAAACAATGCACACAATGAAAGATGCACTTGTTGGAAAACAATGTTCAGACCACATTCCACAGCCATCAGATAGTTATTGTTTACATTTCTTTTCTGAGGCTTCTCAGCAGAGAATCCTGGCAAAGGATTTTTCAGAAAATATCATGGTGATGGGACAGGGCTTGGAGCAGCCTGGGACAGTGGAAGGTGTCCCTGCCATGGCAGGGCTGGAAGGAGATGGCCTTAAGGTCCCTTCCAACCCATTCCATGTTTCCATGATCTTTCTCAGGTACCCTCACAGCTTCTCCAAACCAAGCACTGCCCTCAGCTTCCTGCTGCCCCAAACCTTCTTCCTCCTGGTCCCAAATCCCTCCTGACCCCCAGGGCACCATGCAGAGCATTCCTGCTGCTTTCAGGTGCTGGTGGCCAGCATCTCCTGGGAAAAAAAGAAAAAACTTTTTTTTTCAGCTGCTGTTCCTGAGAGCAGAGTTTTTATCTGGGGGAGAAGCCCTGGGAAGCAGTGGGGTTTGAGCCAGGAGTGAAACCCCAGCACATCCCAGGCTGAGTGCCAGCCCAGGGAGCCGCTGCCCTGGCCCTGGCTGCTTCCAGGCTGCTCCTCCAGCAGGGCTAATGGGATTAAAGTCAGTTTTCCCCACTGAGGTAAACAGAAATGACAGGCTCAATAACATGGAGCTTTTAAAGTTGCATAGATGGTTCAGCAGACAGAAGTTTTGCCCTGTTTGTGTCTCAAGTCAGAATATTTTCCACTTAAATTAAAATAACTGCTGATTTATGCAATCAAGGCAAAAGTTGGAATAAGCTACATGGTCTTTTAAGGTAATCATGTAAAAATATCTAGCATAAATGGAACTGCTGGCTTAAAATAGACAAAAATATCTTATTCAGAAAAATAACTCCTTCAGCTATAACCATCAGTATTCAAGTACAAAGCAAGCTGTGCTTTCCATCATC
This sequence comes from Passer montanus, assembly GCF_014805655.1. NCBI lineage: Eukaryota > Metazoa > Chordata > Aves > Passeriformes > Passeridae > Passer > Passer montanus. The sequence continues at coordinate 14,417,907 of NW_024366703.1, forward strand.
ATCCATTTGTTCAAATGCAATATGAGATATGAAACACTTTTAGGAATGTTTTTTCCACAATGTTTATTTGGTTTTCTTTTATTTATTTATGACAGCACAGGATACAATTATTGTTGGAGACTCTTGGACACCTTTGCACCTTGCATTCTTTGTTATTTTATTCCAATATTGGAGGCAAAGGGATCTGAATGGCAAATATAAGCATTCAAAATAAGTTGGGAAACTTGTCTTTAATACTTAATAGGATTTTGCCAGGCACTGTGCCCAGCCAAGAAAACACTCAAAGTATCCCTGTCTGAAAGTGTCATAATTTTACACAGGAAAATGTCTGTGTGCCAAATGTATCACCAAATAATTGAAACACAAAACTGCCAGAATTTTCTTTTCAGTAATGACAAGAAATTAAGTAATTGTTAATATGAATTCTAGAAAAAGCCCTCAGGTCCCTTACTCACATTATATGAATAGGGTCACAGTATTAAAAGGTTACAGTAATGATCTTGGATTTCAAACCCAAATAAGTAAAAAAAAAAATCATACAAATTTTCTGGATGTCAAGGCTGATGGTTTTGTGATTTTTATTTCTTTTAATGTGTTATTCTAAGGAATTTTGTACAAAATTTTTTTTTCATCTAAAGTAATTTAAATTGTTTTTCTTCTGCTGTTCAACAAAATTGCTAAAAGTAATTTTTAAACAAGACAAGAATTATAAAGTGTTTAGTGCCAAAATTTCAGCTCAAAAAGCAATTTTTTGTTCTAAGAAGCAGGAAACGGGATCCACTTTGATCAGCTGAATAAAAAGGCAGAGCCTACTGGAAGACTTCAGCTTTTTTATTGTTTTTTCTATTACTGCAGAAGTGCTTCAAAAGCCATGATGGACCTTTTAACTGGGAATAATCCCCCCCAGGGCTGTTTGCTCCAGGACAGACTCTGCCCTCTCGTGCACCTTGGTGTGTGTGCTCTGGGCTTGCAGTGAAATTGTTTCCAATGATTCCAACTCCCAGTGATTGACTCTTGCAAAGGCTCACAGTGTGACACAAGAAATTGAAACCTAAACACCACTTTTGTTAGAAGTTTTGATTCAAGAGAGCACCATCCATTTCATGCCTGCTCCATTTTTTAACAGACTCGTTTGTGTGGTTGTCAAAACCAAATTAAAGGCACAATGTGTCTGCCATGCCAAATACAGTAACTCTTTCAAAACTTGCTTTTCCAGCAATGATGACATTCTTTCTCTTCTTTTTTTTCAGGAAATGCCTGGTTTAGAAGGCAATGATGTGTGTTAGCAAAAACTTGATGAATAGTTATTATTTTGAGCAATATTCTTCTATTTATTGGTCAAAATAGAGAAAAACATTAGAATTACATGAAGTGAAAAAGTGGTGCTGCTGCATCAGTGCTGTCACCCTTCAAACTCTATGGCATAAGAGTTTAGGAGTTTAATTTCCACTGTAAAGGCCAGTATTTCTGAGAGAAAATAGCATGGTAAATGTAATAAACTTGATTCAAACATACAGAACCTGTAATTATAAGGGATGAGGTATCTGGCTTAAGAGGACCTTCCAACCCCGAAAACAAAAGCCAAATCACATTAATACAAAAAATATGTAAACTCTGAGACAGAACACAGTCCTCTCCCAGCTGGTGCTTATCTGGTGTGCCTGATCTGCTGGCCAGGTGAAACTTAGAAATTAGGAATTGTCCCTGACCCCCAACAGCTGCTATAAAAGTCTTTTAGACAAGCATAGGGCTGGCTGCACGCTTGGAAGGAGGACTGGCTCAGCTCAGGAGAGGTCAGTGTGGATCTTATCTGCTGTTTTTATCAATTTTATGAAAAAAAACATTAATTTTGAAGTGCTTTGAGGAAGTTGGTGTGGTGTTTTCTGCCTTGTTGGTGTTGTCAGAGCATTTGCTGGGCTGCTGCTGGCCAGCCCCAGGCTGGGTGGCTGTGCCTGGGCTTGTATGTCTGTGCAATGAATTGTGTACAAATATTTTACACTTAAATTTTGTGCTGCCTTTGGAAAGTGAGATTAACTCTGCAGTTCTCTTTCTTGCTGGCAAGGCCAGGCAGGGATGGGTCTGGAGCTGAAGTTCAGGCGTAGTTTGGATCTCCATGGATTTTGCTGTGCCATTTTTTCCACTGTTTCTTTGCCTTTCTCTCACCCTGTGAAGTGAGCTCCTTTAAAAAACGTGGCCTCATTGCATGCTTCTCTTTGTGAAGGTTTTGAGAAGCAATTAACAAATCAAAAACTGAAGTAAAAAACTCATTCTTTATTTGTGGTCAGGGCAACAAACTAGGTGGAATGATGAGTTCCCAGGGGCTGGGATGCCCCATGTGCCTCAGGTACCTGGTGCCACAGGTCAGGGAGGGAGGGAACTACTTTGCAGAAGGAGCCTGATGTCTTTCTAGGAGCCTGTAATCACCTCTGAGCCCCTGATTTTTCTGCTCTTTGCTCTATTCTGTACACTGTGTTGTCCTCCAGGGGTACCTGGCACTGTGGAAGGTGTCGGTGCAGCAGGGCCCAGGGTGAGCTCCTGGGATGGGCTGGTGGATTCCAGCTGCTCCAGCTTCTGTTCCCAGCACAGGCATCTCCTAGCCTCAGCCTTTGTCCCTGGGTTACACCCTTGGAGTTAAATGTTGGATGTCTGGCAAGCTGCACAGTCCATGAGAAATATTACCTGCTTCCCCAGGCTGACAGGGCTTGAAAGGGAGCATTTGTCAAAACAATTCCTTGGATTCTCTACTTTCCTTGGTCTTCTTTGTGCATTGCATTAAGGTAAAAAGGTGGCATGAGATGGGAGGGTGATGAATTTATTTGATTGTGGAGCTCTGTATTAACGTGCCCAAGGGGCTGTCACACACACCAGGCAGATCTCCTCCAGGGTTCTATCACCAGCACTTTTGCTGGCAAAGAAACCTCTCATCTGAAGCTCTGCTGGTGCTTTGCAAACATCCCTTGCATGTCTTGATGCTCAAGAGAGATCAGTGATTATGTTATAACTTGTGCAAATGAAAATAAAGCACAGGTGTGCAGGGGCAAGGTGGTGCTGCCACAGGTGTGGGTGGTGCTGGGGCTGTGCAGCCACTGCTGCCACCAAACCAGCGGCACGAGTGTGCAGGGGCAAGGTGGTGCTGGGGCTGTGCAGCCACTGCTGCCACCAAACCAGCTTGGAAACCATCTCTTCCCTCCCATTGCTGTCCATTCCTCCCCTCTTACAGACTCACAGAATGGTTTGTGTTGGAAGGGACCTTAAAGATCAGAGCCTCTTCCCTCCCACTGCTGCCATTCCTCCCCTCTTACAGACTCATAGAATGGTTTGTGTTGGAATGGACCTTAAAGATCAGAGTTCTGGCTTGGTGCCATGTGGTTGATAAGAAAAATCTCATTCTAGGCCCTTTTTTTTGGATGTAGCAAACACTGGTCTGTTGATGAGCTCTTCATCCTTTGCACTTTTTCATTTGGTGTGCTCATGGTTTGAAGCACATTGCTCATGACAGTGCAGCTTTCTGTAGTACCCAGCACCAGCAAGCCAAGAGAAAATTCAGAAGTTATTTTTACATTGTGCACAGAAATAAGAAAATTGCATAACATGTCATGGAAATGGGTGAAAAGAGGACCCTAATACACCTGGCTTGCCCTTTTGTTTGAGCTTTTGGGAAGCTGTTTGGTGTCTTTTGCTGTGTTTTCTGTGTGGCACAGTGAGAGGTGCTGCTGCAGACCAGGAGCAGTCGGGTCAGTCTCAGTCCCTGCAGCCCTGGGTGGTTACAGGAGCTCACAAGTGCAGCTGGCTCAGCCCTGGCTGTGCTCACAGCAGAGATCAAAGTGAGATCAGAGCTTTTGGAGCTCCTGGGATGCTGCAGAGGGTGGCTGAGACAAGCTTGGAAATGAGTGAATGAGGTCTGACATTTGCCACAATGAATAAGTATGATTAAAGATTTTTAAAAAGTGATGGAAGGGGAAAAGGATTGCTGGTGAAATCAGTCTAATACAAACAGTATTTCTGGGATGTGCTTTGGCTGTGGCTCAGTGTTATGTTCCATGTTTGTGGTGGAAATGGGGTGGCTCTGAGGGAATTGGGAAGGGTTCTGTGCTCTGCAGGGGCAGCTTTAACACAAACTGGCAGCTCCTCTGCACCATGGAGCACTGCAAGACAAATCTGCCCGGTCTGGCACACCTGGAGCAACACTTCTGGCACTTTTGAACCAATATATTTTCTATTTCTGAAGAATTGCTTCTATCTCTGCTTACCTCTTTAGTTTTGCCTAAAAAATACCCCAAACAAAACTACAGTTGTGATTTCTGGAACCTAAACTACTTATAAATGGATGATGAAGATGATTGCTCAGTAATTGCTGTGTTTAAGTGCCTGTGACTATAATGTTGTGTGATTATATCTGTAGGAAGTAAAAAATACAAGTAACTTATCAGAATTGCCACAGGTTTAATCTGTTCTTCTGGAGTTCTTGGAAATACTGCCTCTGATTCAGCCTGCCACAAGATTGTGGCTTTTAGGGGTGTTCTTTAGGTTGTTTTGGTTTTGTACAAGAGTCTCAGTAGTGAGCCATGTATTTATTTTTTTCTTTTCCACTTACCTGTGAGTATTTAGGCATATTTCATAGTGTTAATTTGAAATAAAACTAACCTTGCTAGTATTTAGATCTCTGTGTGTTTCCTCAAAAAGGCCCATACAAACCCATGAGTCAGTCCAAACTATAAATTAGATTTGAGGGCAGAAATATGTTAGATTAGAAGTTTGGGTTTTTTTTCAGGCGGTCTCATAAAGGGCTGGGAGTGTTTTCCTCATTTAATTCAATCTGGAAAAAACAAACAATAGCCTGCAAGCATCCTTTTTCCTGCCCAAATGGCTCTTCTGCCTTTGCAAGGTAATGTTCTTATGGCTTCAGGGAGAATTAAGCCTGGAGTTCTGCTAGGAGAGTATCCAACACTTCACTGTGCTCTCTTCTATTGAAAACTAGATCTAATTATTTTTACTTACAGATGTTCTTCCTCCCTGTGGGAGGCACTGCAAGTTAAGTTGTGCAGTTGGTAGATTGTTTTAATTATCACACCTATCCACTACTAAATGACTCTTTATTAAATGCTTTTGAAATCCTTTTAGTAATGTTATCTCAATTCTTGTAGTTCACCAGTGGAGAATATAAGGCAATTCCCAATAAAATTGTTTTTTCTCAAGCTGTATCCATATGAAAATAATTTAATAAGGGACTAATCCTGGGAAGTTTGCTGTAATGAGCAAGTTTAGTTTCATTTTTTCTCAAGATGTATCCATATGAAAATAATAAGGGACTAATCCTGGGAAGTTTGCTGTAATGAGCAAGTTTAGTTTCATTAAGAGAAAATTAAATTATGGCAGAACACATGACCTAAATCCTTTGGGGAGTTTGTGGTGATGCATTTCTGTGCAGACAACTTGACTGGCTCTAGTCCAGGTAGTCCTGGGTTTTATGGCAACTGATTGATAATTAATTGCCCACAATTAATGGCACTTTAGGATTGGATAGTTATTGGTAAATATGCTTCTGGGGGGTTGGAACAAAACTCCTCAGAGGAATATCGTCCTCCATGGGAGTTCCAAGTAAAAAACAAACCAGTTTGGACACTGGTTCAGACAGGGCTTAGTGCTAGAGACTGGGATGCACTTGGAAATGATCAAATGTTCCCAGGCAGATTCACCAATTCCCTTGCAGAGTCTAATGAATTTGCTGAAATTTTAGTCCCTGGAAAACAGTGATGTGAGGAGCTGCTTATGTAAGTAAGATCAGCATCTGTGCTTACATTAGTTAGAAAAAATTAGGAAGGTTATTAATGCTTCAAATCACTGACTGAAATTAAAAGGAAGAAAAAAAAATAGCCCATAATGGCACATCCATGCTGTGGTGTAATTATGTGCATCACCCTTTCTCTGATTAAATGCAATTCAAGCTTCTGTTAATAAGAAATAAAGAAAAAAATCGTAGACAATTACAAACCTTGCTAAAACCCCTACGCCTGTTCCTGATTTATCAACTGCTCCAACCACAATCCTACAGACCTTTGGGGCAAACAGCATCCCCAAATATGCAATATATCCATGCTTTATTTGGGGCACTGGTAACTGCAGCATTGCACCCACAGGTATAAATGGGTTTCAAAGCCCCTTTGTGATCTCAAAGGCAGCCTTGTGATCTCGTTGTGTTTTTGGAAATGGGAGCAGCTGGTTCATGCTGCCTTCAGGGTTCTGTGTCCTCTGTATCTACAGATCATGTGTGATAAGGGATGTTGGGGTGCAGTTTTGCTCTTCTCTGGACCTTGCTTTGTGCCCAGCTCTGCATTAGAACCCCTTCCTGAAGTGGACAAAACTGGATCATCTCCTTTCTCCACAGCAAAGCCAGTGATCAGAAATTGAAGCTCTTGCTCAGTGGGTGGTGTGTGTTTGGTGTTTGAGTTAACAGCCTTGCATTTTTATATCAATATACTCAATGTAATTATTACTTTGTCTGTAGTCCTTCAAGTTGCCACTAAATTGAAGAATGCCAGCTTTCTGAACGTGGGACAAATCTACTTTATCTCTTAAATTAATTAGCAGGAGACTGCATAAACACTAGAAATAATTTAATAGAGGAGGACTCCAGATGGCTGAAGGTAGACTCAGGCATTCAGAACATTCCACATCCTGACTGCAATACCCTGCACAGCCATACGTCCTGATGCTTTGGGGAATTTACAGATGAGCTGCACTGCAATCTGCTGGGAGGCAGGATAGTCACAGGGCTTCATTGTCACAGAAAAAAACATAATGTCCATTGAAGAAAACTAATTGCTGACAGTTTTTGAGCTGGCTTCAGTGCACGATGCATTTGTTCTGCCCTGTAGATCCTTGTTTCAAAAAATAAAGTACGCACGTGCAAATAGAAACATATTGCTCCAATCTCCATGGCATTTATGTACAATTTCCCTCCAATGACTCCAAGCTCCCTTTGTCTGTACAGGTGTTTAGCTGGCAGTGGGATTTTTCCAGAGGTTCCCTTTAAATGCAGCTCTGCTGAGAGACCCTGCATTGCACAGCTCAGGTCCTGAATAACAAACTAGTGTGAGAGGCTTGAAATTATGTGCTTCAGCACATCCTTCTCTCCTTTCACAAGGCAGGAAGACAACACAGTGGTCCAGTTTCTCCTTGGGGATGCTCTGGGATGCTGCTCTCATCTGAGAGCAAAGAAAGAGCTGTAATTCGGAATTCTGACCCAGAAACACCTGCAAAAGAGAAGGGAACCCCCCAAACATCTGTTTCTGATCTCCAGTGGCCACTGTAGCATTTGTTCACAGTGTTTTTCTCCTTTTTGTCCTTTTCTTGTTGAGGATAATCCAGCAGGCAGTGAGTGTCAATATGACCCTCAAGACTTCCAATACCCACTGCTAACTGACTGAAAGCCAAACTACAGCCTGGCTGCAGAGGGCTCACCTGTACATTTAAAAGGAGAAGTGTGATAATTGACTTCTGGAGAATTTTGGAAGGAATTTTGAATGAGTTAGAGATGGGACCTATGAGTTGGTTTTGATTTTATGGTTTATTTTCTTCTACATAGACAGGAAGGATGAGTTTGGCTCACATCTTTACAGCGTGGTTCAGAATGTCCCAAGACCTTTTAAGGATTTATAGACCAATAAAACACTGCCAACAAGGATACTTATATTTTTGACCCAATCCCTAAATATTTCTTATGGACTCTTACTACAGTGTAAGCTTTTTTAGTTAATTATGTTATGACACGCAAACCCACAGTGCTGCATTCCAAACTCCTTGTTTACCTCTGGAACTACTTTATTTTTTCTATATCTTAAACTCTAAAACTCTAAACTTTACTTAGTTTAACGTGTCTCTGCTTTAAACTCTAAATCCACATTCTCACTTCTAGCACCTAAGTTTGGGAGCCTTTTCCAAGGTCTCATATTAAATCCTGTGTTTAAGGTTTGGCTCACAGCCCCAAAGTTCTGAGAGTTCCCTGCATTTTGGATTCCAGCAAAGGAGGGATTATGCTGTAGAATAGTTTCCAGAATTAAGGCACCCCCATGCAGGGATATGCAGAGTAATTACTTGTTGGTAACTCAATATTAGCAATGTATTCTTGGTTAGTCACAGGTGTAGAAAAATTTGTACTGCAGTTCAGTGGTTTCTCTGGGAGGCAAGGGGATCTGTAGCTTCTGTGAGGTGCTTTTTGGGGCTGTGCTTTGATTTTTTTTTCCTCTGTGAACCCTCATTATTCATCCCCTGCCCAGTGAAAAGCCATTTATCAGTATTTCAATACCAGTCTTGGAGCAGTGGAGAGTTCCTGCTGAAGGAAGGACACCTCATGTGTCACAGAAACTGGAAGGGCACCAGTCTTGGGAGGGCTGTGCATGGGCACTGAGGTTGTATGAGAGAGTTCAGCAGCCAGACAAAGAGAAAATGTGTTTGCAGTGATTAATTAGCTTTGCCTGCTCTTGGGTTTTGCCAATGAAATTTTCTCCTCTGATTTGATTGCCTTGGCTTGGGCACCCAAGGAAGTTGTGGTTGCCACTGGGATACCTAATACACAATTCAATACACAATTTATATCTGAAATGGAGGTGGTTGTGCATGGATTGATTGAAATGGAGCCTCCTGGGATCTGCAGCCACGCCTGGGCTCAGAGGAGAATAAATTTTGGCCCAACAGGGTTGTGAGAGTCTGAGAGCATTCAAAGCTGGGAGCCCACATGCGTGAGGTGACCAGAGGTACCAGGAGTGTCTCCAGCTCAGTGAGTTGGAATCACAAAGTAGTTTGGCTTGAGGGGACCTTTAAAGGTCACCTCATCCAGCCCCCTGCAACGAGCAGGGACATCTTCAACTAAACCAGGTTCCTCAGGGACCTGTCTGGACCTCACCTCAGACACTCCCAGGGCATCCACCAGCTCTCTGGGCAACCTGTGCCAGAGGTTCATGAAGTGATCCTGACAGAGTCACAGTTTATATATTCTCCTCTAAGTAAAATAAAGCAAAAATTGCAATAACAAGAAGTTTAGACTTTGTAGAAATGATTTCTTTGCAATATTAATGTAGAGGCTGGATAATGTAGCAGGGGAGTGCTGCCAACACAAATTTGACAAAAGAATGAGTGTGGATTATAGGAATAAAACTATTCAACCTCCTCTTGGCATCTGCTATAATCTACCAGACCTCTGGGAAATTCAAATGTATAAGCAACTCCTGGAACAAAACAATCACTATTGCTTTCCTATTTTAAAATTTCATGCGCTTAGTCATGAGGGGAAAAAAACAAAAGATCTGAAAATGGTTACAGATTTATCCACTGCCTTATTTAGGCAGCGCACGCCCGAGATGGGAGCGTTTTAGTGCTGAAAATTGATTTCTGGACAAAATGGGGATCAAAGAGGTAAAAATTGGAACTCAAACCATGTTTTCATCAGCAGCCAGCCTTGAGACAGCTGCGTGGTGGGAAGGCTTAGCAGCAGCTGAGCTGTGCCTTGATGATCTGATAAACCTGGCTTTCCAGTCGGGGATGGAGGATCAGAAATGCTGTGCCTGCCTGCCACAAAGCTCTGATCAGAGAGAACTTGCTTGGAGGGTTGAAGTTTTGTTTAAAGGAATGTTTATGGATTAACTTTGGAATGGGAAGGCTTTGTGCCATGCCTGGAGCTTTGTCAGTGGGCATAAATTTGACAGAAAGGAGCGTGAAATTCAGGCTGTGCTCTCTGACTAGCCAGAAATGTACAGTGGGTGACTCAGGGGTGTTTTTATTTTTTTAAAATGGAGATATTTGTTATTTTTAAAAGGGGGGATGCTTATTTTTAGGGGAATGTTTTTTCAAAGGCTTTCAAGAAAGCTGAAGCTGTCCAGAGAAGGGTGATGAAGCTGGGAGAGGGTCTAGAAAACACATCTTACGAGGAGCAGCTGAGGGTGTTTAGTCTCTGTTAAATGACACAGGATTTCCAGAGAGATTGCATGTGAGTCTTGTGAAAATTTCACAATGTATTGCATAGAATCTATGACACATGATTATCAAAGAAATTAATTTTATAACAGAAATCAGTGCAAGCTATATATATTTTATGTACGTTGACTGTGCTCCTACAGCTACAAGTTTTCAGGATCCAGGAATGTGGTCCAGTCATAGGCAGGAAAATTCTTCTGCAATGATAATAATAATCAAAGTTGCCTTCCCAAAACAACTTTTTTTCTGTAGAAAAATGTACTGGTTACAGAAGGAAACAATGCTGATGGTCTGCAGATTCCTGATTTCAGTTATTAAATAAATATCTTATTCAGCTGATCAAAACATTTACTGTAAGAATAGTGAGATTTTTTTTTTTAACTACAAGGTATGTAATTATTTTTTAAGTAGGTAAATGAAATCTGTGGGTGGTGAAAAATAACCCCATACAAAAGGACTAGCAGGTGTGATGTTACTTTTGTCTCCTGTAAATCAAGAAGTCTATTCCAAATGAATCAGATTCTGGTAAAAACACATTTTTTTCCTTGCCCTATGACCTTTAATTTAACATAATGTACGTAGTGGAATAAACCATGTGAAACTCCATTTTCTTCATGCAGAAAAAAGCCCATTCTTTATTCCCATAACTCATTTTTATACAGTTTTACAGACCTGGTGTGTGACTCCAATTGGTTAGCAGCTTTTTTCTAATTAATTTATTGGTTAGTAAAAGGTATTTTACTTGTCCATCACATCTCTTTATTCTGAAATTGTTTACATATTTTCTTCACCGGTTCTCATGGGATAGATTCCATGTTTATGCAGGTGTCAGTTGTTTTTCACCCAGGAATGGATTGCTGTGCTAACAAACTGTTCACACCAGGATTGCACATGGCATCTTGCAAAGTGCTGGCTTGACAGGCCAGCCACGGATCTCACAGAGCAGGCCTGGCTTGATGAGACCTCTCTTTTATAATTTTTCCACCTTACTGCAACGTGTGTGTGAAACTTATCTGTTGGTGAATTGTCTTGTTCAGAACACACAGGATTGTTGTATGAAGCTCCAATTTTTGCTGAGTGAAGTTGACAGGTTATAGTGTGTCTGGTTGCAGCTTAAAAATGGGAGTGTGTTGTTAGAAACTGGAGATAACCTCTCCATAAAGACAGAAATATCTTTCTCTCTTTTTTTACCCTGGTGGAATTTAAGTTCCCTGCTATCTCCTTGATTAAATTAGAGCTGGCAAGGATGTGATGAGGCTCTTGGGGGGAGAAAAAACAGTTCCTGTAAGAAATACTGTTCATTCTTTTAAAGAGAAGATATTGAAAGGATTTTGAAATTAAAAATAATCTAACTATGGTAAAAGTGGTGCAAACTAAAAACTTAGTTGTCTGCTGAAAAAAATATGAAACGCCACTCAGTTTTTTTGCTGTGGTTTTGTACAAAGATGTAAATTACCAAATGGGTGGGAAGCATAATTGCCACACTTTGGAACACAATGCTGAGTTATCAAGGAGATGTTTCAGCTGTGGGACTGGGGGAGCCTAATGGGATGAGCAGACTAAGTTAGTTACATGTTTTATTGGGGAATTTCCAGCAAAACAGTTGGTTACTCGATCCCTGACTGGTTTATCAATGTCTTTTTACATTGTTGAAGCAGCCAGATTGTTCCCAGACTCGGCACTTGTCTGGTGCACCCAGCATCTTATGGAGAAAGAGTAGAAACTGGTGTTTATCTAGGGAATCCTTACAGATAAAGCAAATTTAGGAAATAATTTGTGTCTTTAAACAGTCTGCTGTGTTCAACCACCACTTGTGCCTTGTTCTGGCAAATGTGATCCACTTGTCTGCTGTGCCTGCTCTGCTGGAAAGGCACTGACTTTTACATCCACTGTGGAAAACCTATATAACCTCTAAATATCCAACAAATTCCAGAGGGCTGTAATTTAAATCACATGCAGTTTAACAGTAGCGCTTTAGGCCAAGAAGGTACAAATGCAAGTAAAAAAAATATTTATCATTAAATGCTACATGCAATGCTATTTTTTCACTTGTCAGCCCAGTCTTATTGTTGCTGATGGATTTATAGCAATGGTAATTTTGCCCTGTATTTTCATTTGGAAGTTGAGCAGAAATATTGTTGCAAACTGTATAGTAGAGAAATTAGGGGTAACTCACCTGATTTCACCTAAAGATATCTCCAAGCAGTTAAAAGAAAATGATGTATTTACGCCAAGGCATTAAGAGAATACGTTGTTAAAAAGTCACTCTTGCCCAAGACTTGTTTTTATGGAGCAATTATAATTAGTTAGGACTGCTCCAAGTGTCAGCCAGGAGTCAGGCTGCTTCAGGGAAATAAGTCCAACAAGTTTATTGCTTCCCACTTTGGAGTGATGGCCTGCCTCAGCAACCTGCAGCATGCCAAATAGCTTCTGATGGGATGAAAACTCAAATTTTATTACTTCTGAAGGTCACAGCATATTAAATGTATCACAAATACACATAAACAGCCGTAAAATGCAAATTCACTTCCTCTGTGAAGCAAAATCTCCTCTAATATATTTCTAGTTGGTTTCTTTTACTTGGCTCCTGCTGAAATCAGGTCTGTAAGATTTATTTGTGGAGTGGCTGAGTTGATGTCCCTTGATTTCTTTGTTTTGTTTGTTTTAAAGAGCTCCGTTTACATCACTGAACTTTCCAGTTCCTTATTTATTTATTTGAGATAGTGGATTTTTTTCCCCTTTACTGAGGAATAAACTTTTAAATACAAGTTTCATTCTTTTTAATTGAAATCTACTTTGTCACTAGGGTTGGCTAAATATTAAATTATTGGAGCAGCATGACATGAGGGGCCATTTTCATTCCTAGATTAGGGGTTTAGCTCTGCCTGTGGCAAAGAGAAGATGCTCCAATGTGTTGGTGCTGCCCAAATTAACAAGTTGTGACTGATGGCCTTTAATGGACTGGAAGGACCCAGTGCAGGATAACCTTTTTCCACAAGAGCATTTTGTCTTTCACATTTGCTGACTTAAACCTTCAGGAGTTCTCTCCTAGGAGATTACCTATAACTTTTGTGGTGTTTTTTTACTGACAATAAAAGAAATTTTTCTCTTCCAAAAAACTAGTGCTTTCCCAACATAATTTCTTTTTCACTGAAAGAAAGAGGTCTGAAAATAAGAGTTGTAGAGATCCTTGGAGAGAAAAAAAGTGTAATCATAACTTTGACTGACTTTTTTTGTCTGAAGATGTGTGATATGTTTTCTGAGCATTTTATCTTTCAATAAGATGGTTTTCAGCTGCCCGAATTCACAAGAAGTGGCAGCAAAATATTTTTTAGTTTGATACTTAGATTTTTGAATACTTTTGGTTGACAGGATTATCCATGAAGGCCATTGGAAGCTTTTCTGAAAATGGCTTTACCATTATTCACTAAGGTAAATTAGAATTAAAAACACTAGAGTTTGAGTTTGCCTTAAAATAATTTGTTTCATTTTTTTGGTGTTTTATGCTAATGTTTTCTTTGGCTTGTTATAAAAATATCAATTAGTCTTTATCCTTTGTTTTTGAAAGAACCCCCACAACCTGCAAACAGAACTGGAAACTCCAATAAAAATCTTCTTGTCTGTCTAAACTGTGATTTATGACTGTTTCTTTGTTTTTTGTAAGTGCCAAACTTGGGGTTGAAATGAATAATCTTTTCTTTCTCTTCTATTAATGAGAGAAGGCTGTGAAGCTTTCAGGCAGGTTTTGGTTTTGTGTTTGAAACCAGCTAGAGAAATTTGGCCATTTAGAGCAATTTGCTACATTTCACATCTCCCTGTCTCTAAAAAAATGTACAGGCAGCCTTATGCAAGAGTTAATGACTGTAAATTTATAAAAAAACAGGGTTTCTGTTCTGATCCAAGGCTTCTGCTGGACAAAGAGCTGCTTCAGATGCTGCTTGTGGAGCAGGGGACAGGAGGGCACCTCAGCTCTCTTGCTCCATCAGTGCTGAGGAGGTGAATGCTGGTGTTTATTTAGTACTGTAGTGTGAATTCCATAAATTTTACCTATTTAAAACTTCAATGAAGTTCATGTTTGGAGGAAACTTCTCTGCCTGAAACAAAATCTGGTTCCAAAATCTGGTTTCTGCTGTGAGGCATCTCTGCAGTCAGTGGAGAAAGCCTGACCCTTGAGAAGTCAGCTCCTCAGGAATGAGGTGGGGGAAACTTCAGCAGGATGTGCCTCTCCCCCTGGATTATTTTTGGGGGCTGTGGGAGGAAGGGGCTGACAGAAAAGCACTGGGTTGCTGTCTGCAGACAGTGGAACTAAGAACAAGACCAATTCAGCCCTAAAAAAGCAGTTGCAGCTTGACTTCAGTGCCATTTCTGCTGTAGGCATTGCTCATGAGCCCGGTGTGCAGGGCAGATCTGATGCTAAATATGCAGTTACTGGCATCATAATGCTTTTTCCTGGTTTTCTACTGCAGCTGTTATCAAATTACTGAATTTTCTACCTCTGTCTGACTGCTGTCAAGGGGAACAGTCTGCCTGTAGTGATTGATGGCAGCTTTTCCCATCACTGCTGCCTTCTGATTTCATTTTCCAGGCATATCTACATTAAATTTTATTATGAAAGATTCCTGCTTTGTAATTTCATTATACAGAGAGAAGGAAGAATTAAAAACATAAACACTTTTGTAATAGAGCAATATGTAGATTGCCAGATTCATGTTCTAAAATGTTCACTGACTTAAAAGAAAAGCACAGTGCTTGAGGCAGAAGAAGACAGCGCTGGAATTATGAGTTTAGGCTCTGGAGAATCCAGCTGAGGCTTCTGCCAGTACAAACAGGCAATTAGAAAAATATCTGCCCCAAAGGGCTTCAGATTTATAGACAGCACAGGCAAGCTGTGCATTAGGAAAAAGTCTGAGGGGATGTGACAGGGAAGTGACAGAGACAGAAAATGGTGGCACTTGAACCTTCACGTGGCTTGTGGTGGCCCCAGGTCCAGGCAGGCAGCACGTGGGGTGTCCCAAATCTTCTGCTTCTCCCAGGGAAGGGAAATGGAGAGCCTGGAGCAGCAGGACAGCTCTGGGACATCCCTGTGTGCTGTGAACTCACCCCTGCACCCAGCTGAGCTCAGAGGGAGCTGAGCTGTTGTCAGACATGGCCAATGTGGGAAATGGGCTTGTAGAAAATTCTCAAAGCCTGGCACAAGGCTCACACAGTGCATCTGTATGTAAACCTTGAGACAAGAAATGCTGCTTAGAAATGCCATGGAACAGGACAGACATTGCTGAGAGAGAAATAGAGCTAGAAACAAGTTTCAAATGGTGGCCTTGCAAATAAGACTGGGTATTTTTGAGAAATAGAGTTTTGAAAGACACATTGTAGTAGGACCACAAGAGGTAATTTTAGGTGATTGGCTTTAAGGCATTTACAGCAGGGTGTGGCAAGAGCTGATAGGCCAAGAAACAATTGTAGTGTTTTGTAATTAGGAAATAGTTTGCTTCTGATTGTGATGGTGTGAATTATAACATCTGTATGGTCTCACCCGTCTCACGAGATTGAAAATGGAATAGAAGCTTTTACAACACCTCTCTGGGTCAGAAAAGGGCTTACTCTGACAGACCATGCTCTCATATTTTTGTCCAGCCTGCCTCCCTTGGTGCAGGAGCCCCAGACCCTGCCCAGCAGCTCTGCCCACTCTCCCTCCAGAGCTCCTCTCCTCCTGGGAGCTTTTCCTCAAGCCCCCTGCAGCTGCATCAGAAATTCCAGGAAAAAATGGATTCAGACAACAGAAAATAGAGCAGAGTTCTGGAAATAAAGTCAAATAACACATAGCCTGGGATTTCTAAGGAGATTTGAAGTATAGACTTGGCCAGCTTTCCATGAAATGTGAGATTTAGAGCTTCAGCTCCTTGAAGCTGGTTTTGTTGGAAGTTTTAAGCTAAAAGAAAAGAACAAAAAGATTTTAGAAACCAAGTGATAAGAGTTGTGTGGCCCAATGCAGAATGGGAAAATCTGGCTCTGTTGAGGATCTCTGGGTGTGGGAAGGCTGGGGCTCATGATATTCACACTGGTCTGTGAATAAAGCACTTTGGATTCTGACTTCTATCATGTACCCAGTTCTGAACTGCAAATTATAATAATCCAATAGTTTTGAGGGGAAGTTTTTGTGGGTTTTTCTTTTTTTTTTTTTTCTGGAGGATTTGCTTGGGGGGTTTGGTTTTGTGGGTTTGGCGGTTTTTTGGTTTTTCCTTTCTATACCATAGGAAACAGTATTGATGACTTGGATATGTGCACTACAGACATGTTAGTCCCAGCTCATTTGCTGTCAGTAAATTGCCTCCTTGTTGAAGAAGAATGATGATGACTCAAATTATAGTTGATGTTGCATAGCAAATAACAAATATCATAGAGGAGCTTTGGCTACGATGTTGAATGTTCTTTCTCTGATCTTTTAAGTGTAATCACTTAATGATGGTGATATGTGAATAAGTCAAGGGGAAATTTTATAATGGTACAAAGAAATAAGCCACAAGCACAGATCAGTTTTAATACTGGAGGGATGAGTTATTTTACCTATGAAACTGCCTCAGACCTGCCAAGTACCTCAGCTAAGCTGCCTTTTGCATGGGGTGTGATAAAAATTTTGCTAACTGAGCCAAACAACTTATTTATGCAGTCCAATATATATTTCTTGTATTTGTTATTTATTATATTTTTGTTGTGTTAAAAATACCTGTTTTTTTCCTACCTAACCAAATCTTCTACTGTAATTTCTCTTTACACTTTCATGAGCATAACAACTTGACTTTATCCAGTTCTTTATGATGGTTGATCATCAGGAGCAGCTGGGATAGGAAAACTGCACTTATGTTTTAAGAAGTATCTTGTGCAAAACTGCATGGAACAGTCTTGTGCCAATAGAGTAAAAAACCCCAAACTTTAAAAGCAAATAAGTGAGTATTCTGTCTGTAAATCCCATGCCTCTGGGTGATGCTGAGAGGTGCCAGAGGACTCACAGGAGGGGTGGAGGAGTGTTAATGTGTGATTCTGGAAGATGATTTAATCTTGTAAAGGAGCACAACCTCTCAAACAAGCTGTTCTTGAGAGTCCCAAGACTGAAACTTTAATTCCTTAAACAAAATGAAGAGTCTTACAGACCAGTCTGGTTTGTGCAGCTGAGGATTTTAATAAATAAAATTTGTTCCTTAATCTTCTGATGCAGCTCTCATGGCACTTAATGGGCCTTTAATGACACATTGTGTCTCAACACCCCTAAATATTGAGTGAGAAGGGCATCAATGCACTGATCTGTCAGACACCTCTGACTAAATGCATCCTCAAGTTAGGTGCCTCATGCATTAGCAAGGTTTATTTCTGCAGCTGAATTCACAGCTCATTTGTTTACCACTCAAAGGGAAGAAAAAATAAAATCTAGCTTTTCTTTTTTTCTTTTAAAGGAGTCCTGGCTTGTTGACCAAGTTGTGTGTATATTTCTTCCTAAATAACAGTATTTAGTCACTGAGGTGGGACTGACAGATAATAGTATTCATCTGAAAAAAACCACTTGAATTTATTCTATTTTATGGTGATAAAATACCCATATTCACTTGCTTGTTTTCAATTTCTATGAGATAATGTCTCTCTTCCAATGCCAATCAGCAAAGCATGCAAATAATATCAGTGCGTGGAGTTGGCCCTGACCAAGAGGGAACAGTGTGTGGTCTGTTGTACAAATAGACTGATTCCTTCCTTCCTATTTTTTTTTCCCCAGCTCCCTTTAGGATGAAATTCTGTGGAGTATTAAACACACAGGGCTTATTCACTTGTTTGTGTTGGGTGAGTGAATTCAGGGCTTGTGGGAGATGCCAGATGGGCTCTGGCAGAGACAGAAGGTCTCTGTGTCTCCACCAAGCAGCAGCAGTGTGTGTTTCCCAAATTGTGCTGCCAAGTGCCTCAAACCTGACCCACAGGTAAGAGGCTGATTTTGACACCCCTGCCATCCATATTTAATGGATGAATATTAATATCCTGAATGCTCCATTTCTTCCTGGAGCTCAGCACGGAGGTTTAGATGCTGCTCATCTTCAACCATCCTTTGAGACAAACATCCCCTGCTCTCCAGAAAAGACACAGCAGTGATTACACTGCTTGGGCTGCTAAAAAATAATAAATCCCCAAACAAAAACATATCCAGAAGGAAAGAGCCCCATAATTAATTTCCCTTTCAATCCTGAGTGGTTGAAAATAACATGCATAAAATGTAGAGTTTGGTAGCTTTTCCTGTTTCATAGTGCTGTTGTTGATAAGTAAAGAGATTAGTTTCATAAATTTATTTTGTTGTAGCCTGGTGCAGTGGGAAAACAAAAGTCTGTATCAATTTAAGATTGAAATTTCTTCTTGGGTTAGTAAAAACTTTCCAAAGCACAATATTCTGAACTAGAGAGTTCTTTGTGGACCATACAGGGTCAGGGTACTGGTTGATTTTAGTTTAATACATAGTTCAGTTTAATTTGTTCTCCAGTTGTCATCAGTTGAAAAAGTTTCATGAATGTAGGTAAAATTGAGAGCTACACAGCATTTTCCTGAAGAATACATGTATAAATATTTGCAGTGATTCTGGTTGGTTGCTGCATGTCTTGTGCAGCCCATTTCACAAAGCTTAGCAGAGTGGATTTTGTTTTCACTTTGTGACTTGCTAAATTTATCTTGAGAATGAAATGCCAACAGGAAAATTTCTCAGGTGCTGTTTTTCAGTGATTTTCATAATGTTTTTTAAGTTGGAAGGAAGATGATTAATTTGGATATTTGGGCAGAAAACAAAATCTGCAAGGGAAACAAATTGGATTATATGAGGGGGTTTGGAGGGTACCTTATTTCAGACAGAACACAAATTGTAATTATGTATTGTTTTATCTATTCCATGGATAGTACTTTCTGAATAATCACAGCAGGACATCAATCATGGCAGCTATTGCAACCCAAACCAGATTTAGCAGTTTTCTTTCTGGAATGTAACTTAGTCAATCCTTATAAAAACCAACTCTAGGATGTCTACTAGAATTCCAAAAGTATTGGTATGTGAGTGTGTGTAGGAAGTCAGCTGAGTTTACAGCAAATTCTTAATTAATACGTAGATTTTTTTTTTTTTACTCTAGTTAGTCAGAAAATGTTGTTCTTCATGGGAACACCTGAGATCAATCATAGAGCCAGAGAATGGTTTGGGTTTGAAGGAACCTTTAAGATCCTTAAAGTTCTGACCCTCCTGCCCTGAATTTGGAAGGGGTTAATCCTTTGCAGCCCACTGTGAATATTTTAGGCTTAATTTTTTTCCCCTGTCTTCAGCGCACAAGCTCACATGAAATTACAGAAGCAAAGCAATATATTGACTTCCCTCTGAGTACAGAGCTTTGAAATAAGCTTTTGCACCCAGGTGGCTCAGCCAGCACAATTCAAACAATAGAGACATCTTGGGCTGTTAGATCAATGTCTCATACTAATGAAGCTTCTGTTTGAAATACTGTGAGGATGAATCCTAAAAATCAATCTGTGTGTCTTTAGGCTAGAAAAAGGTATTGTTAAACATTTATCCTTTCTGCCTCTTATTTTGGTGTTTAGTTCTTTTTGTTAATTATAGTTTCAGTCTTGTTAGTTATTATTTCAGTCTTACAAGGTCCCGAAGCTGCTGTTGGTTGGGTTGCACAGTTGAAAAGAAGAGAGGGAAAGAATCAGCCCTGAGATGCTCTTTCTCTGCTGTCCCCAGAGCAGAGAAAATTGAAGAATTAAAGGCTGTGGAGGAATGAAAGTGAATCGGGAGGAAAGGAGAAATGAGGGAGCACTGACTGTGTCCTTAGGGAACCTGCTCAGAATTCTGACAAAGCCAAATTTCAGCTCCAAATGCCTGCTTGAATTTGAAATGTTTTTATTTTGAAGCATCGTGATCTCAAACAAAGCTTCAAATCCAGGGCAGGACTCTGCTTCCTAGACAAAAGTCTTGACAGACTTTGGGACAGGCTTGGTGCTTATCTCATTATCTCATCCTGGGGATCTGGATGGGGTTTTGGCTGAACAGAACACATTGGATCTGCCTGAGAGGAGTTAATTTTCCCCTCTGCAGCCCTCCCAATGCTGAGCTGGGAGCTGGGAAGGTGCTGAGAACACACCAGTGTTTGGGAGCACAATGTTCTTTCCACATTCATCACTTGGGGGTGGACAAAATCCTGGGAGGTGACACAGTCAGGACAGCTGGCCCAGACTGACCAAAGGCTGCACCTTGTCACAGGATATCTGCTCAGCAGTGGCAGCTAGGAGAAGGGGAGTGTGTGTGTTCATTATTACAACATTTGTCTTCTGGAGCGATTGCTGTGGGTACTGCAGCCCTCCTTCCTGGGAATTGGCTAGACATTGCCTGCTGCTGGGGAGTGGAGAATAAATCTTTTGTTTTCCTTTGCTCCTCTGCACTGGTTTTGCTTTATTAAACTGCCTTTGTCTTGACTCATGAGGGTTTTCTTTTTTTTTTCCCATCTTATTTCCTCTGTCTTGCTGAGGAGGGGAGTGACAAAGCAGCTTGATGTGCAACCAGCAGCCAGCCAAGGTCAACCCACCACACAGAAGAGCTGAAAAGATGGGGGAAACTTTTTTTCCATCTTATTTTCTGTCTTGCTGAGGAAGGGAGTGACAAAGCAGCTTGATGGGCAACCAGCAGCCAGCCAAGGTCAACCACCACACAGAAGAGCTGAAAAGATGGGGGAAAATAACCATTTTAACTTGTGTTGTAATGAGACTTTAACCCCCTTGAAACCTCGAGTTAGAGGCAAGCCTGCTCCTCCTGCCTGGCCTTGTCACCTTAAAGCCTACATCTTTAGTGCCCTCTTCTCCAAGTGCAGGTGGCATGCCCTGGAAAGGAAGGTTCGCTGTGTAATTGTTCCTGCCCTGCCTCCATGAGAGCACAGAGCAGGGGATGCTGTGCTGCCCCAGCTGCCAGGCCATGGGCTCTGAGCTTTGGAGCCAGGCACTTAACTGAGAAACTTCCAAACCTTCGGTTCACAGCTTGCCCAAGGACACACACAAATGACCCTGCTACAAACAGGAGCAGGGATCAAGGACTTGCTGCTTTACAAGGAGCAGGGGCAAGTCCCTACAGCCTGCCATGGGTGTGGAACTGTGGAAGCTGATGTGGTATGAGCTCTGATCCTAAACTAGGGTCTGTGTTTGTACTGGCACTGAAGAAAAAGCCATAAAAAAAACCCCAGACACACTTTCTCATATTTTCCAGGCAGCCCATGTGCATAGAGACCACATGTAATGCCCCTGCAGGGCAATGCCCATGGATTGTGATGGCTCTGGTAGGAAGCTGCAGCCCAGCTGCACCTTGGGCAGGCTCTGTGTGCCTGTGGCACAGCTCTGCCCGGTGCAGTTGGTCCAGAGACAAATATTCCAAATATTCCATCTTCTCCCTCATTGCCAGGCTGAGCCAGGAGCAGTGACAGTGAAACACTGCCTCGGGGGCTCTCTCAGAGGTGCAGATGTAACTCTTCCCTTATCTGACTTACAAAGTGTGGTTGCTCCTGTTGGTGCAGATTTATGGGGTGTGTCAGGCAGTTTTCCCTGGCAGTGGGATTATCCTTGTGGAATTATCTAGGGAGGGAGTCTTCCCTTGGTGCAGCCTGTGCTGGGGGCTGGAAAGGGCTGTGCCATGAGGAAGGGGATTATGCCTGTAGGATGACATTGGAGCATGACCCCTCTGCTGTGAATGGAGCCAGCACTGGGTCAGCCAGCAGGTGAGCCTGTGGGGAAAAAAAATCCCTTTATTTCTTGGAGATGGAGTGCTGGCCACAATGAAGTTTGCTCACAGGAGCTCTGCAAGCGTTGACTGCTTTAACGTGCATCAAGGGCTTTGGAGATGGAAATGTCTGCATAAATCCTCAGGCTGTTGATGGTGACAATACTGGTTAGAACCTGGGTGGAATTAGGGACTTTTTTCTTGGGATAATGGACTCATTTTGCTTTATTGCTCTGTCAGGCTTTACCCTTCAGTGTCGCTGTGCTGTAGCTCATAACTAGAATTACATCCACAGCAGTAACTATTATTTCCTCAGTTCCCACTGGATAAGGTCTGTGTAATGGCCTCTGAGGATAATGTTTCTCCCAAAACCTGTGTGTTGCCAGTTTGCACAAAATTGGGTCTAAACACTGTGGATTTTTCGA
Source organism: Passer montanus (assembly GCF_014805655.1). Classification (NCBI taxonomy): domain Eukaryota; kingdom Metazoa; phylum Chordata; class Aves; order Passeriformes; family Passeridae; genus Passer; species Passer montanus. The sequence goes on from NW_024366703.1 coordinate 14,440,071, forward strand.
GTTGTTGAAACACAAATCCTTTTGAAAGCAGTGTGATGGGAATTTAATGGCAGAAAACTTCAACTTTTCAGCTTTTTATACGGTGTTAATTGTCTTAGCTGGGGTGATGCCAAATCTATCTATATGTATTTAACACAGCCTATTAACATTTAGTTGCTTTTGCTGGACCTTAGACGTGTCCTAGTTTGAAATCCTGACATCTCTCCAAAATCTGTAAATCAAGAATGATAAAACAGAATGCCAAAAATCGCTCTTAAATGCAAAAAGGAATTGAAAGGAAAGGAGCAGGGTGAGAAGATGTTAGTTAGAGATGGCAAGGCAAGCCCATGAGCTGTGTGTCCCTGGGTGCTGCTGGCAGGGGAGCACCTGGGAAAAACAAATGTGTGAGCACGTTGTGCATCTCTGAGTGCCTTCTTGGGGGGGAAAAGGATGGGTTACCACAAAAGGTATTTTGCTTAATCTTAGAGCTTACTTCACCTCAAAGGCAACACAGAGTTTAGAACTGTCCTTTTGAATAAGCTGTAAAACCTCACAGGGGCACTTTTGACTTCCACAAATGCTCTGGACAGGATGAAACCAGTTGGTATTTGGGTGTTTTTTGCTATGTTGTTTTTGTTTGTTTGTTAAACATCCCTGTGACTTTAGACAATATACCTGAACTATCTGTATCTCCCCTCTTTGATCTACTTTATCAGGACACGCAAACTTTAGTGAGTACTTGATGCTGTGCTAATGAAATCATAACAATATTTCCTCATGTTCCTTTAACTGGACTCTTTTCCTTTTTGCTCCAAAAGTTGATGCAAAACCAATTAAAGCATGTTATTGCTAATTAGCAGTCCTACTAAGTATCCCATCATTGTGTAAAGTAGATAAAAAAATTCCATTCTACTCCACCAGAATTCTTTGTGTTTTAGTTTATTGGAACACTACAGCAAATATAGTAGTTTTTAGATTCTGAGGGATCAGAGAAATTCTCAGACCTCCACACTTCAACACACATCACTCAATTCAAGTGACAGTGACAGCTGTGCATTTCTGTATTGGGAAATATATTTTAAGTATTTGGGGAATAGCTTACAGAGGTTTTTAAAGCCATTTATTAATTTATTTATTTTTGGTCTCAGCAAAATTCCAGGCTTTCTAGTAGGGCACGTTGGTTTGACAGTGACTAACAGTGTACCTAAATTGATTTCTGTCTCTGTTTCACACAGAAATAAAGCATTTCCTAGGGCCATCTGTCACCTGTTTTCTTTCTGTTCCCAGGATTCAGTCTTGCCTTTCTTTTCCCTCTCTTTGGCCTCCAGTTGTCCCTGCTGATCCCAGAGGGGTTGTGCCTGGGTCTGAGCACTCTGCTGGCTTAGGGAGATGTGAAATTTGAACCTGGTGTTTACAGACCCTGGTGAAAGCCAAACTCTTTCCAGAGTCACTGTTCTGGTGGAAGCTCAGCAATAAGGTTGGTTCTGTAGCCATGGGCAGGAGCTGCTTTGCGTGTGCTCTCCTTTTGACTTTGATGTGCTCAGATAGAGCATCCCTGACCCACTGCTATTAACAGATTTCCCTCTTATGGGTTTCTTATTTGACATTCTCAAACTGTGCAACAGAAGGTGAGAGTTGGAGCACTCAGGGTACTTGTTCCAGGCAATTGCCATACAACACTATTTATGGAGCTTGAATGTCAAGCATTTTAATAATCTCAGCTTGGCTGACCAAGATTTAATTATTAAGAACAATGTTCCACAACTGTAAGCCCACCATGTACATGAAAAAATATTGCTGTTTCTATTTATTATCAGTTCTGCTTAGCATTCTAGGGCTTAAAGGCCAATGAAGAGTCTGATCCCATTAGAGCTATAATAAAATTTTAAGGCAATAAATATTCACTGTCTGTAGTGTAAGGGAGGGTCCCTTGTGCCATGCTCTCAGTTGTTACACAACCAAAATATTGATGTCTGTTATTGCAATGCCAGACCTCCATTTGTTAATATCTCAGATATGTCTGGTTTATAAGCATGTTGATTTGGTTGGGTAAGGTTTTTTACAGCTCTGGGGTTGTTTGTGTAAGCAAACAGAGCACCTGGGTGAGGCACCTCTACCCAGGACATGCAGAGATGCTGATCAGGATCCACCATCCAGCCTAAACTGATTTATTTATGGCTTCTCTTGTAACTGTGGCAGGGAACATGCTGGAACAGCAAAATTCAGCAAAGCAAGGACATCCTCAAAGGGGAGCTTTGCTGAGATCAGTGGCAGGAAAAGTATTCCATGGATTAAATCAAGCAACAGCAATGGCCACAAGGCTTGCCATGGATTGTGCAGAAGTTCCTCACTTGTTTCCAGCACCAGCTCCATATGAACAGTTTTCCTCACAAGACCAGGCTAGTGCAGCTCCTGGAAGAAACCTCTTCCAACTTCTTGTTGCACTTAATAAATGTGAAACTGCAAGGATAAGATGGTTGATGCAGGAAGAACAGAGTGTGCCACAATGTTATAAATGGTCATTTTTACAGGGTACCTCATTGTGACACATTTATTGGTGCTATTTTCCAGAGGCTGCCCATAGCTAAAATCATATATCTTGGGGACAAAGCTTTGCACATTGCCAGCCACATATGGCTCATTGTGGAAACAAACAGCAACTGGGTTCAAAAAGGCATTTTTTTCTCGCAGCAACTGATGCCTCAAACCATGGAAATATATTATATTTTCAGTAATTACTCTCTGCAGTTCATAATTACCCAACAATGCAGAGTGGTGGGAGTTTCCAGCAGAAGCAACTCAACTGTTCAGCACCAGCAGGAGAGATGAAAATCAGACATGACCCCTTCCTCGTGATATTGGCCTGCTCTCTGCTGGACTCTCACTTGAACCCAAAATTTTGGAACTCCAGGAATTATATATCCACAGGGACTACATAACACACCTAAGGGAAAATAAGTTTTAAAGTTATTATCACTCTGTGTCCCCCACTGGAACAGAGAATACAACTTTCAAATTATTTTGTATAATAAAACACTGAGTTCAAGAGCCATTGATCAGCTCAACTTCTCATCTCCTGCTACCCTTGGGCTTAAAAGAGATGGGTTTTCCACACCCTGGTTTATCAAACACAGATTTTTACCAAATCTCCAATGCTCAAATCAAAAGAAAACCCAATATTTGACTCAAGGGAGGAGTGGAAGAGAGATGACACTGCTTAAAACTGCCTTAAGAATACACTTGCCACTCCTGTGCTCTTCAGCCACCTTGAGATATTTTCATCTGCTTCTTCACCTATATCTTACTTGGGCATCTAAGTATTTCATATGAAAAAATTGAAGTGAAATATTCTTGTGTCAAATCAAAGGAAGATCATTGCCCTGTAGGCTGTGCCTCCTCCTCCTGCTAACATTGTTTTTCCATGGGGACAATGCTGGTGTGAGAAGTCCCCTATCTTAGGGGCAGCTCAAAAAACAGAAGGTGGAGTTTTGTGCTATGATATTGAACTGTGTTTTGAAGTCACTGCAGAAAATCCAGGTAATCCCTAAAGAGATGGGTGATGACACAACAAAATAAATTTTTATGCACACCCAAGGTAGTACTAAACAGGATGGGAATTCTCCTATGGAAAGAAGAGCAGGAAATGTAACAAAATCACTTTTTAAACTAGTTAAAGTGGCTAAAGACAGCCACTGGCTTGTACCATGCATGTCTGGGTAAAATATTTTCAAACTGTTTTTCCTTCAGTGTTACATTAGGTTCTCTGCCCAGGCTGTAGTTTCAGCCTCAATCATCTACATTTTACAGCCTCAGACAAACATCTTTATGCATTTTTCATGCATTCATAATTTTTCAGTGACCTTGTAAATGTCTTCACTTACTTTATTGTGCTTTTTAAAACCTCTCTCTAAATCTCTTTGTTGTATTGTCTCTTTTTTTTTTTTAATAAACTCATAGAATTTAGCTTTGAGGCTGAAAGGCACTGAAATAGAAATGGGACCAAATGACACAGCTGTTGACTGCTTTCCTAGGACTTGCCCCACTTTTGCTTGTAAAAATTCTAAAGTTTCTCTTCAGTGACAACTTTGATTAGAGGAGTGACTAGATTCAGAATGTATCTGTTCAAAACATAATTATATTTGTTTTTTTATGTTAAAAGCTTAAACCAATTGATTTGGTTTTTATTTTCACATCTCTTTAGATTTTTTTTTTCTTCTCAAATTTATCTTCAGGTTAACTATTTTATTTTAATCTAAATAATCTAGATGTTGATGGTTCTTAGTGGAGCCACTTTTCTAGTGAGGCAGGTCCTCAATTGCTGTGATCCAGGGTAGATATGACAGTGAAGAGCTTAAATGTCAGATGTCATTCATTTTCCCTCTAAAGACAGAAGTTAAACAGCAAATATAACCCAGAATTATTCCTGTTGAGGTTTAGTACTTATTTTTTTTATTTACATAAATAATTTTTCAATGCAGTCATTAATTTTGTCATTGTGGAACAGGGTGTACAATAAATCTCATGCACCAGGTGGGAAGATAAATGAATAAACCAAAGAACAAAATCACCTTGTAGGAAGATGTAAAATATCCCAAATATTATATTTTTCCTATTCTTTATTTCTATTTAATGTTTTGTTAGCTGTAAAAGAAGTTCAGGCTTGACTACAATAAATTGCCTTTTTAGTCAATCCTTTAAACATTCTGTAGTATCATAGTATATATATTAATATAAAATATTTTAAGCTCAATGTAGTTAATTAGCACTAAGCATTTATTAGGGATCTCTAGGAGAAGAATATTTTCTGTCCAAATTGGGGAAAGAGCTCTGAGCTGAGAGGTCTCTGTGCTCCTGCACAGGTGACAATGTAGTGGTTGTATATTATTTTGTTGCTTTAAACTTGGGGGTTTTTTTTGGTTTTGGTTTTTTTTTTGTTTTTTTGTTGGAGCTGTGGCTCTTTGTATCACTTTTCATGGCTGTCCAGATCTAGTCTGCCTCAGGGCAGCGATTTTCTGGGCTTCAGAGAACTCTTGTGTAAGTGGAAAAGGAAGATAAATAAACACACTGGTTACCCAGCCAAGATAAAGTACAGGTCTGCTCTTGCATAACATCTAGCTCTCTGTATTTATAAAAATGAAGAATCATTTCAGCTTGCTTTAAGTTCCCCAGAGGAAGAAGAGCAATTTCTTTGGGGAGAGGTAAATACTTCAAGAGAAAAATATCCTTTTTTTTACCATTATCTAGATCATAGTTTCCAGTGGGAATGCTAAGTAAAAAATTGCAGGTATTTACTCTAAAGGGTTCTGTACATCAACTGCTTTGATCAAGACATGACAACAGTCATTAGGATTGCTGTTCCTGTCAGAACTTGGGATGAAGTTTCCAAAAGTAGTCAGCCTCCTTGTTCTGCTCTATTTCAGTGCAAATTAGGGTAAAAGCTGAATATCCAGATCTGAATGCTTCAAACCCTTCCAGCAGATATTTGTCTCTGTTTAGCAGCCATCAGCCAGTTCTATGTCTTGATGTGCAATTTTTAATATGAACTAAGAGTTTAATGACAAACTGCCTCTTGTTGTGGACCTCGGTTTGGTGTCCCTAGTTCTCATACTGAAGAGAGTGTGCACAAACAGCCCCATTCTCTTTGGAATTCCTGATTTTGCCTCCTTTTCTTGCATCCTTTTGCTCTATCTGCCTTGAGCATCCCTACCCCAGTGTGACAGTTCCAAGCCTGCTTAGCTTGGCTGCTTCTAGGCTATTCTAGATCTCAGCTGATCTTTCTTTTTTCTCTCGTTTTTGACCTTTTACATTTCTCTTATTAATAGGGAGATGCAGGAAGATGCAGACTCTTGCCTATTTGTTAATCTCAGAGACATTTTTCTGGAGAATCTTTCTCCTTCTCCTCATTATTAGAGGCTCCTGCTACATTTTATGCTGTCAGATACTTGTCAGGCTTATGTTTGCACCTCCCTGCTAATTACTGAATAATAATTTATCTACATATTAACTACCACAGTCTTCTTGTCTGATTTCAATGGCTTTATTGCCACTTCTGTTTTATGGATGACTCTTCATTAGGATCTGGATAGAGATATCACTGTAGGGCACTTTGTAGTGCTCTATTTCCAAAAATAAAACTGAACCATTTCAAATGGTGCTGGGACTGGAGGGTGTGTGTGAAAATCTTTGGAAAAGCAGAAAGTAATTTAAAAAATGCAAAGTGTTTTTAGCACTTTGGCAAAGTATTTATCACATTTCAGGTGTGGGTAGGAGGTGCATGTACAGGGTGTAGTCTTCTCAGCTCCTGAAAACTACTGGTTATAGATCAATGTAACCCTTGAAATTGTATTTTCATTAACAAAAGAGAAAAATGGAAAGTGTTTTTCATGGAGTTTGTGAAAGAGCTGTTTACTTGTAAATTTTTAGAACAGATATGTTAATTTTGCTTTAAGTGTGTTTTTTTTTTTTTGTTGCATTCTTCTCTTTTCAGTTTTGCTACTGGGGAAAAAAAGGCTCCCCGAAATGAGAAGGGAGCAGGGGAAATGTGAAATCACATAATTTTATTTTAACCTCTTTTTTTAAAATGAAGAATTTATTGTGATTTTGTTAAAAGCAGCCTGCTTTTCAGTGAGATATTCCAATGAGCTTTTGTTTGTCTTTAACACAGAACTTAAAATTATTGCAATCAGCCTTTGAATGTCCAGGCTGACCAGGCACTGTGATTTTGGGAAGCTCAGGGGGACTGAAGGACGTGCTTGAGAGGGAACACTTGAGCTGTGTTTAATTCCAGCCCTTCTGGAGGGCTCTCCAAGGAGCTGCAGTGTGATTTCTGGCCCTCTTTTCATGTGCTTCTCAGCAATTGTTCCTGCTTTTTCCCTGTTAATGCTCACAGGGAGCAGTGGGGTGTCCTGGGGTCCTGCTGTGGGGCAGATGCTGGATTTTAGCCACTGGCTCTGCCAACAATCAGCCCCTTTCACTGTCCCTTACTTTGAAATGCCAGGCAGGGCACTGCAGGTTGAATGGCACAATTTGTGCTTCTGAAATGCATAAATGTGCTTTTTATACTTTTCATCTTTATGTCCTTCAGAACTTGCTTTTAAAAAAGAGTGGTCAGGTTAAGGCAAGATTATGGCACTGAAATCACTCCTTTTGGGGTGTTCAGTTCAAAATTAACTAATTAGGACCACTGATTGGTCACTGTGAAAAGTTTTTATGGCAATATGTTACTTTTGGCTGAACTTTGGATACAGGTATCCCTGGTCTAGAATGACCAGATTTTGGGTATGTCCACAGCGATAAATGTATTTTAATTTACCAGAAAAGCAAAGGGAGGATCTCCTCAGTTTCTTGTATTTTCTATTGAACTTGAATAGGTTAATTTTGAAGGGAATTGGAGCTATGAGAAGCAGAAGTTTGATAATATCATAAAACCATGGAAGGGTTTGGGCTGGGAGGAACCCTAAAGATCATCTCCTTCCAACCCCCTGCCATGGGCAGGGATGCTTTCCACTGTCCCAGGTTCCTCCAAGGCCTCTCCAGCCTGGCCTTGAATGCTTCCAGGGATGGGACAGAGCATATTTAAACATATTGCCACATATTTCAAACGTATTTCCATAATATATTTCATCAGAAATTAGGGGAAGAAACAGAATTTTATGCAGCAGGCGTGCTGTGGGCTGTTTCCAGCTCAGCATACATGGAACCTTTTTTTTTTTTTTCTGAACAGTTTAATGGATTGTGCAGTGAGTAGGCAGGTGCTGGGCTTTTGGAGCACTTCTTTTACACAAAACTCTTCTTTTTTCTGTTGTGATCTGGGTAAGAGCCTGTTCCCACATTTAATAAATGAGTGACTAGGTACTAGGCACAAGAAAAGGACCGATCCCCTTTCTTGAGACACAGTGCCTGATGTTATGTGGGTTGACTGCTGCTCACACTCCCTGTCCTGGAAGATTTAAACCCTGTTTGCAGGACTGTAACCCCCAGAAGAAAGCAAACATGAGGGATGAAGTGAGAGAGCTGAAATCACCTTGAATGATGGTGCTCCATTGCAATCACAGCTGGCTTTGCTCTTGTGGTAATGGAGCTGCTTGCAGGGGTTGGGCTGTAATGAAGTTTTGTGCTGTAGACAAGGGGGTCTGATGTAATCAGATTGATGGAACAAAATCAGATATTCAAGGGAGAGGCAATTAATCCTTTGTTTAAAGGCGTTCAGATCAGCAAGACTTCTCCTGTTAAGGACATAAATAAGTCTTTAATGTGGACTTCATGATAGGTAACTCCTGCAGAGGCATCTATCAACTGTGTATAATGGTAATTTGCAACTCCCTGAGGAGTTTGAGACAACAGCTGACAATTTCTCAAGTTTTTTTTGCTGCTAGCATTCACAGCAGGGTTAGCCTCTTGCTCAAGAAGTGGGCCTGGCCCTTTAGAAGATTGGTATCACTCTAATTTTCTACTGTTCTGAGGAAGATAAAAAGTTGGCCTGAAGAAAGTAGAAGGTTGGCTCTAAGAAATGATACATTGGAAAACTGCAAGCTTATGAAAAATTGTCCATCAAGCTTGTGGTCCAACTGTGCAAATAAAAAAAGGACTGGTCTGTCGTTAGGGTTGCTTAATCAGAATAAAAACACTGCTCATTAGGATCTCATTCAGAGTACTCATGCTTTGAGACAGATCTTAAATAATTGCTTGACAAACAGTTTCTTGTAATATGTTTCCCTATTGAAAACTGTGTGAGCAGTTTTATTCTTTTGTGGAAGTTCTCTACTACTTTTTCTTAGTTTTACTGAGCTTGGAATTACCAATTTAAGCTATCATTATAAAGCTTTTGTAGCTGAAAAAATAAAAATCAGTATTTTGAAGAGCAAACTGCCACCAGTCTGGTGGGTGCTCAGCCCATCTTGATGTGTCCAGGGAAAAGTGAGTTTGGCACAGTCCACCCAGTCATTGTCTCATTGTCTCTTAGGTAGCCTGTGGTAATTTAAGATTTCCTAATTTATTTTTTTTAAGATTTCTTGATTTTCTTTCTTTGCCAGAACCACAGATTGGTTAGTTATTAGTCAAGATGTAGTAGATTCCCTTATAAGCAGCCTCAACAGTAAAATACAAAAAGAAAAAAGGCAAAAGTGAGTTTTAATTGACATGCTGCAAGTGTGCAGGATCAGGCATTCTGAAGAATCTGTGCCAGGAGTTTCCAAGGAGCTCAGGAGGTGTTTCAGGGCTGAGGTGTTACCCTCGGGGTGAGAAATTGAGCTGGAGCAGCTGCAGAGAGCATCCACACAGCAGAGCAGCCTCATGCAATGGTTTTCTAAACTGTCACTGGAGCAGCTCCATCCTGAATGCAGAATATTCATCTGCTCAATAGAGGTGAGAGAATAAAGCCTGTAAATAGAAATGCTCACCCCAACCCTTTCTTCATGTAAGTCAAGAAAAGCGAGGACAGAAGGGGAATTTTGCCTACAGTGTGTTACCAAATCAAGCCTTTGTGACAAGTTAAATTAAACATTTAACATAATTGTTTTATTTACCATTGTATAGACCATCATAACTACTGATGATGGTTAATTTTTACACCCATGCAGCCTCTCCCTGGCTTTATTTTCCAATCAGATCCGAGTCATGCATCCAACCTCCTTATGAAAATCAGTTAATGAGTTCTACAGAAAAATAAACTTCTGAGGGAGAGTGAAAGTGGTACCTCATGTAAAAGGACAAAAAAAAAAAATGAAACAATCTTACTGTGGGATGATATTTTTCTTGTTTTGTGTGGGACAATCTCTTTCTAGTTTTCCTATTCCTGTGCAGTGAGACCTCCTGCTTTTGTTGGTAGTTCTCCATACTAATGAAAGAGGCAATCAGTGTTTTGAAGAAAGGAATTTGCTTTTTTGATGGACTAGCCATGTTCCCTGCTAATCTTTTAAAAAAAACAAACAGAAAAAAAGTTTTCTGGGCTTTCAAAGAAATGCTCATTCATCATAAATATGGGAAGTAAATTGCCCTGGTTTTCTTTACAGTGTGATTTAACACACTCAAGAAATTCATGATGTCTCTCTTAGCCTTTTCATCTCTAGATTAAACAGCCACAGTTTCTGAATTATTTGTTTTCATTGCAAAGGGAAATGCAATAGGATATTGTATAATGATACAGAGTGGTGTTTATATATATGTATTATATAAATTTTATATATATTTATAATGGTTTATAATATATCCTAAAGATATATTCTTGAGAGACTATCAGATGTGACAGAGCATCTGAATAAGAAAATAAGCATTAAATGGAGAAGTACTAAGAATTACAGAGTGGTGTATGAAATAATGTATTTACTAATACTGATTAGGAAAAACAGTAAAAAAACACAAAAAAGAGGGAGCTGCTTGCAGCTGTATCCCAGTCAGCTGTGAAGGAATGGGATTTGTGATGTTCAGGAAAGTCAAGATAATTCCACACACATCACAGTTCCCAAGGATCACCCACAGATTTATGGATGTCTGTCAGAGAAATACTTTGCCTGGGAGATAAAGACAATTCAATGTTGAAAGAAACAGAGCAAATAAGCATTAAATTAATGGAATTAGGGGAAAATCCTGAATTGTTTGAGAGCAGAGGTTGATTAACAGCAAAAAAAAAAAAAGTTAAATGGGAAGTGCCAGTGATCTAATGGAAGGAGCTGGCATGGAATTTGGAAATAAAAACAGACTCCAGGAGGAAAAATCCTGGAGGAGGGAATTCCTCCCTGGCAGGGCTCCTAATGAACATTTTCAGTGGAAGCACATGGAGAGCTTTGCTCTGATTTGCCTCCTGAGGCTGTTGTTGGACTCCTGCAGATGTGGACAGGAAGGTGTTCATTCCATATGGATGAAAAGGTGTGGGACTGCTCTGGTAGCTAATTAGGAACAGGATGTAATGATGATTCTGTAGCTTTGTCTCAACCCAATGAAGAAGGAAAGTGGACTTGAGTGAATGTGGGGCCGAAAGGAACCAAATAAATCAATTATTGGGTTAATAAAATAAGATAATAAATAAGAGAAATAAAATAATATAAAATATTATAATAAAATAATAAGATAATAAAAGTTAAACCTGGTGTAAGCCCCCTAAAAAAAAGCTGATTGTAAGAAAACAAGAAACTACAATTGCTTCTGCTTGTTATTAATAAAAGATTTCAATTTCCTAGGGATCAGATAAGTCAAGTATCAAAGTATAGCAGCATGACATTTCATTTTTAATTTTTCATGTGACATTTTCATTGGACACATCAGAGAAAGCAGCAGGCAGGCTGTTTTGGCTTTACATTTTGGAAATAGAAGTAGTAGATAATTCGGATTCAAACAGATGTAAGATCAGCATAAAAGATGCTGTTTTGGGAAAACCAGTGACATTATCTAATCAAGGAACCCCACATTTCTCTCTAACTGCTCTTCTATGCTAGATCTCTTGAGGCTGCCAGCAGCAATCACTTTGTTAACCAGAAAACAAAATGGTAATTGAGAATTCACTTAAAAATGCAACTTTGTGAATAAATCTAGGTCCAGAACAAAAAATTATGCAAGCCTAATGGATTATGTTAAAAAGGAAGTCCTAGAGGGTGAGATTAATCACAGTGAAAGGTGCTGAAGGAGTTTCATTGAATGTTTGAGGAATGAAGAATGTGAATTATTAGCAAAAAACCCCACAAACCGAAATGAAAATAAACCTAAAACTGAAAGCTTTACAATGGAAAGAAATGGAGCAAAGTCTCCTGGGACTGATGCTGAGACCCCTAAATCTTGAATTGCTTGTGTGTGATGCTGAGAAGAGGCAAAGGAGGGAACTTAAATCCCCAACAGCCCCCAGAGCTGTCTCTGCTGTGTTTGTGCCCTTCAGAAATCAGCAAAATGATAAAACACAGAGGTATTTAACCCAGGCCAAAATCAAAGCATGAACTTCCTGCAGCACGTGCGCCCTCAGAAGTGTTTCCATCAATGTTTCCCTTGCTTGGAGCTGTCTTTGAAGCTGAATCTTTTCACGTGAAGCCTTAAAGCCTTGTTCTTCCTTGTGCTTATCCTTTGGAAACGAGAAGTCACATCTGATATGGGGGGAAACCTTTACAGCCTTCCCCACAGCTGAGTGGGACAGTGTGCAGGACAGAGAGGTGACAGTGGTGACACTGTGGTGACACTGCCCATACACTTGTGTGTGATGTGAGCATCACAGCCACGCTGAGCTTCTGAAGGAAAAATTGTATTTCCAGTTTTCTAAGGAGGAAAAAGAAGCTTACAAATATAACCAAGTGTAGAGACAGGTCTGGTGACTTTGTGCTGTCCTGAAGCAGGTCAGTGCTTCTAATTGTTATAAAGGTGGGAAAATTCTCCTAATCTTTACAAAATCTAATTCTTTGTTTTATTTTTAGGGGTTAAACTAAGCTAGGGACCTAAATTAGAATTTCTAGGGCATAGACAAGACTGTTGTGTTAAAGGAGATGAAAACCTCTTGCTTTCCAATCTGCATTAGAGCAGGATTGTGTGGATGTTCTCCATCTCCCCAGGCTTCAGTCCTGAGGTGGCATTTAGCTCCATTTTCCACCTGAGATTTTAATGGGATATTCTAAATTGAGTCTCCTTGTCCTTTGGGCTCATCTGTGTGTTGGCTTGAGAGGCCAGGGGCTGAAGGGTCGATATTGCAGGGCTGGGTCCATTGATTCCAAAGTTCAGTCACACAGCAGGATCATTTTTCTTCCCTCCCTTCAGATGTCTGCTTTGACCCAGAGATATTCTGTGCCAGAGAGCCCCTGGTTCCTGAGACCCTCTCCTGACAGATTCCCAAATAGGAAAGGATAACCCATCCATTTATAGCTGTGATGTTGGCAGAGTCCCCAAGAAATAAGTCCCCCTGACGTGCTCTCCAAGTCTGAATGCTGAGTAACTCATCCCATTTTCAGAGTAGGTTTTAATTCTGTTCATTAATTTGTAAAGCAATTACATACTCATGTAAAGTCAGCATGCTTCAAAGAAACAACTGAAAAACCAAAAGGATTGAAAAATAGCTACAAGGCACAAGTATGTTAAATTTCCACTTTTTAAAACTAAGCTTACAAATGCATAAATGTTCTTTTAAATCATACAAATAATAAAAGAAAATACATGTGTTAAACCCATCATCCTTGTTTCTTTGCAGAGTTTACATAAAGTAAATTAAATTACTCTTTCTACAATCTGAAAGTGGCTTTTTTATATAGATTAGTGGACTCAGTTCTTTGTTCACGCTGCATTTGCTGTTCTAAATCTGTCAGTGGCAGCCTTATTACACCTGATTTATCTGTGACATTGTTCTCTGCTGTGTAGGAGCTGAGCTGTGTGTGGAAGGGGTCAATAGTGAATCGATCCTGATTAACTCTGAGCATTTCTCCCATGGATCTGCTGCTGCTCGAGGTGTCCTCGCTGGGCAGCAGGACAGGGTGGTGCCACTGGCAGATAATCAGCCTCTTCACTTCCCTCTCTGTGGGATCAGAAGATATGGGAACATTTGCAGCAAATGTGAGATATTTTAGTTCCTTTAAGCATTAACTGTATTTGCTGCTTATAATAATTAATTTTATTATATGTTATTAAGGAGTAAAAATCACAAAGTTATTTAGGTTGGAAAAGACCTCCAAGAACACTGAGTCCAGCCTTTAACTGATCACCACCTTGTCAGCTCACATTAGGATTTGATCTGTGGTGTGTTCATGGGAGCAGTTTTATGGCCTTTGATAGAATTATTCATATGAAGAGAAAACCAGAATATAACTTGTGAGGAATTGAGGTCTGCCCTGCACTTTTTCAAAGGGAATTCTTATTTGTTTAAATTCTGGCTTCGCTGGAATTGAAAATGGAGAAAATAAGTTCCACAAACATTATGAAGCCATTTCTTCAGTCTTACCAGTATAAAAGCTTATTTCTGAAATTGTATCATCTACTTTAGGCATAATTAGAATAAAGCACTGCTGTTTTCTAGATATGGCAGGCTTGGCCTTTGCAAACTGGTGTGCAGAAGGCATTTTGTGCTTCAGTAATTTAAATTCATTTTTTCATTTAGGAAAATCACCAGATAATTATGTTTAGTGCATTGCAGATGTATAAAATCAGCTTGTTGCAGGGGCAACCAGGCTGTGTTGCAGGCAGCTCTGGCTGCTTGAGCTTTGCAATTTGCAGTTATCACTGCACTGGGGTGTGAGGGAGCAGCTCTGATGGGCATCCTTAAATTCAGTGTATATGTGGTGTATGGGTGGGATGTTAATGTGGTTGAAGCCGATTTTCTTGCTCTGGTTTTGCCTTTCCAGCTTGAGAAGAATATCTGGCTCTGTCCTTGCAGCCCCGTGGCACCAAAGATGCACTTATTTACTTATATCCATGTAGATTTAACCTCAGTTTCCTTCAGCCCCTCTCCCACAGTGTCTGGTTTCCTGCAGGTGAACTGTCCATGTTCTGGATATTCGTCTCCTTTGGGAACTGCATCTTGGGGATGTGGAGGCTCAGCTTGCAGCTCAGTTCTCAGGCACTGCAGACCTGGGAGAAGCCTTTGGCTGTGCCCCTGAGCCAAGCTGCTCTCCCCTCCCAGGAAGGTCAAAATGAAATTCTTGAATGAGTGACTTTTTCTGCCTTTTTCTACAGACCTGGTGGCAGATGTTAAAGGCACTGCTCTAGGAGGTGAACACCCCTAGGAATTCAAACTGAAGCTTTTCTCCTGACTCTTCCTGAAGGCTCAGAGAAATACTTGCCTCACTCCCTTGCCAATAATCCTGGTTCTGGCAATGTGCTCCAAAGTTGATGTAGCAATCACAGCAGCTTTGTTACATGAAGAGAAATAGAAATAAGTGAAAAAAAGACATACTTGTTAGATGGAAGTGAGTGATCTGTGGTGATTTTTAGGTGATTCAGAGCCCTTTGCATATTTCCTTTTAATCAAGTAGGAGATGCAGGTGGAGCAAGCACAGTTCAGCTCAAGCTCTTCCAGCACACGCCTCATGTGTGTGAGAAACTTCTCAGTTTCTCATCCCAGATCTCATGGACAAAGCTCTTTTGACCCAGGATAGCTGTTTTTGGTGTATTATTTATCTTAGTTATTTCTATTACCAAAAGGAATGAGGGAAATATACTTTTAAACCCTCTACAGAGCGGGGGATTAATTGTTCTTCCATTTCCAACACCCCCTTTACTATAATGGCCATAAAAAAAAGATAATTCAAAAATTTGACATTGGGGATTGCCGTTACTATTAAGGACTGTTTCAAAGTAGGAACTGAACTCTTCATCCTCTCAGATAACAAGAAAAGAAAACACCATAAAAAGCTGCACTCCTGGCATGTGGGTATGAAGATTGGTAGAATACTTCCCTCATGCCAAATCAGTTCAAAGATTTGAAAGGATTGTAATTTTAATTATTGATGGGAAATTACTTGACATGCCATTGATTCAAATTCCTTTGCTGGTTATGTCACTGACATGGTATTTTAAATTTTATGACATTCCATGCAATTATTTTTGTGTTGGATATTTCTTGAAATGTAATTTTCACCCAATTTGCTTTTTTATAGGAAAAGGTTATCTTAAAATAGAACCATTGATGAATGGGTCTGACAACACCACAGGCTGGCCAGTTTTTTTCTCCTGAAACCCCAGTTTCAATGGATTTAGGATTTATGTGTTCTCAAGGAACATCTTTGATTAAATGAAATGAAATACTTGACTTTGTAAAGGTCAGCAGGTTATACACAGCTAAGATTGTAAAAATATTTGGAATGCTAAAGAATTGGACTAAGAAACTGTTTCACCTTATTGATGCAAAAAGTGTAGTCATGGGGACTGAATCTGTAAACAAGCAAAATATTCACAAGAATGCTAAAGAATTGGACCAAGAAACGGTTTCACCTTATTGATGCAAAAGTGTAGTCATGGGGACTGAATCTGTAAACAAGCAAAATATTCACATGAATCAAGTTGAGAATGTGAACTTAAACACAAATTAATTTGTATCTGTTTCATGCAACACCTTTAGAATTCTTTCCACAAAAAAACCCCACAATGAATGGGGTTTGAATCCGTTTGTATCTGTTTCATGCAGCACCATTAGAATTCTTTCCACAAAAAAAACCCCACAATGAATGGGGTTTGAATCCACTTTAAGTAAAGAGTTAGACATAAGTAAATAGCTTAAATTGGAGAAATCTGTCCTATTCAAAAGTGTTACATTTGGCATATAAGGCTGTTCATAGAAGGACCATAGTAGGTTATTATGATCTCTTAGAAAAAATGTTTAACAGATTGCAGTTCAATTTTCAAGGAGACAGTTTGAATGTGAGAAATTCTGTGCTTACAATTACTCTATATTTCTTTGTTGTGGAGTGAAGGGGGTTGGGCTGTGTCCTTCAAAACTCTGGAAAAACTTGACAGATTTCAATTTTCCTGTTGCCAAAAGTAAAAACTTTAGAGCCCAGTGCAATGTTGCACGTGAATGATTTTATGTTCAGCATTATGGTGATGCAAGCCATGGCAATGTGGAATGCTGCAATAGACAGATGTAGATGATTATTTAAAATGTTTTTGTAATTAAGTTGCCCAATTCCATTAGCTTATAAGTGTCTACTACTCAGCATAACTAATAGGAGTTTTATGGGGAATCAATTAGAGTGAGAAAGCAGATTCTCTGGCTGTTATGATCTGGAAAGATAAGAATTCAGGAAGAGAAATAAAATTTCTCATTTCTCTCAAAATTCAAACCAATTATACATCTGGCTCAGGGAGCAGTTAGGGATTGTGGCTTTTACAGAAAAGCTGTTTGCAAAAAACCTCATACTAAACACAAAAACCTAAATCAATGCAAGTACCTATTAAATAGCACAGAACATCTTGGGTAACATGACCAAAAGAAATGAAATTCATAATTAGAATATTGGCAGGTTTGTAATAATGGCTGGGAACGAGCAAATTGTTCGTGGAAATCTTCTTAGAGCTGGGATTAGAGTAATGGAGGCCTTGAATTAGACTGATTGGGTACTTAGGGTAGAAAAGCAAGCTCCTAAATACACTCAGAAGAACAGGGTGTAGTTATGTGGAATTACATAATTGCACTTCCACTGCTAAGCTGCTTTTTTGAAGTGTGGGAGGGAAATGTAAGAGGATTTATTGCAGTGACTGAGGAAGTGGGATCCTGTCACAGCCAGGGCTTTGCATGGAAATTGGGAAGAGCTGGCCATCCAGAGCCCACGTTCCAGCAGGAAAGCAATCCTGTGTGAGATGGGTCGTTCCTTTGTCAGCCCAGGTGAATCCTGTGGAAGGTTACCAAGGCAGAAAACTCAAGCACAGACTGTCACATCCATGATTTCTGAGGATCTGAGTAGCCTGTCTGAGCTTAGACCAAAGAGATTATTTTGAAATTCATTAATTTTACTTCCACTGGGACTGGCTTTTCTCAGCATCAGGGAATATTGTACAGACAGGATCTCCATATCACAACTTTTCTTGTTTCATTTGTTGTAGTGGTTATTTTCTTTCCTCTGAGATGTGCTGCTGCAAGTTTTTTTTCTTTCTTTCTTTGATTTTGCACTGTAAATACACATAATGTTGATTTGCCTAGTTCTGACTTGCTGCTGTGATGCAGAATGAACAAAAAATAGAAGAAATTGCATTGAAATAATTTATCTGCTGGTGCCATGAGTTAAACTTTAATGATCTGACATTGAATATGGCTGGTGGTATTGCCTGATGGGTTAATATTGCTAAAATGTTACTTCTACTACAAAAGCCATGTGAAAAAAATTGTATTTTGTTGTAACTATGTTTGAGTTTTGTAATGGTAGCAATAAAAACAAGAACACTAATAATACCAATAATAAAAAAGCCTCAATATTTCTTAGCGAATATCTTATTTTCTGCAGTAGCTTTAGTTTCCTCACAGTCCAGAAACTTTTCCCTACTTCCTTATAGTTATATATTTTCAGAGGTTTCCCTTTCCAAGCCTTGGAGAGGAGCAGCTGTGACCTAAAGCCTGTAGGACTGGGTATGTCCAGCAGGGCAGCTGCTCTGGGACACGAGCACTTCCCCAGTCTCTGAATCTTTTGACCTCCCTTAAGCAGGGAAATGCAAGTCAGCAGCTTGAGATGAAAATTTTAATTAATTAGTGCAAGGTAATTAATAAGCAAAGATTTCTACCTGTGCCATATGTCTGCTTTGTGCACCTGCAGAGCGTGGGCAGGTCACAGGCACAAGCTGAAGTCAGCAGGACACTTTGAGTGCAGTTATTTAATTTTGTTTAAAGATTAATGGTTTTGCTTCTATATTTTTTATTTTATTTAATTTTCTTTGGTTTTTTGTTTGGTTGCTTGTGGCTTTGTTTGTTTGATTTTAGTCTTTCCTATTTTGGAATAAAGAGATAGAAGGGTTTTTCAAAACACATGAAACATTTAGTGGGAACTTGCAAGCTAATTCTTTTCTGTTTCCATTTTTTTGGGAGCAGTATAGGGACAGCACAGCAGACCTGGCTGTGTAGGGAAAACCCTAAAAATGCATGAAATAACCTACCTCTTGAGATTCTTTGAAGTGTCCAAGGTTGGATGGGGGTTGGAGCAACTTGGTGTGGTTGAAGATGTCCCTGCCCACATCAGGGGTTGGACCACTTGAAAGGTCTCTTCAAACCCAAACTATTCTCTGATTCTATGGGCACCTAATCACTCATGTCCTTAAGTGTTGTTAGAATTGGGTGAAAAAACATCCAAATATTGAAAAATTAGAGCAGATCCTTCTGCCCTGAATGCTTTATGTGGGAATGAACAGCCCAGCCAGAGGAGGGTTGAGGGAGGAGGTGCAGGGTGGGCTGAGGATGGGGAGCAGGAACTGTCCTGGCAGAGCTCCTGAGCTGTAAACAGGACAATCATTGCTGCTCCTTCAGCTCACTGCCCTGGACTTGTGTTTGGTGCATGTTTACAAGGCGCCGTGGAGGTGAAAGCTCTTCTGGAGGTGATGAGTTTTGTGATTAATTGCTGTGATTAATTGCAGAGCTCGTTGGTGTTCCTGGTTCCTTTTAGGAAGGCAGTGTGGCTGCTGCTGTAACAATGAGGGTGATGAACCATGTCAGAGCCAATTACTGCCTGAGAAGAGCTGGGAAAAGGCAAGTGGGAATTGCTAATCCATCACATGATTGCTATTGGTTTAGTTTATTTATCAAGCAGGAGATTCTAGAATTCATGAAGCAGATCATTCAGTCTTCTAATAAGTTTAATTACTTGTGTTAGGCTGAGTTGCAACAACTGATCTCCATGTGTTACTGTTTGTAGAAAATTGCTGCCTGTCTCTTTATTTGGCCTTTATCAGAAAAATAAAAAAGAATTTAATAATTTTTTTTTCTCAACTCATTAATCTATTTCATTGGAGGGAATATTCAGTATAAAAGTCTGTAGGGTTGGAATGGCAAGAGCCTAAGAGCAGTTGCAGTAGTGAGGTTAATGCACAGTATTTGATGCTGTTTTGTGTTTCCAAACACATGCCCAGCACCCACAGATGAATCAACTCATTTTTGCAAAGTGAAACTCTAAAAGAGCAGATATGGAAAGTACTCCATGCAATTAATTGTGAGATGAATTAATGAATGGCACGATTGAGTGATGTTTGAGCTGCAGGGTACTC
Source organism: Passer montanus (assembly GCF_014805655.1). Taxonomy (NCBI): domain Eukaryota; kingdom Metazoa; phylum Chordata; class Aves; order Passeriformes; family Passeridae; genus Passer; species Passer montanus. The sequence continues at coordinate 14,459,685 of NW_024366703.1, forward strand.
ATTAACATAAAGGCAGGCTGAGTTAATTAGAGTTCATTTTAAGTGTTAAAACTGTGTTTTCCTTTTCCTCTTGAACTACAAAACGTGTCTCAGTTTAGCAGGTGAACAAAGGTGATCCTCAGCTGGGCACGTAGGAAAGACAAGGCAGCTACACCATGAAAGGCACTGCTTCCACCTTGTTTTTAATTAGGTTGGCACTGAACCAGCGTGTGCTTACCTGAGAGAAGGTCTGCACCAAGTGACATTGCTCTTCATTTTCCCTGCAAAATTAGCATTCAGTTTATTACAGTCAGATGAAAAGTGAAAAGACACCAATTTGCAACTTAAAAAATTCTAAATCATTTAAGAGGTACCTTTGACTTTGAAGCTTCTTTAAAAAAATGTAATTTTCTTTTAAAAAAAAGTAATTTCTTCAAAAAATGTAATTAGATTGCGTTCCATCTTGAATGTGGGAGAAGATGAGGCAAAGATGATTTGACTTTCTGATTATTTAATGTTCTACAAGGAGTGCATCCAGAAACAAAAAAAAATACAAAAAGTGTAGTACTGAGCTCCACTCCGTGAGTGAATTTCACAGTGTAACTTCAAATAGGAAGTTACTGAAATTTCATTCAATGAAGCCTCCATTTAAGCATGTCAAAAATAATATTTAGAAGAGTTTTGCTAAAGTTGTGCCCATTCCTGAATTAAATCCCTTGTCAGTGAAATATTGCTGAGAATATAAATATGTTTCTGGTATATTTTAATCACTTCTTTCAAAATTGATTGTCGCTACCACAGATTTAATGGGTTTTTTTTGGTTTTTGTAGTAATCATCTTCTCTCTTGGGCAGAAACAATTTATTCAACTGAGCAATCCATGGGAGTGACACTAAAAAATTGTCCTGCACAAAAAAAAAAAGGAAACATTAAATTTTCCTTTTTTTCACTGTTAGTGTTTCTTTTGGTTTTGACATTTATTTTGTTTGAGTTGAGTGAGCTCAGTGCTAAACCAGAGCAGAGACTGAGGGAGGTGGGACCTGGATACAGAGAAAAAGGATGGGTAGGACATGGCTCCAGGGAAATAGGGTGGCTGGACCCAAACCTTGCAGGACAGCATGGAAGAAGGGGTGAAAGAGGTTTTATAACATTGCAGTTACTGATGTCTGGCTATTTCAAACAGAAGGGTGCTTTTTTTAACTTGGGGTTGACTGAACCTGGTTTTGGCACTGGAAAATTTGAGTATTATGATTTCTCAAAGTCTTTTAATTATAATAAATACAAATTTTCTTAAAAGATTTTTAGAAGTTGTAGTTTTTTTCTACAGCTAACAGAGCTTTGAGCATGACTGAGTTTTTTGCTTGTTTCCTAATTCTTGAATTTCCTACTACTTTATGTTTAATGTACATTATTTATTTTCAGAAATGGTTTGAAGCTGTTTGTAGGGTTGGTTCTGATGTTATATATATTTTCTGGGTTATCTCATGATTTCTCCTGTGATGAAAGGTACAGGTAGGATTCATTCAAGGTTTGAAAGGAGCCTTGTCAGCTGGTCCTTAGCAGCAGCTTCTTGCTGTCCCTGCAGTGCTGCCCTTGGGATGCTGCTGGGAGACAGAAAAATCCCTTTCTTGCTATTATATCATAATATAATTGTGTGTTTTGTAAAGGCACCTCCTAATCTGAAGATTTTGGCATTCATTTAAGTCTTTCTGCTTTCACTTCAAACATTCACTCTTCAGAAGGAGTCAAGATGCCCCCAGAGATTAATAGTACATTATTCAGGTGAAGGAATGTGATCAATAGGGACACAGGAAGGCACAGTGTGAATATGTGGGTGAAAAACCACTTAATTGATCTGAAATAATGAGATTTTGGGACCTTTAGTGCTTGAGTCGTGCCACTCGTTTTCAGCAGAGAATGCAGTCCTTGCCAAGACCAGGAAATTTAAACCTGGTTTGAAAGTGAGTAGGTTTTGTTGCACTTTGGGCCCTGTGGGAAATGAGAGAATGGGTCTCAGCAGTAATCTGCAGTCTGGAGGAGCAGCACTGCTGTAATGAGATGAATTTCCTTGCTTTATTTTAGGTTTCATGGCATTATTTTCTGATTTGATGGTTCATATTCTCTTTGTTATCTACCTGCATGTGATAAAGGTGCTTAATCTCTTTTGAATTCCTGCATAATTGAATTCCTGCCTTACTGGCTTTATCACTTAAATTCCTGTTTATTTGCTAGGTCAAGAGAATTGGTATTAACTATATAAATTGGTTTCTGGATTAGTGTTTTTGTTCTTTCCTAACAAAAACTATGAAATGGTATTTTTAGAGATCATTAGGCCTTCAGAGCTTTCTCTTTCTTCTTAGTGATCTTTATTACTTCAGCAGAACTGCTGCAGAGCCTCAATTTTGTTTTCAGTAGCATAGTCCTACTCACTGAACTCTTATTTTGGACAAAATTGCATTAGCATTATTTCTTTAAGAGCTAGAAAACTAATAATTGCCTTTTAAGTTTTAATCAGGCTTTTCAATATGGCACAAATTGCCAAATAATTTGACTTTTTTTAAAGATGCTGGACAAATCAATGAAGGTGACAATTGCCAAGTGAGTTTGTTCTACAAAGCCTTCCAACAAACTTTCTATGATGGATTTTTTTTTTTTTTGGTGACTATACTGCATTCTCTTTGTGTTCTCTTGCACTCCTGATGGAGCAGAAAGGCAGTTTTGAGTCATGGCAGTTGTGTGGTGATGGAGATCCCTTCTGGGTAGCACAGAGCTGGAGGGATGAAGATGTAGGAGCAATTAATAGATCTTTTACCCTGGCAGAATATACTTCACCCTTTATTTCCAAGTTCTCACTTAAAATATTGCAGTGTTTTCTGCAGGTCTAGATCTTGACAGCAGAAAAGGCAGAGTGCTAAAATATTGCAGTGCTGCAGGTGTTTTCTGCAGGTCTAGATCTTGACAGCAGAAAAGGCAGAGTGGGAAATAAATTTTATTTTTATATATATATATACACTGAAATGCTTTAAAATTAATTAATGTAAGCCTTCTTAAATCTACTTTCTGTGTATCTTCTGCAGCATGCCTAGTTGATTAAGAAAAGTCAATGTTGCCTTATGCTCTGCCTTTAGAAGGAGGAAGTTGTCCACGAAGTTTTCCTTGTGTCTGTGAGTCAAGGAAATGTAACCTTCTAAGATGATCAAGCAAAATACTATTGCAACACAGAACTGGGTTCATTTCCTATGTAAAAAGCACTGGCAAGTAATTTTTTATTGGGGAAGGAGGCAGTGATTTCAGTTCACCTTCCCTACTCTACTCCTTATTAATCAGCTGCATGTCAAAGGATAATAATTAAAGGGAAGGAGGCAGTGATTTCGGTTCACCTTCCCTACTACTCCTTATTAATCAGCTGCATGTCAAAGGATAATTAAGAGAACATACAGAGAATATTGATTTCTGTCAGGTTGTTGTAAGTTGCATAAAAATGTGAGATTTGACATATGTTAAATACTGCTTGATTCTTTTTCTTTCTTTGAGAAATCACTTTGGGCATATTTGGAAATTCCACTGCTGCTCATTACTGCAGAAAGGCCAAGAGGTGATTATCCAGTCCATTAGAAAATGCTACAATTCTTCCCTAAAAGCATCACCAAAACAAATGAAAATGCACATAATAATTCTATTTCAGTAAGTGGCCACCTGCAGATCTGACAAGAAAGTGCCACATTTGCAGAGAGGCATTGCAGATCTGTGAAAGCTCTCCTGACACCCATCAGAAAAGAAAGAGATGCTAAAACCCAGGGATTTAGGGAGGACTGTAGGTCTGTAAAATAGAGCAATTATTGATAGTGTTCTATCACAGACAAATAAAAGGTGATGTTTACAGTCATGCTTGAATAACACCCATTTTATAGAATTGTTTTGCTCCTTACAGATGTGCTGTACAGTGGGGTTCTTACTGGGATTGTGATTGATCTGCAGATTGCAGTTCCTATATTTTCACTTGTATGGTGATTTTAGGATATTGCACTTCCACTCTGCCAAATAAGAAATCCCATGGACCCCAAAATAAAACCAAATAAATAAATTTGATATTACACATCACACCCTGAACTTGTAGAATATCTAGAAGAATCTGGTCAGAAAGTTTTGAATTCTGGCAGACTTGGAAAACTACAGCTCCAGTCTAATAACTTATATTTAAAGTCTTGGACTCTGATCTTAAGGGTATTTTCCAACCAAAATGATTCTATGAGTTCAGTGTTACCTGTTAAAATGAGCACATTTTTCAATGCTCTGTTCCTAAATTAAATTTACTTGCTGCATTAGCAGTTAATAAATCCCAGCCAAAAACCCACATGCTTCAGTGAAGTTATATTGTGCATTTGAATTCAATAAAGACTGGTATAGTTCTAAATATATATTGGCATGTATAGAAATATGTTTTATGGACATATATATAATTGATGTGTTGCATACCTGAAAACATATTTATTAACAATGCACCGGTAATAAATTATTGGCTTATTTGGGCCTTAGTACAAAATCCAAGGAATGAGAAGGTTCTGTAAAACGTTACCCACCTAGAGAGACCTTTTCACAGAACCTGATCCAGTGTAGTATGGAAAAGCATCACCACACTTTAAATGAGGTCTGGATAAATGAAATTGATAGAAACAAACTGCCTGGATTTGCTCTTGCCTGGAGGACAAGGTAATGGGATTGGGACAACAGGGAATGCCTCCAGCCCTTTCCCTGTGTGTCTCTGGGTGTGACAAAATGTCAGGTGCTTGTAGCTGTGCATCAGGAGCACTTTGTTAGAAGATCTTTTGTCCAGGGATATAAAAATGGCAACTGAAGGGAGCAGGTATTTGATGTTCCATGCCTGCAGATCTGGGAGCTGGTCAAGCCCTTATAATTTGGCAGGGCAGCGTTAAAAAATTCTGCCCAGGCTGTGGAGCTGGAGCTGGCACTGGGAGCTGCCTCCTTTATGGGGCTTGGAGGAGTTGCTGATAAACAAAGAGACAGATTTAAACTGCTTTGACATTTTGAAATATCGGTGTTAAATCCTCACAGATCTGCATGCTTGTGGCTTTTATTGAGAGACAAGAACAGAATAACCTCTCTGATATTAACAGTGTTTCGAAGTCATCCCTAAAAATTCTGAGCTGTGATTTTGCTGTTTTACTGATTTTCATTGTCACGACTGTGTTGTTAAACACAGCACGGTACAGGGAATTTGAATAAGGTAATAATTTTTCCTTAAAATTCAGTGATATAATGTAAAAGATGGAAAACCTTTTCAAAGCATATTTTTCAGGAAATAAAGCTGGAACAAGATAGATGATTCTCCCTATAAAGAAGGGGAAATGTAACAATATATTGATTGCATGTTGTGCCTGGCAAATTTGGCACCAAAAAGGTGGTGGTGGTGTTTTGGCCAGACCAGAGGAATTTTTGAAAGCAGAAAAGCCATATGGACCTAATAGGAGATTTCAGAAAAGTCCCTGTGTCAAATTTTTTGGGCATTTGTTAGAATAGTTAATGAATGTCATTATTAAAAGAAGCTACAGCATAAATTCCATGTGCCTCCCAGCCATCAAATCCTGATTTGGATTTGTTTTTTACTCAAATTGCCAGCTGAGATTTTAATGTGAATTTACTTAGGCACCATGGCAAAATTACTCTTGATTTCTGCTGGTAAAAGTGACCCAAATGTTGCACCCTGCAGTACAGTCATTAGTTTTTATAGCTGTCAGTACAGAACACAACCAGGAATTGAGCTTTGAACATATTTGATGGAATCACACATGCTAAAAAGAGAAATGTGTGGGTTCAGCTCAGTTATGTTCCAAAACATAACCATGTGTTGCAGCTACTGACTAACTTGAGGGCACAATATTGTTTATACATTGGATTTGGCATTTTTACACTTTCACCATATCAGACTGAATTGGTTATATAAGAATCACAAAAAGAAATTCCATATACTTTGAGGGCAATGATATTAATAGCAAATATTTACTTCATTCCATGTGATTTTGGAATTGTAATTATGCTGTGTGCATGGTGTTGACATGAAAACAAATTAGGTAATATAGAGAATCATTTATTTGTTGCCATATATCCCAAATCATAGGGAATATTTGACTTAAATATAATACTTTCAGCTGAATACAAGTATCTATTAAGAAAAAAAAATGGTTACCAGAATTGTATTATATTTTAAATATGCTAGAACTCTTGTCACGTAATAAAGATGAGTGAATTGGAGCATTTGTTTTATTTTAGTGGAAAACCAGAAAGGCCGTTGGAAATTCTTGAGTCAATCATGCAGGCTATTGCTCATTCCTTGTGATTTTTCACAAAGATGTATTCAACAGTTGGTGTACTTGTTTTGTCTTTTCTCTGTCATTGGAGGCCAATATAAAACCCTGGCTTGTGACTTTTTTTCTGGAATATAACTGAATTTCAGCTTATTAGCTATTGTGTTCAGACTGTCAGGTGCTGGAGTCAGCCTGATGACTGACGCTGAATGCAGATAAACAGGTTGTGAATTTTGACCATACACAGTCTGCTTAATTTTCATACAAGTGAATTTTCAAATTTGTGAATTTTTGGCATGAACACTCTCGTGATAGTGCATTCTGCGATACCTAGAGTGGACAAACCCAAAACTCTGAATTAAACTTCAGTAGATATTTCAAAACTCAGCCCTTTTAAAGGCAGAACTCCTGACCTTGGAGCTGTCTGAGGTCTGCCAGGTTTGTTTGGAATGCTGGAGCACCCCAGCGTGCAGACGTGACTCGGTCCCATCTCTTGGCCAGTCTCTCACAAGTCTGTGCTTGCAGCAAGGAACAAAAACCCCCAGCTGGCAAGCCCTGCAGGAGAGGAGATGGCTGAGCCTCTGCTCTCAGGAAGGGCTCTGGCTGCACACAATGCTCAGCTGCTCTCCACTGTCTGAGGCCACTGATCACAAGGTTGCCTCCAAAGTGATAATTTATTTGGAACAAGGGTGACCTCTGCCTCCTTGGGCAGATGAAAGAAAGCAGAATGAGGGCTCTCAGCTGGCTTCCCTGTGAAAAACATTCATAGAAGGGCAAGGTGAGAGGCAGGCAGGGAGGTTTTGACCTTCTGGGGATGACACTGAGGCATTGTAGCTTTTTTATTTTGTAAAATATCAATTTCCAAGTGCTTGGAACATCTGCATGAAAGTGAAGTGATCTTGTTCTGAGGAGCAAAAGCTCATCTTTGCTCAAGGGAGGAATCACAAGGAGATGGAATTTCCCTGTTCTTACCCATGAACAGGACTGATCCAGGGTAGAAACAGAGGCATTTTAGTCATGTGAAATTGTTGCCCAAAATAAAGATTTGTAGTGTTTTTCTGTGGCTGCTTTAGTAACAGGACGTTTCTGCTCTTCTTTCCTTGCTGTTTTTCTGAAAAATGTGCAGGACTGTGATTGCATGTTGCCCATGCAAACAATTCCATATTTCACATAAATCCACTTTCCTAGGCCATCCCAATGGTGATGAACATGCTATGGACCATGGCTAATCTCAGCAGCTGCAATTTCCAGTTCTCTTTGCATCCCTTCAGTCTTAACAACTAAATTCCATCTTAGTTGAACTTCACAACTCTATAAGCAATTAACTGGTCTTTTAAATCCCTTTTCAGCCTCTTTTAAATCTCTGTAAAGCTCTTTCTCCACATTGCACTGCTTACCAGCACCTAAGGGTTTTCAGTGGTTAAAATACAAGAGCCACAATAATTATCTCTTCCATTGCCTTGCTACTTCCAAAAGGGGTTAGGTTTCACATGACTGAGTCTGTGAGAAAAATTATAAGAAAATAAATTATATATATAGTTGTTTTGCTACAAATAAACAAAAGATTGATTTTTGTCACTGAAACCCTTTTGTGGAAGGGAAGTGTTTGGAGAGGGAACCTGGAGGATACTCTCTGTATAGGGCCAGGACAGCTCACTCCACTTCTCCCAACAATTAATCAGTTTAGAATCTTCTCATTTTTGACCATATGGCACAGAAAACAACTTGAATGATGAAAAACCTGGGGCCAGGAGGTTCTGTTGTTTCGTGATGGCTTTGGCTTTTTTTGTGCAAAACTTCTCCCTAGTGACTAATGAGGTTCTTGCTGCTTCTGGTGTCACTGCTCTTTTTGTGGGTGTCAAAGCACCTCCTGCAAATGAAGTGCTTTTCTAATCATTGTTGCCATGTTATTTCTGTCTTCTCTGGTTTTTTTTCTTAATTTTTATGACTTGGCATTAAGATAATTGGACTGTTGATAAGTGTCTGCTATTAAAAAAAGGGACCAAAATGAATCCTGTCAGATATCTGCACATTATAGGCAAAAAGCTCCTGCATTTATTACCAGCCTGGGCCTCCCTTTATCAGTTGAAGACTTGAGTCAACAGAGGTGGCAGGAACCACTTTATTTTTCTTTAATTTTCTCTAGTCCTGGAGGTTTTTGCCTGGGATCTGCGCTAGCTGAACTTCTTTTCAAATCCATCCTTCCTTCAGCTGTGTGTGAGGATCTAACACACATCACCCTCAAGATTCTGGAAATCCTTGTTGGTCAGAAGAGGTCTTGCAGAAACTGTTAATTCTGGGGATATCCAGGGATTATGATTTAAATTTTTGTTTTAGGACTCTAGGGTTTGTTGCCCCATCCTTTGAAGTTGGGGCAGAGCTCACAATCCATTGCTTTGCCTTTTTTCATTGTGCTGTTAAATGTTTTTACACCTCCTGAATGCTTTGGGGGTTCTCAAACTGGGGAAAGCTCTCTGTTACTAGAAAATTTGGCATTAATGGAATGAGCAGCAAGTCATTAGAAGCCAAAAGACCAGGGAGGAGGAGATCAGGTGCTGATTCTTTGTGACTGGAACAGAGCCTGGGGGAACTGGGCTGGTTTCAAAGCGAGAGTGGAGAAGATCTGGTGTTGGCAGCAGAGCTGAGACATGTGAAAGGTTCGGTCATGAAACACTCTGTGGGTGTAAGAGCAGGTTGTTTCAACCAAAGGAGTGCTTTTCTTGTCATCACAACCTGGGGCAGTACTCACACACCTTCAAATGTGATAATTTTTGTGAGATCTAGAGCGCTAAAATATTTTTGTATAAAAAAATATACAAAATACAATAAGCCATAAACACAAAAGTCATCATAGAAGCAGTAAAATTAATTTCAATAAATTTATTTTAATAGAAAAACCATAATAGAAACCATGAAAGAGTGAAATCCTCTAGATGTGAGGGAAAAGAAGGCTAAATCTGAGGCAAATAAAATTCCTCTCTAAACCAAGTGATTCAGAAAAATCTAAACCATTGCAATTAGTGGACTAAAAGAAATGCACCAGCTGAACAGAAATATATTAAAATGTAACCTCTAACCTAACCTTTATTGTGACAGGTAGATAGGATGTGTTGATTCATATCTGAATATTTTATGGGTTTGCAGATAAATCAGATAAAATATCAACACATTTGATTTAAACTGAGAAGAAAGTGGACACTGAGGAATTTTATGATTATGAATGTACATTCAACAGAAGGCGAATGCTTCAGAAAAACTGTAAAGATTTTTTTTTTACTGATAAATGGAAAGCTTTTCTACAGAATTTGCCACAAACTGACACTGCTCTTTTCACAGTGTGATTTTTGTAATTATCTCTGTGCAGAATAATCATCAGTTGCTGAAGCAAAGAACATCCAAAAGAATTAAGCCCGCAAAAATCTTTTCAGAATGACTTTGTTTCACCATACTTGAGATTTCCTTGATGTGTGTGCTGAGCTTTTATTGCAATATGGGTAATTACTGTCATTTTGCCCAGAGATGTTGCTCTTAATACATCACTTCACTGGCTAAATTAACAAATAGTGTTGCAATTGACATTTCTTTCTGAAAAATAATTAGAACTCAGCCTAAGACTTAATGAGCCATGTGCTGGAACTGCCCATTATTTGTTTTTGCCTCCTGCACATGCTAAGGAAATTGTATTAAAAAAAAGAAATTAGGTGATTGTGTAATATTTGGCATTGTTTGGTGTTGTGAAGTTGTCTTGTAATCCTCTGTGATTCTTGGACCCTGATTAGTATCTTTCAAACCAGGTTGCTAAAATACCTGCTGTAAACTACTGACATCTTCATCTGTCTCTGTTCTCTGCTGTTTATTGAGGGAACCTGGGCTGCTCCAGTCCTGGAGCTCCTGAGCTGGAGCACAAGGGTGTCAGAGATCTGTGTGGTACCCAGGCAGTGCACTCCCAGTGCCTCAATTCTGCATCATTAAAGTGAAAATCCCTTTATTTTCTCCTTTCTGCTCTCTCTACATCTGATTTTGAGCCCTTTGAGCAAAGGCATACTGTGTGTAGAAAAGCTAAAAACACTGGCTATGATCTTCTGGGTACTTTGAAGGTTCTACCATCATTCTAACAGAGATATAATATTATTAAATCACTGGATATATGCTGAGTTATTTTTTCCCAAGCATTGCCTTGAAGTGTGGCTTTTCAGGATGGCTGGTGCCTCCTGTTTTCATGGGTTTTGAGGTTATCAAAGTCATTATCTTGGAGTTACTGCTTATGGATAGTGCCTGCAGTGCACCTACAACCTCAGAAAGAATTTGCTCTAAGAAGGAGATTTTTTTGGTTTTGTTGCTTAGTGTATTTTATATATTTTTTTATTTTTGATGAAATATTTTAGCAGCATTCTGCTAAAAGTTAATTACAAAAAGTACAGTAACAGCGTAAAATCCTGTTGGGTTCTGTAAAGACCTCTCCCAAATGCAGGTTCTTATTGCCTTTATTGAGAACATACTCATACCCTCAAACCATGCAAAAGCCTTCAGATGTCTTGCTGAGATAACTGTGCTACATCTGAGTAGTCTATCATCATATAAAGAATATTTTATCTATATCTTGAGATTTATAACCAGGGGATATTTTGTTTTACTTAATGATGTATGTGCAATTCTCATTTAAGCTGCTTTGGATTCTGAGGTGCAATTGCAACCTCAAAAAATGGCTCATAACAATTTTTAAATTTAAAAGTGGTTAATTGTACACTACTGGTATTCTAATCAAGAGGTTAATGAATGAGTGTTTTTTATATACACCTTTTTCTGAAATCACGCTGTTCTCACTTCTGTGAGAAAATAAAACTCATTCAAAAATACAATTCTTTGGAAAAAAAAAAAAACCCCAACAAACCCAAACAGACCCCAAATCTCTTCTGCTCAATAATTGATGAAATCAAATTTATCCCAAGCAGTTTGAGAGCTGGAAAGGGGCATTTTGACTCCTGAGCCTTTGTGTTGATGCTCAGAATGTTGATTATATTCTAAAATCTCCTTTGTGCATCAGAAGCTTTGATATCTCGAGCTCCTTTGATCTCCTGAAAGCTTCTAACTTGAGGATAACTCATGGAGTTGTTTACAAATGTTACAAGATAAATTCTCATGTTCTATTATCTTTTTAATGAGCACAGCCTTCCTCCCCAGGCAGGGATCAGGACTGGGATGTGCTTGGTGCTGCAGAGTGCATCTTAAAGCTTCTGCTATGGTATTTTAGCTTAATAAATTGCCAAAATCTACAGAGAGGAATATTTTATAGTTATAATTTATGGTTTGCAGTAGCTCACAAAGTTGTAGGTCTATTCAGCTTCATCAAGTACAAGCATGTGTTTTCCTGAAGAAGCTGGTCTTAGGCTGGTCTGCCCCTATTAAATAGAGTTAATGGAAAAGGTGAATTTTTAACTTTTCAGGTTGTAAAGCAATTCTTCCTGTAATTTAGAACTGCTAAGCTATACAGGCCTCTTTGTGGGACACATCTCTCATGAATTTTCAAGGATATGTTCAACAAGAATCTGTATTTTGATAATTTATTTGGCCTAAACCCCTAATCTAACCCAGCAGGAGCGCATTGTTATTCAGCCAATGGAGAGCACAAGCAATGAGTTGTGGAGAGAAACAACCAATGTTCTGCAGAGATCTGAATTATTCACATTTCCCATGTAGAATCCACCCAGCTGGCAGAAGCTGCCATCAGTCAAACTTAGAGTAAATAAATTAAAATCTTTGTGCTATGCTCTCCTGGTTTGGTGGATTTTATGGTGGATTTTATACTTTGGACCTTCTCAAGCAGTCACAGTGTCAAAGTACTGAGAAATACAGAGCTTCAGGGGAGGCTGAGGTGTAGCTTTCAGCTGCTGTAAGAGTCAGCCTTCTAAATGTGGAGAGTGATTGGGTGGCCCCAAAGCACAACACCTCTCAAAATGGAATTAAATTTAAATGTGCTCAAGAATGACTCCTGCAATGTACTTCTCAGCCCCCTCCTCTCCATCTGTAGCTGGTGGGAGTTGAGCTTACTCAGAAATTTGCTGAGGATGCTTAACACCTTGCAGATGTTTAAATTTCAATGCCATTTGTAATGGGATATAAATAAAGTAATACTGGCTGCCTGTAAAATGTAATATCTTGGAAAGCAAGATTGGGGATTTTTAAAAAATTTCAGATGCTTTTGACCTTCTTTAGATAGAATTTCAATATCTGCACAGTTTCCTATTGAAAAAATAGACTGTGTGCAAAGTAACCCTTGATTTTTAATCGGGTAAAGAATTGTTAATTGTTTTAGAGACCAAATGAGCAGATCCTGAAGCAGGACAAAGTGCATGTGTCTGCACAGGTGTCAATCTGTAATATATAATCTCTATATCCTCATCCAAATATTAGAAAATTTCCAGGCTCACCATCTTTGCAGCCCACCACTGGACCCACTCCAGGAGTGAGCATCGGTGCATGTGTCTGCACAGGTGTGAATCTCTAGTATCACTCTCTATATCCTCATCCAAATAATAGAGAATTTCCAGGCTCACCATCTTTGCAGCCCACCACTGGACCCACTCCAGGAGTGAGCATCCCAGGAGAATCCTTTTATTTTGTTATTTTCCCAGTGACAGCAGCAACAGCTTGAGGGATGCTGAATACAAACACTTGATTTGCAAGGGAAGGTTTATATAAATGATGATTTGATTGCATGTGGTGGCAACAGTAAATACATCACTAATGGGAATGAATCCTCTTAGGAAAATAATTTTACAGCTCTGTTCCACAGTGCAACCAAAATGCTGTAAAGCTTTGCCCTAAGTTAATAATTGGAAATATTGCTGAAGAATAGTGAGAGCATTTTTAAGGAAGATGGATGTTTGCTGTAAACCTGACATCATTTCATAGCCTGTAGACATGGATAGTCCCTGAAGTGTCTGCCTTGCAAATGTGAGCATGGGTCAAGAGGAGAAAAATGAGAGAGACTACAGCAAGTGCTGTGTAAGACTATTGCCCCTGGCATGAAACATTTATTGTTGTTATGATCTATATTCAAACCAAATGAGAATACAAGACTTTTTACGTGTCTGAAGTTGGAAATACATTTGTTTTGTGGTGTTTTTGTTTTTTTTCTTCTTTTGTCTGCTGGTGTAGGTTTGTAAAGGCTTTGATGTATGCACCACGCTAAGATTTTAAGTTTGTGATGTGGTAAGGTTGTGTCAAATCTCCCAAGATTAACCAGTGATTAATGTTCTCCATCCCTACTCTGTCAAAGTGAATGAAAATGATGCTGTAGACTTTACTGGGCTCTGTTTATTTAATCATGCTCTAAAGGCAAGAATGGATACCCAACTTCTGTGCTTTATTTCTAAAGTTTTAAACAACTCTCTTTCTAATATCCCTAAAAGTCACCCTGTTCCATTAAGGAGGGTGAGTTACTGGCAAATAGAACCATGACTAAGAAAAAAGAGGATTTACAGATGGGCTTGAGGGGAACGATGAAAAGCTGATGCTCACAGATCACTCCCAGGGCCAGGCAGAGCAGGCAGCTCAGGGCAGCTCATTGTGGGGTGGAACTGGAAATGTCCCTAACACTGCTTGCAGCCTTGTGCTGAAACCTGATTGAACCTATTTCCACATCTTCAGCTTTCAAAACAGGCCTGGGAACAACTGCATTAGACCAAAAACTAATTGAAACTGGGAGAATTATGTGAATATCACAGTCCCTGGAAGCCCCAGCTCTCTACCCAGGCTCCAGGGACCTGGATCTGCTGCATCACCCAAGTCCTGCTGATGAGAAAAGAAACAGCAGCAAAGGTGCTGCAGGACTGATTAAAAACCAGCAGTTAATGAGCTCTTGTTACAGAGAAAGGAAAGGGCAAGAACCCTGCTTGACCCCCAGAGGGATTCTTTTCAACTTGCCTTTTCCCAGGTCAGTGTAGTTCCCCAGGCTCTCCCCAGCATTTTGGCCATAAAACCCACATTTGTTTTATAACTCCCTTTTTTCTTATTTTGAGAAAAAGATGTAAGGCACTGCAGAAGCAAAAGCTATAGTAAAGCATAATAAGGTCTCATAAAAAATGTGTTGAAAAATTATTTTATTTGACCCAGGGTCTAAAATTATTAGAAGTGGTGAAAAGCAATTTCCACTGTAGTGCTTTTAATTTGATTTACAAAATGTGGAGGCATAGTTTCATGGTAATAAAGAAATCAATGTATAGTTGCTGAAAACCATGACATTTTCAAAAGTAATTCTATTTTCTCAAAGTGAGATAATATTATTTCATTCTCTTCTGTTCAAATCATCGCCCAGCACTGTGTCAGGTATGTGGGAGTCGAGATCACTGTTCTCTATTGAGTGTGAGAGATGAAAATACATCTTAGAAATCTTTTCCCACTGTCATTTCTGAGAGTGGCAGTGACCAGTGTCTGTGGGCTGTGTCTCATCATGCTGCCTCAATTCAGTGTCTTGCTATTGAATGTCACAATGTCACAGTGTTCTCCTCCTTAACACCTACCCCTGTTTCAGGACTATATTTAATAGAGAGAAGCTATTCTTCTCTTTATTCAAAGAGGTTTGAGTCTCTTTTCTCTGCTGAGAGACACCAGCTGCAGAGGCCCTTTTGTTAATCATGAAGGACACTGAAGGAAAGGTTGTGCAAAAAACAGAATAGCTCTCAGTCCCACGTGGGCTGAAACTGGGACCCTGCAACATTTCAAAATTTCCACCATTTCCATTGTTTCTCTGTAGTTTCCACCCATATCACTGCAGTATTGCCTTTTCCAAGTGCTGTTTGATTAGACTGTGGAAACTATCAATTTTATGGCTCAGCATGGTAGCCCAAATTACAATTAACTATCAAAGGTCTGTTTAATGACATTAATATTAGGGTTTGATGCTACTATATAATAATAATAATTTAAAAAATGAACATTTCTATGACCAAAAATGTAGAAATAAAAGCTGAAAAGGAAAGATTTGTGCACACCTTCCTGTTTGTATTGCCTGTAGTGGGACCAGCTTTCAGTGCTTTCATTTCCCTCTTTAGCAGGTGACTACATTCCAACATTTGCTCTTTGTTATTCACCTTTACCATCATCTTTCTGTTCCTAGGTAGCAATTTCACTGACAGGGCTGCCACAATATTCCACACGTTTGTGGAATCATTTTGTCTTAACACAGCTGAGATCTCTGAAATAAAAATGATGGTTTGTGACACTGAATATGAGATTGAAATCTCATATTGAACACAGTGATGTATAACGACTGCTGCAGGAGGAATCTTCCATGGAGCCAAACTTTGACTGCTGATCTTTATTGGTCTTGATTTGATGGTCAAAATGGCCCTGATTTCCTTGTACAAAACTATTCTTAATGAACACAATGAAAAATAGTTTAGAAGATTCAATGCTTGATGTCTCAATAAATTTTTCATCCAACCACCATAAAAGTATAGCTTAAAATACCACTCAAAGTTCTTATTCTGTGTTCTGACTTTTTGCCATTCTAATGGTACTTTTTTTCCAACGAGCTAAAGGTTAAAGCTCTTATTAAAACTGAATTCTGTAGCAGGACTTTAATCATAGTGCTGTTACTTTGATGCTGCAATGTAAATAATCACCACTGTGACAAACTTCATATTGCTGCTCAGTGAGTGTTGCAGTTACTTATTCCTGCTAACTTGTTCTTATTACATCCTGCTGGCTTGTTAGTGTCATAATCTGGAGTTACCCAGGCAAAGTCCCATCACTCTTACAGGGTTATCCTAAATGCCATATAAATCTTTTTAAAAATATATTAACCCAGTGTTAGATGGCCTCCAGGATGTATATTTTTTGATCTATTGGCAACCACAAATCTCTTTAAAGCCGATGCACATAGTGGGTATCTGTCACCTGTTGGAAAGTAATGAACAGTTAAATGGGTCTGGGATGAAAAAGGCCAAGGAATTGTCATCATGTAAATGCTGGGATTGGAATTTAATGGTTTTGCAATCTCCTCTCTCCTTCTCACCCCTCACCTCCATCACCACGGAAGAGGTGTCAGTGGTTAGAGGAGAAAAACCAGGGAAGCAAAAATAAAACTGGAGAGCAGCCAGAGGAATAACAAAAAACTCAACTTTTGCGTCGTGACCGTGGGAAAAAATCTACAGATGGAATTTTTTTTTTTAGGGAAATTTTGGACAAAAAAATGTGGTTGGAATTGTAAACAATAAAACTCTCATGTTTCCTTAAGCCTCCTGTATTCAGCAAAAGAAATATTTTTATTCATAGATTTTCAGTCAACTGAGAGGGATCAGATAAATCTGTTTTAAAAACATGTTTTCCAAATAAAACTAACTCACGCATTCTTTATGGCTAAGCTAAGCCCTTGACATGAGATGTCATCTCTCAGTCTCAAATTCCAAGTTCACTGAAACAAACTCACATTTATCAACTTTTAAAAATCTTGGGTTAGTTCTTCAGTTGAACTGTTATCTCCCAGTGGACAGGCCTTTCTGTGATTACTCTGTAAAATACAAGTTTAAAGTATCAATGATGTTAAAAATGAAAAAGGAAATTTATTGCTTTGTATTTGCATTCCATAAATTCATTTAGGGTTGGGAACCATATTCCTATGACTATTATATGACTCTGTGATCTTTTTCATCTCTTAAAACAGGAAAAAATATTTCCTAAAATTTCTGTTTGTAAGATTTGTGCTCATTGCTTTGGGCTAGTTTATCTCTAGGTTCATTTATTATGATTGTCTCCAACCAGAATTTTCACAGGAAAAAAGGAGTAAAATCTGATGCTCAAGGAGTTTGACTTCCATAGTCTGTCTTTGTATGTTTATATGGACAACCTAAGTGCCAAAGAAACTCTTTTTTGTCTCTGCCCTCATTTCCAAGTGCTTTAATTAGTGCCATGATGTTATGGATTGTTTTATTTCTTAGAAATTGCAGCTGTATAATTTTGATAAAAGGTCTCTCAGCTTTCAGAAAACTGGTTGATGGGTACTAACTTTTACTTGGTTCTGTGAATAGCAAGCTCTCATGTTTGCCTTAGAGAGGACATAATTTTTGCTTTAGATTTACTGCAGTATCAAAAAAAAAAAAAAAGACTTTCAATATTAGGTTGAGAAATGGGAAAAAGCTGCACTTAATATTTCCAGGTTTTGAAGAAAAAGGATAGCAGAAATAATGAGGAAATTATAGCAAGTAATAGGGTAACAATAATAGAGATGTTTGCAGGGGAGTAGATTTATGTGTTTTAAATTATTTTCTTCATTCTGTTTGCATTGACCCCAGCTGGGGTCAGTTTTATATGTAGAGAGAAATGATGTAAGGATTATTGCTGTTAACAGGATTCAAATACAAAAAAGGAGAAGACAACAGACACAGTGAGGTCAACAGGTCAAAAGGGGATTTTCTAAATTAAAAATGAGTGACAAGGGCTAAGAAGCACCTGCCAAAGAAAGTGTGGGACACTGTTACTGAGATTTACTTTTTTTACCCTGGTTCCTTAACTTAAATTGGAATGATTGGTTTCAGCCAAATTCAGTTATCCCATGTTACCTATCCAAATAGAAAAGAGGATGAGTCTTTGTGTTCCATCCCACCTGTCAGTGCTGATTATGGATAATTGATCACTTGAGTTTGATTGGCTTCCTCAGGAAAAGGGGTTTCACTTTTTTGGTGTCCTTTTAACCAGCTAACAAGAGATCACCAGGTCAGGCACACTGGATTAATGGAGCAGTTAGAATGTGTGAATTATGGAGCCTTCCTTTCCCTGAATAATCAGCTATCTTGGCATTACACAGAATTCACCTTTCTGGCTGTTATTTCATTTATTTTTACAATGCAGTCCAGTGGTGCTCACTCTTTGTTATAATGAACAGATCAAAACAAGAACAAGACTGGGCTTGTATTGGAAAAGGAAATAGACAAAAACTGATCTCTTTAAAAACAGTTTTGCCTTTCTTTCTGTTGGAAAATAGAAATTTGAGGCTTTTGTACCTCAGAAAGCTTTTTTTCTGTTTGTTCCTAAGGGATGACTCTGGCTTTGTTCATGGTGCTCAGCACAGATCTGTGGTACTCTGACAATGATTTGATGAACTTATGTTGGTTTTTTTTTCCATATCTTGCCTCCATTGTTCTTTCAGTGATGGTTCTGGGTGCCAGAAAATGGGCATTTGATTCCTAAGTCAGCTCAGTAGGAATATATCTGATAATTGATATTACAGTGATTTGCAGAGACATTGTGGGCATTTGGAACAAAATAAAAATACTGCCAGTCTAGGATATCTGGAGGGAAAAAGTATTTCTGCTTATGTTTTGCCATGGTTTCACCATTCTTTCCTTCTTTTAAAGTGTAGAAATTAATTGATTTAAACCCTTTGCCCCCTGGGCCTGGCAGTTTGAAGCACCCAGGTGCAGGAGGTGTCTGCCTGGAAAATAATTCTGGTACGAGGGGGAGTTCAAAAGCTCCTTTTGAAGGACATTTTCTCATGGAGGTTCTTTGAAATTTTGAGGAATTAAAGTGATGAAAGGTGGTTCTAGTCTGTGAGAGGAGGCAGATGATTGCTTCAAGTGGGCTTATCTTTGTGATCTGTGGATCTTTTCAGCTGGTGCATTGACTAGGTATTGCCATAAAATGTATTTATTAAAAATGCAATACAGAGAAAATCAGTCCTTTTAAGATATAAAATGCTGATAAAACCTATTAAAGATCAGAAGAATGACACCTTTTTGATCTAAGTGTATCTTATGGGTGCTGGGCTTGTGTTTTAGTCAGTACTTTGTTATTGGAATGGAGTTGTTTCTTGCAGGAAGAAAAGTCTGAAGCAACAGATTTGTTAAACCATCTCTTGAGGTTCCAGTGAAAGCTGATTATAGACTATTTCTTAGAGATAATTAGGGAGAGTAGTTATTTTCTTATTCACTGGTAATTTTAATCAATATCCCCCATTTTTAATTCAAAGTGCTGTTTATCCAAAACACTCGGCAAGGTGTTTCTTTTCTAAAATCTCCCATGGAGCTATTTTTTTCTGGTGAAAAATTCCATCTTAGATCAGAAAAATCCTCCTGAGCAAAAAACCTGTGGTGGGTCCAGTGTATGTATAACACGCATGATGCATTAGAAGAAAAGATATTTTGGTGAGAAAATCACCAAATGGTTTGGAAATGTTTCTGTCAGTTCTAGAAAAAAATAAGATCTAAATTGTTTGTGAGATGAGTGATAGCTCTTCTGCACAAAGCTCATAGCTGAACACATAGGAAAAAAAAAAATAAAATCCACCTTTCCTCTTTGACATGTGTCCCTGTCCCTGTTGAGCACTGTTCTTATGACCCATTAAAAATAACCAGATTTTCTTCACTGTTTCTTTTGAAAATTCTGGTGATATTTTCCTGCTCAGAGCTTTATTCCAATTTCTGTTTGATTTTGATCAGCCTAATTCCATGAATGTGACTTCAAATTTTCTCAGGTTTCAGAGCAAGTTGTTTTTAAAGATTCCTGTTGGATTTTTTGTCCAGCACTATCTGTACTGATGTATTGCAGATACTTATAAAATCAGAAAGCCATCATATTTCATCTTCACTTGCTTGTTTTTTGACTCCTCACGCCTCTTCAGTGTTTTCCTTGGAGCTGTACCTCCTGTAAACACATAAGTGTATGTGCTCTGTATTTTAAAATCTTGGCCTGTTTATTTGATTTTATGGATGTTTTTGTAGTGTCTATTTTTTCCTCCTTTGAAAATCTGTTGCTAATCTCCCATTTTTTTCCAAAGATCCTTCACGGTGTTGTGCTGCGTCGAATACACAATATAAAATGTATCTGGTGTCTTGCAAATCCATCTGAATTTAGGAAACCAAGCTGTGCTTAAATGAACAAACATTTCTATATGCTTTAAAATAACTTTTAACATCCTCTGAAGCAGCCATGAGAATTTCATTGCTGAAAATTCCTTCCCTGTATGATACAGCTGCTCTTTACAAAGACAACATCTTACAGAGGGGCCAGTTCCATCCTATGCATTTTCATAACTCTTTAGCTCTGGGCTACTGTGAGTGGTGTTGTTTTTTTTTTTTAATCTCAAGCCAATCAGTTATTTCTCAGTGTTGTATCTCAGTTGGCCTCTGATATTGCCAGTGTTCTGAAGGCTTCTCTCCTTAGCCCTGAGTTATTTTCTGTCTCAGCGCTTGCAGTCTCATTGTTAGTCTCATCTTGCTTTCTGTAGGTGGCAGCAAGTATATTGTTCTGCTGATGCTCTTTCATCTCTCCAAGTGTTTGTTCCAGACCTAACCCAAGAAATGTGCAAATAAGTGTTTTACTGCAGAGGAAACACTCAGCAAACACGCTGGGGTCTGGCTGTGACAGGAACATGGGATTTTTCTGAAATACATATTCAGAGAACAGAACTGCAATAGATCCTTTGCCTGAGAGGAATCACTGCATTAGTTGAGTGGATGAGAGAGAGCTCTTTGTGGCAAGGGAGCTGCATCCTATTCCAAAATTCTAATCTGTAACTCCCAGCACATCAGGGCCCTGGGGCATCCTTTGCTCTGTAATGGCTCCTGCCAGATGCCTGCACAATCTCCAGGACAGCCAAGAGAGGAGGAGGAGGAATAGAAAGGGAGGAATAAGTGCAGAACAGGTACCAGTGGAGAAGGAATAACAGGCACTTGGGCATTCTCTGCTGATCAAATGGCTCTGCAGCAGCTGCTGTAACTCAGCACACTCCAGAGCAGCCCTAAAGCAGCTCTGAATTTTAAGTGACCTAAGCTGTTCCCTAGGTCCAGCAACGTCTTGGATGTCCTGTTGTATAAGTATTTCTCAGGGAATTTAAGAAGAAAGGCATTCTCTTGGCTCCCCTCTGAAGGTACAAAGCTGTCTCTTGGGTCAGGTGCTGAGGGATCTGTGTGCTGAGCAGCTGTACCCATTCCCCTCCCCACCACCAGCCAAACAGGCTCTGGTGTTTTCCACAACATATTTATCCTCAAATGCCCTCCACTGGAAATTTTGTCCATCTAGAAGAGCTTCTTATTACATCACATTTCTGGGTGAAAAATATCAGGCTGGTCACCTTTCCTGATCCAATTCCCACCTGGTGTTCCCTGATTTTGCACTCAGGGTTGGGATGTTCACAGACAACACAAAGGTGGGGGGGAGTGTGGATCTGCTGTAGGGAAGGCTCTGCAGAGGGATCTGGACAGGCTGGATTGAGGTCAATTGTTTTAGTCTCAAGGATTAAATGAAAAACTGGGTAGTGAAGTGTCTGCAATCTGGTAACATCACTTTGGGAACAGTGTTCATGTAGACACAAAAAGTTACCCAGACACCAGCTGAAACAGGAATTTTAATGGGTATTCACATAGAATGCAGGATTTCAGTTTCAGAAGTCATCAAATCTGAAATGCTTCAACTCTGACCTAAAAAAAAACCAGACCAAGGAGATGATCTTGTTGAGTCTTGGCAACATTTCACAGCAAGCTGGATATGACTGGAGCTGCTCAGGAGGAGCTGAGCTGTGTACCCTGCAGGTCTCAGTGTCCCTCCAGGCTCTCCCTCAGGCACTACAGAACAGCACCAGTGCTGCTGACTGAAGCAGAGAGGTTTTCTTCCCTCTGTTCCTTCTTTTCCCTCCTTGTCTGCACAGCAGCAGCACTGTGGGGGCTGAGGCTGCTGGAACTGAGTTTTAATGTCCAAGGGAGGACAGTCCACTTAGGGGGAAAGTGGAGTAAAATAAGATCTTTTTCTCTTTTCAATAAAAGGTTCTCATGTTCTCAGCTGCAGGAAATGCCTTGGGGAAGCAGAAGACTCAAGCTTTTAATTTACTTTCCTCTTGGCTCGTGCTTTGCAGTGGGAGCAGACACAGAGCCCCACTGCTGCTCTGTCTTGGAATTGTGTGTGTCTGAAGGAATGAAGCTTTCCTGCTAACTGCAATATGCTGCTCTTTGCTGCCTGTTATCCTCATGAATAAATGAGCAGGAGCAAGTTGAAGATCACCCTCATTTTCATCATGTGTGAAATCCACCTGCACCTTCAGGCACTCATTAACTGAGCCCTCACCTCACCACCCCCAGTAAGCAATTCCCTTGTTTATTTGGCTCTGGAAAGAAGGGAAATGCAGCAATACAGGACTAACAGTGTTGTGAAAAGTGGCAGAAAATGGCCAGCTTCTACCCACTGAAAAGACAAATGCTTCTGTCTGTCCCCAGTGCCAAATACTCATCCCAGAGCACACTTGCAGTGAAGTGTGCCAGCAGGAGCAGCTGTTTCTTCTGTCTACCATTGCTTTGCTATCATAATAATTTAAACACTTTCTGTCACTGAAAGAGATACTGCAGGAGTGAATTGGTGCAGAAGTACTCTCCCAAACAGAGACTTTAATCCAAGTTTGTTCCATAATATCTAGACCTCTATCTGCAGATATTTGTTTTTAGAGGAAAAAACTCAAGAGCTTCTTTTCTTTCGGAGAAACAGTGGGTTTATGGGGGAGGGAATAAAGCTGCCTCTCTCACACACCAGTCTGAACCCACACTGGTCTATTGCATGTTCTGGTGATGCACATATCTGAGTTTGAAACCAGTCTGGATTTTGCAGCTTTTGGTTTCCAGATTTAGGTTTACACTTGTTTTTTTCTTTGTGATGTACTTTTGCTTCTTCTGCCCACTGTTATAGTGGTGTTTGCATATCTAAACTGTTCAGGACTGATGGATAAGGGCTAGTCCAATTCCATGTGCTTCCTTTACTGCTTGAAGCTGGTCCTGGGACTTGGATGCAGAATTCCAAAAGATTTTTGAGAAAGGCTGCACCTTCCCTGAACAGGAAAGTCAGGCAGCTGACAGTGAAATAAATCCTAAATAGCAGTGATATTCTTTATTTATACTGGGACTGCAGGCAGGTTTCAAAGAAGAGCAAAGGGGCCTGAGGATAATTCATCTGGCAAAAAGAAAGTATGCATGAAACTTTTCCTCCCTAAGGCAAAATTTTACAAAAGCTGATTGCAAAGACCAAAAAGTTATTGGTAGGATTTGGTAGAGAAATCCTGTGCAGCAACATACACAGACCTAGGCACATTTTAGTGATGAAATTTGGTCATGTCAGGTTTGTGTACCTCTGCATTCTTGTGTTATATAATATGCTATGTAATATTCACACATCTATAATGGAATATTCTGGAATACGTGGAATATCATATCAATATTCATATCTATCATGGAATTGCTGTGTGGTTTGGGTTGGAATGGACCTTAAATTCCTCTACTTACAACCCTTCTTCTATGGGCAAGGAACCTTCCCCTAGACCAGGCTGCTCAAAGCCCCCAGCCTTACACAACAAAATACACACACAGGCATGTATAAATTTGGTTTTGAGCAGTTTAGAGGGAGAGATAAGAACGGAAGCAAATGAAACACACAACTGTATATTGAAAGAGGAATCCCTGTAAATAAACAGGAGGCTGGGAGGCAGCCCCGAGCATCCTGGAAAGTGCTGTGCTTCTGCCAGCCAGAAAATCTTGAGGGGACCTCTCAAGCTTTGCCTTGAGAAGATTTGTGTTGCAATGAAAATTGGAGTTTTTGGAGCCAGGAGGATGAAACAAAATGCTGTGCTGGCAGAGCAGAAAACAGTGTTTCAGCAGCAGATCAGATCTGAATCTTTGGAGTCAGAGAAAAACAGTAATTAACAAAGATGATCATTGTATTTATTCTGTTTAAATAATATTTGTTGGAGTCCCTGCAAATATTTTGTATTTGAACCAGTGCCAGTAATGTTAAGCCAGAAAATGAAAGAAAACCAGTTTTATAATGAAATATAGAATTGTGTGCTGGATGTGATGCAGGGCTCTGCTGATAGTGTCAGGCTGGTAAGCACCTCCTGCTCACTGCTGGGCTCGGAGCATTTGTCACACCCAACAGCAGCAAAATGGACCTGGAGAGCCTCTTATCTGTGAGCCTGTGTGCAGCACTCCTGACTCTGCCTGCAGCATGCAGTGACAGCAGTCACACAGCCCATCGTATTTATGGGGCAGCTTTGGCCCTGAGCTCTCCCTGTCAGCTCTGCAATCAGGGAAAAGCACAGTGTGCAATAACTAAACAGCAAAGAGATCATAACATGCTGATCTTCTAGGGACACATTCCTGCAGGGCAGGCATGTAAAGTACCTGGAAAATGACACGGACCTTGAGCTGGGTGATAGCTATGAAGGGTTGGATGGGATATTGGGAAGGAATTGTTCCCTGCGAGGGTGCCCAGAGCAGCTGTGGCTGCCCCTGGATCCCTGGAAGTGTCCAAGGCCAGATTGGACACTGGGGCTTAGAGCAGCCTGGGACAGTGGAAGGTGTCCCCATGACAGGGGTGGCACTTAAGTTTCCTTACAACCCAAACCATTCAGTGATGATTCTGTTATTTATTGCTGCAAAGGTGGTGATGAATTTGTACATTTTGCTACAATAGTGACCAAGACCCAGAGGAGTTCGGGCAGTGAGTCTTTTCAGTGCTCATTTTAATGAGACAAGGATAAAGCAAAAATGGAATCATTACAACACTTTTTGACAGCAGAAAGGCGCTGAACTTGTGGCAGTACAGTCGAAATAATGTTCCTGCAGTTTGTGGGTTTGGTACTCCTCTGTAGTGCCAACGTGCTCTTTATCATCTCTTCTCAGCTCTGTCTTGGACTGCTGCAGTAACTTTGCACTCGGAGAGAAGAACTTTGGGTTATATTTTTAAAGGCAGAGAGTGCAAAGAGCAGATAAAGCACATTTTGCTGTGCTCTTGTAGTTGTTCATCAAGGCACATCTACCAGCTTATTTCAGATCTGCCCTGCCATGGGCATTCTCTAATGATCCAGCTAAAAGCTGTACCCTTGTTCCCTAAACAAGTAAATTCATTCTTTTTTATTTCCTTTACCCCTAAACAGTATTGAGTTTTATCCAACAATGCAAATCCAGTTGCTGAAAGTTTAAGTGTTTTAAGCCATTGCCTGATGTTTTACTTCTGCCCTTTTGTAGTTTGGTTTTATAATGACACTTAATGAGAATAAAAAGTACAGTAGTAGTGTATATTCTCTTGGTTATTTATGAAGTTGTTATGCCATTTCCTAAAAAATAGCTCTTGAAACATCCTTTTCAGCTTGAAAATCATGACTGTTTCTGATGCGTGGACTATTAATCTTGGTAGTACCTTTTCCATATTTTTTTCAAATTTCTTTTGTAAATTAGTCTCACAGATCATTTTGCAGTGCTGTTAATACTGCTCTGTGCCTGGGAGCTCAGAGGCTTTAATAAAACATACCTGTACTTGGCCTACTTCTTTCTTCCTATAGTGACATTCATTAAAAACAACTCCACTGAACTCTGTGGAGTTTCTCTGGTCTGAAACAAGAAATCAAATTAGGCCAATGCATTTGCTGCATCCCTTTTCTTTTTCAAAGAAAAAGGCAGATACAACCAGTTTGGATAAATATGGGAATGCTTAGATAAAGATGGCTACGTGTGAAATTATCCATTTCATTTTTTTAAGAAAAAGATAAGATTTTGGATGATATTTCTCACCCAACCAGATTTGATTTGGAGTCACACTGGAGGGGTGCTGTCTGCAACATGTAATTATACATTGTTTGGGAAGATTGGGCTCTGGTGAGAAATCCAGGGGAGTGTTTTGGATAGAAATCAATAGATAAAGCACCACTTCAGCTCTGCAGAGATAAAATGCTGCTTTTTTGCATTGAGCAAAAACACATATGTCTGCAGTAGAGATTTCTGTCAATATCTGTTTTGCTGTTCTGTGGGAATAAAGAACTGAGAAGATTTGCAGCACGACAGCAGAAAACTACTGAAGATGAGCAGGGAGAGGGCCTGAGAAGGGAGGGAGTGCTCAATTTAGCAAATGCTCTGAAACTCGGCTGAACCATGACTGAAATCTTGAAGGAAAAACAGCACAAAAATCTGCCAAACCTCTTGGCACTGAGATGAGTGAGTTTTAGTAGCAGGTATTGGTGCCCTGTCAGAATAAAAGATATAATAATAATAATATATAGATATATAATAAAATATGTAAATATATAAAAATAAAATATAAAAATATTAGTGCCTATGCTCAGAATAAACCAGGTTAAATCTGGGTGGGGTGGGATGTTAGCTTTGTTAGGGAGTTTAGCTGGGGACTCTCCTTCTGAATGGGTGCATTTGAGGCAAACTCTCCAAAAGGAATGAGGAATAGCTCGAGCTCTCTCTGTATTTCATCAGGAGTTTAGGATTGGGCCTTGTGAGGCAGAAAATATTCCCAAACCCTGCATATTTCCTGCGTGAAATGACTTTTTTTGGAAGTAGAAATGGACTTTTTTTCCCGTTTAAATGAGATTAATGTCAGAAAGCATATGACAGTCTGAGTTTTGAGTGGCTTTCAAGTAGCTATTTTGCAAACATCTCCAGAATGTCAGCTTTACAAAGCTACAGATGAAAAGTGAAAATTCTCATGTAAAATTCCTTGGAATAAAAAAAAAAAAAGTACAATCCTTTGGGATAAAAATAATAGATACTGCCTTAAATGCACTTCTCTATCAGTTTAAGAAAATGAAATATGAGTGTGGGGAAGAGGAGCATTTCTGAATTGCTCAGCATCTGATGCCAGCTGCAACAGGGGTTTATGGAGATGTTGGTGCTTATCCTTAGACTGGAGCACCAATGGACTTGGGGATTAAGAACCTCAGCTCGTCTTTTCCTGGTGTTTCTTTGCACATTCCTCCGTTAGCACAGTAAATTTGCTGCAGATTGTAGGATTTGGGCAATAGATGGGCTGTACCTGGGTGCCACTGAGCCTGGGGCACACCAGTGACCAAATAATTTTTGGAGTTTGAGTCCCTAAATTATTATTTAATTATCACTTAATTATTATTTATGCCTATGTTATTGGCTGCCCATGCAGGGTGGAAATGCAGAATATCCTGAGGCTGTTACCAGGCCTGGAGCACTGAAAGCATTCCCAAGAATCCCCAGGGGAAATAAAACTCAGTGCTTAGGAAACACGGAGAGTTCTTGTTTTGTCTTTTCACTGAATTTCTAAATAAACTTGATAGTGCCCTTTGCAGAGTGGGTGTGTTTTAGAAACGTTTTTGAGTTGGTTTGTCATTTATTAATATTCTACCTTTCAGCAGAAACCATGACAGATGGAAAGGCAGTTGCAACAGGACTTGCTCTGATATTTAAATATACTGATGTATGCTGCAATCTCTATCAGACAGCCTGTATTTGGAGACATACTAGAGTTTGATTTAAGAATTTGAAATTAGAAAATAATTCATTTCAGCAACATTCAGTTTATAGACCTGGATGGTTTATTGCAGTCAACTCCACTGCATTCATTATGCATCACAGAGGAGCATCATTTACTTAGGACAGGTGCTTTTTTAACCAACTAAAATAGTGAAAATCTTCTACTATGCTCTAAAATACCTTGAAAGAAGTCAGATTTGTTTCTGAAGCAGAAATTAGGCAAGTTAAGGTCCAATTAGTTCAGTGTGCTCAGTAAACACATCAATCTGGATAAAATCTGAGTACAGATTGTGCCTGGAAGCTGATCCCAGGTGCTTTATTAAGCAGCTCATTGTAAGCATGGGGGAGTCAAAGAACATTAAAAAAAGTCTCATTAAGTACCTTGATGGATTTGAGCCAATTATAAAATTTCATCTTTGTCTCCCTATTTTCTAGAACTTTTTCCTGTTGGAGAAATGGACTTTACTTCTTATGGCCACGGGAAGTAAAGTCAGGACAGAAAGTGACTGATGGATGGAGCTTAGCACTAATCATAATTGCTGCTTCCATATCTTTTGCCTGATTGTTTTGGAAGTTTTAAATCATTCTTTTTGGGAGGAAGAAATGTCAAAGCTCCATTTTTGCCTGCTCCATGTGCTTTTTTGTGTTCAAATCTAACATACCTTGATTTGTTTTCTGCCTGGTGAGCTGCATGGAAGGAGGGATGCTCTGCCTAGGACTCTCGTGGAACAAGTGCAAAAGAAATCACCTAAATTCTGTCAACTTTGAAGTTTTTGAATATCAATGAACTGGAAAGATCAAGGCACATTACAAGCACTGGGTCTGGCACAGCTGTGGAGTGGACTGGGGGCACATCCCCAGGGCTGCACTGCCCCAGGGTGACAGATCAGGCTGGGACACAAAAATGCCAGGGGGTGTCTGATCACCTTCATATTCCACAAAAATGCCTGATCCCCTACTCATTCCCTGTCATGATCCATCCACTGGTGTTTCCCTGAGCTCAGACCACTTCTCCCCCTGGCCTTGCTGACCCATTTTTAGGCTTGGACAAAATTCCTCCTTGCCTGTGGAGTGTGGGTTCAGTTCAGGAACCTTAAAAACCTCCCTGAACCCTTTGGTTCTTCTGGTTCATCAGCATTAGTGGGAAAAAAAAAAAAAGATGATCTTAAATATCTTTATTCTGCATAAACTCACAGCTGAGTTGCAGCCTCCTTATTTCTCATGTAGAACAGGATATATTAAAGTGTCATGGAAAGAACCAGTCACTGTAACCATGAATATCTGAAAGATGGATGGAATTAATAATGCAGGAGATGCCCTGTAAAAGTGTTGGAGGCTTTTAAAATCTGGAATGATCTACACAGCTGAGGCTGAGTTTCAAGGTTTTAAAATTTTTCTGTAGGGACTGACCACAGATCAGGCAATGCCAGTGAAAAATAAAGTGATTTTTACCCAGGAAAGCACAAAGTGTATCCCAGCAGCTCAGTGTGTTCTAGGTTCTTTCCAGATACAGCAAATTTACCATGATTTGAGTATTTAAATGGCTGTGTCTCAGAGCCCAGGCATGGGGAGATGAGGGACACAGGGTTAGGCTTCATTAATGACTTTTTTCTTAAGAAAATTGGAGTTAAATCACCATATTGAATTTGCCCAGTCTTGGTTGTCTATTATTTAAAACAAAACCAAAAAAAAATTGGCTTTTTTCCCACCTAAATTGTTCTAGAAATTTAAATTCAGTCTAAAAGTTCCAGTTTTTCTTCAGATAGTTTCTGCTGGCATTCACCAGATTAGATATTCATTATTCCTGACCCGATGGCTCTGTGTGTCAGCAGAGTCCATGTCCTTACAGAGAAAAGTGGGGAATGTTGTCCTTCCAGTGGATGCTCCTGAAGTCCCTCTTTATTAAAAAAGAAGTTAACATCTGAAGCTGGTTAAGCAAGGAATAGTTTGCATGAAACACATTAGTCCAAATTCCTGAAGGAGAAGGTTTCAAAGATTAAAACCCATTAATGCTTGAGTTTAGGCCCCCAGAGCTGTGTAAATGTAGCCTTGCAAATATAACTGAGCTCTGGAAATTGCCCAAAAACCCCAAAGCAGCGTGTGCTGGAGATTATTAAAGAGCAGCAGCAAACATTCAATACATAGAAATTGAGCAAAAATAAGGGATCACCGTGAACTTTTTGAAAGGTGAAGCTGTAATCATCCTGCTCCCTGCATCCAATTTAAGCTTCTGCCAGGAGCAGCCTGCCTGCTGTTAGCTGGCAGTGATTTTATGCTCCTCTGGGAATTTTGTTGGTGCTGATTTTCTTACTAGATCCTGATCATGTAATGACTGTACTCATGTGAGGGAGAGTTTTTCCAAAGTCACAGCATTACACAGTGTTACTGCTTTTGTAGTCATTGTTAATTACTTTAAAGTGGTTTTTTAACAGATTTCAGTTAACACACTAACAGTTCCAGCTGCTTCTCCTCCTCCTCACTGTATCTCATCCCTTTATGATCACTCAGTTTCATGGACAGTGACTCATTTCACATGTTTCCATGGGTCCATAAACATATCATGCAGCCCACCCTTTTTCTCACCTTGCTCTCTATTATTTCTGAAATAATTCTATTCTTCATCTCAGTGACTCAGAGTATGGGGCTTCAAAAGATTTCAGAAAAAAAATGGGGGGAGGAGAGGCAAGCCAGAAGAAAATGATGCATCCACAGACAAATAGGGAGTAAGGCTTGGGGAATCTTTCAGATTTGCTTTTATGAAAGGTTAAAATTCGGGAAGCACAGAGTTAAGCAGCAGGGAAAAGTTCTGGAGGCTTTGCTGTTCGTGTGGATGTGGATTTGAGCCTACTCCCTGTAACTCTGCCAGTTTACTTCCTAATGCCTGAGTGAATCCCAGCCCACCAGGCTGCAGGAACCATCATCACAACATTTGGCACCCAGGCATTCCAATCCAGACTGAAATTTGCCTTTTGCCAGCAGTTGTCATAATACTTGGAAGGAAATTTTCCCACCTCCCAGAAGTTCAAACACCAACATCCTTTCCCCCCTTTCCTGCAGCAGCATCCTAAATGGGAAGTTTGATATTTGAGGCACCACTCTTCTGGTGGCTGTGCTCTGGCTCCTGAAGCAAATTCTCAAATTCCCTCCAAATTCCCAAGGATAAATGATGTCTGTCAGCAGCTGGGCGCTGAGGAGGTTTTGATTCATGCCAGGGTGACAGAAAAGCTGTTACCTGTGTCTGCTTCATTTCACAGCTCAGTGGGGCCATGGGTGCCCATCCTGAAGGGTGTTATTCAAATCACACCACAGAGCAGATTGGATGTCAAGGATGCTTATTAAGGAAGAGAAACCTCCACGGAGAGAAGCTCAGATTAAGCTGTAGCAGAGGTGTGAGAAAGCACAAGGAAATACCATGAATTTCCAGTCACAGCCTTGTGGATCTCGTTCCTTTAAATCTGAAAGTACTGCATTAATTTCAAATTAAAGATGAAATTTATTTCCTCTGTTCTAAGTTCAAAGAGCAGAAATAATGGAAATTTCAGCAAATATTGTTTTTCTCTCTGTAAATAAGAACTTCACCTGTAGGAAAGGGTGCCAGATATCCATTAGGATGGGCCAGTAGCTCATGAGTAATGCTGAAGTCTGGGAGCAAAAGTATTTTATTTTCTCAGTGTCTCTGGGGAGATGAGGTACATGATTTGTTCCTTTCATTCCCACAGACTGTCAGCTGCGGATGCAATTACATGTCCTTGTCTATTTATATCTGATATTGAGTAAAATTTGTGGAAGTTTCACTGTTGTTTACAATGAATTTCAAAGAGACACTAAATTGCAGTGGAACCTTTAGGTTTTAAAGCACTTTTAGCTGTTTTCCTTGAAAGCAGCTGGTATCGACTTCTTGATCTGTTTTGCCCTGATTTAAACTTTTTCATCTATTTTTGATTTTGGATGCAATATTTTTGTCTGTTTTTCTCACAGTGCAGTAAATCATGGGTGTCCCTGAATTTGCTTTTGTTCCAAAGAAGTAACCACCTTTTTGTAGAAATAATTCAAAACAAAATATATAGTTTTGCTGTCTGACTTACTGAATTTTGAGTAGACACACTGGATTGGGAATATATATTAATATATAGATCTGTATCTCTCAAATGTTGATAGCAGGCAATCACCACAGGCAAAACTGAAGCTGATTTAGGAACAGAATAGAGACCCTACTAATTGCAACTAAACCAGATTCAGTTTTTAATGAACTTGTACAGTTCATCATCATCATGGTGATTATGAATTGCATCTGAATTTGGGCTGTAGGTTATACTAAAACAATTCAAAGTGAAAGGAACAATAAATTTCCAGTGGAATCACACTCACCTCATGGATGCCTCTGGTCTTGGAGAAGCAGCAATTTTGAGAAATCTGATGCAAAGAATTTACACTTCTGAGGTTCATCAAGATCTCCTCAGGTTCTCTGCATATTCAGTCCTTTTTTGTTGTTGTTGTTTTTGGGGGTTTTTTGTTTTCTTTTTATATATTTTTTTTGTTTTGATTTAAATAAGTTTTATTTAAAATCTACTCATGGGTGCCTCTGATCTTGGAGAAGCAGCAGTTTTGAGAAATCTGATGCAAAGAGAATTTACACTTCTGAGGTTCATCAGGACCTCCTCAGGTTCTCTGCATATTCAGTGTTATTTTTTTGTTGTTGCTGTTGTTTTTGGTTTTGTTTTTTGGTGTGTTTTTTTTTTTTTTTTCTTTTTATATATTTTTTTTGTTTTGGTTTAAATAAATTTTACATAAAATCTAAATCCTTCATATGACTGCATTCCAAAAAATGCTCTTCATGATATTTACATCTCAACCCATTTCAGAGACTATCAGA
Organism: Passer montanus; assembly: GCF_014805655.1. NCBI lineage: Eukaryota > Metazoa > Chordata > Aves > Passeriformes > Passeridae > Passer > Passer montanus. The sequence continues at coordinate 14,492,119 of NW_024366703.1, forward strand.
GCTAAGGAAATGTGGCACAGAGCTGTGCAAGAGCTTTGGTTTCAGCTCCATGTTCGCCTTCAGATTCTTTTGTGGACTCAGATGTTCTACTGTTCAAAGAAAGTTTAAGAGATTAACTTCAAGGGCAAGCTGTAGGGTCAGGAGACAGAAATTTAATTGATATAGGCCACTTGAATTGGAAGAATTTGAAGAAGAAGCACCAGTTCATATTTGAGCCAGGGTAAAGCACATGTTCTTGATTAAAAATGCTTTCTTGAGAGCTTCATAAAGGCAGACAAGCCAGAATGCCCAGAGTTGGATACTGAAATAGTCCAGTCCATGCTGTAAAATGTGTGTGTGGGGATATGATGATGTTCATAGACAGGGAGTGACCAATACAGAAAATACACGGGCAGCACAAATGGAAAGTTACATGTGGGAAGTAGTAAAGATAAGAAGATTTTCAGAAAGCTGGGAAAAGCAGGCCTTAGAAACAGAAAGAGCAGAGAAATGAGAACCAGCTGCAAAGTCTGAAGGTCGAAAATGTTACAGTAGTACAGCAAGGCAGGACATGAAACGAGCTTGAGTTTGAGGCTTGGCTAAAATAGACCTTAAGGCTGCAGAAAAATATGTTTAGCAAGATAGTAGAAAGTTTTAAGCTTAACAATGAAGTATTGTGTATTGTTAACAGAAGGTTTCTAAGGCCTGCTTTTCACAGCCTTCTGAAAATCTTCTTACTTTTACTATTCTCCACATTAAAGAGCTTTTCAAATAGAAAGCTCTGCTTTGGCTGCAAAAAGAGTGTTGCATAATGCCTTTGTTTAGGTGTCCAGGAAAGTTAAAATCATATGAAATCTAAGTTAATAACAAGCCCATCTACTAATTAGGGCAGCTGTGGGAGCACCACTGGGGAGAGCAGAAGGATGCAAACCCAGGTCTGCTCATGGAGCTGAAATGCAGGAGGGTGCCCCAGATGGAGCTCTGCTCTCCCCATGTGCTGCACCTGCTGCACACACACAGCAAGACCAAACGCAGTGAATTTAACCCAGGGATTTGTCTGGCAGCCTGCACCATCTGATTGCACAGACTGATTGGGGATTAAATCCTTCTGACAACCCAACCACTTAATAACAGAGGTTTCACAAGGTGCAAGGCTCCAGGCAATTGGGCTGTGGAGCAATTAGTTTTGTTGTGGTTAAAAAAAAAACCAAACCAAAACAAACCCAAAATAAAAAGCACTGAAAAGTCTCAGTGCATTCACAGAAGGTGATGTATTTTCCTTTTTCTTATTTGAAAGCTTACCTTGAAAATTAAGGCTTAAAGCTGAGGGGGGAAAGAGGAAAGCAGTTGGGCAGGCAAGAGGGGGTGCACTGAGTTTTAACTGGTTCCAATATGTGATGGAGTTCTTTCACTGAGGAAAATTTTGCCACTTCTTGGCAATTGTTGGAAGCAGCTCAGAGGTGGATTTTGCAATAGTTGATTCTTAGAAAAAGCTGGCATCTCCCAAACTCTGATGTGCAGAGCAGAGAGAAACTGGACCCAGTCTCTAGAACTGAAGTAGAAGTCTGGGTTCAGATTCACAGCTAAACACTCTTTTTAGGTTTGAACTAAATATGGCAAATCACAACAATCTCTCATTTTTTTAAAGATTCCTTGAATTCCTAACTCTTCCTCTCAGAAAGATAGGCACAGGAAGTCAGAAGAAATGGCAGCAAATTGCTTTTTCAATGTAAAAGCATCAGTAGTGGTGGAAGTCAATCCATACAATTATTAGCAAACTCCTGCAACTCTCCAGTCTCAATCATGATTTCTGTCAGTGTGTTCTCAGTTTGTTTTTCCCTGAGGTGCAATTAAATCTCAGCTAATTAATCCGGAGTTATGCCTGCATTACCAAAATAAAGTGATTGTTTAGCATAACAAAGCTGATAATTAGTGTAACAGCAGAGATAATGTTGGTAGCAGCAGCAGTGGGATGTGCAGCCAAATTGGGACTACCTGGAGACACCTCCCTCCAACAAAAAGTTATTTTTCTGGGTTCTGTTACCTTGGAGCTCTTCTGGTGCTGTCTTAAAAACCCTAAGTTCTTCAGACTGAAATTTGGCTTGCCCTTGGTTAATTGTTTGCTATTTCCCCAGACAAGCAATATAACTTAATAACTAATTTAATAATGAATATTGCCAGGAGGGTCTCATGTAATTAATTATTTACTGGTATAAATATTTTCAGTGTAAATGAGAGATGTAAAAAATTTAGTTCCTCTGACCCACATATCAGGTTAGAGTACTTGAGGGGCTGATGTAGGCAAACTGTGTCTCATCATCTTCATCTCTTGCTCTGAGATTTCTGGGATTTCATATCCTACAGGGGAAATAAAAACTCTTTTATAGTTTCTACATCATGTCTGAACAGTGCTAGAGATTAGGAAGGTTTCTATGTCTAAAGCAAGTGAAGCAGCAATAGATTGCCAAGGGAATTGTGACTTTCTGTAGCTAAGGTGCATGAAAGAGAAACTTGTGAATTCTTTGTTCAATTCAAATGATCTGGAATTATACACAATTTCAGCATCTGAAACACTGTGTGGTGGCACCATTAGTTGGCATAAATCTGGGGGGCTCCATTATGTCCTCAGAATTTCAGACAGGCCTGTTCTTAGAAGTCATTTAGCTTTCTGTTTGCAGTTATTTTCACATTCCTTAGTCCATCTACAGCTCTGCAGTGCATAGCTATGGAGAAGGGAAATAGAGTTTTTGTAACTCATGGATGTGAAGTTAAGCTGGTAAACAAGCAGAGTGATGTGGTAGAGAGTGTGGGTTTGGGAAAAGCAGCATGTGGCTGTCAGAGGACAAAAATGAGAGTCAGACAACCAGTTAAAGAACTCAGTAGAGTTCTTTAACTGCACGATGCTGGATAAATCATTTTAATGCTTTTACGCTGCTCCTACTCCCACTTTTAACCTGTTTGATTACAGTGCTACCTGGAAGTGTTTCTCCTTGTCCCTACAGGGCTTTGCACAGCCTTGGCCTGTGGCCGGAATTCCTCAGTTTCACTGGAAATGATAAATATTTATTGCAGTGAAGTTGATCTCCTGCTGTGCAAGGAGAAAAAAAAAAATCATTTTAAGCAATATTAACCATCCCACCTCAAAAAAAACCCCAAAAAGATATTCCCCAAGGAATACATCCAGTCACAGAAACACTTTGAGACCCTGCCATGGTTTTTGCACATGTGCACATTACTTGCTACAGCTGAACTTCTCAGCACATGCTTTATTCTTTTATATATTCCTGCAAATAAAAGGGCTGCTTTTCTCTTTAACTTGTATTTAGCTAAAGCATATAAAAATCACTTGTTTCTACTTTATAAGTACTGCAATAATAACATAATAACATGCTGGTTTTCGCTGCAGCTATTACATTATTGATATTTCTAGGGCAGATTGTGCCACCCAGCAAAATTTACTTACAACACACTCAAACTAACCCAATAACATCAAATAAAAACTAAGAATGAGCCGACAACATCAAACAGAAACTCAGAAATAACCAAAAAAGAGCCAGCTTTAAAGTTTCAGTCAATAGCAGAACTGGGTTGTTATCCAGTTCTTTCTAGATGTAGGATTGTGGACATGGCTTTAATATCAGAAATTGTGGTAGATATGGGAAGAAATGTACTTTATAAAAGGATGGGTGCACAACTTTAAAACAGTTTCAGAATATGGCACAGTATTTAACATTCTGCCTTTGATTACAGAAATTTTTCATTGTAAATATTAGAAAGATCTCTAAGAAATCACAAATCTGGAGGAATTTTTTGCTCTTGAAACTTCAACACCTTAAAAATGAGTTGTTGGTCCATTGTTGCCATATCTCTTGCCATTAGAACTGAAATAGTGGGCTCAGTTGTTCAGGTAATTTATTTCAGTTTTTCAGTTGTAAAATTCAAGCACAAACTGATAAGCACTGTCAGATTCCAAGATGTTGGGCATTTTGGGTTTATTGGCCAGGAAACCAACTGAGAATAGCACAATGCAGCCTCTTCAACTGTGCCATGGCTAAAGAGACACAAAATAATGTAAAATAAGCTACACAAGCAGATGGGGGTGTATTACTGTGAAAAAGACCCATCCTTCCAGCTGCTTTGAAGTTTTCTTTTTGTCCTGTAAAAAACCTCTTGCAATAAGGAAAACCTCTGATTTCACAGGAAAGAGAATTAAAAAAATAATAGTTCATGGAATATCTCATTTTAAGTTTTTTTTTTGTCCTGTAAAAAACCTGCTTGCAATAAGGAAAACCTCTGATTTCCCAGGAAAGAGAATTAAAAAAATAATAGTTCATGGAATATCTCATTTTTAATTGGTTTTCACACAAAAAAAAAAAAAAAATTGGAAAATTTTCTGAGTTCTGAGAAAATTGTGAATGCCCCAGGGAACAGAACCCCCAAGGCAGAGTAGCAGTGAACAAAATTCTTGTTGTTGATGTGCTGAGAAACGAGACACAGCACTGAGTTCTGTGCCAGTGTTCAGGACAGGAATCTGGAAGCTCTGACACGAATTTTAGCAGCCAAGCCCTGCAGTTAGCATGGTTTGCCTTTCTCAGGCTGATTCACAGCTCTTACACTGCATTCTTGGAGTTCTGGAGTTCCCAGCTGTTTAGGATGGGATCCAGCCTGGTGTCACAAACAACAGATAAATTATATTTCCAGGAAATACATTTAAATATTGAGCACGCTGGCTGCGTGCAGAGATGAGGTGAAGACAACAATCACTCCAATTAGTGAAGTGATCAGCAGAGGGGTTTTTTTTCCTATTAATTCTCTCAGCCTGTGGTGCCAAAGTCAAAGCTTTGACCTTTTGTGGGGTCCCCTCTGACTGCACAGCCCAGCCTGAGTGACAATCACTGCCAAGGAACGTCTGTGACAGGCAGGATGGGGAAGACCAGGGAATAAAGAAATTCACTTTTCCAGTTACACTGTGCTTGTTCTCGGAGCTAATCACCTTCCTGAGAGCCAGAAAATGAGGCAAAAATATTCTGTGGTGGACTCCTACAGCTCCCCATGAATGCAGGCAGCTCCTGTGATTTTAATGGTGTCCCTTAACATGCATAAAATGGAAAGCTCCATCCTTGAAAAGTAATTTAAACTGAGTATTGGATATTGCAAATAGGATTGCTCAGATGCATGTTTTTCATTCCTGAAACAAATTAAAACAATTAAGGTATTTATTTTGGGGAAAAATATAAAAAAGCCAACAAAACCCACCCACGATTCTTTCTTGAAGAAGTGACATGATGTTGTGTGAAAGCAGCAGGGTATTTTCAGCCCAGTGGAACCCTTGTTGGTGTCAGTTTTATGGTGATTGTTCTTTGACTTTTTCTGGCTTAGCTGCCATAAAGTCTTTCTGCCAACAGAGCAGATGGAAACAAATACATTTAACCTTGCATTAAATGAGTTTGCTTAAGAATAATGCCTCCTCTGATTAATCTCCTTCACAACCATCCAAAAAATGTAGTGTACATGGAACATTCCTATAGATCAACAAATCCATAGGCAGGTCTGGAGACTGTGAGAGAAGAATATGATATTTTTTCAACAAACAGGATGTATTTGGGTATTTTCTGGGCTCATTTACAGTTTGGATTTTTGGTCCATATACAGATGTGTCAGGAGCCAAACAGCTCAGCAAGGCTGGTGACTCTGTGAGGTTTTGATGGCACTGAGCACATGGGCAGAGAGATCATAAGTGATGGGGGGAAGGAAATAATCAGAAAATATCCTGGAAAAAAAAAATAAGGACTCATTCCAATCAGATTTGAGTACAGTGCCCAAAATCACTTATAGTAAGGAAGATCACAGCTCATTCTGATTTTTATACATATTTATATAAATATATAGATATTTTATATATCTATGTCAACTATATTATTAATAATAATATTTATTAATTATTTTGTAGAATAATTTTTATTATTATTATCAACTATATAAATACATTGATGTATCACCAGATTAAATAAAATAGAGGAATGAAAAAAAAATAAACTGTGGATGGATTAATAGGTTTTAGTTCAACATCTCACTGATTTGTGCTCACACAAAATAGAGGGAGACCCCTGCAATTTGCACTGTGGTTTTTCAAATTCATCCTGCTAAAAGAATACATACTTTCTTTTAATCAGATTTTTTCTAAATTCTAATAATATTAACACAGTTAACTGCACTTGTTATGTCATGCTTGTAGAGGGAATAAGGTAAAAATGGCTTCTTTTTACTAAAAAGTCATGAAATTCAGTCTGTGATGATTCATCTCATGTTGGCAGTATCAATCACATCTTCATTTGATGTCATGCAACTATTTACAGTATCCTATCAAAAATAATAAAGCGTTTGATCAAATAGAAGATTCAAAAGAAAGAAGAAATAAGATGTAAGATGTTGATTTAAGGGCAACTGAGACTATATAAACAAAATTGCATCACTTTGGCTACCCTCAGGCTCCAGAAATTTCTGTTTACTTGCAGAGAAGTGGGAGTTCTGGATATTTTCCATCCTAATATTCTGAAATCAGGAGCCTGGAGCAGGATTTTGCATTTAGAAGAAGAAATATTTTATTACTCTTCTTTTTTATGGTTAGGAATGCATACTGAAACAGGAAACTTAAAAAAACAGATGCAATCTATACATTATTAAAGACATTGAGGGAGGAGTAATTAAGCCCAAACCAGTCATTTGGTTTGAATTAAAGGAAGAAGAATATTTGGAAACAGATCTGTAGAAGAGAAATGGGTCCAGTATAGATGTAAAATGGGAAAGAGAAAGATGTCATATAAGGCTGCAAAGAGTCAGTGGCTAGAATCATCTCATTTTTCATTTAACATCAATGTTGATGATAAAAAAATTGAAGGAATTGTAGTAAATGGAAGTTTATTTCTTTGCTGTAGTAACTCATGTAGTGTCATTTATGAAATTGTGTTTTAACTTGTGTACAATGGGGTGTAGTACAAATTTTATAAAGTGCTAAGTGGCTGTGAGGAACCAGGGACAGGCAATTTTGGAAAGAAAAGGACTGAACTAGATCATCAGTTTATTTCCTCAATAAATGTTTTTAGGCTTCTGGCAAAAGAGGTGGAAATAGGCTAATAAATTCCTTGTTGGCCTGTAACCAAAGATGAAACAGGAAAAGAAATACAAGTCCAGGGTACTTGAAAGGAAAATCCCATTTAGAAAGAAAAAATTTCAAATAATCCAACTAGTCTAGCATTATGGGAGAAAGATGAAAGATGTGTGACTTCACACAGAAATGTCTTCACAAGCCAGAGAATAAATGTCCTTTTCCAGCATTGAGAGTGTGTGCCTGGCAGCGACTGCACTCTCACAAAATCTTGTGATGACACAGAAATTCAAAGTTCAAGTTCTGTCAACTCTGTAGTCTGCAAAGTTATTTCTTTCTATTATTTTCCACTCAGTTGCCATAACCATCATTATGGTTTGTGGTGATCTAGTATTTTATAAACAGGAATAAAACAAAAAACAACCAGAATTTTTTGATCTCATTCCCAAGATCTAGATTTTTAAACGGAGAAAAGCTGAAAGATTTGAACTTTCTTGAGTGAATATTAGAGTGGCCAAAACAAGTGGGGATCAGTCAAACATCTCCAGTCACACATTTGCAGATACATAAACAATGGTTATTAGAACCTCAGTGGTTTATTAGAACCTCAGTGGGTCAAACAACTTTCTGTGTTGATTAAACATTAAAGTGGGGTTTGCTCCACTCCACTGCCTTGCTGTGAAGCTAACTAATAAAGCAATGCACAATATGAAAAGGCAAGGCAGGATTTTGTACTAGGACTGCAATCTTTACTCAGCAGCTCTATTAGCAGATCAGGATAACAAGTACATTGTGATTAATAACCTGAACATAAGCTTCTGGGGATTAGGCACTTCACAAATAATTCTAAACAGCTCCATGCAGCAGGTTTCAAGCTAATTCTGTTTTGATCTACAGCTGTAGGAGACATAAAGCAGCTTCAGTTCATTGCCTTTTGTGAAATAACCCTGATTTATACTAGCTGAGAACATTCCTTTGCATGGCTGGGACTGTTCCTGCATAGTTTCATTGCAGAATGACAGGAAAAAAAAAAAGAAATAGGCAGCCAAGGCTTATCTGGAGTTAGAGATGTGTTAGAGATGTAGCAGTGCAGTAATGCAATGTGCTTTGGGATGAACTGAGCTGCTCACACCCAGTTTGCAGATGGGGCAGCATTTTGGGGCTGGTCATGTTTAGCAGAGACCCAGCTGCAGGAAATTAGTCCCAAAGTTTCTGGAAACTTCTGTTTCTCATTCTGGCTGTTCATCAGGGCTTGATTTACCTGAAGGGAGAAGGAGAATGTATGTAGAATAATAAGGAAATAGGTCACTTTTTACTTCAGAGTTTTGAGCCTGCTAGAAAGAAGTGGCAGCACTTTCTGGGCTTTGTTAGTGTCACTACTCTGTCCAAGATGGACTTCATGCACTAAACTCCTTCAGTCTTAAATGACCCCATGATTATCCATAAAAACTCAGAATTCCTACTGGTTATCTCCTTGTAAAGTTGGGTCAACCAGTCTGCTGCAAAGCACCAAACTGAGCTGTGTGTACAAGGGTGTGTGATGTGGATTTGAGAGGACACAATTTGCTAAAACTGGCACAGGTCATTGCCTTAAGCAATGATATAACCCTGCTACACCTGTTGACCCTTTTACAGAATTAAGCTGATGGAGTGACCACACAGATATAACCCTGCTACACCTGTTGACCCTTTTACAGAGCTCCCCAAACCCACTAAAATGTTAATAAAATTAACAAGAGTGGCAGAGCACTCAGAATATTTACAGATTTACACCCTTCCTTATAATTTTCTAAAACAGCATCTGGGTGCTCATTAAATTCTCTGCTCTGGAGGACTCTTCCAGTGGTTTGGCTCTCCCATTCTGCTGTTGCTGCTTCTCACACAATCACAGCCTCCAGCCATGAGAACCTCTGGGTGTCTCACAGGGTGGACTTCCCTTGGTGTTGTCAGGCATGAGCAGAAGATCCATATGAGTGATGCAGGGCTAAAATACTCTGAAACTGCTCCCCTCAGCTGCTTTGCCAGCATTTAGGCATTCTCGGGATACTGAACAATTTTCTGAGTCCTGCACTTGCTTCTCCTGCACTGGGCTCTGCTATTCTGTCTCCAGCAGACATTGAGGGATGGGTTCTCCTTTATCTTAATTTCTGTTTCACTGACACAACGCTGCCTTAGTCATGGAAAAATGGTCCATAAATGTCACATGGATGTGTTCTCAGTATAAAACACAGTAATATTTTAAGGTATTTAACACATTCCAAGACATGAAGTTCAGCAGTCAAACTCAATGAATGCAATTGCAAGACAAAGTGAAAGCCCAGTCAAGGCATTTACCAAGTATTAATGAAATCTTGTAAATGTAGTTAAAAATAATAGGTTTTAAGAACTTCTTTAGAGACCTGAGATATGTGAGATGCTACATTTCAGGTTTTCTTTTAACTCACAACTCATGTTTGACTCTCTGGTAGAAATTTGAAATTTCTTTTTCAGGATGGATGATCTTTGCCTGATCCTTGCATATTACAGTACGTGGCTCTTTCATAATTATAAAGATTTATCTACTCTCAGAATCCTTCCAAAACAGCTCTTCTGGCATAGCTCCAGCAGAGGTTATACTAAATAGGAAAAAGACATTTTAAATCTCAATTAGAGAGCCTAGTGTGGTAATTGTTCCTGACTAGATATTTTGGTAAACTTCCAAATGCAGCCAAATCCTAAGAGTTCAATTAAATACAATCCCTGAATATATTTATTGAAGTAGCTCCATTATAGTAAAGACTGAAGACTTTTTTTTTTTAATGCTCCATTAAAGTAATCATGGTTGTTACTTTTCAGAACAATATCTGTCTTGCTCTATTTCTTACCTGTCAGCCAGACTTCACTCTGAATTACACTGGCCCTTCAGTATGGAAGGCAAAGCTGCTGTAGGGCCATCTGCAGGGATGGGGAGATTTACCTTATTTCAAAATAGACACAATTGTTTTGGCACAAAATAAATCTAGTTATCTGTGAAATCTGGGGTCTGGCAGCTCCAGTGCCTCAGCTCAATCACTGCTTTTGCTTTTTTCCACCTGTATTTCTCCTCCCTGAAGATTCTTGTCCATGTCCTCCTGAAGGTTAATTGCCCTGGGATCCTTGTGCAGTGTGTGAGATGGACACAAAGGCACAAATCTGTACAGGATAAGTTAAAACATTCAGGAAACCTGTTAAAAACAGAGAGAGGTTGTTGCAGCTAAGAGAAACAATCTGCCATTACACCATTGACTTATATCAGTCTTTTTCAGACACACAGAAATCACACAGAAAGAGGATGGAACACGACAGAGGGGAGGATGGTTACAAATTACTTTTGCAGTGTCTTAGACATCTCCTAGAATCTTGAAGTGTACCCTGCCAGGCTTTCAATTCTGGGTCAGGACTGCATTTGTACCAGTAGTGGAATCACCAGTTTGGGGATAATAGTTTTCCTTTAAAGGAGAAAGAAATATATATAAAACCAAACACACACATCTACGTTTTGACTCTTCGTTTTGTCAGTTTCTAAATTGTAGCACAAGTTTAAACTGAAAATTAAATTGATTCACCTAGAAAACTCTAAAACAGATCTTATATTTTTAAAGTTTGATTACAACTTAAATTAATGATATGAAGAAAAGAATTCCCTGCAAATTTAACTTCACTTTTAATTATGCAGTATCTACCTTTCATACTAAAAAAAAATTGTAACAAAATGTTCTGAAACTGTCACTCAGAGCTGTCACTCCCTGGGCTCAGCATTTATTATGCCTACAGGCTGGGTACAGGAGGGAAGCTTGACTCAGCTGTGATCATCCTGGCAGATGTGACTGGGATTCTGACTGCAAGACAATCCCCCCTGTGCCACTGACAGAGGGAAATGATGTGCAGAGGGCAGCCCCAAGAACTGCTCCATGTTTAGGGAGTCACAGCCAGAAAAACACACTGTACCCTCTGTAGGTTTGTGGATGAATCTAAAGCAGGAGGAATAATTGCCAAATGGCAGGGAGGCAGTTCAGAGGGGTCTTGAGGACTGGGACATGAGGACCTTGTGGAGATGAACCAAAAATATTTTGTATGTAGGGTGAGGAAGCCTTTGCATAATTCCAGCCCTGCTGGAAATCAGGGAGGATGCAGGTGAGGGCTACAGGCTGGTCAGGGATCTAGACCAGGCACTGCACCTGAAAAGGGGATTTTGTGAGCTGAGAACAACCTTCAGCTGTTTGTCTGAAGTGCCAAAGGCAGCAGAGCCAAAATCTTCTGTGGTGGTTGGACAGCACAGGGGAACAGCCCTGATCTGCAATTTGGGAGGTTCAGAGTGGACACGTTGGAAAAACCTTTTCTGTAGTGAGATGTTGCTGTACCAAACCAAAGTGTTCTAGGAATGTTGTGGGATCTCCCATCCATGGAGATTTTAAAGATATGGATTGACAAAGCCACGGTGGACACCACCTGTTCTTTGCAACAGCCCCATTTCTACTGGAAGGTCGAGCAGATATCTTCAGGGATCCTTTCTGATCCTTATTTTGCTGATCAGTGCATTTCATTCCACTGAAATCTTCCCCAGAGAGTTGTTCTCTGCTAGAATTTTCATTATCCTGGCTGATCATGAGTTTTCTCCACCACCTCAATTTATTCAGACACTGTTTAGTTTACTAATTTTATTTTAACGCCAGGATATTACTTAATTGGTAATGGACTAATTAACATTAGTGCGCTAATATATAGCCATCATTCAGAATTCAAAATCTCAGTGCCAACTCTATTTCTATCATAGCTGCATTTCTATTACAGCCATCTCCCTTACACCAATTTAAATTTTCAGATTTTCATGGTTTTATTTAAAGACCCACAGAACTTAAAAGGTTCTAAGAAGATACAGTTTATTTTAATACGAATTTTTCCTGTAAAAAAGGCCACTAAGAACATGAAAGGATCTGCCCTAGAAAGAAGACCAGGCTCTGCTTTGCAATTTCAGTACAAAGTGATTTTTGAAATGTGGCTGTAGGAGTAGGAGTGTGCTACCACCACTGCAGAGTGCTGCAAAGCAGTGGGAAACAGCTGGAATATCACATCATGAACATGCTGGTTTCTTTCAAAGATGAGGGAATCCCTTTGGGAGGGTTTCTTTATGAAACTCCTGATTGAAATAAGGATTGCTAAATTTCGTCCCTATTTACACTGCAAAACAGCAACAAAAGGTAGAAAGAGCTATGTATTGTTTTGCTCTTGTGGGAACTACATCATTGAAGCAATGGCACATCTAAAACTTTTTAAGCCAGCTGCAATAAAAGCTTTCCGAAGTGGCCAGAGAATGTGTTCCTTCAACTGGTGGCACAAATGAAACAGCAAATGCATCAAAATTTCTTCCACCTACTCCAGCTGAAGATATAAACCACAGCAAACCTACTTTCCCAGGAATAATTCAAGAGGATCCACTGGCTTTCAAGAGCAGAAAATGCACCTAAATCAAGTAGTAGAGTTCTGTAAATGTAAAATGCCACAAATGGCAAAATGGCTTTTGGTTTGGAACCTGGCAGAGTTAAGTTCTTCCCCAGTGTGTACAATAAAACAGACCAGGGCTTAGGGGTGTTAAATGAAACCATTCCTAAGATGGAATATTAACCTCATTTGTGATTTTCAACTGCTTCATGTGACTTCATGTTGTCCCAGTTTAATTGCTCTTGTCATCTTGAGGAGTTTATTTGAGGAATAGAAGATAAAAGTCTAGGATTTGCCCTGTGTTAAACCAACCATGACTCTGATAATTCAAATAATCTTATATGCACAGGACAGAATTAATGATATTTTAGATGGATCTGGAAAATTACATTTACTAACGCCTCTGACCCTGTGATGAAAAACCCATCATTGCCATTAAGTTTTAAAGGTCTGGAGCTGGTACACTAGGAATCCAGAAGTTATATGACCTCTATTAAAATTAAGTTTTAATGTCCTTAAACAATTAAACCTCAAATATTACATGTCCATTAATGAACTTCATAAATATTTATAAGGTGCCACTAAAGTGTGCAGTCTAAAATGAGCAGGGTGAGATTTTTCCTTAATTTGAAAGGATTGTGTCCTAATTTGGAGGCTTCCTATCTGTCTCTTCCACACAGTTCTGTATCCTTTTACCAGAGGAAATCAGATGTAATTACATGAATGCCAGCAATATTATACTGGTGTAGAAGCAGTAAAATGCAAATATCTCAGTGTTCCACACTGGTTTTGTTGGCTCCACTTTGGCACCAGAAGGGCTTGGCAGGACACAAGGACACGGGAAACACCAGGTTGATTGTCAAGTTTAAATCACTCCTGCTTCATGGACAGGAGGGTTCTAACATTTTCAGGTGTTTATAGATGCAGTGAAATATTTAAGAGAGATGTTTCCAGTGTGGTGTGTTTTATATTCAAACACCAAGAAGCATTTCTTCCACTTAAATCTGTGCCAGTGAAGCTAATGAAATTGTAAATGTCGGTGTAAAACTGATATCCCTGAGGGAACAGATGTGTGGCACAGTGATTTTAGCTCTGGATGCAGTTTTAGCCCCCTGTTCAAAAGCCTTCTTGCAATAACCCCTCTCTGGCTGCAGTTGGGCTGCCACAAACACTTCCATTGGATAATGTGATTTCTCTCTTTGTCAAACCAATGAACTCAATTGGATTAGGCCACTCATATTATTTGTGAGTATTTATCAGCATTGAGGCATTCCTGCTTTAAGGAAGTTGGGGAAATTGCTGACTAAGATGACTTGAAAAAAATATTCTTTTAAACAAATTAGTTTAGTCACTGGCTCATTGCACAAGAAAAGTTTTTTTTAAGTTGCCCTTGTTCTTATTGTTTCCCAACATATTTGTATTTTTCTACAGGTTTTCATGGATTCTTTCCTTATCAGTTAATCCCAGCTCTTAGATTACACTCATCTATTGCCACCCTGATGCACCATCTCAGTCCACTGACTCAAAATATTTGTTCTCCTTTTGATGATTCCTGTCTTTGGAAGTTCTTGGTTGGCACCACAGAGCTGCATTCCACATTCATTAGCTCCCATTGCTTCATTAAATACTATTGATATTTGCTGAAAACCTAACTTCTTTTCCTTTAAAATCTCTCTGTAGAAATAATGTATATTATTATTATATTAATAATATCTCTTATGTATCTTAAATATAGTTGCTTTGTCTTCTGTATTTGAGCTTTTCTGTCTGCAGCTGCCAGGTTGCAATGAGTAGTTAATAAATAATTGTCTGTTTTTCTCTGTCCCAAGCTTGTTGCATCACTGCTTTTGAAGGGCAGCCCAGAGCACTTCAGTGATTGCTTCCCAGATTAAAGTGAGATGCTCTCAGTGAGAGTTTGGAAAGATGCAGCAGATGAGCATGAGCAGCCCCCTTTCAGACAGCACTCTGGTGTTTTTTCACAAATTACAAGTCCTCTTGTAGACTGATAACAGATGGAGCTTTCCAAGAAATATTTTTCATCTTTGAATCTTTAGGCCTTGTTAGAGTTGCCTGAGTGTAGCCTTTGGAATGGATGTAATTTTAGAAAGGCAGAAAATATTCCTTGCTGGGGTAAGGAGAATTCATTTGCTGGTGTGACAGAGGTTCCATTTTATTTTAACAGATATATATATATATAACAGATCAGTAACCAGACAATTTCATGTGTTTAATTTCTCCTGGTGTAGTTGCCTGCAGTATTTGCACATGGACAGAGGTTCATTTAATGAGTTTTGCCACTTATGGCCACTGAGCACTGCAGCATTAACCAAAGTTGCATACGAGTTTCACTTACTGTACTCTAATTAAAACTCTACATATGTTGAGGTTTTAATCAGAGCTGACTAATCATATTTAATTTAAATGTCTTAATGGCTGTATTTTTAATAGAACAAGGGTACATTAGCTAATCCAGGTTTCTTCCTACAGAGAGAGGTGTGTCAAAATTTCTAAGGCTTTGATCCAAAAAAAGCACATTAACTCATAGATTAATTCAGTCAGTTAATAACTCCACTGAATTCAGTGATAATATTACTTGCTTGAAATTTTTTTTGCATTGAAAGGGCTGTTGTGTCACCCTAACTGTACAGTATATTTATTTTTGCAGCAGAACAACACAATTTTGGTGGAAATTGATTATTTCCTGAGCCTCTGATTCTTGGGGACACAACAACACTTCTGCTTTTTGCTTTGGCTCTGGGTGCAGCACATTCAGAGAACCCAAACCACTTCCCAGGCTCTGAGGGAATTAATTCCATCCAGAGCAAAGCAGAGCATTACTTACACCTCTGGAGATAATGAAATGGCTGAGTGTGTTTAAACCATAGTAAATGAGGGCAAATTGTGGCATTAATTTTTGATTCCACCTAAGAGAATTATCTTCTTTTCCTTCTCCCCACAATGAAAAAGTATCTGAACTTCAACAAGGGCTCCTTTAAGGCAAACAATGAACATCAAGCAGTTTCAGGGAAAATTATAAAGCAGGAATAATTACAAAGCATTTTGAGTTGGGAAATATTTTGTTTCCTTTCTGTTTTGTCAAATCAGCATCTTTTAGGAGTTAAAAATGTTGGAAAAACACAAAAACTCTGAAGTTTCTTGCCCAAGGCAGTCCTTTTCTTGTAATGACAGTGTCTGGGAAACTGGAATAAAGTTTGTGAAAATTATTGTGTAGAAATACATTTAAAGTTTGATATTGCATCTAGTTTTCAAATCATCCTTAGTTTCACCAGTTTCTGTTCCATGCTATCATTACAGAGCTGCTTTTGGAAGAGGCAGTCACTGGGTAGATGTATTTACAAGGTACATCCATATTTTTGCACCTCATTAAGCTGATGTATGATGTATTGCTTCACTACCCTCTGCATTTCATGGCTAACTTTTAAATTCCTTACCAAAAAAATATTTTAAAATAGAGCTCTGATTTTTTTTCCCTTACAACCAGCATGAAACAGCAGCAGGAACAAGTCTAACCTAGATAATGGTGTTAAACCCTAACTCAGGTCTCCTTTCTGCCTGGACTGTACAGAAAGACCTCAATCATTTGGAATCTTAGCACAACCAAAGTTTAGACAGAAAAACAGGTGAAGAATCACTGTTAAATGTATAGGAGAAGGGGAGTATGAAAACCAATTTTCTTTTATAAGCTCTGAACTGTATCTTTGGCTGCAGACCTCTCAATAATAAGGTAATAAATCCATATGAAAAGTGAGTTTGTTACAGCTGCGCTGTCCTGCAGCTCTGCTCACTCCTTATAATTCCAGGCAATTGCTGTCCTTAGTTTCTTCTTCATTATGACATCTCAGAAATATCCAAACACAGAAAATGCTGATATTTTAGAATATCTGTTTCCTATGACTTCACAGCTGTCCCTAAACACAGAAGGGGACACAACTGCCATTAATTTCTCTTATCTAACATAAAATGTTGACTATATTAATGAGATTAATTAGTCATTTAGAGGCTAAACTGATTAATTAGATGCTATCTTTTTATTTTCTCTGTGCTAATGAATATTTTATATGATTTTTTTTTAAAGTAGTATTAACAGCTCTCACACTTTAGGCATTATTTAATTAATTCAGTTCTCTAGCATGTTATGAAAGGCTTTTAATCAACTGGTTTCAAAGGGAGCCTTTTTCTTCTCTATCTGCTAAATCATATCCCAGGCAGGCTTTTCTTCCAGACACCAAGAATTATTCAGGGGCTCTATCCATAGTTTTGTTTTGATAAATTCAGTTTTATTTAGAGGGGCATCTACATTCATGCAATTCTGAATCCCTGACTGCAAGGGCCACAGACTCCTGCACTGTTTTCTCAAACAAGCTTATTTAGATCCTTGTTTTGAAAATGTCTCTCTTCAAAATGTATGCAGCTCTGAATTAAAGTTGCATTCAAGCACATCAGATATTCAGAAATGTATCACTGATAACATAGTCAAAGGTGTTAACTTCCCAATAAATCAACAGGAACTGCCTGGAGTTTATGGAATGTGAATAACCTCTGAAATATTGAGATTACCTCCTAGGAAACATAGGAAAAAAGTGGCTGTGAAGGGACTATAAAGCTGCTGTTCCATTTTCTCATGAGAGGTAATAAATTCCAGAGCTGCCAATCCTTTTACACTGAGAGAATTCTAGAGATTTAATCCCCAAATTACTGTATCTTACCAAGCCAGCCTGTTCCCAGCAAAGCACAACACTCATTACCTGAGCCCTTCCACTGAGCATTTATTGTGATTACAGCACATTTACAAAACAGCTTAATTACTTGTTTGACAAATATATAAAACACTAAAGGGAATTCTTGCTGTTCTGCAAATGTCTGCAGGTTTTCCCTCGTGTTCCCAAAGCCAGGAGTGCTGATGGAGGAGCTCCATGACTCAGGGGGCAGGAGCACCTCCAGCATCTTGTCCTGGCTTTGCCCACAAACAGATCTGACACCCCTTTGTTCCATGTGTAAGGAGTAAAATTCCTACTCAAACCTGGGGAAAAACCCTCAATTTTTAGTGGTTAGAGTGTGGTTCTTGGCATGGCATGGTGCCTTCTGATACAGAATGAAAGTTATTTAATTAGGAGAATATAATTTCCTGCCAACCTTTCATAGGCAGGTGGATGAGTTTTTAATTCTCTCCATTTCAAGATTATCTTAAACTGCAATAGCTGAAAATCTGATGAGGGTGGTGAACTGTTTCACCTTGAAGCTGCTCATGCAGTCTCTTCATTGTTCTCTCAAAACAGTACATGAAAAAATTGCAGCTACTGCTTCTGGTAGATTGATACTATACCTTTCCGAAAGTACTTGAGTAATGTATCTTATTATCACATTGTAGTGCTCTTGGCATTAAATTCAAATATATTATCAGGATAAAATCATGAGTATAGATTTTGCCAAGAACAGGGGAGTAAGGGCAGTCCCAGGGAAAAAAAAAATGAGTCCTGTCCCCAGACAAGAAGTTTTGAGAGACTTGACAGGATATTCACCTTGTTTCACTTATTTCCATCCTAGGGTTTTACTCAGTCATGCTTTGCTTTTAATGAATTGTTTTCTGTCATGAACATTATTTTTTTTCAGCATTCATGATTGTGAATACTTAAGGATTTTTTGTTCTGTGTAGTTTACTAATTAAAGTGTGTAAAGGGGCCTTTGCTTTATGAGATGCATTTCTTAAAACACTCCTTTGAGTTATGAGAGAAGGTCTTCTTCTAATTCCTGTGAAAAAGGGTATAGACCACATTCCTTGTGCTCCAGAGAAGTGCTCTCAGAGGATTATAGGAAATCATTGCAGAGAACCTTGAAATAGCTGCAGAGGTTTGTAAAATTAATTAAGTACTCACTGATTTGGAATGAAATGAAGATGTCCACAATTAAGTTTGCAGCCTACAGGTTGGAGTGCTCTCAGGGCAAGGCTGAGATTGGAGTCTGAGATGCATCTCCAAGATAGAAGGAATATTGAATCAGGCCTGCAGTGGAATAGCTCCAATAGGAAAAAAAAATAGGATACACTTAATTCACTCTACTCTTTAACCCATAATTTCTTGATGTCAGAGAGTTTGGGTCAGATGAGGTAGAGGAGAAGACATAAATGAAATGATACCACTTATCTATTGTTGCAAAGACAGTCTGCAAATCCTGGCTGTGCATTTATTCTGCAACACAGGCACCAAAACTCAGGTTTGCTTGTGGAGCTGCATTTTGTACAAAGCCTGGAGTCAGTAATTTAAGGAGCCACCATTTCTTTTATAGGTGCCATTAATCTGACAAATTTACCTCGAGGCAGAATGTAATACTGTTTTCAGTCCAGTTTCTGATGGTTGAAGATTTGCCATTACAGAAAGTAGCACAAAGGGAGACAAATAAATGCCAATTTTGATGACTGCTTCAAGACAAATGTGAGGAGTGACCAACCCCTACCTCCATCCTCATTTTTAGCATTGCACAGGTTGTACAGATACAGAGAGAAAAGACAATTTTTTTAAAAATAGCAAAACTGGCAGTGATCCAATCTGTGTCATGGCCAGGGGAGACTTGAGGGATGCCAGGCTGAAGTATTTCTCAGAACCCTCATGGCATTGACCACGAGGATTCTCCATCAGCCCAGGAAAAGGAAGATCAGGAGGTCAGGTTTTCTTTCCCTTGAGAGTTATTTTTTTATCCCTTCTCTGTAGTTTGAAGTCCTCTAGGCAGCAATGAACTCTTTCTTACAGCAAAGGGGTTTTATTTCTCATGCTTGTCATCTCCTTATGCAGCACTGCAGATTTCAGGAATTTGTGCCCTGGTGCACTCTTCTAAGTTGGATTTGCTCCCCAGGGAGGAGTAGAACCCTTTTCCAAGGGGTTATGTTCAAAGGGAAGACTGGAAATCTGTCCCATTTTAAGAAAAATGCTTCAGTCTCCCCCATATACCACAAAATTAGCCAGGCAGTCGTTAGCTCTTTCAAATGTTGTTAGAAAATTCATACATTAGCAATATAATCAAGTGTATACTGTCCTTGTGATGGATGCCATGGAGTTAAGCAGTGTTATTAAAAGTGGATGGATCTGTATGGATTGTTCTGTGCCAGCAATAATATCACAAAGTTCAAAGAAACCAAATCCAGCCTGGAATTCACACATCAATGAATGCACTGCCTCACACCTTTTCCTACTTAATATTTCTGGACACACAGTGAGAAGTCCCCAAGTTAGGTTTATCTGTTTCAGCAGTTTAAAACATGTCAGATAATGAGACTGATCAGATTTAAAACAGTCCCAGAACCAGAGGCACCCAAGAGCTATTTTAGAAAGCAGAGCTAGAAACATAATTACAAGACAGGATAATGAACAGCACCTCTTCAATTTCCCTGTGGCCCTTGCTAAGAAATTAAATCAAGTTTGTACTGTATAAGCATGACTGAACTGATAGAAATGGGAGAAAGATTAAAGTGTTATCTTGTAAACAATATATACATAATGAACAGAGAATAAAAGAGAAAGCCATTGTAATGAAAAAGAAATGAGAAATTTAATTGATTGTATAAGATTCAACAGTTAGAATTGGTACTAGAAAGATCCAGTCAAGAGTTTATTTGGAATGAGTAGCCCTGAAATTTTGGAACTTCTGTGGGAATAGGTTTCTCTGATATTTAAGAGGGGTAATGTTGAAGCTGTTTCTTGAGACAGCACCTGCCAGAAGAGGAAGACAAGATGTCTCTGTGGATGCATAGGAGATATAAAACTTGTCAAAATCAAAAGAAATCTTTCCATTGGTGTCATCAGGCTCTGCATGAGGCTTTAACAAACAGATTCCCTCTGACTTTGGGATCAGTGTCATGTGGGATCTCGCCTTGATTTTCTGGAAGGCACAGGAGAAAAGAAGTTAAGCCAAGTGTAGCTGGTGGAACGGCAATAAAAGATTTTGCACAGCGGGGAGAGCAGCAGTGATTCCAAACGCTGAGCTCCACCAACCTCTATGCCTTGGTTCTGATGGGGAGTTCTCACCTACATTTCATGTTAATCCTTCTGGTGTCTACCTGGGTAACTGAAACCTCTTAAGCTGCAAACACGCACGTGGAAAAAAAAAAGACAGAATTCTTCTGTCTGCTTTTGAAATTTATATTCATGGAAAATGCTGGTGTTTCTATCAATGCTTATTCCCTGTTTTCTATTAAAAAAAGACACAGCAACATGCAGATGTTTGAGCAAAGAAATAGAATATAAGCCTTGTGGATATTTTAAAAGCATCTTTTCAGGTCCCAATACCTTGTTTTTCTGCAATGTCAGTGTGTCCCTGTTATCTGTTTTGTTTAACTAAATCAGTTTATTTTCTGAATACAATGATTGTCAGCACTCAGGGTCCCTCTTTCTGGAGTAAAAGGAGAAACCAGCAATCAGATTGTGGAACTTTCCCAAACGTGCCTAGAGGGGCTTCTTTAAAAGAGCATGAATCTTCAGTAAATGACTTGTTGTACTAACTGAAGATTACAGACACCTGCTGCACAAAATCAGAGGGAAGAGATGTCATGTTTGTGGCAGATATCTTCTTATAGCAGACTGGGTGTATATTTATATTATGGGCTGTAGGAAATCCACAGACTTCTAAACGAATGACATTTTCCTCTTACAACCTATGCTTAATTTAGTAGTCTTAAAAGAAAGTACCTTTTTCCTCCAAGGCACTTACAACATGCTTATAATGACATTGCTCAACTAACTCTCTTTCTTCTCCCTTGTGGGCAATTTGTAATTTTTTTTTTTTTTTGGTGTGTGAAAGCTTGTTTTCCCTCTTTAGCTACTGCTCTAACCCCCTTTTGGAATGTGTTCTCTCTCTTCAGTAACAAGCTTATGAAAATCAATATTCCAGCATTTATCACAAGTTACAGAAGAAAAGCCCTTAATCAAAGACGTTCAGGCATGCTTGTGAAGGTTACCCAGCACATTCTGATAGACTGCCCTTCACACATTCCACAGCTCACCTATTTTACCCATCCCACATGGTGATAAGCCTGCCCATCTTAGAAAGAAATGAATGATTGAGCCTGTTCCATTACAGTTAATATCTCCCTAAGAGATGGGGCTGCTGGGGGAAAATTGTACACTTATGAACTTTCTAAAACAATAAAATTGATCCATTTTTGAGCCAGCTTTTCCTGCGGAGATAATTCCTGAGCAATTTAGTTTTGCTGATTAAATCTGCTGTCTGAAAGGGGGAGCTGGCAGATCTGTGCAGGACAGCACAATCAGCTGCACTTGCAGATGGAGCACAAACTCTCTGCAGAATCTGATGGAATTTGCATTACTGAGTTCATGGTACATGTGTTTGTGCTCACTTACAGGGTGCAGCCTTTCCTACACAGCCATCAGTGAAAGACTGGTTCAGCTGGGCAAGGGGGGATGGATATCACTTTTTCTGGGGTGAAAAGAGAAATTTTCTACTGTGAAAAGCAATTATAAAGGCTCAGAATCACTCTGAAACTAACACTTGCGCAGTGCTCTGTAAGCAACTCAGAGTCTGTGAGTTTAGAGCAAACTCAGCTCACTGAGGAGAAAAGGAGCTGAAAGAAGGAGCTGCAGCAATATCCATGTGTGCAAATACTGTGTCTGTAGATGGAACAACACCTCTGGAATGATTTCTCAGTCTGACCACAAAAGGGTGAGCAGATCCTGTTGGGCAAAGAGAAAATGCACAGATACAGAAATGGAAATCACTGAACTGAATAATTACTGGGCCATTGAGAAGCATTGAGGGAATGCAAGTCCCCAGCTGACAGTGTTTGCACCTGCAGTGATTCCCTGGACACACAGCCTGTGCTCTGACCTGGCCTCAATGCCCTTGGAAAAGTGAATTTTTAGGTGTAATGAGTATTTCAGGAGCTGCTTCACAAGCCACAATCTCACCCTTGCAGGGCAGGACACACCAAATGTTACAATATTTATGTGCTGTTTAAGAAGATTCATTTGCTTCTAGATCCCCTTTCTCAGGCAAGTGTAGTTCTGGAGGGAAGCAAAATCAGTTTTGTCATTAGGGGTGGATCCAGAAAACCCAGAAAAGTGCTGGGAGATGGGAGCTGAGCTGAGATGCTGAGATGGGAGCTGTCCCTCCCACCCTGCTGTGACACTTCAGACCCACAGCACAAGAACAGACAATGAGACTCCGCCAGACCTGCACCCAGATTTTTGCAGAATTAAGGAAATAATGTGAAGCATTTCTGTCCCAGGTTTCTTGGCCTTGTTTTGAATTCAAGAAAGGACTCAGGATGATGCCCCCTGAATTTACAAGCTGTTCCTCAGTTTCTTCTTGCTAGGCTCACAAAATGCTATAGAACAAAAACTGAAAGCTAAAATATCCCTCAAGCCTGTATGCCTAATTTTTACACTGATGATTTATGTGTGAGCTTAACTTCATAATTATCCTGTTTAAGGGCATTGCTGGGTTTCTAAATTAAGACTGATGGCATAGATGAACAAGTAAAGGTCATTCCTTGATGCATTAGCTCTTTGTTGATGAACAATTTAACACAAAAATACTTTGTGTTTAGCATGAAACCTTTCTCATGAAAATCACATCCCACTGCCTGTCTTTATAAATATTAATTCACCAGATGCACGTGCTTTGTGTGGGTCCTGACAGCCTCTGTAGTGCTACTGACAAGCCAGTCAAAAAGAGAGAAGTACAAAAATAAAAAGGTGGTAAAATTTACCCAAGGTGTTCAAGGGCATTAAGACATATTTAAATATAGGATTCTACTGAGTTGCAGAGCATAAGGATCAAATTGAAGACAATGAAAATAGGACAGTCAGCAGTATAATCAGATCTTAAAATTCACAGTGTGGGTGGGAGTCCTTCTGAAAGGGCCTGGGATAAGACAAAACTGCAGATAAAAATATTAGAATCATCAAATCAAAACTGCCAAACAAAATCTCCCCAAACCTAAAATCAAATTATGGTTAGACAGTTTGTGAAGAAAAGCAGGGACTACATGGAGAGCCTTTGAAGTGAAAAAGTAGAAGAAGTGGCAAGATGAACTGCCAGATTAATGGAAATTGAGGCTGGAAGAAGGCACATGTTTTTCAGCAGGAAATCAGAGGAGGTTTTTGAGTATCTGGTCTGTTCCGTGAGGAGCTAAGACAAAACCTTCCAAGCAAATCAATAAACACTGAACCAGATGGGACCCAAAGGGGCAAAGATGAGCTGAAGGAATTGCCAGGGAAGTCTGAGGAAACAACTGATCTGATAAATAGAACCAGCTCAGCTTGCAGGTACAGCACACAAATCCAGCCAAGCTGGGCATCCTGCAGACGTGAAATCACAGATCACCAGGGGACAGAGAGTCACAAATTCTGCTGCTGAAGGATCATCCTAAGGAAATTCTGAACCTTGTCAAAATATTGTCTCGGAGGGAAACTATTCCCCTAATTCCCATGAAATAAACCCCAAGAATTTGCATTTATCCTGCTGGCACCATGCTGAAAAGCTGATGTGCTTATCAGTATACAGGCCCCTTATTTCCTAGCTGCTTTGTTTATTTATTCCCCTCTTTATATGTATACCTGAAACTGAATATGATGGGAAGGGGCAGAGGTTTGTCTTCCCCTTCACAGGAAAATAAAATATCACTGTCCCCAGCAGTCCAGCACACTTGATGTTGAATTACAGCCACTCAGTCCAAGCAGCAAATAATTCAAATGAGCCATCTTTATTTACTGAGCTTGTCCTTGTATGGAAAGGGAATTTATTGTACATCCCAGAGACTGTAGCACCTCTTGACTCGCTGTCTTTTCTTAGGTGCTTTGCTTTTATACTGCAGAATCCAGACATGCAAATCTGATGGCACTGACTGCAGATTTTCCTGCCCTGCTTAGCTCCTATGAAGTCTCTGACTGCCAATTCTCAAAAGAATTTGCAGCTTGGAAGCAGATTCTAGAAAACATTTAGCTCGATTCAGGGAGATCTGTAGTCACTGTACAAGTTACAGGGAAATCTTTGTAGAGGTGGGTCGTTAATTTGAACCAAAGAAAAAAAGATATCAGAAGGTGCAGAGGGGTTTTTCAAAATAGTAAACAGGCAAATAGTAAAAATTGTCAGAGGTCATGCATTTCAAGGACCTGGATAACTCTAAACATAATGCTGGAGTTCTTCACCTCTGTCTGAACAGTGCAATGAGTTCCCAACTGAAGAAATCAAAAGCATTTTATTTTAATGTCCTTTAAAAAATATATTTTCTGTGGGTGCTGCACACATTGCTTGTGGCAATACAGAAAAGCTATAGCCAGATTTGTTGGATTATGCTTTCAGTTTGATCTCAATAGTAAATCTTGTCCTTTCTGATTTTGGGTCTCATTTATTGCTTTGTGCACTTTGATTACAACAGACTAAATCTGCATTCCATATTAATTTGTGCATACAATAATAAGGCCTTGAATACCTCTTCATTAAACTGCAGTTTATTAATAAAAAAAATCCAGTTACTTTATTTACATTAAGTTATATCTGGTTCTACTCTTGTGTGTTGAGGGCTCCATATGCAGAATATAGAATATTTTCCTGGAATTTGGGCAGTGAACTTTGGCTGTGGAATTAACTTTTAGTATTATTCTAAAGTATTCACTGACAAAAATGATGGTGTTACTGAGGGGTAGGCTGGCTACATAAATTTATGTACTTTCATTTGAACAGCAGAAAGGTGGAGCAGCCTAGAGCTTCATGGTGCTGAATTTATTAATTTCTTTTTTGAGGCTCACCATTACACCCCAGAAAGCAATTTAATAATTTTATCAATTTATAGTTTACCTATGGAAAAAACCCATTGCACAAACCCAAAGCTATCTTGTCATGACATACAGGGATCAAAGCATTTGGAGCTTACAATAGCAAAGAAAGCTTACTTTACACATTTTGCTTGATAGCACAAAAGTGATATCTCAAAGCTGTTCTCTGACTACAGAAATCTTGAGCATGCTGCAGCAACTACTGTATTTTTCTCTGTCTACAGCATAGTTAGGGCTGGAAGCAAAGATTTTCTTTGAAATATTCCTTGTGTTCTTTCACTGCACTTCAGGAAATTATACTGGCCCTTGCATTTGTTTATTTTGATTATTCTACATGGAGTTTATACAGCTGTTGCACAAACAAAATCAGCTTATATTTCCATCAGATATTACCCATTTTCATAGCATTTTTTACCACCAATCAAGCTACATAAAAAATTTAAATACTTCCTGAATTTGAATATGCAGCTGTAAGTTTTATGCCTGATGTGAGGTGATTCAGGTCAGAGTATCTTACCACTCCTGTAGTGAAAGATGTCATGATTTAATCTCTGTGTTAAAATCTCTTGTTCTTTAGAAATTATTTAGTTGACATTTAATCTCTGTGCTAAAATCTCTTTAGAAATTATTTAGTTGACATTTTCTGTGGATATGAGACTGCTATGCACAATATTTCAAAGCTTTACTACTCAGAATAAAGGCATTTTTGAGACTGTCAGGGTGCAGTTTCAGAACTGGGTTCTCTGTCTCAAGGGGTTTTTTTTGCTTGACCTCCTCCAGCTGAGAGTTCCCTGCTGCCTCTTTGAGCAAGCATTCATATTCCTGCAGTTCTGCATGAGTCACCAAACGAGAAATTTGTTAAATTCCTTCAAAAGTTAAATGCCTTGATTCCATTGGAATAGTGAATAACTGCAGGTTCCCCGTGGGTCACAGAGCACCAGCAATAACTCCAGGGGGATTGTGTGGAAGCAGGACCAAGAGGAAGGATGGGATGGTGTTACTGAGGGTAACAGATCAGGTTTGGATTTGCTCCTTGTTGTCATCTGAGATGGTTTTTGAGCCTTTGCACCTTGGCTGCCTTAAAAATGTGGCTCACAGACCTGTGGTGGTCACATCATGGGGCCTTCCTTGGACCTGAGCAATTTAGAAGAATTCCTAGGCTGTTTCATTTCACATCCTTAAAAACAGAGGTTTTGATGGCATTTGGAGGGCAAAGTCTGATCCAAATGTATTTTCATATATTGCAACTTCTTCCCTGCTCTGCTGTACCAGCACACGTGGTTCTAAATATGTGGTTTTTTATCTGCTGCTCCAAACCTGCATCCTTGAGTGCCTTAGGGAAATCCCCCTCGTGGGATCCGTGCCAAATATTTAAACTCATGGACCTGATCTGAAGTATCTGAAAGAAAAAGCGAGATAACATTTGGATTTGTGGAAACAATATTTAGTTGGTAATAACGTAGCTTCTATGGGTATAATTTTGCATGCAAAGAGCAATGAGTCAAGTTGCAAAAAAGAGGTTTGAAAAATAATGAGACTTTGCCTCAACATATTTTATTAATTTTGTAGATATGAATACTTGTTTTGAATAATTCATGACCTGCGTTCATTTTTGTGGAATCCCAGTGTTTTCTGAGAGAATCTCCCTGGCAAGGGAGGGATGAACAAAACAGAAGTTCACGTGTGGAAAATCATCAATTTTTACAATACTGCAGATCTGAGCTGCTACTGGCGAAGCCAATATGTGAGGAGCAGGACAAAAACCCATTTGGAAGCTTTAGACAGTTCAATATGTAATTCTGGGAATATTATAGAGCTTTTTAGCTCCAGTTTCTGTACTGATTTATCAGAGCTAAGAGTAGTTGGTTATGGGTGTGCTGCATCTATTTTCCTTCAGAGCTATATCCTTAATTGCATTTCTGCACAACGTATATTTCTGTCTTGTAAGAGAAGCTGTTGTTTTCTGCATGAGAAGTTTGTCAGGGTGGGTGAGGGTGGCTGTGGAGCAGCAGGTGCTGTGGATCAAGGCAGGTCTGAGCACCAAGGAGCTCCCAGGGAGCTCCCAAGGACAGGGCCTGGCTGCAGCAGGGTCTGGGAAGGGACATCCCTGCACTGGGCAGTCCTGGAGCTGGCCCTGAGGCTCCCCTCCAGAGGGGATGTGCTCAGGACCCTCTCACATTTCACCAGGAAGGAGGAAAATTTATTCTTTTAGTTAAAAGTGAAATAGTGAGAATCAAGCTCCAGGAATTTATAATCCATGAGCCAAATAAATTTATTTTCTCTTGCCTCCCCAGCCCTCCCTGCACTGTCCTGGACCATTCCACTCCAGGGCAGTCTATAGTCCCTGCTTGTGAGAAAAGGTGCCTCTGGTGAAAATACAAAAGAATCCAAGCTTCTGTGTTCAAAAAATTTCATTATTTTTAAACCAGTGCCATAATTTATGGGTAGCTGTGGGACAGGAGGGTGAATTTTAGCATTACACTCATGAAAGATGGATTTGCTTCATCTCACCCATTCATTTTTTTGAGCACTGGCCTATTTTACCCTTTCACTTTGAGGCTGACAGTACTAAGGGAAAAAGTCTATTCTGGAAAAGCAGAATTGAAAGGAATTAGGTAACTCTTAGGCATTGCCAGGTTGGAATGAAGGGCTTTTCAAGGACCATCAACATTTGAATAGGATTACCTTGGATGCACTGGTGACCAGTGACATATTTTTAGCCTTTGGCAGAGGAGAATGGAACCTCTGAAAACAGCAGGACTGCCACTCAGAATGGGGAATCACTTCACAGAAAATTACAGAGGGCGAGTTGAAACTTTTGGAGAAGGGAACAAAGAGATGGGCAGTCTTATATATTTAATTTTTCCCCTTCTTATTTAAAGATCATAAATTAACACCTTCTAAATGAGTAACAAATAAAACAGCCTGGTGCCACTGCCCATTTATGATGCACTGATTTTGAAAGGAAGAGGCTTTGTCAAAAAGATCCTCATTTGCGTCAAGCTTGGGGTGCTGGTGAGAAATCAGGGCTGGGAACTGAGCAACAAGTTATGAGAAGCAGAGATTGCCCACAATTTAAAACTGAAATAGTGTTCCTGCCAAGGGAGAGATTGGCTGGTGTTAAAAATGGCAATCTTCAAAAGGAATTTTAGCTCTCTTCTGGAATTTTTACCTCCTTTTACAGCAACATTGAATCATTCCCACTGATTTGTGAACTAAGCTCTGTATGCTTAAAATAATCTGCTAAAACCTGTGACAAAGCAGAATTCTCTAGGCTTGGCTGCATCCTCTATCACGATGTTGTAAATCAGTTTAAAGCACCTCTTGTAAGTGCAGTGTCACTCTTTCTGCCAAGTTCATGAGCCTAGGTGACATAAAACAGACATGTAAGTAGGTGATGGAATAAAATCCATGCATATTTTAAAATATGTTTCACAAAGGGATTATTTTAAAGCCTGACTAATGAATGTTGTCAGACTAGCTTAAAACACGGCAGAAGTGAAATAATAATAAAAGAAAAAAAGACAAAATTAGGAAACAGTTTAATCCTCATGGGAACTAAAGCCTTAAAATATTTTAATTAACTTTGGTTCATCTGCCTTTATTTTTATTTTTCTGAATAGCATTATACTCAGCCATATCACCACATATGGACACTTCATCAAGAGATTTATCCCTTCATAAAATCTGAATAGATCAAGAATAGACAGGATGGTTCCTCTCTGAAGATGCTGCTCTTCTACACTGACTGCAAAGGGAGTGTAAAGGAACATCTTAAATTACACAACTATGACATGCAAAATTAAGGTGGAATGAACACCATGTTGAATTTAGATAAATGTTCAGAGCTAGGGTTTGTTTAAGATCCCAATTTCTAGGAAAGTCAGCTGGGCTTAAATTAAAAATTCTTTTCAGAAAGACTTTTTTTATACCTGACATCATTCATTAATTCTTCCTTATTTGTATTCTGACCTGCCAATATAGACATAAAATTTCTGGACCAGCACTGTTCTTTTTTATATCAACACTATATAAGAGAAAACCATTGATTTAATTTTTATTCTCCAGGAGCTGTTTGCATTAGGATTTATAAATTGTGATAAATAGAGTGCATGGCAAATTTTCATGCTGTACTTATTAGCTTATTAACTGCTGTACAGTCTCTGATCTGCTACAGTATGGAAATGCAAAAAACCCCCAAAATCAAACAAACCAGCAAAAACTGAATAAAGGTTTAAGCCTTAAGGTTCTACTCTGGACTTCTGTAGCACAGAATTGGAGTAGGTTGGGCCAAATATAATTAATAAAATAGCAGAAGTTGCTAGGGAAAGAGACTCCACAGAATTTCCTGTGAAATCCGACTTGTAAAAGACCATAAAAGGGACCTCATTTGCTGTTAAATGTGAACTTTTTCACAAAGATCCCTAAAATGTGTGTGGGTTAGTGCAGGAGGGGAGAAAAAACGTTTTAGCAACTGTTAAAGCACTTTAGGTAGGTTGCTTTGTTTACTGGTGCATTTTCAAACATGTTAAAGGTTGGAAGCTCTGAGGAGAAAACACCTACATAACTTTTCTCCTCCCCTTTCCCTGAGTCCCATGAACGTGAAATGAAAGCATTCTTCAGTGTATTAAATAAATTGATTCCTATTTGAAAAATCAAACAGGAACACACTTTTTAAAAACAGTGTCAGCCTCTTAAAAAGCCATTCATTGACACAGCTCTGAGGGGTCTCAGTAAGGAATTAAGTTATGAACACCTGCAAGAGGCTTTTCTCTGAAAACACCAACAGCCCTGAGCCCAGGGGCACCGAGTAAATATTGAAAATGTGCTTGCTGTAATCTGCAGCCTCTAACAGGGCAAGGAAGAGGCACTTCCCACACTCCCTCCTGCAGCCACCCAGGAGATAAATCAGCCAAGGAACACGGCTTGTTTGTGCTGCTTTTTGTTGACTGATGTTTCATACTGCACTGATCATTAAGCAGAAGGCACCAGAGGTGGATCTCATAAAAAGAAGTAATAGGCATGTATTTTTTTTACTCTGTGGAAGAAATCCAGATGATTTAAAAAGCCCACGTGTTGCTTGCAGCTGCCACATGCAGTTTCATGGCCAAGCAGAGGATGCCATTTATAATTGGCGTTAGAGCTCATTAGAGCAGCATTTGCTCTCATCTTCTTTCTGGGATTTGGACTCCAAATCCCAGGGCTTTAGCTAAACCTCTCTGAAAGATTCCCTCTTGTCTCCTGAGCCACTTCTGACCTGTCACTTTAACCTCTCTCTGCACTTAAGTGGGATTTTCCCTTTTGCAGAAGAGATAATGATGGTTGTTGTTTATGATGTTCTCAAACAGGTCTCTGGCCCAACACTCCTGGTTTTTTAGATTTTTGTTTTGTTTTTTATAACTAGATGATCAACAAGATCTGTATAAATCCTTCAGAACATCTTCCTCTTTTGCTGTTCAGCTCAGTTTTTGGCGCAGATACAATGCCAGACACTAACCAAGATGTTTGCATAAGGTTAGATGGAAAATAGGTATTAATCTGTATATAACACTGAAATATTTTCCTGGTCTGCTTCTTGGCTCTTCTCCACTAGGAAAGGGTTCTCCTTTAGATATGTTGCAGGAAATAACAGTAAATGAAATAATTGGTAGCTTTCCCATATGGCATGGGAAGGTTTGATTCATTCAACAATTTGAGCTACTACTTTCACAACAAATATATATGCAAAGGAGTGTTATGATACATTCTGAAATATTCAGGCTCTATAAATTTACACAATTATTTTAATGATTCCTAAGAACTGCTGTTCTCAGGCTGTGGTGCTTTGGTTAGGAATTGTTATCTTCATCTCACTTTAGACTGTGATGGCTTTTTGTGCTTTGAAATCGATATTTTCTTCAAAGGAAAAAGAGCTTTTTTTTTTTGTCCCTTTCATCTTGTAGCTGTTTTGAAAAAAAAAAAAGCCTATTTTGAGTAAAGAAAGCATTCTATATTTTAAAATATTGATGTAAATACTGCAAAGTGTTGGTGTAACAGAGGTGCCCACTGTGCATAGGACTGGTTTTGTCTGTGTCTAATCTCTTGAACATCAAAAGTATCAGACTGCTGCAGAAGGGGCTTTATAAAGGAGCTGGATGACACAATTAAAGCTATAAAGCATAATGGCAACATTAAAGCTCAGGAGCTGAACTTAAGCCTTTTTCACTCCCTCACTCTCATTTTTATCTGCATGTATCATTATCATCTATACAGAGCTGTGGTTTTTCAAGAAATACCCGATTTTGATTCCTTTGTATTTTTCTGTTGGCGTTTCTTTATCCAAGGCACTTTACACTTCAGAGAGTGAATCAGACACTTTAAATAACCAGGCTGGCTGCTCATACATTTCCTGAGCCTTATTTGCCATCTCTAGAAACAAAATAAGTTACTGTAATATGTTTATTGTCAAGGAAAACTCTTGAAGCTTTAGCCTTACTTTTCCATTCTCTTGACAGGAATGCAATTTAATATTGCTCTGATTCTTTAGATGGCTTCAAAGGCACAGAAAATTCAAAAGGAGGTGCAGCTCTGTGCAACAGTTAGGAAATATGGATTTCTACCTTGCAGGAACTTATGCTTGGACTCCTTTCCATCCTGAGTCTCAGACAGGGGTCAGTGCTGAGTTAATTTTTGGGCTCAATGACCTTTTACAGCCTAAATTATTCTATGATTCCATGTTTGGATCACCATTACTACAACAGGTAATGCACTCCAAATTTTTTAAGATTTTAGTCCTCCAGCACAGAAATTCCCCTTCAAATTATTCCTGGTAAACCAAAGTTACAAATTTCTCTTTCTGCCAGGTCTGTGAAGATCATACAATTGCAGAAAACTGTTGTGTCCTCATTTATGAAAGGAAAATTCTGAGCAAATAGCCAGCTCCTGACCTGTAAGTACTTGCAGATGAAAAAAAAATAAAAATGTACCTTTTATGCCTATAAAATCAGGTATTTGTTCTACAATATTTGCTAAATCTTTCCATCACTATATTTAAAGTTCCATCACTATATTTTCACACTTTAAAGTCAGATGAGATCATGCACCTTTTATCTTTCCATCTACGTACATTAAAATTTAAACCTTGTTTAAATTAAGACTTGTTTAAATTAAAACTTAAGACTCAGATCTTAGTGCCATTCTCAAAAGTCACAAATTAAAATTTACAATTGTTGTGTCATAAAACTGCACTAATAGGTGGAAACATTCCAGTACTTCAGAGTCTACTGATGATTCAGTGGTGTGCCCATGAGCAGTTTGTCAAACTGCAGTTAAAGACTGCAGATTTCATTAAAAATAAATATTTATACCATCACACCATAACAAATATACCATGTGATATTTGCTTCCTGATATATCCAGATGTTTCCTTCAAAAGCAAGGAAATAATAAACCCAAACAAGTTTTCTGGGCCAGGATCTAAAGGACCTCATGTATATCTTTGCAATTTCAGTGCCAACCCAGTTAAAGAACCTCTACCTCAACTCTGATAAGAACCTACTGCTCTCCTGAAGCCCACTGCCACTGAGGTCGAGTTAAATATTCCCTCTAGAACAAATTAGAGCACAGAACATGTCAAGCCTTAAACTAAAAGCCTTGGAAACTTCCACAGAAATTCTGTTTTACTTGAGGGCTGAATTGACAACAGAGCTGCCCTGTTCTTTTCTGTCTGCAGAAATGAGGCATTAAGGGAAATATTAGGTTCTTCCCTAAACCCCAACAATAATTAGCTAATCATTAATGCCCTTGTGACTCCACAATTATTATGATAAATGCACAGAACCAATTTTGGTCAGTAAGGAATTCTATAGGAATTGCACAATGTCATTTAGTTTGAGTCGAAATCCTTTCCAAAACCTTGTAATTTGTGGCTGAATCCACAACAGGATCCTTTTGGAGGTACTTTCCCAGCAGAAAGGCATTGTTTTGCCAAAAGTAGAATGCTGTTGAATGTTTACACACAGCAATATTTGTGTAGCATGATGTTAAACTTCTTCCTTTCTACCCCCAAACAGCATTAAAGCTCATTATTTAAACCCAGTTGATTAAAATCTGTCATCAGTCTCAAAAAGTAAAATATGCATGAACTGATTTTGCTTGAGTTTGTTCAATTATCTCTATTTATAAATCAATGCATAAAATTGCATAATATGTTTAAAAAGGAAAATAAATATTTAATATTTGCCTTTGGCTTTCTGAGGGGAAGTTGCCCAGTGACAGAAATTCCTTATTTCTACTTCTGAGAGGAGATAAAGTTGCCTCATAAAATGAAACCTAAATATTGGTGACATAATCAGTGACCAGAATCCATACTGGTGGCACCAAGCTCAGAGAGATAATCGAAATCAGCTGCCTGTGATTGGATTTCAACATTATCAACAGATGTTATCATTTCCCACTTAGATATGGTCAGGGATTTCTGGCTCACCTGGAGAAATGCATTTGGATGTGCCAGCTCAGGGAGCTGCTGGTGTCCAAAATTGTGGGATTATTACAGGAGTGCTGTACACTTCCCCTGCTAGGCAACATTAATGACAAAACTGGCTTGGAACACTGACTGCTTGGGATTCAATCACCCTTTCATTAATTAGTAGTCTTTACTTTGAGGAACTGCAGCAAAATGTGCAAAATTAGCAGTCACACACATACACACAGACTCAATCAGCTCCTTAGCCTACTCAAGTTGCAGAGCTGCTGATTTTTTAAATATAGATAATATAGAAGGCAAAGAAAATGAGGCTGTCACAGTGCAAAAATAAGCACCAAGCTTATCTTTCAGCAAATAATGAAATTGTGAATGCATTTTCCAGGCATCCAGAAGTTAATACTCCTCAATGCTTTCTCTGTCCTTCATCTTGAGCACTGGTAAAATATACCCTCTAATATATATTGAAAATGATACAAATTAAACCAAGTATCTTCATTTGACAGTAGCCTACATCATGCTAGATGGGCCAGACAGAAATGACTTTGGTATTTAAATAAGCACATAAATTATGACTTAATAAGTGCTGAGAAGAATGAATTCCAGAGTTCAAATTGGGGAACAAAGTTTTGCCACCACGTTTCCAAACAGCACAAAAGGTTTATGTCTAATTTTAATTTGCCTTCAGTGGCTTTCAAGGAACAAGGATGTTTCAGCTCTCCTCTGACCTGTGCTATGAGTCTGACAAAACATCATCAATGTATCCCAATTAGCCATGGAATTAAGGGTGCTTCCACTTCTGCAGTTACTGACCAGGCACTGCAGCCTGCAACTGATGTGAGGAAAAAGTAAAATGCTCCTTTTGCCACAATGCACCCAGTCTCACAGCATCACGGAATTTAAAGAGGAATTAGGTCCCTGATGTTGCTTCCTGGGTTAGGAAATCGCTTTTGCAATCGCTCAGAGCTACAATTTAGAGATTGGTCTCATTCTCTTCGAGGAGAAAATCCTGTTTTTCTGCTCCTACAAATCACTGACATGATCAGTGGCTGAGGAAGCCCTCAGAACAGCAGCAAGATGTGATTCCTGCTGGGAAACCCCTGGCACATTGCTCCTGAAGCCCTCAGGTAGCAGTGCAGAGAGCACAGCCCCCAGAATTCAGTGTTCAGTAATTCTGGGGATGCAGATCCTGTGCAGTCACAGTGTGGGATTCCTGGAGCAGAGCAACAAATGGCATGCTTAAAGGGGAGTGCAGCCTCAAAGTGTATTAATACACTCTCTCACGCTACTTTACCCTTCCTGGAGCTATTTCCACGAAATTTGGGTTAGAACAAATTCCTGCTGTGAGCAGCTTCAAAATTGTGGCTTCTTTATTACACAGAATCCGGGAGAAATAGCTAGTGGTTTCCAAGAATCCAAGTGAAAGATGAACAAACAGCCCTTTATTGTTACCAGTACCAAACCATGAGGCCATGTTCAAACTCTGGAGTGTTTGTTTTGCAGCTCCCTCCTGTCCAAGACAATTGGCCATTTTATTTTGTTTTCCTCTACTCATGTAGAGCTTGTTCTTCCATTTACCTCTTCTATTTAATTATCCAGCATCATTGTGCTCCCTTTCAAGTCAAGAGCAATTTAAAATGACTGCAGAAATGGTTGGCAAGTTTCTACTACATTTAGAGGACCAAAAAAAAAAAAGAAAAAGAAAAAGAAAAAGAGAAAAAAGTAATTACACAACAATTTCATTGAAGTCAATAAGGCCATTCTTGGCATGAA
This sequence comes from Passer montanus, assembly GCF_014805655.1. Classification (NCBI taxonomy): domain Eukaryota; kingdom Metazoa; phylum Chordata; class Aves; order Passeriformes; family Passeridae; genus Passer; species Passer montanus. Next base: position 14,527,697 of record NW_024366703.1, read on the forward strand.
GAGTTACTCAGGATTAAAGATAGCAGATGTCTGCTTTAAGTCACAGTCTCCTGTTAAACACTGCAAAAGAGCCCTAAATATTGTAAAGGTTAAAGACTTGAATTTATCACAAGTTTATTATGGGAGCATGAAAACTTTTACAACAGTAACCCCATAACAATATACACAGTATATTGAGCACTAACAGCACCAGTGCTGTAAATGTCAATTGGCTCATAAATAATTTATCTCAGTTCCATGTATACATGAATTTAATTGTTTAGACTGATCAAATTTCCCCAGGATGGTGATTATTAGGGGCAGTGGTGTGCTGCCTGAAAATATGTTAGTTCTTGGTCTAGAAGAGTTATAAAGGACACATTTTGAAACACATCAGGGTTTAGTAGAGAAATTCTATGGACAGGAGACAGAGGAGAGCCCAGAGGGCTGGCTCTTCTGTAGGGTGGGATGTCTGGGATGCCTGGGAGTGGCCAGGTGAGTCCATAAAGGAGAGCACTTGGGGCTGCATGTCCTGGCAGAGTGGGATATCTGGGATGTTACAGAATCCACAGAAATCACAGAATGACCAGGTTGGAAGAGACCTTCAACATCATTGAGTCCAACCCAGCCCCAACACCTCAACTCAACCCTGGCCCCCAGTGCCACATCCAGGCTTTGTTAAACACACCCAGGGATGGTGACTGCACCACCTCCCTGGGCAGCCATTCCAGAGCTTTATCACCCTTTCTGTGAAAAATTTCTTCTTAATATCCAACCTGTATTTCCCTTGAGACTGTGATCTCTGGGTGTGTCAGTGCTGCTGCAGACAGAGCCCAGCCCCAGCTGAGCACAGGCACCTTTCAGGAGCTGTGCAGAGTGAGGAGGGCACCCCTGAGTCTCCTTTTCTCCAGCATAAACACCCCCAGCTCCCTCAGGGGTTCCTCATGCCTGAGACTGGTCAGCTGAGTCCATAAAGGGGAGCACCCAGGGCTGGCTGTCCTGGAGGGATGGGATACCTGGGATGCCCGGGAGTGTCCAGGTGAGCCCGCCCGGGCTGGGCAGCAGCACGTTCAGTGCACTGTAGTCCTGCTCCACCAGATGGCCCCAAGCACATACGTTCACCCCCAAAAATCTCCCAGATGAAACATTCGACACAACTTCATTAAACGGCAACTGCTGAAGCTCGCTGATGCATTAATGTTTAGAACTGTTTAATTAGGCACAATCAGGAGCCAGTTGGAGGCACCTGCACAGTAACTAAACAGAAGCATTAACGGTTTGCTTTTATAAATGATTTAAATATGATATCCAGGGCAATTAAGATGTGCATGGCTGCATCAGGCTGATTGAGGTTTTTAATTCCTTTGGAGTTTTATTGCCTGAAGTTTCTTTTGTCCACCAGAGTACCAATAACTACTTAGGAAAGAGACCAGCAGCAATGTACGTGGAATAGCAGCCAAATCCAATGATAATGGGAAATTCCCATTGCTATATGCATCTGTGTAGACATGTGCAGAATAAATAAAATTATCTCAGTCTTCCCTCTGGGTGGTTTTTTTTTTTTGGTTTTTTTGTTTCGTTTGTTTTTTTGGTTTTTTATTTTTTATCAAATCCTCCATGGCTTTGGAGCTCCTCTAGAGCTGAATCTCCAGCCAAGGGCTGTGCACTCCATCTGGGTGTGCAGACACATCAGACCCTGCACAGGGAATGTGTATACAGGAAAAGAAGGGAAAAAAAGGGCTTTTCCCCATTGTGACCTAGATTTAAATACTCAAACAGGCAGGAAAAGAAGTGGTTAAAGGTAAAAAGAAAAAAAAACACTGACAGAAGTAAAGGCAATGTAAGAAACAACTAAAATAACCCTTCATTTATATCTTTGAAAGAATAAGTAGGTTGTTTAGTGGACTGTAATTGCTAAAGAATAAAAAGCTGCCCTGTCATGTCAGGCTGGATTTTAATGTTTCTTTGACCAGCAGCTTTTGCTTAAACATCTGGTTGCCTACAGACTCAGGTAATGGAAAACTGGAAATGTTGTTCATCCAGACATGTCTTAACATTTTATCTCAGTGGATCTGAACCCTCATCAGTTTTATGTCCTGTGACAAATCTGAGCGTAAATCACTCCAAAATGAAAGTTGTCTGCCAAGCTGCTCCTGTTTTTGTGTCAGAACTATGAAAGGTATGAAAACTTTATTCAACATCCTTTGAATCCTTAAAACATAAAAAAAAAAATTCACTTTTTTGTTTTGTGTTCAGACTGTTGCCTGGTTTCAGAATTTCAGGTGTTACTACCACCTGTGTTTTTGCCATGTCCCTTCTGCTGCAAGCTTGCTATTTTCCACAACCTTCTGGCAGGATAAAGTTTACCTGCTTTGATAGAAAAATCAACTTTTTTAAGCTCAGCTTACCGTGAGCTCTAAGATTTTGCCCCAGGGCAGGTAAGAGGCATGTAAAAGGCTGTAATCTCCAGAAAAGCCAGGTCAGCTGTGCTGCTCGTTCCGGCCATGAACATCTCTTTGAGGGCTGAAAGTTGGCTGCAGGTGGCTCAAAGTCAAACTGATCTTTGTGAGAGAAAAGTACAGAAAACCCAAGTTAGCCCCCTAAAAGGATCAATAGCTGCCTCCATCAGGGTGGGATCAGTCCTCTCTCCTCTGCAGTCACTCTTAAAAACATAAACATTGAGGGCACCTGCTGTGCCTGATGTAGGGATGGATAAAAATCTGGGATGTTCCCAGGGCCACTGTGGTTTGCTCTAGGAATGTGCTGTACCTCCTGCTGCCTTGTAGCTTAATTCCACAATCTAGCCTAAAATATTTTCCTTGTTATTTACCACCATAGCCCATACTCAGTTTAAAAGTCAAGTTTTTGTTCAGCAGCCAGCTGCAAGCTGGGTCTAGTTTAAAAACAAAATCAGTCTGAAGTATTTATGCTTCATAAATCACCATCAGCTGATACATGTTGGAGAGCCAGAACACTGCAAGCAGATGAAAAATCAAGAAAATCTTGTCTCATTTGTAATGAGACCTCCTTGTTTCATGAGTGGCTTGATTCACACATATTACGAGGCTATTTCTGTCTATTAATAAAAACAAAGATGATTCCAGTGCACACCTATCAGCAGTGTAGGTACACATTCAGTCACTGAGGGCTGAGTGTCCTCAAAGGAAGGTGGCATGTCCTTTACCACCAGCACCAGTTGAATACAGAGATTTCACAATTTAGCTTTGCTTCCTGAGGGTGACTCACATTTTTTAAAATCCAGTAGTTGACTGAGCTTTGTCTGGAAATTAATGAAATAAGGTGTACAAGGGAGAGAGATCTCTTTTAAGTAACATTTTTTGTGTTCTCTCCGATGCCAGTCACACATCTGGGTTTTCTGGGTTTCAGTCCTTGCAACAAATCCAGCACTGATGTACTTCTCTGTAGATGTGTTCAGCACAGTCTTATGTTTCTGTTCTTCCACAAACATGGTCAATACAAGTTTTACCACTTAATAGTTAATTCTGAGTTCAAAGCTTCCCTTTAATGCACAGTGCATCTATTAGGCAGATAGGTTTAACAAAGCCTCTCTGGCATTAATTCTCCAGCAATAATCATGTAGCAAAGTGGATTGGATTCCTGCTGCAGTCCTGATGGCTGTTCTGTAGCTATGTGCAGTGTTAATAGCTATGAACACTTTCCTGAAGGACATCCCCTTCAAATGCCCCAAGAAAGCAGATAATTAAATACATTTTAATGTGAATTAGTTTGCTGCATTTCATGACTTAAGGCTGAAACTCTCTTACACTAAAGATGTTCAGGAGTCTCTCCATGCCTAGGAAGTTAAAAGAAGAGGAAGCTAAATGAACTCTGTGCAAAAGTAGACTAAGGCAATATAAGGATTTGGGCAGTTTAGATAATTCCATTAAGAGGAATGGTGCATGGATTGGAGGGATCACAGGAGTAAACCAAGTCATTGGTTGTTTTGCTGCCTTTCTCCCATCTCAGCAATTTGGGGTCCCATATAACTACAACCTCTGCATGTTTAGCTGAACTCATCTCTGAAAGAACAGGCGCTGAATGAATGACATCTTTAGGCTATAATACCACCCATTACGCAGAATCTGACCAAAGGGACACCGGGGTGCCACGCTGGGTTATCTGCATTAACAATGAGGAGTAGGGTTTAAAGCGGCACGGATGTGCGAGCAGGTGAAAAGCCTGTTACATAAATACACCCAGCAGAACGTGTCCGAACGCTGTTAGTCCTTTATGCAGACATAAAGCGAATGGGCCAAGCTCAGCGCGGCGGGTGCGGGACTGCCCTTTGCACAAGGGTTTTTATGAACACCCGCCGCTATCTGTGCGCGGCGATGCTCCCTCCCGCCGGCCCCCTTTATTATTGTTCTTCATCTTTTCCAAGCGCGGGGCTTCATTACGAGCCAGAGATGAGCAGCGGAACGCCAGCCCACGGCCGGAGCCGCAACCCAGCGTGTGGCGGCGGTGCCCCGGCGTGTCAGCCCCTCACACCGCTGGCTCCGTGGCCCTCCAGGGAAGGACGGGGAGAGCTGCGCCAAAAGGGGCAGAAAAAGCGCCCTCACCGCGCCCCTTCCCCGCGTTAGGCGGGGACATCACCCCGGTGCCGGGGAGCGGCGGGCGGCGGCGCAGGGCGGCCCCGAGGGCACGGCCCCGGCCCGGCCCCGGCTGCGGCTCCGCTCGGCAGCGCCGCGGGGGCGGGCGGGAAGGCGGGCAGGGGAAATCCCCAGGATGGCCGGCCCCCTCCGCCGAGCGGGGACACCGCGTTAGTCACCGGGACCCTCCCCCCGAGCGGGGACACCGCGTTAGTCGGCGGCCTGAGGCGGCCCCGCTGCCCCCGGGCGTGAGAGGCGGCGGCGCGGGGCTGCGGGAGCGCCGGACCCACCATGCGGGAGCTGGCGATCGAGATCGGCATACGCGTGCTGCTCTTCGGGGTCTTCGTGTGAGTAGCGCCGGGCGGCGGCCGCCGGCGGCACCGCGGCAACTTTGGTCGGTGCTGTCTGACGAGCGAGTGCCGCTCGCAGCGCGGGATGGAGGTGCGGGGCTGGCCGGGGCATCTCCCTCGGGATGCCCGAGCTGCCGCCGGGATGCTCGGGGGTGGAACATTGCTTTGAGGGAACTCTCCCAGCCCCGGCGTTTTGCCGGAGAGCCGAGTGGAATTTCTCTTGGAGAAGCAGCTGTTTGTGAGAGAAGTGTGCAAAAAGCGACCGGCCAGAACAGCGCAGCCTCGAGGGCTGCAGTGTGTGGGGTAAAGTCTCACCTGGCGGGTGTGAGTGGCTCCCACAGCCGGCTCGGCAGCAGCGGAGCCCGGGGCCGGGGAGCTGCGGCGGGGCTGGGGCTGAGCGGGGTGGAACGCCTGAGAAAGGGTTTGGGAAGCTTCTCCTCTGTTGGCCAGGGAGGAAAGTCATGAAAATCTGGTTGTTGAAAGATGTGCAGCTGTCGCTGCAGGACCATTCTTTCCCTCAGCCTTTTTTTTTTTTAGGAGAAAGCAGTTATGCATCGTTTTGCTTTGTGTATTTCAGCCCTTTCCTTCATGCAGTTTGTGTTCGGCGTGCATTTGAACAATGAAAAGTTCCGTTCTATATAAGTTTGCATTTCCACTGCTTAATGTTTAAAGATGAGTGTTGTCAGTGTTTGTGATCTCTCAGGTGTATCACAGAACCGGGATCGGATTCTGCTGCTTGCTCGTTTGTTTTCCTGAGGATGGATGCTGTTGGTCACAGGTGCAGGCAGTGTAGGACATCTGTAAAGCTGTGATATTGACTTAGACCCGGTGACACTGAATGCTTTGATGAGTCCTTTCTGAACCTCTCATGGTTAATTAATAACTTGTCCAATTTACTGGTGTTTGATTTTTTCCCTCGGTGCTCATTTCTCTTTGAATATTGATGCAAATCTTTTGATTTGCAACAAAACCCTGTGAAGTCCCTTGATATCTGTCAGTTCAGTTGCATCTCACTTTGAAAGTAGACCTGGTCCTGTCAACAGAACTCCTTTCTGGAATACATGGAATTACAGGGTGAGCAAAGACCTCAGAGGCTGATGCTACATCAGAACCTTCCAATTCTTTATGATTGTGTGTGTAATTCATCACCTGCACCACCCCTGTAGGAGATCTCTTCATGTAGCTTATTCCTATGATATGGAAATCATGAGCCATCATAATCAGTCATTTCTTGGTTGTGCTTATCCTCTGTTTTGATTTCCTCTCTAAAATATTCCATTATTTTCACCACTCTTTTTGCCTTGGTTCCAAAATCCTCTGAGGAGGGGTAGCTAACAGAAAAGCTCTTGGTAGAGTCACCATAATGGCAAATGCCTATGGAAGAATTTCTCATATTTTCACACAGCCCAGCTCCTGCCTCATTGGGATTCTGGGGAATAATTGTGCTATTTCAATAGGTCATTCAGAGCATTCATTGACTGAAAGTGATGGGCATGGTAGGGTTCCAAATTCAGGTCAATGTTTAGTTTCATGAAGAACTGCACTTTATTTGCTGGTAATGGTTACAAGAACACAATCTCTTGGTAGACCAATGGAAGAGCTTTCCTACTCAGATAATATTAGCACAGAAGTGATCTTTTGCTATTGCAATAGCATTCAGTAGTTCTCTCAGTTTTCTAAAGTGGCAGTTACTCACATTTTGAAACTTTTAAGTTGCAGAGGTTTAAACACTGTTTCCTGTGGTTCTACAGGCAGCCAGTACAAAGGTTTTTATGGAGCATTGAGGTCAGTGGAATATCTTTTCAGAAGTGAACATTCCCTGGTGAATTTGGAAGCCCTGGGACTGGAATCCAGGCAGCAGCAACTTGAGTTCTACTGCAGAAGAGATTTCTAGGAATGGAAAGGCTGTTCAGGTTCCACCTCCCTTGGAGAGGAGAGCCATTAACAGAAATTAGTTGAGGCTGGGTCTGAGCTCATCTCTGTGCTGAGTGCCAGAAATGAGGAAGCGGACAGAAGAGAAGGAGCTCTTTCTGAAAAGGTCTTGATGGCTTTGTGCCATTACCAACCCTTGCAGTGTCAGAAGCCTGACCTTGAACTCCACAGCTATTTGAGAGTTCTGAACCATCTGTGCCTCCCAGATGTCTTTGGGCTTCAACCTAACAGTTCATGTCACTCACAGCAATAGACTGGCATATTTTGTACCACAGAATGCAAAAGAAAAAAAGGTGCACATTCCGCTCTGGTGCTTTGCTTGGTAATAAATGTCATTTCATAAAAATGGAGGTGTGAAAACTTCTGTTGATGATTGCTGAAATCGAATGTATTGCCAATTTGAATGTATTTTAGATCAAGAACAGCCATGTTTTCTATGTTTAAGACTGGCATTTTTTTTCCCCTCCAGTTGCCATAATTATCAACGTCAGTCATTCCATCAAAGGCAAAAACCTGTACTTGTTATATAAGATCTCTTCTATCCTGCAGATGGGCACCCTTAAAAGCAATGCACATTTTTGGTAGTTGAGTATTGATTTGGTTGAATTCAGCAGCCATTTAGGGAGGATAATGATAACCACTGGCTCAGTTCTAGGTCTTGTGTTCATGGCAATTGCTGAGAGCTCACTTAGCAATTAAAGATCAGGTTAGGTATTGAAATTTAGCAACTCAAGCTTCTCTGCCTTTACAGAGATCTGTGCTAAAGGGCATTTTAGCCTCAGGATTTAGTGGTATTGAAGGAGGGATTAGTTAGAAGAGATTTATTAGAAGGACTGTGTCTGTCTGAATTTGAGAAGCAGGAGTTAAAAAAAAAGACAACAAACCCAAACTTCAAACCACAGAGTCAAAACCCAAAAACAAGTGGTTGCAGTAAAAAAAATATACCTAAATACAAACTTTACTGCAAAGTTAAATAGGTATTCTTTGAGTACCTTCAGCAAAATAGCTCTCAAGCTGGAAGTTACAAACTGCAAGGATAGTGATAGTTCTGTTCTGCTCCACAGTTTCTCCCAGTTTCTAATGATCAAATTGATTTTTAGCTTTCAAAATATTTATCCTTGCACCTTTTGATTGGGCTGACCTGATCTGATGGAACACAGGTGGTTTGTTAATTCCAGGGTGAAGAAAATTCTCATGCTATAATTTGACTATTACATTATGAAGTTTCAAATATTTTCCAATCAAATCCTGACTTTGATCAATTCCCACTTCATATTTTTCTTTAGGTGTTTACTTATTAAGGAATATTTGTGAGTACAGAACTGAGTTTTATTTTTAAAGTGAGGTTTTCATGTAAGCTCTCAGAAGGAGAAATGGTCTATTTAATATACCAGCCATGAGGATGTAGTCTTTACAGGAAAAATCCAATGCTAATTTGCTAATTTGAAGAATGATTGAATTCAGGTCTTGCAGCTCTGTTTTGCTTTATTTTTGTACTTATTTCTATGACTTGGAGCATCTTAAAATGCCTGATTAATTCCAAACCATGGTAAAAATGACCAAACTTTCATCTCCATGTGGGCAGTGGCATTTGTCACTTACAGGTTGCTTGAAGAAAGCAAATTGTTTTGCCTGACTTGGTTTTATTCAGATAAGCCAATTATAAAAGGATTTGTGAGCGAGTCTGATAGTTTTACACAGGAGTGATGCCCTTAAAACAAAGTTTTTCATCTAAAATGAATTCTCTGAGTGGCTCAGAGTGAGCCTGAGGGGTCTCTTTATTTCTCAGTGTTCTGTTTTAGGTGTCTTCTATTAGGAAAACGTTTTGCACCTTTTTCAGGAGTTTTAGAAGACCACACTGTTTCCTCCTGGCAGGGAGAGAGGATTTGTGTGTGTTGTTGTATATTTAACCCAAGGACTTGTCAACAGCACGTCACTGATGTTTAGAGAGCTAATTGATTAAAAAGGCAAAATCTTTCAAGGATTGCTTCATCAAACCTCGAGCTCTTCAGTGCATGTGATGTGATTAAAATATAAATGTCATTTGGAGTAATTGGATATCTTCCCCACAGCAGAGTCTCATTAGCAGCCTCCCTGGGGAATAAATGTTTATCTGCAGGCTAATATACAGATATATATTGCACATGTGTGAGTTTCCAGCACTGAGTAATGCTGACATCCTTTGTGTGTGTGTCATGTTCAGTTTCTGGTGTAAGTAAATAAAAGCTGTTTCTGCGCCTGTTGTGTTTCTTACAAGTTTACAGTATTAATATTTTAATCAAGTTATGAATATGCATGAAATAATTTGGTGTGCAAAGCTCTTTCAAGTAGCTTTTTTTGTCAGGGGATGTTGTCTTCTGGATATCCTGCATATGTTGCCTTTATAAATGATACTGTGTATTGTCTTGTTAACACAGACAGAAAATCAATTACCCGAGGAAATTCTACAATGCTGCACTTTTGCATTGCTCTTCTCCCTGACTGGGTTTGCCTTTTATCTCTCCTATGGATGGGATTTTTGGAGGGTAGACTGAGCTGAAAATTGTGACTGCAGGTGGCAAAAGCAAGATGGTATTGAGAAGAAATCACCAGAATGGGACATTAAGATTTATTTTCTCATTCTGGGTCAAATGCTGCAAATTTACACAAATCAGTTGGACCAAGAATTCAAAGCACCTCTTAAGCCTTGTCTCTCTAGTGAATGTTTCAAAGTTGGTATTTGGCCACTTCTTAGTGGTTTTATGTCCTCTGTTCTTGATTTGAATATCCCATAATTCTGACTTTGTTTGGAACCTGATCTTTGGCTTCTGATCCTCACAGTCTTGGACTTCATTTCTGTGTATCCTATTTTCTCATCAAGAAAGCAAGGGCAATCCTTCTTTTTCTCACCCTAATCCTTCAGTTAATTGATAAATTCTTTGTCATGAGGTAGCCAAACACACTGAACAGTCTTGGAGCTTTTTCAGTGTTAGTTTCACAAACAGTAATGACAATAGGAAATGAAAACATCAATATGCTTGCTAACCTGCTTTGAAATAGCTGCATCGTTGTAAACTGTAATTTACATGTGATTAAAGTGAGGGAAAGATTTGTTTTGTGGTGCAGGTTGAAGTCTAATTCACTGAGTAGAGTTAATGAAGAGGTAAGGGCAAGCCTGCTGTAGAAAAGAGCTTTTCTGGTGCTTAGGAACTGAGAGCACCTGTCAGAGGTTGCATATTGAGCAGCAGAGTTGTTCCAGTGCTCAGCAGAGTCAGTCCCACCTTTGGAGGGATGGGAGAGCTGGAATGGAGCTCCTGCAACTCCCTGATATACCACAAAGTAACCTGAATTTTAACTTTGCTCTGTGTCCTGGACAGGTTACTGTGAAAGCAAAAGGCCCCAAATACCAATAATACCTGGTGTTCTATGAGACACAGAACAAAATGAGTGTGTGCCTGCCCTGTGTATGAATTACCAGGGAGCTCACAGGAAATTTGGTGCTGTTTTGGGTTTGTGGCCAGGTTTTGGTGGCAGGAGTGGCTGTGTTGATCTGATTGCAGTCTGCATTCCCCACCCCCTGTACCACTGCAGGGGAAGAAGGAGAAAAAATTCCACGTTAAGTCTGGGGAGAAGGGTGGGAAGCTGTTTTAAGGCTTAGGTTTTATTTTCTCATTTTGCTGCTGCTAGTTTCCCTCAGTCAAGTTTGTTTTTCCCTGTGACAGTAACCCTGAGTGATCTCTGCCTGTTCTCACCTCCACCCAGGTGCCTTTCAGGGTATTTCTGTCCCCTATCCAGCTGAGGAGGGGAGTGATGAAGCAGCATCCTCTCAGTGCCATCCTGCTGTTCAGCTGCTTGGTGTTTCAGCTAGCTGAATCTTCTAATTCCATTGTTTCTGTATTTTATTTTTTGGAATAGGGTAGGATTTTACTGACTTTGATAACAGTTATTTGGGAAAAATTGTACCTACCTGTTTTTTTGTGCAGACTCTGATCTGAGCAAAAGACAGACTGTTTGTACAGACTGTTGTATCAATACTTGTAGATTGTGGAACTGAATTATTTATTTTGTCTTCTCTGAGTCTGGGGGAAAAAGGGAATGAAAGGATGGGAAGGGGATTTAATGGCAGGAATTCTAGTTGTCCTGCTAATAGGATAGGATTTACAGTTGATCTCCATGGCTAAACTCACAGCTGAATACATGCTAAAAGAGGATGCTATTGTAAATGCCAAAGCATCTGCTCCAGATTTTTTGGGGAGTAAATGGTGACTTTGTGTCTCTTGTTGAATCTTGTTGTTGAATCCCATTTACTCGCAGGCTTTGGCACTTTGTGTTTATTTGCTTCTCGCCTGATTGAGGATGTTTTATAGGGAGAATGCTACTGATAGGGTTCCTGGGGGGAAAATTTTTCTTTAATAAATTGATTCTTATACTTTGATCTAAGCACAGTCAAGATAGGGCACAACTGTGATTCTTATGGGAAAGAATTTAATAAAAATTATAGTCTTACTGCTGAGAATGTACTCGTATCTGGCACAGTAAATCAAGATCTTTATGGTCTCCCAATCTGTCAGTGACTTTGAAAAGCAAGTACTTGGAAATAGCTGGCAGAATTATTGATGCTAAAAATGAATTAAGGGTAATACTTAGTGTGTCTTGTAACTTTTTTGTGTAGTGAGGACTGTGCTGGTACTGAACAGCCTGAGAGCTGCATCTGTATTGGCAAGAATTAGAGGGCAAGGACAGAAAGCTGCACACAGCACTCGTGTCCTTAATTAAAGTATTGGTTGTGATCCACTAATGAGCAGCAGGGACTTAGTCTTGGATGGTTAAGGAAAGCTTCACTTGTTTCTGGGTCAGAACAGCTCCTTTGCAGTGGATCCAATTGCACTGACTGCATGGAAGAGACAAAGTTGTCACCAGTTCTAGGACTTGAACTAATGTTTTCATGTCTATATGGATTTTAAAGTACCTTCCATCCACATTTTTCCCTTGCCTTTAAATGTTAAATTTGTCGTCATTGGACCACAAATCATTGATATATCAAAACTCTGTGATTGATTGATATGATTCTGTAGAAAACTAGACTGGGATTTTTTTCTTCGTTTTAAATCAGATTGCTACAGTCACTGTGTGTATTGTATTTGTTTCTCTGCATTACAAAATGCTTCTAGTTTTACTATCTGAATGGCTAAACATTTTCCTTGTTAAAATACCACTGAATTTGAATTAAAATGGCATAAGGATGCAATAAGTGGAAATTGTTTTACTGTAGGGTAGGTAACAGGGTGACAGTTGGTGTTTTCATAGTAAGTAGCTGATTTAGCTTAATTATTTAGGAAGATTGAGATTATGAGGAAGATTGCAAGAGAGGTATAGAAAATGTCTTTTGTTCTTTCTGGCAAAGGTAGAAATAATTCAGTTGTTTAATCTGGAGATTTGAGGAGACATGGCAGTGATCTTCACAGGTAAGCAGCTCTATAAAGGTGTATGAAGATAACAAAACTGCTCTTCACATCCTCTGGGAATTAGACATGAAGGAAAGACTTTTAAATTTGTAGCAAAGGAAACTCAGGTTGAGTGTGGGGAATGACATTCTAATGTTAAGGACTAGGAGCACTGTGATGGACTGCCAAGGACAGGGAGAGTCTCCACCTAGGGAAGTTTTAAAATGCAAGTTACAGTGAAGTGTTTTAGGAGTATTTTACGTCAAGTTTTGCTTTGCTGTGAGGAGACAGACTGGCTGCTCCTGTAAGCTGGCACTGGGTGGACTGAGGTTTCCATTGCCTGAGAGTGTGTGGGTAAAAGTTTGAAATGAAATTCCTTGTAAGAGATTTTTGACTCATCTTGGTGGGTGGGAAAGGAAACAGAGACAGCAATTTGAAATTACTTGGAGAATACTTCAGCAAACCCTGAACAGAAGCTGATGGTCCCTTCTGCAGGGCAGTGCCCTGCCAAAGTTTGTGTGCTAAATATTCTGCATTAGCCAGATTGTGAGACAAATGAACTCCTAGATTAGGCACAGTGTTTTACTCTGCAATCTGGCATTTTAGGCTTTTTTGGGTGAGAAGTTTTACTACCTCTTTAGCATGTATAATGGAGCTCAGAAATGCTAGCTCAGAAATGTTTGGGCTGTGAAGGGTTTGTGTCTCCCTGCCAAGTGTTGTGAAGCCTTGAAAAGGGAGAACAGAGGGGAGTACCACCAGATAGAAATCTTCTATTTTCATTAACTGCTAATTCTCACTAATGGGAGAACAGATCTAACAGCCTGTCTGAGCTCCCAAAGCCTGCAGAGGCTGTTAATAATTAATAATCAATAATTGTGTTTGTCTCTGTCCAAGGTGCTTTCCAGGAGTGGAACTGTTGCTATTGGACATCAGCGAGTGCTACAAACTGCAACAAATGATGTTCCCGTTCCCCTTTACTAGATCTTCTTCTCTTAATATCATTTTTTTTTTAAATCATTACTGATACTCTGGAACACGTAGGTTTCATACAAATGTTTTTGGACTGAGTGATTTTAACATAGTTGGATTTTATTTGGAATATCATTAGGAGGAGGAGTGAGGGAGGGACAGAGATAACTGAGAGGGGGAGCTTTTGTCACAGAGAGAAAACTCAGCCTGTTTGTGAGTTTACCCCAACTTTCACTTCAGGTCCAAACATACTCAATAGTGTGTGACATGCAGACATGAAAAAAAGGAAAAAAAGAAACTTAACTAGACTCATCTCCATGAATTTGCTGTGAAGCTGTGTAGTTGCGCAGGGAACTGTGGAGAGTTTGACTGAAAACAGTTTGAGATGTAATCAAAATAAGCATTAAAAACATCAAGAGGAAAATTTTGACTGTCTGCACTGTGTTTGGGTTCATTATTCAGGCATGTGCTTAGTTAATTTAAGCCTGTAATACGAATTCTGTTTTTCACTTTAGGATAATGTACAGCTGCCAGCTTTGACACTTCTAATGGCTGCAGAACTCATTATTTTGTTTTCCTCTACTTTCTCCTCCCCAAAACCACATTAAAATGGCTTTTGTGAAATATCTTGTATCATAGGGTATATTTATAAACATAGAGGATAGAGGCAACAAATAATACCATAAGTATTTTTTTTTAGTAAATAAAATAAGAGATAATGCAGTGAAAGCAGGAGCCAGTAGTTTTCACTTGGCTGATATTTCTAATTAAATTTAAATTGGTTATTTCTATTTCTGTTTAAAACAACCACTGTTGATTATTTCTGGTACATTTCTGGATGGCCTGAGGAGTTGCACCTTGACAATAAGCAGCAGCTCTGACCTCCATGCCTTGTTTTCAAGGGCAGCACTGCTCCATGTCAGCAGGGATCACAAGGACTGAATGGCTCTTTCACCCCAGGAGCAGCCAAAACAAAGTTGTATTTATTTCACAATGGTTTATTACTCTGCTGACCAGAAAGCAAAAATCACTTTCAGTATTAGGTCAAGGAAAGTTGTGAAAATTAAAAAACAAATATGATTTAGACTCATTTTGCAGTCTTTTTTTCATGGTTCAGTGTAGTCACTCCTGTCTCCTGCTCTTCTGATCAAAGCTGCAGTGCTGCATGACCAACTATTCCCTCTTTGTTCCTTCCACTTCCAAATAACCCACTCCTGTGAGGAAGATATTATGGTGAAAATGCTGTATTGAAGGTAATTAAGTACTCTAAGGCCTGGAAACCCATTTTATTCCCATGGAATGGGAGTTTTCTAGATTCACAATAATGATGCTCAGTGATATTTGGCTCTACTTGCTATCAAAGGCTCAGCCCCTAACAAGGAGAATGCATGGATTGGAAGTTTTTGGAATCTTTCCGGTGCACAAGAACAACTTCCTAGCTATGTGAACCTCTTGTGCTGTTCATGCATGCTCAGATAATCCTTTCCCTTTCCTCTGTGTCATAGGAAGGAAATTTTTTACTTAGAGAGAGTTCAAATGCCAGGGGCTGAGAAAACAGGGACAATGTAATTTAAGTGCAAAGAAACCTAACATTAGGTTCTAAAACTCCTCTCCAGGCTGTTCTTTCTTTTTCAGCATGGTGAAAAGATTGTTGGTTTGCTCTTTCATATTATGTATTCTAAGTATATATCTCATTTATATGTGATTTCATAAGCTGCAGAACTCCTGTTGTGAGCCTGTATTGTTTTTAGTTTGAGATCTGAGATTTTAAGTGAGCCCACAGCTGTTGCCTCCTTGCTGGGTGCAGTGTTGGCTGCAAAGAGGAGAGGCCATTCATCTTTGGAAGAAGTTCTACTCTGATATAAATCTGTAAAATCAGTGGATATGTCAGGCAAATCTGGGAAACCTATCAGTAAGGCTGAAGGAAAATACTGGAAACTCTCCTTATTTAGCACTTCAGAGAAATGTGACAGCTGTGGTAATATGTGTGTGTGTTAAAACCACATCAGAATTTATTTTCCATCTTTTCTCAATCAAAATGATTTCTTGTATATCTGAAGAGCTAATGGAGGCATATGTGCTAATTAAATGTCACACTGCAATTGCTAGCTAATTTAAAGTATTCAGAAATATTTTCCATCAAGTCATACTGACTCATCTGAAGCCAAAGGTACCCTCCAGAACCAGTCCTCTACTTGCCAGTGGCATTAAATAAAAACCCCAAAAACATTGCCCATGCCCTTTGCTTTTATCAGTCCCAATAAAGCTCTACATGGGGATTTCAAATTGTTAATCAGAAAAAACAAATTGTTAATCAGGTGTAAACACTGCATGGCATTGTACTAGGAAATAAAAAGTTTTTAGCTGTTAAAAAGGGATAATTTATTGATCCTGGTGTTTCTGTGTCAGTGTGAGTGTACAGTACTTAACTGGTTTTAGTGCAGTTAAAAAATGATATTTACAGTAACAGGTTTCCATAAAAGTCTACGAAGAACCAATAAAACATTAGGTCTGTTCTGATGGGAACACCTCATTTGCATTCAGTACCTATTGCAGTATAAATTAGGATATATATTTAAAATTAACTGTTTCATTTTGGTTTCTCTGGAGAAGTTAAAGCAGTTGCTGGGTGTTTGTCAGCAGTGCATACTTGGCATGTGGAGGTAATAAAGTCCAGTTAAAAAACAAACTGCAGAATTCAGAGTTACTGTGATACTGACATGGAATGGTTTGCCCAACCTTGCTTTGTAAAACCATGTCAGGAAACATCAAATCTCTTGACACCCGGTGTTGTGCCTTAACTACAGAGAACATTTCTATCAAAGTAGCGTTTATATTATTGAAGTTAGATTTTTAATTCATGCCACCTTCTTCCTTGCTCATCATTCATAATTGAGTCTTGGCTAGATATATTGTAACCCTTCTTGATGGCTGAGGAGCTGTGGATTTCCCAAATTACTTTAGATATTAAATGTCTCAGATCTCTTTGCTTGTGCTAACCTCTGAGCTGACACAAAGCTGTCTCATCATGCTGGTACACACAGGCTGCAGCATTTCAGAGTCTGAATTGCTCCAGCTCCTTGGAGAGCAGAATCATGGTGA
Source organism: Passer montanus (assembly GCF_014805655.1). Lineage (NCBI taxonomy): Eukaryota > Metazoa > Chordata > Aves > Passeriformes > Passeridae > Passer > Passer montanus. Next base: position 14,544,062 of record NW_024366703.1, read on the forward strand.
TAAACCACAGGCTTTGCTTCTTATCTCCCCTCATCACTATCCCCTCTCCTTCAGTTTTGTTAATTTTACATGCCAGACACAGAACTTTTCAAGCTTTTCAAATCTTGTCAGTTTTTGCAGGAATTTGTAAAATAACCTCCAAGAATTTTTTTTTTCCCCCATGACATTATTTGTAGGCAGTAAAAAAATCTAGGTTTTCTCATGGCTTGCAAATCAGTTATTCTCTCCAGGAACATCAAATGCTTTTCCCACTATTAGTGTGTTTCAGAAAGAGTAAACTTGAATTCAAATGTGAGCCAAGGTGATGTGAAGAGTGTTCAGTGCTGATGCAAACTCTGAGCTCTCTCTCAGCCCGGATCACTTGTGTGGAGCCCCTAAAGCAAATCCTGAGTTATGAATTGTGTACATCTCTGCAATTAGGGCAACTATTACCAACTTCAGCACCACTGACACCACTCTCAACTTTGCAGAACAGCTGATTGCACAATTTAACATGGCAGGCACACCAGAAAAGCTTTTACTACTAGCTTTGAGACCCAGCTTTGGGAATACTGGAGGAAATATCCATGTAGAAACATGAAAAATGGAGTTCCAAGAGTCCCAGTTAATTTGTGGTTTTGGGAGAGGCAGCAGCGTTCTCTCACAGAGAGTTCTGCAGGCAGGGAATGGTGGTCAGAGCCAAATGTATTCCCCACAAGCCCCCAGAGGTGATTTATAAGAGAAGTTGATGAACATGCCATGTTTTTGTTGTTTGCCCCAGAGGGGGCATGCAGACAGAGCCATTTGAGGATAAAATCTGCTTTTCAACAGATGAAGCTCAGAAAAGAGGAGGGGCATTCATGAGGTGTCTGGGATGAAAGTCTGGGTGTCACAATCCCAAGTTTCTTTCATTCTCTCCTGGTGCTTTGCCATCCCAAGTGTACTGCTCTGTCCTCTCAGTTATTGTCACTAGGTATTTGGGACAAGGTTTGTCTGTGAGAGGAAAAGTAAAAGGCAAAAACCCCAATTTCCCCCTTCTCCTGCCAACCAACCAAGCCCTCTTTAGCTGATGCTCAGGACCAGGCAGAAATTTAAACTTTGCTGTGTGATTCGTGCAGCTGAGGGCCAGGCAGTGGTGGAAACAATAAGGTGAGGTGTCACTGTCACATTTTCTGAAAAATCCCTTCGCCAGGATTTCTTCTCCTGGGAAGCTGAGAAGCCTCAGAGAAAAATGAAAACAATAATTCTCCGAGTTGCTTCTCCTGTGGAATGTGGTAGGTGATTGTTCCATTGGGTGCACGTGAATTGTTTTTACTTATTGGCCAGTTATGGGCCAACTGTGCCAGGACTCTGGAAGGAGTCAAGAGTTTTTCATTATCATTCTTTGTAGCCTGCTGTCTGTATCCTTTCTCTGTTCTTCAGTATAGTTTTAGTATAGCATTCTATAATGGAATATAATAATAAATTAGCCTTCTAAGAACATGGAGTCAGACTCAATCATTCCTCTTTTGTTGGGGACCCTGAAAATAGCACAGTGAGGTGCCAAACAATATCCTGCTGCTGCTTATGGGGGATGAAAACCACTCTGGAAACTCAGGTCAAAACCTCTATGAAGATATTTATGCTCTGTTTGATTCCTCCACTATCAGCAAATGGTTTCATAAAAAGATAACCCCAAGTTATTAGTCCATAACATTACAAAACTACTTTTAGTGAGCTGTTACCTGGCTCTGGCTGTGCTGTGGTGCTGGCACGAAATGATCCTAAAGGGCTGCACGCTGTGAAATGGAAATGAAGTTAATGTACCTCGAAGACCTGGGAAAAGAGCAGTGTTTTTACTCAGTGTGGAGCTGTAAGCAGCAGTGCTGGCATGGCCAAAGCAACCCCAGGAATTGGGGCACCTGTTGCTCACTGATGTTTTTAATGGAGTTTGGGCTCCTCTTTCCCTTGGGTTGCTTTGAAAGTCACAGTTAAAGGCTCTTGATGTTAATGGAAATGCTTTTATGCCTTAAAGATGTCATCATGCTGAAGTGTTTGAAATCTTGCTTGCTAAGCTGTTAAAAACATTGGGTGAATATGTAAAAATGAAGAAAAAAGGCCAAAAAGCTAAGACTAAGTTTTTCTGTACTAAACAAAGGAAGTTTTTTTGCCCACCTGCTGCCAGGAGACACTTCCATGGCTGAGGTTGTACTTTGGGCCATAACACAAAAGGATCAAAACCAGTTTTCTCTGTCCAAGGCCTGCATTCATTTCTCATCACATCTAGTCCTTTAAACAAGCTTGAGCTGACTTTTGAATAGTAATAGACTGCACTTTTGGTGGGACATAGGGACATAAATCCAAGTGTCAGGCAGCTTAGAAGCCAGTATGTCCTCATGATTGTTTAATGGAGTACAAAGGGAATTGCCTTCAAGCTAGTGAAATCTCATATCCACTCACCCATTGGTGATGCTTCAAAAAAGAAGAGAATTGTTCTCTTATGAGACTTGGCATAAAAATTTAATTAGCAGTTGAGCTCTTCGAGAAGATAAAAAAAAAAAAGTTATTTCTTTTTTTACAGTCTCTTTCCTTTAACTGTTTACTTTCTATTTCTGTATTGTTCACAGAGACATCTGCTGCCTTCTGCAGATATTTTTTCTTCCTCCTTCAACAGTGATTCTGAAATTATTTTGCCCAGTTTCAGAAAACTTTTTTGTTTGTTTGTTTTCTGAGGTTTTTTTTGCATTGTGTTGCACTAAATTTGAACACAGTTTTGGGAAGATGTTCAGAACACAAGTCAAAGAAATAGATGAAAACCTAATCAGATTTAATATATAGTGGTTACAAAAGTGCTGCTGTTGCATTAAAATAATAATAATTACAGTCATTGATGGATTTGTTGAAATAACTAATTCTTTATATGAGTACAGATGAGTATATATTAATCATAAAATCAGTCCTCATCTGAAATCAGATACTATTTATGTTATTTATTACATTTTCATCTCTTTAGTACACGTTATTTTGCTCATAAAGGCATTAAATCTTGTGACAGTGTGTATCTGCAGTGTCCCACTGTGTGTTTCCTATGAGAAATGAATTTGATTTTTTAAAAATTCCTCAAATTTAAACAAAAATAATTCCAGCTTTCTTACATCGCAAGGGACAGAACACAAAAGATCGAGAAGAGCCCCAAACCTTTAACTCTGTTGGCATTTGTTCATTATGTCAAATATCTTACTATCATATTAATTACATTTCTGATCTGATGTGACAAATTTTCCAGAAGTGCACTGGTGCATCTGGTGCACATGATCACCTTGAAGCACAGATGTTTGTGTGTGGTTTGCACTCTGCAGTTACCAGAAATACTTCAAATAATGTACTTTAGGACTCTCTCTTAGTTGAAATTTGGAACCAAACCTGCTTGCATTGTCTAGGAGTTGACCTTTATTTTTCTAGTTGAAAACTAGAAAATAAATTTTTCATATGGGTGATATTGCACTCTTCTTTAGAAATGTTTCCTATTTTCATGTCTTGTGTAAGTCATTGTCTTTTAAACTTAAGCTTTGTTTTCATTTTGAAAACACTGAAACAAATTGTTTTGACACTTCTGAAGTTCACTTTCTTGGGAGAGCAGGCTCAGACTCCGGGCTTGGAGAAGCTGAGTACAACAGTAGATATTCATTTCCCTTGCAAAAGCAGACTCCTTAAGCTCCCAGAACAATCTTGTTGTGCATGTAGGCCAGTATAGGAAACAGAAATACTGTTACAAGTGACAAGGCTGTGTTTGACCTTCTTTGGTCCTTAAATTTGGTTGTTTTCCTTTAGGAAAGGAGAGGAAGAAGAGGTTGGTTGGGCTCTTTTGGCTGTTGTGTGGAAGGAGTCTGAGTGTGCTCAGGTAAAGGGGTCAGAGAAGGGTTTGGGGGGATAGACCTTTGAAGATACCCAGTTTCCCAAGGGCAGGGGCAGTGGCTTGCTCCTCCAGAGGAAATTGCTGACCCAGCTGGGTTTTCTGAGGTTTGTCTTCCCTGGGGAGAGCTGCATGTGTGAGTATGGTTTAATTTCACTCTGCTCTGCAAATTGCTTTGGGCTTTTTCTCTTTACAAAGTCACTTGATGTGCCTGCTACTGATGTAAAACCTGTGTTTGGAGAGGTTTAAAGCCCTTGGCTTTGGAAAACTTCCAGTAAATAAAGCTTTGGGCTGCTACCCCTCTGAGTTCTGGCTCTGGTTTATCAGGTGAGACCAACCTGCAGGAAACTGTCCCTGTGTCCTCCCTCAGCACCCATTCCTCGAGCCCTACTGAACTAATAAACTGAAATGAGAGTGCAAAACAAAGGCCAAACTTCCCAGGTTGTCTGATATTAATTCAAAGCCAAGAAAAGTTAAAGAGCACTGAAGGACTCTGTGGAAAAAGGAGATAATTTAGGTAGTCATGAAAAGCTGCTGAAACTTCCTGCTGCAGCCACAGATCGCAGTTCCTGCTTTTTCTTTCAGTGCATGACAAGATACTCACACAAATTATTTTCTACAGAACAATGGGACCTCAACATTTTATTTTGATGCTCTTGTAAAATAACGTAATTACAGAATGATGAAGTTTTTAATGTGTTTGGTGGATTTTATTGTTTTTGTTGTTGCTTTTTTGGTTTTTTTTCTGTTTGTTTTTTTTTTTTTAATAAGATGGCTAACAGACATAATAATGAAATTAAAATTATTTTGGTAGAATGAGACAGTTCAGCTAGACTTAGGTTGTTCTTCAGCTTGACAGCCCATCCTGTTTTAGGTGTCTCTTTTGGAGATATTCACTAAAGTTATCTCTTTTTATCAGTAGAAGAAATTTTCTGGGCTTCTTCTTTATTTTGCTTTGTGATCCTGCAAACGCAACTGTCGTGCTTCAAAGTCTGAATCATGACATTTGAAAGTCATTTAATATTTTACATTGCTTGTATAATTTTTTCAGGAATTATAACAATAATTATAAAACACTTAATAATTATAAAAGACTGGATTACATGATTGTAAATTGATAATAAATGACTACATGATTTATTTAATCTCACAGTCTTATTTGCACACTTTTCCCAAGGAAAAAATAATTATTTTCCACAGCAGTGTTTATGTAACTTTTACAAAGTTGTAGAACAACTTGAAAGGTGTACACTTTTAAAACCCATTTTCTGAAGGGTGTATTTATATTTAGAGTTTGTCTTACTAAAATGCAGTGAGGTAGGATGGCAATGTAACAATTTATTAATAAGGATAATTCATGCATGCTGTGTCATAGTCAAATTTGGGGGAAATTGTAAATGAGCAGAACTCTTCTGGGTTTTTTTGGTCATCACTTCAAATTGTGAAACATCTGTACCTTTCATTGTTTTTTTCAGTTTTACGGAATTTTTGGATCCATTCCAGCGAGTGATCCAGCCAGAGGAGATCTGGCTGTACAAAAATCCCTTGGTGCAATCAGACAACATCCCCACACGGCTCATGTTTGTAAGTACTAAAGGCCATTTGATGGCTGCAGACTGAGTAAATGTTCCTTTGATAAGCAGCAGGAAATATTGCACAAGTAGAGGATGTTCCTTTAATGCTAAAGACAATCCTTTTCCAAGCCAATGTTGTCCAAAATGTAGCAAATTATGGGAAGTCTTTAAAAAGCAGCATTACCAGTTGATTGAATTTATGCATGTTGATTTTTCAGTTTGGGATTGAGAGCAGTGTTAGCTGAGAGGGATGTGAGAGAAATGAGAAGTTTTTTTCAATTAGCTGGTTGGGTGACCTGACAAAACCTTGCCATGCTCTTAGAAGGTTAAGTGCTTAAATTTGGAGATCCAATTTGTTTTAGTCGTGTTAGGAACTGAGATACTGGACTCTGAATAATCTTTTTCTTTTCCCTGGAGGCAAAACCTTTGTTTTAGCTTCTGCCAACACTAAATATATCAGAGAGCTGCCCTGCTGTCACTGCTCTTCTGGCTCTTCCCTGCTCAGCACATGCAGACTGGATGGCTGAATTTGGTTATCACAATTCATAATTTTGATAACCTTCACCAGCAGTGATTAATAATCATGATGATCTCTGTATATGACTGCAGTAAAACAGACCACCTCAGAAATGCTGAAATTACGGCTGTAGTTGAGGCTGTAGAAGTGGTAGTTCAGTCTTCCCAACAGCTGCCTCAAAGTTATCTTTTCCTGAGTCTTCAGTGAGGCCAGGGTTTTACTTTTCAATCTTGAATTCAGATTAAATGCAAATCAGCTACATAATTTCTATTCAGCTTTATTTATAAATGCTTAATGCTTAATTTATAATTTTTTTTAAATTAAGGAACAGTTTAAAGGTATCTCCAGTATATGAGGCAACCATTTATCTCAGCCTTCTAAGACAGATGCTAAAGGCCTGATTTTTAAATCTGCCTTTATGAACAAAAAATATTTTGTTTATATTGCACTAAGAAGCAGCTTTATTTTGGACTTTTTAATCTTGGATGGAAGAAAATATATGTTTTTCCTGAAATGGAAGACAGCTGTGTAAAAAACACCAAAACGAAAAATCAAACAACAAACAAACAAAATATCCCCCAAGCCAAACATTAAATTGTTGTGCTGGGAGAGACTGAGTTTAATTGTGTGGTTTTTCCTCCTGCTCAGCATTACTTTGCTGCTGATCTGTTTGCAAAAGAACCAAGAGTGAATCATGGTACAGGGTTTTGCTGCAGTGCTGAAAAGATTTTTGAAACCAGTTGGGATAATCATTCATCCATCCTCTTGTTCCCCAGGCAATAGGCACTGGGAAGCACAATTCTGGGATATAATTATAATGTATTCCCATCTAATATGTTCCTATAGCCCCAGATTTTGGCAGAATTTGTGGTGGGTGGAACTTTGAGGCAACTCTGTGTCAGTAACATTTGTATGGCCTGTGTTTTCTTTCTGGCTCAGGTTTTAAACAGTCAACAGCTTCTTAAATTAAGAAACATGGGTAATTTCTATATTCTTTTCTTTTTTTTTTAATTTAAAAGAAGAAAAATCTGGCTCTAGGATTGCTCATAATCTTTCATTGTGGAAAGAATTTGTTGCCACCACTGTACTCTGATATTGAAATTATGGCCATGGCTTATCAGAAAGCCATCTCTAAGACTTTATGAATTGCTGGATTATTTTATTTGCTATGAGAGACTTGAATTCAAGAGAAATGTTGTGAATGCACATCCAAATTAGACAAAGCTGACTTCTGCATGGGTAGCAAAAACTGGAATGAGCTGAGCCTGGTTCTGTCTCTCTATGAAAGGACATTCCTCGTCTTGGAAAGTGCAGGTAACTGCCAGCTTTCCCTTGGAAAAGTGGAATTGTGTCCCTGTGACTTCAGGACCTCTCTGGCTTGCCAGGATGGATAATAAACGACAGAGATTTTGTCCATGTTTCACAAAAGCCTGGCAATGCTGGAATATTTCACTGCAGGGAAAGGAAACATAGCTGAGATGTATCTGAGGAGAGTATTGCTCATTAGAATGTTGCCAAATCTGTTTTAGATATGAGCCATAGAGAAACTTTTTGCAAAATAAATAAAAGGAGTCTGTCACAAGCCAAAATTTATGTGTGTGTGCATTTTGCTGCAGAATAAAAAGCACCTTCCAGCTAATGCATTTGTGTAAGGAGCAGCAATACACCACGAACATGAATAGTTCATCTCCCTAAAAAATTCACATGCTTGTGAAATATGAGGAAATTGCAGTTTTACCAGATTTCTGAAGATGGATGGGGAAGTGGTTTGGAACAAGCTGCCATCTGAATGCTATTCTTTGTTGATAATTTCTGATGCTCCTGCTTGTTCAAAAGATTTCTGACTCCATTAAACCACCACTATAAGCCTGTCAGCCTTGGCTGTATTTCTACATGTTCTTCAGTCCTGGAATGCAGATGTTTTTCATGCTTTTTTTTTTCCTAGTGGCAATCCTTATTTTTAAGAATGAAACTAGAAATTCTAGGGTTTGCTTCAACTTTTGTTTAATTTATTTTTACTTTCACACTGTCTCTGAAAGCAGAAATTAAATTGCTGATGAGGAGAGAGAGAAGTGAATATTTCTGGAGCAGTAAAGTGGCATTGGCATCCAAACTTCAATTTCACACATACTTAGACAGGGGGAGATTTTAAGTGGAAGTGACTCCTGTTTTTGCACAAATTCTGGTGCCTGCCTTCCTAAATGTAGAAAAGGGGAACAGACTGCAGCCTGTGTTTTAATCTGCATGGTTCACTGAGTTAGTATTTTGGAGATGCAGGCGAGGACAATCTGGTACGAGATGCACAGCCAAAATTACAAACATAGCCCATTCTCGTGTTGTTTCCTACTCAGATTGTCTAAAATCATAAAGTGAGGGCTGCGATTAATTAAAAATTTAAATTAATTAAATACAAAATTTAATTCTATTTAAATTTAAAATTTAAAAAGAAGCTTGAGTCACGTGTCTTTTGCCATAATATATCTGTCTGGTCTGGTTTTTCTATCACTGGGGCTATTTAAGAGTAAGGCCCAATTCAGCTTCAGTAAAGAAAGCATAATCTTACTTAAGACCTGGCATCTATTTTGCCATTTACAGCTTAATTTTTGCCTTGTTAAAAAAAAAATAAAAAACAAACCCAAACCTCAGCCACTTTTTTAAAAGAGAATAAAGTGTGTACACTGAGGCATAGATGCCATTTCAGGTTCCTTGTAGGAGGATTCCTGTCCTCCAGCACTGACAATTACAGGATATTCTGTTTAACCAGTGACTAAACCTGTAGGTGCTCAGGTGTTGTTTTTCTGAGTTTGAACAAGACAAAGCAGCTTGCTCCACATCTGAACACTTGTAAACAAAAGAATCATAAAGACACAATCTTCCCAATGCATTCAAGCATGACAGTTGAAAAGAAAACAAAAAGTAAGAAAAAGAGCAGTTTGAAATGCCAGGATGTTGGTGCTGCAGGCTATTGTGTTGAGTAGGGGCTTACTGAGCACTCAGCCTGGGTGGGTGGGCTGCCTTCCTCAGCAATGCAAAGAAAAAAATGTCCAAAATCTGTCTTTTGGAATTTTGTGTACCTTATGGACTGTTACTTTTTCATTGGAGAAGCTGACATTTTAAATGCATCTCTGGGCAATTACAAATCAATTACAGTTGAGGGCTATATTGGAATATTAATGTGCTTGTCAGCCTGGAGTTGCAAAGACAAATCATCCCGCTTTGCTTAAGGTCAGGAGTCTGATAAAGATCATTCAGCCTTTCAGTTTAAATGGAGCTGGCTGCAATGGAGCTAATTATTAATCAGTGGGACTGAGAAGGAATTGATGCTCTCACACATGGTGTCTGTTATCTCTCACAGGCAATTTCGTTCCTCACGCCACTAGCAGTCATTTTTGTGGTGAAAATAATCCGTCGAACGGACAAGACCGAAATTAAAGAGGCTTTCTTAGGTAATGTATGTCATACTTCAAGGTGCAAAAATGTCTCATGGCTCTCAGAGATTGATTCCAAGTGTAGTCCAAGCCTTGAAGAAAACTTGTCTCCATTACAGCCCATTATGGTCATTTTCAGTGCAGTCTCAGGGCATCTCACAGAAGCCTTTGGGTTTATGTGTGATTGTAGATGTACAGACTCTGTGCCTTAATTCCACAATCTAGCCAGCAAGGACTGGAATTTGATAAGCAAAGACAAGTCCATCTGAGAGACTGTTCAGATTTATGTTTTTCTGTCACACCCAATCTGTTACTTTCCTCTTATTTATACTTGCAGCTATTCTAAATCAAGGCTTTGACTGGAAAGTCCTGTGCGACTCAGCTGTTTAGTGTAGGAAATTACTCTTCTCATTGTTTTCTCTGATCTTCTCCTGCAATTTACTGTTACCCATTGCAAAATCCGTGCTCTTGGCTCAGTTTTTCTAATTAGATGCTGTTGTTTCATCCTTAACTGCCAATGGAATTAGCTGTGCACTTAATCCTGGGCTGTGAGCTGTAGTGGCTGTGCTATGGGTGAGCTCTGATTACAGTTGTAGGCAGGAAAGTGGAGTAGAGGACAATGGAGAGGGTAAGTTTTAAGCTGTTCCAGCTAATTCTGGCTGTGCCTGTCTCTTGAAACCTTACAGTAATATGTGCTCAGATCCTTTTGATTTACAGATATTGCCAGAGATCAATATTGATTCAAGCACTTTCACTGGCAAGGAATACCTTGAAACACTGAGAAGTGCAGATGTTTTTGTTGGCCTTATGTTTAAAACATTCATAATTCTGAAATTCTGTTTTATTGGCTAATTTACGCTTTATTTATTGTCCCTTACATGGTAAAATCAAAGCAATACTCAACCTTGCTTTAACTTGGTAGGATGCAAATGGCACTGTGTAATTGGAAAAAAAAAAAATTAGACAAGGCTTAATTCCCATAGATTATTCTTTCTTTAACTGCTCTCACATAAGTGTGAAATGATCCTAGGTTTGTTTTGACTGCTGTCAGTCATTTGTTGTAAGTTCTGAAATGTCTTAGAGTGATACTTTACTGACAAGTCCATTCACTGGAAATAACTCCTCATTCATCAAGCACACAGAGTCAGCTGTGAGCCTCCATTCCTGTTGTGTAAGCAGGAGAGGAGCTTAGGCTCCATTTCTACATCATTTACTTTCACCTTTTTTTCTAAAAAGACATGATTTATTTTTTTTTTCCTGCTGTTTTGCCTTCTGTTGTTATTGCCTCTATAACATTAGAAGAAAAGTTGCCAAATTCCCCAACATTCCCCTTGCTGCCCAGACTAAGGAAACACCAACCCTGATGTTCTGTTCGGTTTGTGCCATAACTGTGGAACTTCTTTTGGCTTATTTGCCACTTATTTACCAGTTCAAGTACACTCTACTCTAGTAAAGTCCAGTATCTGATGTGAGGGTTCATTTGGTGTGGTGAGCCTCTGATTTGCTGAGATCTGTCACAGAATGTTCATAAAGAATGATCAGGGAGTTCCCCAAAAGGTGGATTTCTTTAAGCATGATGCATAGAGGAGAGAAAAGGTGAAAAAGAGATGAAAATTCTTTGCCCCTCATATTGCCATTAGTAGAGAGAAGGGGATTCAATGCACCTGGAGTAAGGAGGAGTTAATTTAGGTGCCCTTAAGCCTTCTCCTGAGAGTGCCTGAATCTCTCACTGACTCGATTATGTGACATTAGATGGGCAGTATGAATCTTTCTTAAGGGAAACAACAGCAGAGCAAATAGAGTTTTTTTTTACCATCCTACATTCACACTGTCACTTGATGCTTGGCTTGCCAGTGTAAGGAATGTGCAACAGTGAAGGCACAGCTCTGTCAGGTGTACAAAGAACCATCAAGACAAAACTCAACAAAAAGACTGAATTTTACTGTCTGTCTTCAAAGCAGGTATGTTTTTTAGAAGGGCAGTGTAGTGCTGTGGCACTGCTGGTCATCTGCATTTGACTTCATGGAAAATTTCCCCATGCAATTTCCATTAAAATCTGGGGGAAAAATGGGATTGAGTGGTCATTGTGAACAAAGGTATTAAAAGAGGAAGAATGTTTTTAACAGTATGAATGTCTAGGATTGACTTGTTCTTTCATTTTTGCTGGCAGCTATTGTTATATTCTGAGAAAACCCTTATTTTTGCTTTGATGAAGGTCCCACTTTTTTTTAACTTAAAAAAATATAACACACAACACTATAATACATTTTTATGATCTGTAATATCCTCAGGCAAAGGTTTTATGGAGACAGGATGAGTGCTGCTGAAGTGCAGCATCTGGGGCAGCAGCCCAAGGAGAAAATAGCTCAGTGACTGTCATAATCAAAGCTATATTACTGTAAGTGTTCTGCTGGAAATCAGACATTTGCCTGATAATTTTTTTTCTGATGGGAAATAAAATTCATTGGCTCTTGGTTTGCAACAGGGAGCTATGGTGTGGACTGCAAAATTAAATAATTTTTAATCTAAAATATGTGTATGTGCAGGATCCAAGTGCCAGTGAAATCAAGGCAGAGATCTCCACAGGCTTGAGATGAGGTTCTTTGGAATGTCTGGACTTGGCATGCAAGCACAAATAGAAGAGATGATTAATTCTCACCTAGTATGACAGTTCCTTCTTGTTGTCCAATTTTATTAGAAAAAGATGTTAATCATGGGAGCAAATGTAAGGGGAAAACACTGAAATATTTAATCAAAACATCCCAATCCTCTTGAAAGAGAAATAAAGTAATCTAATTGTAATTTTGGCCAAAAGGCAATGCTTTAGCCTGAAAGTGTTTAATTGCATCTCGCACACACACACACATACATATACATATATATGCAATTAAACACTACAAGTATCTCTATATCTTGTGTATTGGTTTATAAAGAAATTCTACTACACACACACATACGTATATATATATGTATATAATAAATGTGTGTGTCTACAAGTATCTCTATATCTTGTGTATTGGTCTATAAAGAAATTCTGCTTGACATAAAGAGCATGAGAGTTTAATCTGGTAAATGACAAAACACAAAAATTGCAAACCCACAGTACTTCATTCTCTAATTTTTTCCCATTTATTGACTTATGCCTGTGCAAATGGCATGGTAGGAAAACTGGCTTTGTGTAGGGAAATAAGAACAAAGCAAGTCATGATTGTTACAATGCTCTGAGGTCTGTCCTTAGTCTGGGTAACAACAAAAACAATAGGCTGAAAGAAAAGATCATTCAGTTTTCAGTCCAGTAATGGTTTAAGTCTGTAAATCAAATGCTGTAGTGCTGCAGTTTATTGCTTGGTACTGAGGTTATTATTGTTCTCTTTGTTCATTGTGTTTTGTAGCTGTTTCCTTGGCTCTAGCTCTGAATGGTGTCTGCACAAATACTATTAAATTAATAGTGGGAAGGTAAGTCCTGTCATGTTCTAAATGGTGGGTTTAACTTGAGAGGAATGGAGACAGACTGACAGCTACAGCAAATCCCAATAAATAGAGAGCTGCTGTTCCAGTGGAGTCAGAGGGGCCCTGTGGAGCTGTCCTTGGCCTGCTGCAGGTGTTGTACAACTTCATTAGGTGACACCCCACTGTGGCAGCAATCCGTGGCCGTGTTCTGCTCTTGTTTGACTTGCTGGCAGACCCAGACAAGCGAGGGCTCTGGGAGGAGTGGTGGGAGCTGAAATCAGTTCATTAAATTGGCAGCATGGGAGGGGAGAGTCACAGCATGTGGGAGCTCAGGTGCCAGTGCCCCTTGTCTGATTAAACAGGAATCAGTTCATTTTGTGACAAGCATATTCTGTGTCCAGGTGACATCAACAAGCACAGCAAAACAAACCTGAGAGCTGCAGTAAATGGATTCCTAGGTAGAACATTTCTTTAGGGAATCATTATTTTGAATGAAGGGCTCAGAAAATATGTTTTAGGTACTTTTTGTCTCTTTATAAAAAATTTAAATTATTTCAGCTGAAAAATATGCATTTGACTTGAGTTCATACACTGTTTGACAGAATCCAGTGCTGCTTTTGTTGCTGGGGAGTTTTGCAGCATTGAGGAATCAATATTTGTGTTTGGTTTCGGATGAATCCTCTCTGCTGCAGAACTGGTGCCCTGACAGTAATGGCACTTGGCACTTTTATTTGATGGGTGCTTTTAAAATAATTAAGAATACACCCACTTCTTTAGTGTGGATGCAGGAATAAGCTCATTTTTCCTGCACTCCAAGCCAAGTATTTTGCTGTCAGCTTGTCTCTGAATCTTTTCTTTTCCACGTGGTTTGTTAGCTCAGGGTCAGTGTGACACCAGTCAAACCTGTAGGCCCAGCTCACAGCAGGGTCAGGAGAATCTCAGAGGTTTGCTCAATGCACTGAGACAGTCAGCATCAAGGTTGGTTTAGATTTTGATGGATGTTTTTTGAATATTCTGAGCTGCACTTTTTGGCAAGACCTGTGAAAATTTGGGAGTTGTTACACTTTGTGCAGAACTGATGACTCTAGTCAGGAGTAACCTGCATGTGTGTGATAAGCAGTAAATGTAATAATCACTCTGAGGCTTATTTGTTACTACAGCTTCTGTATTTTTAATATCCATGGTGTTTTTTGTAGACCGCGTCCCGATTTCTTTTACCGCTGCTTTCCAGATGGAGTAATGAACTCTGAAATGCACTGCACAGGTGATCCAGACCTGGTCTCTGAAGGCAGAAAAAGCTTTCCAAGCATCCACTCTTCCTGTAAGTTCACTTAAACACAGTGCCTCTTTAGTAAGAGGCACTGTCCTTTCTGTGGTTTGGGGTTGCTCTTCTTCTTCTGGATGGTGAACCTGATTTTTGCTGGAGGAGTCTGAATTTCTGACTTTCAGAAAGTCAGAAATTTCCTTCTGGAAATAAAATGGTGAGCCTCTGACCCTTCCTCATCTTGGGAACCACCTGAGAAGATTCAGAGTCACAGCAGAGCTGTCAGAAGAGTGAGGAATATTCAAGGTTCCAGAACACTGTGATTCTGAGGGACATCTGTTCCCCAGTGCAGAACTTTGTTTGTATAGTAAATATTTATTTTGTTATATTCCAATGAAGTAGGACTGTAGGACAGTACTGTCCTACAGTCACTCTTCCTCTGGTTTTGAGGGGGTCCTCAATCTAGCTTTCATGGTTTGATCAGGTACCCCCAGTTTGTGATGTATCCTGACAGATGTTTAGTTGGCTTTTTGAGAATTCATCTACCTAAATTAGTTTTACTAACTTAGGTGTTTGTAAAGGTTCCTTTCTCTGTCTTGGGAATATGAGTTCTAGTGTGTTTTATGTCACGTTTGACAAAACTTCTTTTCATCTGTAAAATAATTTGATTACTGTAAGCTTCTTTGGGGTTTTTGGCCAGTAATGTTTGTTGCTTTCAGCTGTTCTAAGAATTGCCAATTGAGAACCAGTGAGTTGTATCTATGGAATTTTTTGGAAAGTGGTAATTTCAAATTGCCTAATGGTACAGAAGTATATATTGCACACAGGTTGGGTGATGAGCTGAATGAAATTGTGAGCTGATTTTTCTCCTTTCTTGTCTGAGTCACAGAAGTAAATAAGAGAGTAGTAGATGTTTGTGGGTATGTTATAAGCTTCAGTTCCAAGCCAATGGGGCAGCCACAGGAGGAGTCTTGGGGTTTTCCTTTTACCTGGCACTGGTTGTACAAGCTCTGAGTTATGGTGCTGCAGCTCACACCTAATTTATTGGAGCAGAATGATGTCCCAGAGTATTTAGATCAAAATTATGAGAGCAGCTTTCTCCATCACAGACATAAGATTAGTGTGGCTGAGTTGACTGTATTTCCCACCACAAAACCTTTTATTAAAATGTGATAAGAATGAAGAGATATTATATATTCAGTAATTTTTATCACTTAGTAAGTGTATGTTAGAGAGGCAATTCTGCAGCTGCTTGAAGTACTTAGCTGTTTGAAGCCTGATGTTATAATATCTAAGTCTCTGACAAGCCTTAAAAATCCATACATATTTTAGTCTCATAATGGAGAAGGAAACCATTTAATTTGACAATCATACAATGCTAACCCTTCTTCTTTGCAGCAAAATTATTTCGATAACCAAAATTGTCAGTTTTATCAAGAACAGTTTATGGTTGTGATCACAAATTTAGTTTCTTGCTATTACTTCATTCCCAGTAGTATAAAGAGTGAGAACCAAATTATTATCATTACTATGGGAAGCACACCATTATGTCACTTTGCTACACCTATGGAGCAATGAGGATGTTTGGGATATAATAATTCATGTTTGCAAATTGTGCTGTAGTTTTCCATTTTCTTAGCTCAGTTTTAAAAACTGTCCTTCCTGTCTTCTGGCAATTCCAGGTAGGCCAGATAGGCAGTGTGAGCATTTATGAACTTTTCTTCCATAATCTCAGTCCAGAATGTTTCCTTGGCACCTTTCTCCCTTCCTTCAGCACAAGATTATTACGACGTAAATTGAAGGAGTTCCACTCTTCAGATTTCTGTCATCTTTCAATGTGTGTTGTGAAGCTCATGAAACAGCACCAAAAAGGGTTGTTTGGTTGTTTTTTTTTGTTTCTGTTAGTGTTTGGGGGATTATTTTTTCTATTTCATGACTGCAGAAATGTAAGTGGTGAGGATGAGAGTTGACATAAACCATAGTACCTCTCTTGGTATGATGGTTTACAAGTACCCACTAGAGTTTGGTATTTCCTACTTCACTTGAACCCCTGGGGAAAATAAATCACAAGTAAAAGCTGCCAGGCAACTCATAAAGAAGGGTTGGAAGCTTCAGTCAAGAGCCATTCTCATCTTCAAAAGAGTTTTTCTTAAGGCATTTCTAGGATAGGCTGTCAATCACAAGCTTTGTTATACCAGAATCTAAAACTTCATCCATGCAAGACGAAGCCTTTAACAAGAAAATCCGTGGTGCTGTAAATGGGGAGCTGTAAGAGTGTAAAATGCAGGGATGTGTGTCAAGAGTGACAGCACTGGCACTCCCATGTGGCCTGGCCTGACCTTGCTTACTCCATAAAAATGTTGTGAACAACCTGTTGCCACTCTCAGAGCAACTTGTGCCCTGAAGGAGAGTTCTCCTGTCTTGGAGCACAGATGATTTCCTTGGCTTCACCTCCCTGGGCCAAGGACTGCATCTCATAAAAGAAGAAAAATGTGTGGAGCACAGACTGTTTCATAATGCCGAGGAGTGACTTGCACTTCCCACTGAATCAAAGAAATCTCTGGATCTTTTGGATTGTTTGGAACCCATTTTCTTTCTTTTCCAGTGTGCTGCCAATCTTGTGAGAGGGGATGGACCTTTGGCTGTAGGAGCCCAGACTCCTGCCTGCGTCCAGAAGCTCAGAGGTGCTCCTGAGTGGCCCAAAATAACTCCAAAATATGCATTTGTTTATTCCATATTTAGTATTTCCACAGTTTTATAATCCATTGGCATTTTAATGCCAATTTAAAGCTAGCACCTGTGATGGAACCATGCAGCCTCTCTATGCCCATACTTCATCAAAACAGTGATGTTTAAGGATCATAAATGCAGCATTTTTTCTTGCCTGTGTCCTTCCTGTATGCTTTCTGAAGAGTTTTCTTGCAGAAGACTTTTGGGCAGCCTGCTCTGGAGAGGCCTCATGGCATCCCCACCTCTCCAGGTGTATTTTTCCCTCCTTGCAAAAGATGGAAACAGCAGCAGCAAGCTACAGACCAAAAATGAGCAACCAAATGCATGGACATATAGATAGAATGATTGAGTGTATTCAATGAAACAAACAGAAAAAATTGTGCAGAAATCAGCAGAAAACCTTTTATTGGTAATGATTACCCAGTGTACCACTTAATGAAAAATGTGATGCATGGATAAAGAGAATTTAACTGAATGCAACACATGCAAGAGGAAAATTAAGGTGAATGAACACAGGACATTTAATTGGACAAGCCATGTGCACAACTGGGACCTGAAAAGATCACTGAATTTGCAGGCATACATTGTACTAATGGGATGGAGAGAGAGCTTTTTGTAATTGATTTCTTCCTTTGCATCTAATGTCTGATGTCATTTTGACATTTGTGTCAGGCTGACAAAATCTATCCACAAACAAAATAGGAACTTATGAGTCCTAGAGTGCTATTTATCTAAAAATCAATGTGCATGGGAAAGAAATGCTTGTAAATCCAGGTTTGTATCCAGTGAAGCAATTCCAGGTAGGCCAGATAGGCAGTAATAAAAAATGGAAAAGAAATCAGTAGGGTTCATTTAATTAACAGTTCTTTGTTACTTGCAGTAGCTTTGTATATTTGCCAGCTCAAGGAAGATTTCACAATGTGCCAGTCTTTATACAGGCTACAAGAACTGAGCATTTCATTGTCTGTTATTTGTGTGGACAGGGAGGTCTGAGTCTATTTTGGTGAGAGAATTTAGAATTTGAATTATTACCATGGGGTCATGAGAGAGGATGACAGCTTTCTAAACCCTGTGTTAGTCTTAAATTGCAGTTAGCTATAATTGGTTATAATTGTTATCATTGGGTAAATATCTTTGTTTGGAGAAGATATCTTAATTTTTTCAGGGAACATGTTCAGCCTGGAAGCCACCAGGGTTTTTTCATGCACAAGGAAGGCTGATTCTGCTTGACCATATGGCAAGAACATGTTTAATTAAGGTGACAGGAATACTGAGCATGTTTTCCATATGAGAGCTCACATTTCTGAAAGCATGTAGGGTTCATGAGCTGCAGCTTAAAAATTGTTGCAATGCCCTGGGACCTCTAAAGAGTTCTCAGAAGAGAGCAGAAGAATATGAGCAGTAAATTTCCTGTGATGTTGCCACATCACCAGTCAGGTGGCTGGAAGGAGAGGGAAAGTAAAAGGGCAAATTGTCTTTTCACTTTATATCCTAGTAATGGCACAAATATAAAATGGTTCTACCAAATTTTATGAGTTGGGTTTTGTCCATGTCTTCTTCCAGTTGCAGTCTAAAACTTAATTCCGGCTTAAAATACAAATCCAGATCATCTTTCCAAGTTGGTGATACTAAGTTTTGGATACAGAGATCTAAATAAAAGGAATAAAAACCTGATCCTTTGCATTCTAACTGAATCTTTGACCCAGATTTCACCTGTATAAATAAGGACAGGCCACCAGCAGCAAAGAGAAGTATTGCAAAAGTAGTATGAGTTTATATTAAAATAGATAATAAATGAGTCTTGCTGCCAAAACCAGGACAACTTCATGGCTGCATCTGAAATGTTTATGTTCATATGTTGCTTATCAGAACAGTAAATAGGAAATCAGCATCACAAGCTTGCTTCAAATATTGTTCAGTAAAATGGGCTGTTTATCTTCAAAGAAAAAATTAAATCCCAGACAAGGAGATGCTGCTGTGATTGGAATGGAGTCCTTGTACAAGCAAATATGGGTAAATAATAGTAACACAACAATTTATTTAGAAACACCAAAAATCCTCTGTGAATTTAATGCCAGATTCTTGACCCTGTTTGCTTTCTTAGAGGAAGTGATTAATTCTTCATGATATAACTCCCTTTAGGCTCTTATTCTGCTCAAAACATTTGCAAGCAAATTGCAGTTGCCAGTTTTGGCTTCAGCTTTTTTTAGTGACTATTTTTAAATGTGTTATTTCTGAATTGGCCAGAACTGTTGAAACTGTGTTTTTCAGCTAAGGAATTAGATTAGAGGAAGTTGCATGAAACTGGTTTTGGTACCTTTCTACTGAAGCAAAAATAGTGGCTTGGTGAGAGGTTAATTCAAGCTCCTTGGGGTTTGTACTGCTGAGTGTTGGTGGCCATCAAAACCCACACAGACATCCTGAAACTGATGTGTCTGCTGTGAAATAAATGAATAATCACTTGCTAGTCTGGTTTATATCAACTTGTAGTTGGATTCACAGGACTCTGGGGATAAAGGTGCCTCTGGAAATTGTGCAGTTCCAGCCACAACAAAGCAGGGTCAGGGTGAGAAGGTTCCAGAGGACGATTCCCAGTTGAGTTTTGATTTAATGTGAAGATTCCACAGCCTGTCTCACAGGGAAGCTGGTCCAGTGCCTGACCACTCAGTGAAAATGTTGTTTGTTATATTTAAATGCAGTTTCCTGTGCTTCAGTTGGTGCCAGTTGTCTCTTCACCTTGTACTGGCTGCCACCCAGCAGAGCTGGGATGTTCTTCCCCCAGTCCAGGAATTTGAATTTCCCTGTGTTGGACTTCAGGAGATTCCTGTTGGCTATTGATCCCTGAGAGAAAGATCCCATCAACTGACTGGAAGCCAAACTTGCTAAAAATTAACCATTTTAACATAGTGGCTGCAGAAATAATTGAACTTACAGTTTCACGTTGGATTGGATGGATTTATGGGAATAAAATCAACTAAAAATTAACATATCCTGTATAAAATTGCTATCAGCAGCAAAATAAATAAAACACTCGTGATTTTTATTTTTCAATCTGCAATTTAGTTACTTAAATTAGTTTGAAAAGTTGGTTTTTGGCTAAATTATGTTTTTTTTATTAATAAAAATATTGAGTCTAGAGACTCCTTTTTGCAAGGAAAAAACAGAGTTTTGAAGAAATGATTTTGTGGTAGCATCTCAATTTTATATTTACAGAATGAATGTTGATATAGAGCTGTGAGAGAGCTTTCATTTCTCGTGTGGGTGTTTTTGTTTTTCTTCTTTTTATTGTATTGCTGAAAGAGGTTTGTAGAGATTACTGTTGAATATTATTAAAGAAATGAGAGAATTCAATCAGAAATCTAAAATGAATGCAATCAGAGGCTGTGGGGACAATAGCACTGACTTGTGTTGTCATGTTTTTTAATTACGTCCTTGATGAATGAAGGTGTCCTGATGTGTTTGAGAAAGTAATTGCTCTTTAGAAGTGAAGAAGAAAATTATTTTCTTTGCCTTTCGAGCTGTAGTTTACACTTTCAGACAAAATGGAAATATGTAAAAATTTGAAGTTAAAAAAGTGAGCTGCAATTGTAAGTAAATCTCTGATCTTGGCTCCAATAACCAGTTTTCCCAGCAGCTGCTGCTGGTTCTGGGTTATTACATTGCTGTTTCTTGGTTATTATATCTGTTCAGTTTGCTTTCATCTGTGCAGGAAAGGAGCTTAATTACGTTTCAGTCTAATTCTTCCTTTCTTTTTGCCTAACTTTAGCTTTTTAGGCAAATTTTGTAAGCTAAGCTTAAGGAATCGGTTTCACAGGCTGCAGAAGATTTTGTTGTGCTGCTGTAGATTTCAGCTGTATCTAAAGTAAAGACCATTGTTCTTCTGCCTGACCTTTTCTCTTCAAAGGCCTCTGAGTCACAGCAGAGATCTAAAGATCAATTTCCATCTGTGAACTGTGGTGACAGCTCTTCTCTGGAGTGAAATGGGTCACAAAGCTCGGGTTTGATTTGAAAATGGAAGGCTGTGAACTCGGGGGAGGCTGGCACGTCTCTTTCTGACCATCTTTAAGGAAGAAATCTCACTCCAGTGCTGGCAGATATTGAGATTCCTTGAAACTGCCGTTGCAGCACATAAATCAGAATATGCAGGAGAGTCTTCTACCTGTATTAGAGCTACTTGCAAGTAAGCCCAAATATTCTGTGCCCATGAGGACTTGAAAATTCCCTACTGAGCACTCACCTTTGTAAGCTGGGGTGGGTCTTTTCCACCCTAAAAGAATTATTTGTGATCAGTCTCCAAATTCTCCTTGCACACTCAAATCCCCTTTGAGCACCAAAAGGAATACACCTGACTCAGACAATATCATGTTGGCCTAATGCAAACAACTTCGAATCCAAAATAATTTCATTAAAATCAGGAGTACCAACTACAATTCTGCTATAAGCAAAAGAAAAATAACTCAATAAAACCCTTGAAATTGAATGATAAACTTAAAATGCCAGGCAGCTTCCTTTAGAGGTGGCTGACTGATTTATCAAACTGCAGAAATCTCAGTCATAACATTTTCTGAAAACATTAATTTAGGTCTCTTGAAAGCAAGGGGATATTAAAAGGCTCTTGAGATAAAAGCTATGAGATAAATGCAGGAAATCAAGTATACTATTCATGCCAGAAAGAAAAAAAAGCACCTGCAAAAGCCTCATTTGGATTTTGCTAATGCTGTCAGTTCCACATAGAAAACATGAGTTATTAGGTGATTTATTTCCTCTTCCTTCTGCAGAAGACTGAGCAAATAATGACATCAGTGTTTTCTCAAACAAAACCTACATGACAATTATTTATGCAAAATATTTAAAAAACTAATACTGCTTTGTTGAAAATTACTGATTTGACTGGTGGATTTTTTATTGAGACTTTCAGTTTTCCTTTGTTTCAACCTGAACTAAGAAGTCTCTCAGTCTGGTTCCTACATTTTTTTATAAGTAATTGGGAATTTTTTATAAGTAATTGGGAACTTTTGGAGAATGATTATGTTGAGTGTTTCTAATCATGTTGGAAGGCAATGCAAGTTGCTGGTTTGGGCTGAAAGCATTCTCAGGATTACTCCTGAATTAGGCTTCTATCTAGTCCCCTCCTCAGTTTTGGGAGAAAAAGAGAGAAATCTCTTGGTTTTTGCTTCTCTGAGCCAGTTCTAAATTCTGTGACAGCAGCCTGGGTATAAATTCTCTTCTTAGCCAGGTAAAGACTCTGCAACAACTCTCAGAACATCCCAGCACTTCTGGTGACTGGCTGGTTGTTCATATTTTATTGTCTCTATCTCTTCACAATTGCCTGCCCCACTCAGTGTTTGTCACTGTATGTCATCTGAGATATTAAAGCTGATTATATCATTTATGCTCTAGCCTTGCCTGATGAAGCACTAATTAAATTAACATGGCATTTGTGGTGTTTTGTGCTGTGCCACTACCAGGAAAAAAGGTGACTGGGAAATATGCTGTCATTACAATGAAAGGACAGGCAGCTCCTCCTCTCCTTTTCCACTAAATAATTAAAATAGTCAGTTGTAAGAACGAAAATATTTTTACATGTTAAAAGACACCCATTTGTTTGAAAAATTAAAGTGATTTATGTGCTTCAGAATGGAGAAATTATTGAATTTCAATAAAAATGTTTGCGATCCTGTGATAATTTTTATAAAATATTACCTCAGTACTTGTAATTATAGTTGGGTATCTAAATTTGAACTGTTAATTATCTTTAGCTAGCAATTTCATGGAGGATAATCATATTTCCTTCACTTGAAAATGAACATTTTAAGTAACAAATGAGCTACAAGCCACAGGTTTTTGGCAGTAATTGCTGCTACTCCCCTATTTTCAAGATAAATCTCTTAATTAACAGCTGTATGGCACTGTCTCACTGAAATATTTCATCCTTTTATAGAAGAATCCAGGGAAATATGAAACAGATTTCTTAAATACGCAAGCAAAAAAAAAAAAATAAATCCTGTGGGGTTATTGGCTTCTTAATTCAAACTCTGAGTACACTCAGGAATGGTTATGTTTGATGCTTCTACCTCTTCTCTGACATAATTACCTGTGAATACTCAACGGCAAGGGCTGTTGGAATTCATGAGGGGCTTCGGAAATGAACTCCTTAATGTTCAGTTTTCCAGCCTTAATTATAAATCAGCTCTTTCGAGCCTGTTAGAGGTTCAGATTATGGGTATACCTCAAAAATAAATTCCTTTTTTTCTGAATTAAAAAAAAAAAAAAGTGAATTTTTAATACAGGAATCCTGGAAGCATAGAGCAGTGGTTCCTCACTGGGATTTATCCTACCTGGCCAACATTTTAATGAATTTGTTTTACACAAAGGATGTAGGGGCACTGTGGGATTTGGGTTGGAAGGGACCTTAAAAATCATCCACTTCCACTCCCTGCCATGGACAGGGACATCTTCCACCAGACCAGCTTGTCCTCAAGCCTTCTCTTCTCCATGCTGAACAATTCAGTTATTTAGCACTTTGAAAAAATGTATTTTCTCCCTTTTCTTTGTATGTTTAAAGGTATTAATCCCAAATCTACTGTGTACTCCATAACAGAGAGCAACTCTGGTTTTGCTGTCTTCAGCTAGCAAACTTCATTCCAGACTGAACTGGGAATGAAGATGCCCAATTTTCCAGTCCCTGATTTTCTCAAGAGAGTTTTTGGCAAGTTTGGAGCCCAGTGGATTCAGTGACAGTACAATCCTGCTGTGCAGCCACTTCCTCCTTGGTCCTGGCCCACTTTGAAAGTGGGGGTGAAAAAGGCTCAAAGTCATTCGTCTTCCCCTGTCCAAACTCCTCTCCATAAAATGAAAAGTTTCTCTTGCAGATGGTGGATAGATCAGGCTGCACTTCGCAGTGTTCCAGGAATAAATAATATTTTCCTATTTTTTTCCTATATTTTTCATGGTGTGTCACACCATGAAAAGAGAAGCAGTGATTTTCTGTATAACCCTTCCTGCTCAGGCTGGGCAAAGTCCTGGGGTTTTCCTAGCTCTTTTTTGAAGTATTTAGGGGGATTATTTGCAGCACTAGAACTGGTATATTCCAGTGAACTCCTTGACACTGCTGATCATGAATTTGACAGAAGCATTCTGATACTCCATTGTAAAAAATTTCTATCCATGGAGAAACTCTTCAGCCTTTCTTCTAACTGTATTTTACATGCTAGTCTGGATGCTTGGGCCAATTTTCTTCTAATAAGTTTTAAATTATGTGCACATATCTGAATGAGTGATGCATGACAAGAAGTTGAGCAGGATGTGATCCTTACCCAGGATGTTACTGATGATGTAATTACAGAAAAACAGGAAAGCAAGAAGTTACCCTGACCTATTGGCTGGAATTTGATATCTCCCAGAGCTGACCTGGAAAATTAAAAATTGCTCTTGGTAGGGACTATTTATTGTTAAATATCTCATAAATGCCCCCATGCCATAATTTGCATTGGAGCTGAAGAGGCAGTGATTTAAAGCTTGTACCTAGGCTGTGCTTAAAAAGAGAATTTACTGAAAGTAATTCCAGGATCTGAGCTGGTTTAATCTTTTCTTCACTATGTTCTCAGAGAAGGAGGATTTTTTTCAAGGTTTCTACCCACAGAAATGGAAAAGTAGGCTATAGAACAGGTTGCTTTTAGGACTTTTGTAAAAGGTGTCATGAACTGAACAAATCAAAACTTAGTTCTCATTTTTTGGTGGCAATGAGATGCATCCTGAGGCCACCTTAGGAATTTCAGGTGAGATGAGGTATCTGGAAAAGTACATGAAAGCACATGTCACCAAAAAAACCCCCAAAAAGTTCATAAGAATTCATTGTGACAGTAATGCAAAAACAACTAATGACTAAGGCTCTTGCTTTCCAGATAATAAGTCTATTTTTCTTCTAACATCTCTTTTTTGTTTCCCAAGTCCCTGCATACATTTGTAGTTTGTGATGTGCTTTTCATGTTGCTGTTGCTGAACTGTCTTTCTCTGTGAAAAGAAATTAATAAAGCTAGGCCAAAGGGAAGGTGATTGACTGTCCCACTTGGAAAAAAAAAGAATTTAAAAATATTTTGTGCTAATAAGCTTATAACATGCTTTGGGAATTGTACTTCTATAAAATGCTCTTTGAGTTGAATTTCAGCATTAAAATTTATGCACTCATTTGGTATCATACTTTTTCCTTCAAGAAAGATAAATATTTCAGTCTTTGAACAGTGTGAAACTGAAAACATTCAGCAGTAGCCCTAGCTGCTGGAATTCCTCAGTAGGCTGCTAAGCAATTCCAGTGATGAATAGTCTGTGTTTGCACTCAGGAAATGTACAGTTATCACTGCAAAAATAAAGCATTGCAGACAAAGGGATGGATCATTTTATCTGATCTTTCAAAATCCATTCGGGTGGTTGTTTTGTAATTTGATGTCACTTAAGTAATTTGAAGGGTTTTCTTTAGTTCAAAAACTGCTTAATGTAAAAAAGTCATTTATTGTGTGCTTAGTAAAGCATCCATTAAAACTTGAGAGGCTGAAGGTCCTCTTGGGGTAGTTTAAATTTCAGAAAAATGCTCACAAAAGCAATTACATTTTAAAATGAATAATTTATTTGGGGTGCTTTAGATCAGATTCTTGTTTACAGTTTCTCACCTTATGCATTTCAGCTTGGTAATTGGTTTGGTCTGTGCAGACAGGTTTTTCAGCTCACCTAAATCCCCTGTCTGGAGGGAATCAGGTGTCAGGATGGGATCTGTGGTGTCTCCAGGTGCTGTCATCCTCCTTATGCCTTCTGAACTCATTTTTTAAAAAGAACATCATAGAAGCAAGCTGAACAATTGAGTCTATGGTATTTTTATTTATTCAAATAACGACAATGCATTTTAAAGAATTTTAACAAGCCATGACAGAACCTGTGGTTTGTCTCATGAGAGTTTTTCCTGAGTTCAGTAACTTGTGGCATCCGCATTTTGATTTGAGTTAGCTACACCAATTGGTAAAAATATCTAATTTCCTCATTCCTTTCTCCTCTTACAACATTTAAAATCAATTGAATTTTTGTGTCTGGAATTTGTATCAATATGTTTCTTGTGTTAACATTGTTTTAAACTAAATCCGACTGATTTACTTCTGTTCATTTACATCAATGTCTCCAAAAAGGGCTGGTTGGTATTTTATATTGCTTTTCTCTTCTTTATATAAAGAGAGTTTGATTTATTTTCTGGGAAAAGGCAGCTTAGATGTGAGTGTGTACTGTTCTGCTGAATCTTTGGGATCTTTCTAATAACTTTTACTAGGGCAGTAGACAGAGTGTGACCCTTCAGGGCATGTGTGGATTTGCATTTCCTTCATGCTGCAGTGAGGTATTGACTCCAGCTGGTGCAGGAAAAAGTGCTCAAATATCTTGTACTGATGGACCAATCCTTCAGTGTAAATATCACCTTTAGGCCCAGGATTCTTGAAGAGTGAATTGTTTTTCTTTATGTTCTTGACTGACATCTTCACAACAGAGCCATCAGGCAAAGCTGCCCACATGGGGTGCACAGCTATTGAGCTGTCTTGAATTCTGCACTTACTTTTATAATGGATATCCCACATCCCAGAGCATTTTGCTGTTAATTCCATGGGTTTTGCTGCTGACTCTGCCTGCACTGGGACTGTTGGCTCTAGCAGCCCTTTCTGGATTTGCACACTCCAGGTAAGGGAAGTCAATCTGAAATTCTGCAGTGTGAGGCTTCTCTGTACAACATTAGTTCTACAGCCACAATATTAGCTTTGTATATTATGATATTTTTAGAGTATTATATATTTATTTTCCCTCTTATATTAGGTGTGGGTTCCCCTTAGAGGAATGTTTGTGACTCTCTTCTTTCTGGCTTTAAGTTAGGACATAACCACCACCTAAGGCAAGATCAGCCTTTGTGTTTATTACAAATATAGATCCTGCTGAACTTCCATGTTCTTCCATGAGCACATCCTTCTGGAAGACAGACCCTGAAAAGAACCTCACAAATTTGGGGAAAATAGTATTTTGAGAATATCACCAGGTTCCTTTTAGCTACATCTGCTGCTGCTGTGCACCATGCTGACCATTGCTGGTAAAATTGCCTGATAAATGGTAGTAATTCTAAATATGAGTCTGTGTGAACTGAACACCTACTTTATAGTTTGGGCAGTATTCCTTTAAGTTCTCTAAATTGCTGGGCATTGTAGATTGCCTGAAAATGAAACCACAAAGCAATTGATTCTTCTGCCTGGGAATGCTGCCTTCAGATTTCAGTTCGCCTAAAAAATAATAACCCGAGGTGAAAAATAGAAAAATGAAGACAAAAATATTTTTGGGGTGGGAAAGTTTTTGCTTCAGGATTGCATTTGATATTGCATATCCAGACAGATTTCATTTTGATCTCTTCCATTTACTCATCTGGAAGATTAAATGATGGGAACAAGTCCTTTCCTTGTCCAGTGTCTCTCTGGAAGGTTTAAGAGCTGTAACAGGAAAGAAGTTCAGTGCAGAAAGCTGGTACCTGAGTTCTCTTGTCACTGCGACTTGTGCATGTTCTATACAAACTGGGTAATGGAACCTAAAATCTCATTTAAATGTAATTCAATTACAGTGCAAACTGTCTGAATCCTTTTCTGCTTTGAACCTCAACGTTTTAGAATAGGTCCAAAATCAGGAAAGATGTGCTGAAGGTTGAAGCATGAAAAAGCTTTTGTGACTCAAGTTAAAAATTTGCTTAAATGTTTAATTTAGTGTCTGATGTCTCCCCCAGAGGAAAAAGGTAAATTGCTGAAGGAAGAAAAAATTTAAATTTCTATGGGATAGGTGAATATCTAGAGGCACCACAGTGTTTGCAGACGTGTCAGATCATGTGAACGCTGAGTGTATATATTAGAAAAAAATCAAATTGCTTCTGAGTGCTCCCTTGCCTGGTTGCTTGCATTGTACATTGCTCCATAGACAACACCAGTGCTGTGGAGAATACATGTATGTCGTGGATCTTGTTGGAGAATGTATTTTCTCATTTCCTTCCCCAAAAATGTAATTTTTTTCAAGTCTGCAAGATCATGACTCCTTTAATAAAAAAACCCCAACCGACCAAACGAGCACTAATTACAGTTCACTGTAGTGATGTGCTTTGCTTTATCAGTTGCATTTTCAGGCCTTGGCTTCACCACCTTCTACCTGGCTGGAAAGCTGCACTGCTTCACGGAGAGCGGCCGAGGGAAGAGCTGGAGGCTCTGTGCAGCAATCCTGCCCCTCTACTGTGCCATGATGATCGCCCTGTCACGGATGTGTGACTACAAGCACCACTGGCAAGGTGAGACACGGACTTGCCCTTTTGTCCTACTCTTTTTTTTCTTAGTTAGCCATGTATTTCTTTGATTTTTTCTGTTTCACTGCATGGTGTGAGTTAAAACACCATGCTGTGCTATAGCTTTTCCTTGCTCCTGGATTGATGCTGGGGCTTCCTAGCGAGGCTGGATTAGCTAGCACTGACCTTCAGACCTTCAAGCCTCTGCCACAGCATCCTCTCCTCCCTCACAGCAGGCACTTCTGGAGTGTAACACCCATCAGGTCACTGCATCTGTCACTGCTGTCTCAGAGTCCTTCAAAATTCTGTAACTGATGGAGAAGGTTGTGCTATTTATCAGTTACACACTCATGTGACAATTCGGGAAACCCTGCCATCAATTATTTCTTTTACCATTTCTTCACCTTCTTTATGGCCACCTTTGCAGCTTCCTTGCTTTCACTCATTCTTTTGCTAAGTAAACCAGCCTGTAATTTCTTTTTCCCTATTTGTCCCTGAATTCCTGTAAGAAATACCATGCATGGTATTTCTGGTGCTGTTATGTAGGTCACCTTGGCTTTCTGTGGTATTGCTAGGACTGTACTGCTGGCCTTGCAAATTGAACTCCCTTCAAGGTCCTGAGTGCTCCTTTCAATTACCTGAAATTTCAGTTCCATACTGGTTACATGCTGTTTCCTGTTTGCCAGCACTGTGGTGGGTTGACCCTGGCT
Source organism: Passer montanus (assembly GCF_014805655.1). Lineage (NCBI taxonomy): Eukaryota > Metazoa > Chordata > Aves > Passeriformes > Passeridae > Passer > Passer montanus. The sequence continues at coordinate 14,572,938 of NW_024366703.1, forward strand.
GAACACCAGGTCTGTCACTCCCCTCCTCAGCTGGAAGGGCGAGAGAAAATGCAGTGAACAGTTCATGAGTCGAGATAAGCTGAGGGAGAGATCACTCAGCAGCTCCTGCCCCTCCTTCCTCACTGACCTGGGTGTCAGGAGGGCTGTTTCTCTCATATGTTCTCATTCCTCTCTCCAGCTGCCATTTCAGTTGTCCAGATTTATTTCCCAATTTTTTACATCTGTTATCCCAGAGGTGCTCCCACATCCCTGCTGTGCCCAGCCTTGGCCAGCAGCAGTCCCATCCTGGAGCTGGCTGGTGCTGGCTCTGTTGCACATGGAGAAGATTCTCACAGAAGCCACGTCTACAGCTCCTTCTGCTACCAAAACCTGGCCCCAAATCCCAGTACAAAGACACAGCATTCTGTTGCTTCCTCACATAATTTCAATTAATTGTTGCATTGCTCTGTCCCCCCAAGCTCCTTCTCATCTACCCAGCAGGAGAACCAGTCTCAGTCATGCTTTCTCTCACCCTGTGTGCTCTTGCAGCTGCTTAATCACCAGCCATTAGCCTTGACATGTTCTCTGAGGAGCCTCCTGCATTCCAGCAGAGCCTTGTCGTGTTTCAGGACCCATTTCTCCTTTTCTCAGTGACACTGGGGCTGCAGAGAGCCTTCAGCACAAACCTGCTGAGCATGAGGTGCTGCCTGGCCAGGCTGGCAGGGGGCACAGAAAATATTTGGCACTTGTCTTGAGCTTCCTGTTAAAGAGAAAAGGAGGAGTGGGAAGAGATGTGGAGAGTACAGGTTTGCTCTCGAGTTTGGAACAGGTGTTTGCAGAGTGAGCTGTGCCTTGCCAGAATTATTGATGGGCTGAAAGGTGATGGTGGTGTGGTTTGTGCATGCTGGAGGAACACTGCACCCAGGGGTTGGGACTCAGTTCATCACAGCTGCTCCTATTCTGCCTTTGAATTTTAAGGAGATGGAGCTGCAAACTTATGGGAATAAATTACATGGGACTCCATTTTCTTCATGGTGGGAAAAGGCCCATTCTTTATTCACAGAATTCATTTTTATACAGATTTATATACTTTGTGTGGGACTCTTAATTGGTTAGGAGTTTTCTTGCCAATTACCTTTATTGGTTAGGAACAAGTTGTTATTCTGTATTGACTGGTCAGTCAAACTGTCAGTGTCTACATGCAGGGAAGTTGATTGTGAAAGATAGTTTACATTTTTCTATCTAACTGTGTAAAAACAATTTTATACAGGTGCAAGTTATTTTTTCCCCAGGAATAGCTTGTTTTGTTAACAAATTGCTCCCAACAGGATTGCTTTCACATGGGAACTTTCAAAATGCTAGCTTTGACAAGGCCAACTGCTGATTCTAGGAGAGCAGACCTGATTTTGTAAAGCTCTTCTCAATGATTTTTCTACCTTCCTGCAACACAAACCCATCTCCTCCCAAGAGCAGTGCTGGCAGACATTATCCTGCAGGTGACCTCTGCTTTCCCCTGAAAGAGCTTGCTCCCAAGGGAGAGACTGGTTCCCTCTGGACACAGCCCAGAACCTCAGGCCTTGGCTTTTCAGCTCAGCAGAGTCAGCTAATTGTGCTAAATTATTTGAGGTGGCTTTGTGATGGAGCCTTTACCATGCTGTGGGAAATGAAAAAGGACCATTAGTTCTGAGTCCAAGACTTTGCACAGAGCAGGTGAAAGATGGAGTGGAGTGTCCCTCTATTAAAAATCCATTGAGTGTGCTTACACCATTAATATTATGAGAACTTTATGAGCTCTCTTCAATTTGACTGGAGAGAGTGATATTCAAGGCCTTAGTATTGGTATTGGTGGATAGTAGGATATTTTGCTGTGAATCCTGAATATATCAATTCCATATATATATATATATATATATATGTTATGTTTATAATATATATATTCCCTGCATAGACTTCTAATTCTGAAAATGTTAATTTACTCATGGAATAAGGGAGAATTTTGTATGGAAAAAGGTAAAGTGAAATGCTGAGAATGAAAGAATATTCATTTTCCTTTATGGGCAATGCAGGAAAAAGGAAAAGAACAAAAAGAGGATAAATATTTCTACCATGAAATCAAACAAAACACTGAATTGTTTTTTTCAAAAACGGGTTTAAAAAAGTTGCCTGTGTTTTTTGCTTATTAACCCCAGTCAGGCAAGGTCAGTAAGATAGAGACCTTTGGCATAAATCAAGCAGTGAATTTGTATTACTGTGGTGCCCAAGCTGAGATCCAGAGCTGAATAATTTGTGTAAAGGTTTTGAAAGAAATAATCTGGGCAAATTTTAGCAAGCCTTAAAATCCAGGGAACTTAAAGAGGACTGGCAAAAATCTGGTGTTTCTCTATGATGAAAAATAGTAATTTAAATAGTCATAGGCTTGACCCAAGTGTTAAGCAAAATAAAAAGCAGCTGGAACAGTATTCAGTGAAAGTAGGATAATGTGAGAATTGCACCCAACACAAGTTCATAGAAAATTAATCTTGTCACAACAACTAAGTTTTTTACAAGTTGATTGATGCTGTACAGTGAAAATCCTTGCCCTGAGTACTTTAATACCATTACAGTTTGGTAGAGGCAGGCTGATGAAATCCAGTGTGGGTAGGATAAGTTACTGTCTGCACACAATCACCTTTTAAATTCCTGTTTGAGCCCTGTTACTCTTGCCCTCAGTACTTTAATACCATTATGGTTTGGTAGAGGCAGGCTGATGAAATCAGTCAGCTTCCAGTGTGGGTAGGATAAATTACTGTCTGCACACAATCACCTTTTAAATTCCTGTTTGGAGCCCTGTTACATTAATTTGTGATAGAGTCATTATGTCCTTTTCTGTGGAGGGAGAGAACATAGGATTTGAAGGCATCTCCTGGGTCATTCCATGTAGTCCTGTTCCTCAAATGTGACTTACAGTCACATTTCTTACATTTATCCACCTCACTATTAAATTTTTCAGGTTTTCTTTCCCCAGCCATTCTTGATAAAAGGCATCTCACTTCTCTGATGATTACAAACCATCTATTATGCATTGAAAATTGAACCACATTGTCTTTGTTCTAATAAAAATTACAATGCCAAACCAAGGTATTTAATCTGTATTTAAGAACTTCAGACAAAAATAATTTGCATTGATTTACCCTTCTTTGCCAATAAACTCAATGATTTACCATATTTATTACGCTTTGAGTTTTTTGAAATTGAAAGAATGGAAACACAGTTATACACAGATTATGTGGTGCTGAATCAGTCTTGTTAAAATAAAATGTGTTGTCAGGTCATTTTAAACAGTGCCTTTTGCCTCTCTTCATTATTCTTCATGTTAAATCTAAGGCTTTCACAGAGTGTGTGAAAAATTTCCAGTGAAATTTTTCTCTTGTTGTTTGTAAATGAAACACAGGATGAGGTGAGTATTTTAGTGAGGTGAGTATTTTCCGGTCATTTTAATAACCAGAAACAGAAGGAATCCTCTATAGAAACTTTAAATTGCCTAAGTGTGAGTGCTGCAAATATCTCATCCAATAGCCTTACTTATCTTACTTTATTTTCTGATAGGAGTATGGGATAGTAAAAAACATTAAAAGATATTAAAAATATTAAATAGATATATATTAAAAAGGTTAAATCAGTTAACAGGCATGCTTATTCTTTGACTTTTCAGATGCTTTTGGTAAGCATTCATCCAGCTTGACATTTTTCTTGTCAGTCTGCTTTTTTAAATGGGTGAAGATCCATGGGTTGCCCACCCACAAATGGTCAGCTGTGATCTGGAACATCAGGAGTGTCTGATACCCCGTGGAGACCATTCTACTCCCAGTGTTCATCCCCCAAAACTGAGCCAACCATCTACAGTTTGGGTGTTCAAAATATTACACAAGTCCCCAAGGATGGATTTTGTGTGTCTGGTGTAATTGTGGTATTTGGTTCCAAATTCTTTAGGAAAATTCAAAATCCAGATTTTCTGTGCTAAACACTTTTACATCAACCAAATGTCTTTTATTTGCAGTTTTCACTCCTGGCTGCCCTTCCCCTTGTGACATGCTTCTGGTTTTGTTGCTTTTTTCCTGCAGATGCTTTCGTTGGAGGGGTCATTGGCCTCATTTTTGCTTATATTTGCTACAGACAGCACTACCCTCCTTTGGGCAATACAGCCTGTCACAAATCTTATGTCAGCCTGCTGGATCAGAACTCAGTGAAGAAAGAAGAGAGACCCACAGCAGACAATGCTACTGGGCTGCCTCTGGAGGGAATAACTGAAGGTCCCGTATGACTTTGAGAAATGTGCAGAATGAACTTTTAGCCTTCTCACATTTCCTCCAAACTGGTCTCTTAACAGTGGTTCTTAATGTACATTTTTTCTTTTGTTTCTTTCCTTTTTATAAAGGGAATTTAAATATTTTATTTTTGATGCCATGGTACCATCATACTTCTAAAGTTAAATTTTCAGTTCATACTCACTTGCTGAATTATCTGTTTTCAGTCCACTGCAAGCAGGTAGAACTACTCAAAGAAAGGGGAAAGTACATTATTAAAAAGAATCTCATGTGGAGAATGGTTAAGAGAGTACTTTTGAGATGTGGCTGAGCATATACTAGATCTGGAAACAGATTTTCTGAAGTACTGAGTATCTTCTACAAAGTTCTGGTCATCTTCAGCACTCATTGATTTCGATGGGTGGCGAGTACACAGAACACTTCTCATCAGGTGTTCAACATCTGTAATTTGATAATTTAGGGCATCATCATGTTTATCCTGCTGCCTTCTGACATTAACAAAAATCTCCACATGCTGGTGGAACTTTGTATTAATTGTCAAGTTTTGCCAAGATTGATCTGAGCTACTGATGACTAAGAAGGCGAAAGGTGTGGCTGGTGAAGTGCTTGTGAGATCCAAGCCTCATGCATTAGTAGTTCCACAGGATGATTCTCTTTCGAGAAACTCCATGCTGTTAAAATTGCCAACTAACAACATGGATTAGAAACTTGTTATTGCACCATCAGCAATTTTTGAGAACTCTTGCAGTGTTTATCATCAAAGCAAATTTGAAAGAAAAGAACACCCATTGCATTTAACAAGCTGAAGTCTTTCAAACAGATGTTTTAAACCCCCTTAAGCTGGGAGGATAAAGAGACACAAAGTTTTCTGTGGATTTCGTTGTGCCATGTTCATTCTTGTGTAGTGACTCACTGCAGCATTGGTGACCTGAGGAAATGCAAAGATTCTCATTCGTGACTTTGGGCACACAACCACGAATGCTTGTGGTGGTTTCCAGCACTGTAACATATCCAGAGGAAGGCTGGAGACAATTTTCCACCAACCCCATCCCACATTTTCAGCTCACCATGCTCTTGGGCATGGTGCTTGCCAAGGTTGGTACCTGAATTGGAGCTCACCTGAATCAAACCACTGTTGGTGTGGAGAAGGTTCAAGTGTGTGACTGAAGTTAATTTATTATCAGTAGGATTCTGTTTGTTACGTATGCACTATGCAGTATACATCACATTCCTGTGAGATGATGTACCTTTGGATGGCAGAATGTCAGATTCCAGGTTTCTTCTCCTTAGGTATCCTGTGAGAAATGCAGGCAAAATATTCCAGACCACACCCTGGCAGTTGAACATTTCTTGGAGCAATCAAGATAATGTTGATCAACGACCACAATTACGGTGCTTCAGACTGGAGGAGACTGCTGCCATGATTATAATTTCTGTGTTCCTGTTGGAATATGCATCAGCCTCGTAGACATTTTGTGATTCAAACAGCTCAATGTCTTTATGTAAGGCTTGTCATTTACTTTCCTCAAAGCTAAGCTTTGTAGATTTTTGTTTTGAGAAGAGCTGCTTCCTGATTGGCAACACTTGAATTTTTATAAAAAGCAAGCAAATTAGGGTCCCCTTAAAAATAAACCTAATAACTGTGTACAAGAGGATGCAACCTTGCTGTGTATAAATTTGTATGATATTTGGAAATGGCTATAAATAGGAAGTGACATTAAGGAACAGAAGGTAACAGGAGTGAACCCGGGAGGCTCTGTAGAAATCAGGCCTTGCAAAGCTGGTACAGTTTAACTGAGTCAGAAGGAGGATGTTTCACTTACAGAATTCTGAGCTCTACAACAGAGACAGTTGAACTTAGCTGTGGTTTTCCTGGTGAATATACAGTAATTCACAATACCAGCATCAGCAAAGCAAAATTACTTTGCAGTTGCACTGGATTTGACAGAGCACTCCTCTGGTGTGTTTGAGATCTTATTTTAGAAATCCACAGAGTTCAGTGGAGGTTTAATCTTCCTACAAAGTTTTTAAACCATCCTACAGAATTCTGTAACAAATATAGTTTTCTTTCACTTCATGTGGGAGGATTACTGAGAGCCCCAGAGCCAGGGTGAGGTTAGCCATTAGCTCCTTCTTTCAGCAGGAACCCTAGTCTTCCAGGTTATATGCAAATGTTAAAAAAAGAATAAATTGTCAATCAAAATTAGAAATTTAATACTGATGCATAGAGCATTTTGCATGTTTTTGTATAGATCTGGCTTATTCTCAAAATGGAGCGGGGCCTTCTAACTGTGCTGTACACATTCTCAGTATTTTAATGGCTTTTGGTACAGGCAGGCTGTTTTTGGCATGAGGAAAAGCTCATCCAGCCCTCAAGGCTGTTAAAGGATTGGAACATGAAGTGTAATACAGCATAAAAACTGAAATTGCAGGAGTAATTGGTGACCAGTAAAGAATAACACATTTTAATGGGAATAATTAAATTGAGAGTCATAAAGTAGACAGTGTAAATGGTTTGATTAAAATGTAATTAAAATTATGAAAGACTTAATGGAATGAAACTTGTGGAGGGATCTGTAGGTGCCACAATCACCAGTGCAAAGTCAGCATAGGGAAGGCATTTTTGTGGATCAGTGTATTTTAATCTCATGCTTTCTCAGTGTGAAGGAAATGTAATGTTGTAATGCACCAATAAAACAACACATGAATGTGGGTTTGTACATCTGTGTGTTATCATTTTTTTGAGAAGAATATAATTTAACAGTTATTCTCATTAATAAACCATGTAGAGCATCACACACAAAGAAAGCCCTAAAGAAACAATGTTACTGACAAAGAGTCATTACTGATGCTGTTAAAATGGAACAGCCTCCCTCCTTTAAGCAAAATAATGCTCTTCAGCTTTCCTCCAGGCAAAGGTACAGTGTAACTCTGCAAGGCTGAAATTCTGCAATTGTTACCCAGCTAAACCCCACAGGTCCCTTCCCCTGGTCCAATTCCATACCCCAAATAACACTGCAAGTGCCATATTTAAAAACAAACGTGGTTAGGCTAGAACAGGAGGACAATATCAAATCAAACACAGCAGGGATAGCCTGAAAGCATGACACTGGCAACCAGCAAAATGTCCCCACAGTGACTGAAATCTCAGGGACTGGGTTAGGAATAGAGCATTTGTGCTGACTCATTCAGATTTTGTTGCCTTTTTTCTAATTTGGCCCTCTATTTTTTTTCCCTGTGCATAGAACAAATTATTTCTATTGAATGTGAAAAGAGAACCTCATTTGCCTTCTTTCTGTCCATGGCAAAAAATACTTTGCTGTGGATTGGGGTGGAAAAAAACCCAAACCTATGAAAAAGCCATATTTTTGTTTTGTGGTACTAAAATTCCTATGACTTTAGGAGAACTTCTCTAGCTCACTAAGCACATGACATCCTGTAGGTGGAATAAAGCCTTCATATGTGTTTTTTTTTTTCTTAAAATTGCTAAGCAGGACCATGTTGTTGGACAGTTAGGGGTAGCACCCACAGGCATTATCTGAAATCAAATTTCTTATTACTCTTACTCATCTTTACAAGATAAATAGTCTCACCTGCTATCCCAGAGTACACTCCACACTCATCTGATAAGCAGAATGCCTACATTGCTGTCCTAAGAGGCTAAAATTAAATTAGAAGTTTCCACTGGGATGCACCAAGTTTAATTCAGTTTATTATACAGACAACTCCTGTTCTACAGGTGTGCAAATTACTCCCTGTTCAGGAACTTGCCCTAAACAGAGAAAAAACATTATCATTTTGCCATTAAAATTTGCTCAACATATATAAAATTAAAATTACAAGAATGCACTGAATTAACTGAGATTCTTTTTGCAGGTGCTACAGGATTTTTGCTGAAACTTGCAGAAATAACAAAAAAAAATCATCATTCAGACTGGTCCAGACTTTGGACCCTTGTTTGAACCCAGATAAGTATAATAAAAACATCTGAGCTGCAACAGATGTGTGCTGAAGTTACAGAAGTGATGATCTGCCCATTATTATTTTCTGAAAAAAAACTTTCCAAAGGGAAAAACAAGAGGCATTTGGGATAACCCACATTACATAATCTGAGTAGCAGGGTATGAAATAGAAAATCCTCTCTTGGTGCTTTGGCTGGGTGAAAACAACAGAGAGATGCTTTCAGCCAGTTCAGGAGGACTGCAGAAAGTCAAGCATGAAACACAATTGAAGCAGCTCCAGAAGCCTTAAACCTTTGGACTGAGTCTCTTTGTTAGTTTGCCAAAAAAGCTCTTAATTTCACTGGCAGATTTGCAGCAGCCATGCATTATTCTACTCGATTTTAATGTGGTCTGAAACAAGTTTATTCCTAGGAGTAGATGGGGCACAAGGACACTGGTTTTTATAACAGTGATTATCTATGGCTCGCTTTTATTTGGCCTCTTGCTCACAGATGTAATTGTGCTTTTCAATTACAGCCCACAGCACTGTGCTCTCTGAGCTGCTTTGGGTCCCTGCTTCTTTCCATCTGCAGAGCAGCTTCTCCCCTGGTGATGAGAAGGGGAAGAGAATTGATGGTGACATGTACACACCTTCTGGATGGTGTCTGTCTTCCTTCCTTTTCATCTTTATTAGATTTCCAAGTCTAATTAATGCACTTATATATAAGCAACATTCACCCTCAAGACAGAGTGCAGTTCCAAAAGGGACCAGGTGTCATTGCAGAATTGCCCAACAGAATCCAGACAAGCTCCAGCCAGAGAACTCAGGTTGCCATTGTCCAATGGACAGAATTTCTCACTTTTTAAGCCAAAGGGCATTTAAAGAATTTTAAGGCTTTTACAGCTCTTAGTGTTGCAGTGAGAAAGGGCAGTCAGTAAAGGGAAGTTTCCAAATGCACTTTCACTCCTGAATTCAAGTGAATTCTCCCCCTGACTGACAGCTGGAGCAAAAGCAGATTTCTGTTCTTAATTTCTCAGGTTATAGGCTGAGCACATTCACACCTGATCTGGGAGGGTCTGGTGAGTGCCCTGTCACACTTCTGGTTTGGAGACAACAACTCAAAAGTAGTTAGCATCACTCTCAGTGACCTTCTGACACCATTCAGATTAGGAAAGAAGTGCTGCTCATTAAGATCCAAGCCCATCACATAATGCTGGAAGAGATCTAAGCCAGGGAAAGTTTGATTTATTAGTTCCAACAGGCTTGCCCAGTGCCCCTTGCTGGACACAGAGGGGCTCTGAAGGCTCCCAAGAGGCAGATTATTGTCAAAAATCTCCTTGAGCTTTTTATTAATTGTTTTTGTGTGTGTCAGGGTTATTAGAAGAAAGGACTCCCCACTGTATTGAGGGTAATATTTACAAATCATTTATTGCTAACTGACAGACTGTTGAAAAATATCTCCCTTACCAGGCAGGCTGAATACACAACTCTGTTGTGTTAGTCTGTATTCTGTTCACATCACCCCTTATCAGCATTACAGAGCATTTGTGTATGCAAAACCCCATTTCATCTTCATTCCCAGCCCAACAGGTTGAAGCCACAATCAAAGTTTCAGATGTGGGCTCCTGCTGAAAGCAATATAACACAGTAAAAAAGAAAGGGGAAAAGAACATTACAGCAATGTCACAATGTCACCCTAATCTAAGAGGTGTAAACTTGTCTAGGGAGTGAATGGGATGGGATTCATATCTGCAGCATTGTTCAACAAAGATAAAGCAGCTTAAACATCCTCTGTCACTGAGTGTGGAAAAGACTGGAGCTGTCTTCTTCAAACAAATCATTGCACGGGGTAAAGGGAGAGAGATCATGTTTCTGAGGCTTGTTTGGAAACAGGAATTCCATTTCACAGAGGCTGGGAAATATTTTTAATTTCACGTGTTAACAAAACTCATAATTTTAAGAACATGCTAATGGAAAAAAACATAATCTCTTGTTACATCCCAGTATATAAAGACTTTTGCCAACCTGTGGGAGAAGGATTTCCACCCTTGCCCTTTTGAGGCTTCCAACCCTCTCATGTCAAGAAATGCCCAGAGAAACAGGGTTTTTCTTGAGTGGGTGAATTACTCCTTCCTAATTTGCTCCTTTCTTGATTCCGTTGTGGTCTGAATAACCTCCCTTGGAATTTCAGTGCAACACTTCTGCTTCTGTGAATTGTCCTCATGGGAAATAGTTTCATTTTGATTTTTGACCAGTTTATTTTCAGCATCAGCTAAAGTCTCCTCATTTTAAACCCTGAAAGAAAACTCCTGTGCTACTGCCCCAAAAGGTGTGAAAACAGCTGATCTAAATTTTCACTTCAGGCTAATAGGGAACAAGGATTATCACACAGAAACCCAGCTCCTGCAGCAACATTTTGAATGAGAGCTGGCAGAGGGGGGCACAGAGAGCTCGTGGATGGTGCAGGAAGAGATGCCACAGGAACTCGTTATCAGTAAGTGGATTTACATTTTCTATGAGGTGATGAAAGCGGCCTCTGCTGTATTTGGGATTTCCCAAAGTAAATAGCAGTAAATCAGTTGTGAGTGCATTCCAGCTGGGAATTTGTGAAGTTTAAGCACTGCAAGGTTTAATGTGGAGAAACTGTGGAGCAGCTTCTGTGCTATGGCTAAAGGGGGGAGCAGAAATATCGACCTTGTTTCTGTATGGCCCTTACTTTGTCAGAGGTTTCTGTAGCAGGGGGAAGCAGAATTATCAGTTAAGAAACTTTTTCAGGCTTTTTTTTTTTCCTCTTCAAATCAGTGTTTGTGTTCTCCTATCTGCCATTAAAAAGGGCTAGCTTTTAACTCAAGGTTTACTGGCTTAAAGCCAATCAATATTATTAATCTCTTCCATCCTTACTTCTATCAAGTGATTATAGTGAAGAGGCCAACTGGGTTTTTGAACACATTTATTTAATACTTACAGCATTTAATACTTAGATTTCTCAGGAGTTATAAAGAGCTGTGATGCAAATAAATACATGTTTAGCCATAATGCTGTCCTTGCAGAAATAAGGAGGAAAAGTTACACTACTTCTGCTGCCGTCTTTCTGTAACTCTCCAGTGGTGAGAGCATGGTTAGACGGGTTTAATGGCACTGGTAATGGCTATGCAATAAGAAGCATTTACAAAGCAGTAAATGCAGCCATGAAGAGATGTGCTTACAAGGTAAATCATGGCAGGAGTGCCTCGTTAGGCTGTGATAATGCTCTAAATAGCCAGAGTCAGTGCAATAATTGATATTACAGAATTCTGCATGATCTGCAGCCCCCTCCAAACCTGGGGAGGTGAATCCTACGTGAGGGGCTGAGTTTGTTTGCCTCTGCTCTGTTTTTGCTGGTATTCACCCAGGTACATCAGCATCATGAAGAATTTGTTTAAACACCAGAACTAACAGGTGCAATAGGATCTAAACCATCTCCTGACATGAATTTCAATGGCTTTGCTGAGACAGAGAGGGACAAAAATACATTTTGTTGTCAGCTGAAGCAGACTAAAAGCTTTTCTGTCACTTTCCTGTCCTGATGTATTTTCACTTAGTTTCAAAGTGAGGCAAGAGGTGGAATTGACTCTCTGGGTTTGTTAAAGGAATAAAGGTTAGGTCCAAAGGGGGCAGCTAATCACACGATGCTCAGGGAAGTAGAGAGAGATTCACAGGCACTGCTCTCTTCCATCCCTGCCCCCGGTGTAGCATCACAACTCCTATTTTATGGTCCAGTGATGTGCTTTCAGGAAACACACCGCGCTTTTCTTCAGGCTGAATTGTGTGTTTATGTTTTGGGTCTTTTCTAAACCCTTGCATTAGTGCCCCCAGCAAGTTCTGTGAGCTAGGGCTGTGACACTGAAGTCTGAAAACTGAGCTTTTAGGTGTGAGGTTTTTAAAATGGGCTCTCGGTGTCTGTGGTGTGCAGTGATTGCTCTCTGCTATTAAACACTGATCCCCCGAGGTGATTGTTTGGGAGGGCGACATTCTCCTGAAGCTCTCACTATTTCAGTTAAATGGTGGTTTCTTTTTTTGCTTTCAGCAGCTGAGCAGTTCAGGGTCTGCCCAGAGATGCTGGAATTGCTCATGTGAGTGGGGTCTGAGCCAGGTTTCTGTCAACATCAGCCCTTGGATGAGGTTTAGGGGCTTTGGGCTTTCTTATAGCCAACACACAACTCTGTACTTAAATTACTCTAGAGGAAGTTTCAAACCTACAGCTGCAAGGGAATCCCTGATTAGGACAAATGCAGATATCTGCCTGCAAACCTGACAGTGAAAAATTTATATTAAAATTGATTAGGAAAAAGAGCTTCCTTTGATTGCTGCTGAAATCAGTGAAGGCCAAATTAAGTTGGGGGATCCTGGCATTAATACTGTGCATTATTTTCTGCGATTTTTGTCTGTGGGAAGGTGAGCTGGCAGGCATGACAGAGCTCCTAAATACATCAGCAAAAACTGAAAATAGTTCTTTACGTGAGATAAACTCTCCTGAAGTCCAAAAGTGGGTCAGTCAAATTGTTCCATTTCAACAAATTTTAATGAATAATTTTTCTTATTCAGACTGTACTCAAGGTCTGATACAGGCTTTCACTCTTTCCTGCTACCCAGTAAATGCAGGTGGGGGATGGATGTTCATCTGGGCTGAACATGCCCTGAATCACCTTTATTACCTATGAGGGTTGTTTTTTTTTGATTTTTATTGATTCCTGATACCATCTAAAGGACATGAAAGGGCTTGAGGGATGAAAGCAGCTCTCATCTTTCCTTTCACTCTTCTGGCATTAAACTCCAACAGGCAGGAGCTGGTTTTTGGTTCATTCTCTGTCCAATTATTTGTTTAAACGAGTCCAGTGAGAACACCTTCCTCTTTCACATGGTGTGTTCTAAGGAAAATATTTGTGTCATGCTGGATGAGTGGCAGTATTTCACACAATGTCTGCATGAGTACCATCAGCTCAGAGAGCATTTATTTGTGTTGAGCATTGCAGAACTATCCCTGGGATACTCTGGGCATATTTTTAAAATATTTATTGTTTTATCTATTACCTGATTATTTTTATCTATTATTTCCCTGCATGCAGCAGAGGTTGGAGACCTGCTCTACCTCGATACAAGCAGGAGGGGCTGTGCTGACATTTTCCCCTCCCTCTGGCCTTGATCTGAAGTCATTCATTAATTTAAATCACTTCTGGAAGAACACCTTTAATTTTTCCAGCTTCATGCATCCTAGCAGAAAAACATCTCTAAACTATTTTATTGATGTATTTGGGAGCTTCTCCTCTGTGTATGCTCCAGGACAAGAACATCTGGAAAGCTGCAGACAATGACACTAATAAATTACCCTGCAAACTTTTTCCATCCCTCAAACCATGCAGACTGAGTTTGGGCAGCTCATTTGCAAATGAATGTGTCTCTGCCTGGCTGGATGGATGTCCTGTAATGATTCCCTGGCTCCCAGCTCCAGGCCATTGAGGATATGGTGAAGCTGGCTTCTTTCTGTCTCCCTAGCTGCTGGCCAAAATTAAAATCAGAGCAACGTGTGAAGTACAATAGTGCTGTACAACGTGACTGCAGCAGGAAATCTGACCCTGAACCTGTAAAATACCTGGCAAAGCCCAAAATGAAGAGAAAATAAAATGAAATACCAGGAAGCAAGGCAGGGCAGAATGGAAGTACCTGTCTGAGTATACCTCTGCATTAGAAATAAGGCATTTCTAATTTATTTTTTCCTTGTATATTAAATTTCCTAGACCCAAGCCATTTGGTTCCACTGGAACCAAATGTTCCTTTTCTCCAGTCAGCCCTTGCAGGTGACATCAATATTTCTCAGGTGACCACCAGAACAGGATGTTTTAAAGGGAATATCACTCCATAAATCCAAAATTAATTACTCAAAGACTGGCGTTTTCATGGCAGCACATTTTGTAGCCTGCTTGTGTGAGTTCCACTCAGACAAAGCCTGAATGGGGCTGTGAAAATAGATCGCTGCTGTGTGTCTGGAGAGGGAAGGGTGGCAAAAATGAAGACCCTGAGGAGCCTGGACGCCCCTGGGGCAGGCTGGGGCAGACATTCTGTGCTCCAGGGGATTCTGCCTCTTGGGCAGCAAAGGCACCAGATGGGTTTTGGCAGGAGCTGCAAATTTTGGCTTCCTAAGTGGTGCTTCTGTACCTCTGGAGATGTTACCAACAGTTAATGTACAATCAGCTTTTGTTTCCTCTACGTTAATTTGGCCTGAATTATCCAGCCTAGATTATATACTGAAAATTAAGTCCCCAGAATAACAAGTCTGGAAATGGCCAAAAAAGAAAATCCATAAATTACTTGGAAAAGTTGGCTAAGTAGCCAACATTAATAGTTACTGGTGAATTTTAATGACCAGTGGCAGAGGAATCACTGTGATTGGACAGCTTTTGATTCCAGAGCAACTTAAGCAACATCTCAGCTCAGTTATTGCTGGCAGGAAGATCTTTCCAAAATCTTTCCTGCCAGATAGCACACACTGACACCTCCCTCAGTGCTGGCAGAGAGACACTTACCTGGCCACAGGCTTGAAAAAAAAGAATTAAAATATTTAAAATAATAATTATTATAATTTTATATATAATACCTCTATATATTACATATAATTGTATTTATAAATATAATATCAATATTCTATAATTCTATAGAATGTATAACGTATATTATATAATATATAACATACTAATATTCTATTATTATATTAATAGTAATTAATTAATGACTATTGTAATAATTCAATAATAATTATGTTAATAAATGTAATTAATATTCTATTTGGGGGCCAATATTTAACCATGAATATTTAACCCTTCATAAGTAGGACCTGGCTGAAGGTCCTAAAATCTGATATTACACCGAAGCTGAAGCATCTCTAAAGTAAAAATTAAACTTGGACCAAGAACTCCTGGTAGAAAGTCTGACCCCAATAACTGAATTGGAAATAAAGTGAAGAGATGTGTTCCTAATATGTTCTCATTGTTAATTATTGTTATTGTAAATAATATGATCACTAGCTGAAGACATCAGGTCTGTTTCTTTCTGAAATATATGTTCTAATTAAGCCTCAGGTTGATGGGAAATCAGGCTACAGAAAAATTATCATATTTTTCCATGTCAAAAATCCATTACTCTGGATAGGTTAGTGATTAAACTGTCAACTAGGAGACAACCTCTGGCTTTAGGATTTGGATGCTGGATTTCTCACCCCACAGCTTTTTTATGACTGGGTGTCTGGGGCATGATGCACAGCTCAAAATGGGTACTATGCACTTGATATTTTTCAATGTTACTTTTAGGGATACCATCCATAACCCCAGTGGTGTGCAGGTTTTAGATATTTTCATTCTCTCAGAATTTTTGCTTTTTTGGGCAGCAGGATGTGTTCCTCTGTGCTGGGGATCCAGTTGGGTGTGTAAGTAAACAATCAGTTCTTTCTCTTTAGGAGCAGGGGATTTAAGGGCTCCAGGGACCACAGAGATCCCTTCAGCTCTGGTCTCTGCCTGCACTCAGAACCCATCCTCACTCTCTGCATGGGAAGTTTTATTTCCCTGCTTTTCTAATGACCTCTAAGGGCTCTAATGAACCCTTCTCCTCCCCGTGGCAGCCACCATATTTTACAAAACCTCAATAAGCATTTATTTCCCAAGTTTCAGCAAGAGCTGGCTGTTTGCTCTCTGTTGCCTGAGGCATCTCTGCAGCCTGGTACCTTCCCCAGCATCCAAACCATCACACAGACAGGCACTGCTCCTGCACTCATAATCACTTACAGCAACGTTTGCTGCTTTTCATCAGGTGGGTCACGCTGGTTGCAGAGCAGTCTCTCACTTCCATTGGTTTCCTCAGAAATAAGTGCCCCCAACTCCAGTGTTGCTCTCTCTGCTGCTTTACAGCACACTGAAGCAGATGTTTTTTGCCTTGCAGCTTTGCAGAAGCTGGTGGAAGAAGGCAGTGCTGTCATTGACCCCTTTGGCAGCCAACTGTGCTGCAGTTTTTCTGTTTGGGGGTTTGTGCTTTGCCTTTCTTGTCAATCTATTGGATTTCTGCACTTAGAGCACTGCCAAAGTTGTAGCCTTTGTTTGTTCATTTTGCCTTCTGCTGTGTTAATGAAGTTTCCCCTGTGTGCTCAGCTTAGACCTCCTGAGTAATTTTAATTTTCCTATTGCATTCACAGTCCTTGGTCTGTGAGGACTGTGTTCCCCTGGCCTTGCAGGTGCTGATTGTTTTGGTAGGGGCTCATTCTGGACCAGTTCATTTCTGAGGGGCTTTTTTCCTTTCTCACCACAGTAAGGTCCCAGAAAGGGCTTGCTTAGCCAATGTTGTAAGACTTTTTTCATTTACCTTGAGTGGTGAAATGGAAGAAAACGTCAGTGCTTTGGCTCAATTTAGATGGAGCTTTTTGCATCCCCTTTTCTTCCATTTTTCCAAGGCTTGAACTGCCATCCTGCTACTTCTACAGTTTTCTACTCACAATGTTTTTGTTAATGAGATTGGCTTCTCCTAGCTGTTCATTGGGAGCCACCAAAGGACACTGACAGAGGCTTTCCATGCTAAAATCCTGAATTTCAGCTGAGGGGTTGGGATGAGGTGAATCAGATGCTTTGGAAAAGTCACTTGCCATTTCTAACTCTCTTGCTTGTCTGGTTCTTCAGAGGGAGCAGGATTTTTACCCTGAGGATTGACTGACATCTCATTGCAGTAGAAAGACAAAGAGTTAAATAGATCCCTACAAAACAATTCTAACATGGTCATTGTACCTCTGGGAAATCTGTTGTAGCAAGATAATTTAATTCTCAGTTAGCCCCTATTTCCTCCTGATTAACAGCACCTTGAGGTTGCTAATTGTCTCAGAAAATATATGTACTGCAGTGATAGTGTGCCTGTGCTTTCTGACTGCCTCCAAGGGCAAAAATATGTTTGTGTTACCTGATGGTTGAGTGGAGTTCAATAGATATTATTACTGTGCCAGTCAATAAAGAGATGAGCAGAAAGGCTTACTGCAAATCGTGTGTTTGAGGATAGTCAACTCATTAATCTAATTATCTACAAGCCCTCTAAAGATGTGTTATTGACTGTGCTTGCTGAAGCACCAACTCAAACAGAAGAACTGCACACACTGAGCTGAAAATCCCTCTCCATTCTGGCAGAGCAAATTCCAAATTCTGTTACAAATTCCCATTCCCATGGCAAAGCAAAGAGCATGTGCTCCCTGTGTGAAGGAGCCAAGCATTTCTGAGGGGGAAAAAATGGGGAAAGAAGGCATCTACCCCCAGAAAAGTGATCTTGGGTTATCCTGGTCTGTATGCAAATAATTTGCTAATTATTGCCCACCTAACAGAGCCAGTTGTGCACGTATGGGTTTAGCTCACTAAAACATAAAATGCTGAGAAAGCAAACACGTGGGGTTTATTCTGCTTTGTAATTATGAAATTTGGAGGGGCAGTCTTAAGACCCACCAGCACTGGGAAGTTGTCCTTTTACCAGGCTCCCCCCACAGTTTGTGTTGCCTTTTTAAGAGGAGAAGCAGCATCTGTCAGGGCAGAGAAGTGACCTTGACTCCTCGTGAAGCCTGGAGATGCTCCTTGGGACCAACAGACACCAGGCAACTTTTGATTTCAACCAGATTAAGAGCTGAGGCTGTTTTGAGATTGAAAAAAAATGCACAATTGAGCATAAAATGCACAATTTTGGCTCTAGGTGCTGGCACAGCCAGGGAAGTGAGAGCACAAACCTCCCTGGGGAGCGTGCTGGGTTCAGGGGCAGAAGATCTGAGCCTTCAGCACTTGGCAGGTTCCTTTAAAGCAAATTTTGCTGACGCATTCAGAGTCAGGAGGGCTCAATGAAGAGTTGCTACTGAACAGCCCAATAAAGCAATAGCTCGTGTAAAAATATGGGCTTTCAGTGTGAGGATTTAAAAGGAACCCCAAGAAGGATGGATGTTTCTTTCTAGAGCACACAAAGGGTTATTAGCTCACTGGGGACTTTATAAGGGAACTAAACACTGATGAACATGAAATGAAAATTTTACATAAGTGCACAGGATGATTGGTTTTATTAACTTAGCTTTAGAGCTTAATTAGAAGAAATCCTTTCCCCTTGCCAATAATGTGAATTATAAAGATCTTGATACTTTAATAAATACACTGGGTAAGGAGATGTTATTCTTAAGGAATGTTATCATAAAATCAGGGAAGGGTTGAATGGAGAAAATGGTTTTGGGGAGAGCTCTAAACCATCACACCATAGGCCATAGAGGTGGTGTCAAGTGAGCTGTGATCATTTTCCCAGCAAGTCAAAGAATGTCTCAAAGCTTAGGCCAAAATAAACACAGTTATCTTTAATAATCTACAGGAACATATTTAAAATCAGAAAAGGGAACTGACGAAGTGCTGAAAGCCAGTTTCACAAGGGAGCTTTAAAAATGCACCTGGAGCTCTGGTGAGTGCATGACTTAGGCCCCTGGAACCCTCTGCCTACATGTTCCAAATGGATCATTTTACTTCTGATGGCACATTTGTATTCAAACAGAGACTCAAACTCTCCTCAGCTCTTTTGGGATGGCAGATAGGGGCTCCAGTACAAAACAAACAGATGAACCTTCAATTTTCAGGCTATTGGAAATTTGAACTTTATTAATAGTCTTTGATCTCTAATTTCTTACAGCCTGCATTAAATATTTACCTTTGTCCATCTCGCTAACAGAACAAAGTCTGTATTTTTTCCCTCTGTAAAGTTTATCTGAGAGATATTTGAATTAGGAATAATTTCTAATAGTTTATTTGAATTTTCTCTTTTTTAAAAAAAAAACTCCAGATTTTAGTCTCATGTAGTAACTCACTTATTTCATATCTTGATTTTATTCTTTTGCTGTCTTGTATATACAGAAATTTGAAACTGTTCTGTTCTCTCATCATTATCTAAGAGAGGTGTAGCTCTTGTATAGTTAAATGTAGCAATATATTTTAAAAAATCTGTTACCTAGGAAACATTAATATCATTCATGTCATCAATTGTGTGATGTGAATTACTGTTATTGGGTGTAAACTGTTTCAAACAGCTTCCAGATTTCTCTCCTATGGTTTTATCCTGATAACCTGTGTCACAGAGCTTTCAAACTTTTAACCATTTTTAAATAAAGATCTGACTAAGGTAGCTCAAAGCCTTGCACCCACATATTTTATTTTGTAGGAGGTGATGTGGAACAGCCAAATCCTGGAACTCCTGAAATTGATAAGAAATATAGGTGAAATTTCAGAATATCTGGGTGGACTTGGGATTTGTGTTGCAAATACAGATTTGTTCTTCATTTGTGTTGAAAGACTGAATGAACTTATCCCTCTGCCAAAATAAGCCATAGCTTTGTATCAGGTAATTTGATTAAAAATTTAAAACCCATGAGAGGGACAAAAGATAACTCAGAGAGCTAAACTTGGTGACATAAATGGTATATTCACCATAAATGATATAAATGGTATATTCACCAGCACATCTGAAATGGAACAAGATCTCGAGAGTTTACTCAAACCCTTCAGTAATCCAGAAGTGGGAGTAGCATTCTGATTTCTGCAGATCCTGGGGGGAAGGCTCCTTGTGCCAGGGTGAAATTCCTGCAGCAAAGCAGAAGTGGGAGCAGCATTCTGATTTCTGCAGGGGCTGTGCTGATCCTGGGGGGAAGGCTCCTTGTGCCAGGGTGAAATTCCTGCAGCAAACACTTCCCAGCCTGAGATTTGCCTGGCACAGAGGCACTGCTGCCCTGGGCCCTCTCCTGGCTGCAGGGATGTGATCTCTTTGGAGAAAGGTGCATTTCTGTCCCACCAGGGAATCACACCGAGTGCCTTAGCAGCAGTTTTGTGTCATGGCAGGTTAATGAAAGGGAAAATGGAAAGCATTCAGATTTTCCTCTGAAAGTGCTTCTCTTTATACTGCCATTATCTTGGTCTTTAAGCAGAGTAAGAAAGAAGTCCCCAGTATTAAAGAAGTTTGATAAATAAATTTAAAAACAGATATTAAATAAGTTGATATTAGAACAAGTGTATGGAGTACGGAGCTAACCAGGGAATGGGAAATACTTCTTCAAAACGTTTATGGAAATGAAGACCAAATCAAAGAAAGGCTTTAATTGATTTAGATTGGGAAGGTGATTTTTGTTAATGATTTACTAATTTGACCAGGTGAAGACTGAAATTCAGGTACAGAAGAGTGAGCAGACTCACCTGAGGCCATGCCAGGAGCCTGTGGCTGCAGCCCAGCTCTGCAAGAGTCTCCCCAGGCAGGAACACTCAGCAAATTCACAGGCAATTACTCCAGCCTGGGATTCCTTGGATCATTTACGTCCATCACTTGCAATTTGTTGCATTAATTCCACCAGCTCAGCACAAAACCTGGAGATTTATCACAGGACTAACACCATTGCTCATCTCATGATCTCTCCAGTCAGAGCTGCCACCAACTTAATGGCACTGTGAGGAGCTGAGGGTGAAAAATTGCCATCTGCAGAGGGGGGACAAGTTAATACTGAAACTTTGAATCATTTATTTGTGCACAAATATCATAATGGTTTACAGGAAACCTTTTGAGACTGAACAGCTACACACAGGAACAAATGCACTTCAATTTCTGTGGGTTTTTTGGCACAAACTTTTAGATGTTCAAGTGTGGAGGGGAGGAACCAAGAGATGCAGATCTGTAATTCACCCTGTCACACAGCCCTGTTGGATTCCTCAGCTAGCTGGGGTCAACAGCCCCTCAAGAGCCCAGTTCTCTGACACTTTCCATCATTTCTGGAATTTACTGTGCCCAAAGCCCTCACAAATCAGCTTCCAAACAATGATTTTTTTTTTATTATTTTTTCATAGTTTTAGGGCTGCACCTTCTTTTGTGTATATGAAAAATGCATCACTCTACCTGTAAAATCTCTATCTCTGAATTTCAGGCATTATTTAAACACACTAGAGCAGCAGCTTTAATTGCAAAGGTTTATAGATGAAAAATCATAAAGGAAAGGAAATTAATGTATTTTAATTTGAGGTTGTTCTGCTCTCTTGTTGCTAAAACCTGCATGTATTAATAAAGTTTCTTGGCATATTCTGTCCACAAATGGCAAACGTTCCTGAACTTAAATTAAATATAGGTGGTTCTTCTGATAAGCACAGCTAACTGTTGCACAAGCTGATGAGAGAGGGAATGGCTCCTTTGATTTAACAGATACTGATTAGCCTAAAAATATTCACTTAGGATAAAACTAAAGGTAAATGGGGGGAAAATTGGTTAGTCATGACCTTGTAATACTTTAGGATGTGTGTGGACTCAATAAAAAGTATGGTAATCTCTGCAAGTGTGCAGAGAAAAATGACACTGAGGCTAATCAGTGAACAGTTATTAATTAATAATTAGGTAACTTTAGGCTGCACAGTACCAAAAATGGAGATACAATCTGTTTCCAGAGGTTACTGCCAAAATACACATTTGTTATTAAGACATTATTGTGAAGGGTCTGCTTTCCCCTCTGTGTTTCTGTGTTTTTCAGAGGTATTTTCTTTAGCTTTTTCATGGTAACTGGTTACTCCCAGAACAGCTGGACACAAACACCTCAAATATGCTACTTGAAAGGGCAAAAAGTATTTTACAAGTGAAAGGAGAGATGTAAATTCATGGGAGGGTAAAAGCTGTTTTACAGTCTAACCATTTAGCTATGCCAAATATAAGAGAGAAGCTTAAAAAGGAAAATTTTGGTACAATGAGGCAAAGACCCCAGGAAAACACATCTGACCCTACTTCAGTTTTGAAAAGAAGATATGCAGAACTCCAGCTGAATGTCTCTGCACCTTGGATATGAGTCCATTGATTTATTCATGACAGTTGCTCCTCCAAGGAAGGCCTTGTGTCACTGCATGAAAATTTGCTTTATATTGAGCCTTTCTTGCAGACTTCAGCTCGGAACACTCAATAGAAATGGAGAATATAGTTCCACAGCAAGAATAATTGGATTTTTCTTTCTGTTCCTTTGCACAAGGAAGAGATGGCAATTCACATCTGTGGGTTAAAAGAAGAAAAAAAAAACCCAAAAAGGGAAAATAAGTAGGGAAAAGGAGTTGGAGAGATTCTAGTGGGATTCTCAGGAGTGACCTCAGTGATGCAGGAGAATTCTCCCTCCAGTGGCAGAGGCTGCTTGCTCTGGAGGCCAGTGGGAGATGAGCAGGTTTGTGCTGCCCCTGGGATGGATGGAGAATAAATTTCAGGGCTGGAAGGGCAAATTCCCAAAATTGTTTGTTGAAAGTGCATTTGTAAATGGTTTCCTCTGCTAGTAATTCCCTTCCTAGCCACAGAAAGCTGTTTCTGGAGCTTTCCTCAAATCCTGCTTACACTGATAAAACTTATAGCAGCCTGGAAATTGTGGAAATTCAGTGGCAAAATTCAAATTTATATCATACTGTTACATTTTAATGTCAACTTTTTCCCTTTAAGCAAACTAACCAAGTTAGCCTCAGTTGTTATTTGCTTTTCTATAAATCACTTTGAACTCTGCTGGTGGAAAATACTGCATAGAGCTGGGTATTATCTTCACATATGAAAGAAAAATTCTGTATTGAAGACTTGGGCACAATATTTCCCACAGTGGTGGTATGGGTTAAAATTAATGTTAATTTATTTCTGAACCACAAGTTATTGCCCTTCCTGCATCCTGCTTTGAGATGAAGAAAACGAGGCACTGAAAGATGAAAGCCAAGTGAGCTTTTACTTAGTGGCAAGCTCATTTACGGTAGGAAAAACAGAACATTCACTTCCTTTGCAGCTCTCCTTTGTATTTCTGAAAGATGGGGTTGAAATTTCAGGGTATGGATGCAGAGTTGGAGGCAGCCCTCTGTGTGGGAGGCAGAGACAACACTTCAGAGAAAAGAAAACACAGAGGATGGAGAGAATGCAAAGGAGCCTCAGAAGTCAGGCAGTTCTTCACTCTGAGACAGGCAGTGCACAGGAGTAAAGAAAACTCATTCTGCAGCAGCAGTTCCAGAATATTACACTTGGAGAGCAGGGAAAGAAAGCCATGGAAAACACAGCTAAAATGATCTGTAGTGCTGAAGATCTGGATGGATTCTGGAGGGACTTGGGATACCAAGGGAAAAGAATCTGCAAAATATTGAGCTGCTTATTAGAGGTCTTAAGGAAGACAAGTACAGGCAGGCTGGGGGAAGTTTTGCTCCATGCAAATGTTCATTTATGTAGCTGATAAGATGCTCAGATAACTTTTAGAAGCCTTTGTTCTTTCTTTTCTATTTTCCCCCCCTTTTTAATATTCTTTTTTTTTTCCCCTGTGATTTTTTTTCTTTTACTAGGGTGACACTTAAATTAATGGTTCCTGAGGAGCACAAAATATTGTTCTTCATAGAAATATGGGCTTTTTTTTTCCCATGAATAGTAAGATCCTGTCCAAAATTGCAGAAACTGGTGCTCTTAGTGGTTTCCCAGTGTCTGTAGGAAGGGTTTGGTTGATTTATGACTATTTTTTTTTTTAGTTCTGTGCTATACAATAAATATATTCCCCTTCTCTACCTGTGAATGTCTTCACTCATTTCTCTCTGTGGACTTTAAGAGCTTCAAAGTGTTTCTTGTTTTTACGTAAGGCAACAGAGATGAACTTTGCTGTGATTTAATCCAATAATAAATAATCCTTCAGTGGCTGCCCTTCAGTGACACAATTTTCTGTCTTATCTTAACTGATTTGGAGAAAAAAGGGTCCATGGAACCCTGCTGGGCTTAGAGACTACCTTATTATTTTTATTCATTATCTTAGCATCTGAGGAATAGAAGAGGCAAAAAGACAAAGTTATGCAAAATAGGTGGTAAAGTGCATGAAAATAATCTCAACAAATTTGATTTGTTTTTCCATTGCATTCTCTCTAGGTTACAATATGATATTTCTTACAGTTCTTCTTCCCACTGTTGACTAATACAGTAGCTAATGATCTGCTATGTCTAAACACAGTACAAATATTTCCAAAGGTCTAAATATTTCTTGGTAACCATTGCATGAAAAGGGATTAATCTGAGCAGAAGCATTTTCTGATACAGAATTAATTTGCTGTCTCATCCTGTGATCCAATATATCAATGAATGATGCATTAATATCTCCTTTAAACACCTTCAAAAGTGGGACATAAAGATTTTTTTTTTCCTGTACCTCAGAAGCATCTGCAAGCTTCTTTTTTTATGAAACCATAACATGGTTTTAATGGCTGGATGCTTTAACTCCTTGAGGAAAAGGATGGAGTTGGAACAAACCATGGAAGAGGGGAGATTGTTAAGGCTAAACTCTTTGCTAGTGCTGAGATGCAGGATCTGAGATTTCTGGGCTGTAACAAGTCAAGGGAATCAACGGAATAGTTTTCCTCCTGCTTTCTCTGTCACCTGAGGAGAGATGTAATTTGCTTCTCCTTTATCCCATCTGTTTGGCAAAGCATCCACAACCACCTGAGGGAGGTTGTAGCCAGGTGGGGAATCACTTATTTCCTTTGCAGCAGCTCAGAATGGCTGAGAATTCATCAGAGAGGCACCATTTGTCTGACTGGCAAATAAACAGCACGAAAGAGCTTTGCACAGCCTTGACAGATCCTCAGGGGGCTCAGGGAGGAGTGCCAGGAGCCTGGGGATGTCCATCTGTCCATCTGTACTTGGGAATGCTGCTCTCACCATCCTGCCCTGGCTGGGGGGTTTGGAACAAGATGATTTTTGAGGTCCCTTCTAACCCAAGTAATTCTAGGATTCTGTGATACTGAGCTCACTGCTCTGCCCAATGCAAGATATCTGAGATACACTAAACCATCTCAATTTAAAAGTGTGTTCAAACAGGGGCACTGAAGCTGTTCTAGAGCACAAGTCCTGTGAGGAGCAGCTGAGGGTGCTGGGGATGTTTAGCCTGGAGAAAAGGAGGCTCAGGGGAAATCTCCCTCTCTACAACTCCCTGAATGGGGCCAAGTGACAGGACAAGAGGAAACGGCCTTGAGTTGTGCCAGGGGAGGTTTAGATTGGATATCAGGAAAAGTTTCTTCAAGGAGGGGTCATCAAGCCCTGGAACAGGCTGCCCCAGTAGTGGTGGAGTCATCAGCCCTGGAGGGATTTAAAAGGGTGGGGTGTGGAGATGTGGCACTTGAGGAGTGTTTGGGTGGTGGGCTTGGCAGTGCTGGGTTAATGATCTTAGAGATCTTTCCCAATATAATTATTCTACAATTCTGCAATCCCTGTCCCTGCTGGGTCTGGGGACGGCAGGGAAGCCCACACTCAGACAAAGAGCCAAGTGCTGGAGCTTCAAACCTCTCATCATTAGAGACTCATTAGCTGTGCGGGGGGAGCTCTGCAGCCTGTGCTGGTGACTCAGCTCTCATCTGCTCCTGGACAACTGTCACAGCCCATCTGATTTATGAACTCATTAAACTTCAGCTGCTTACTCGTGACCAAGGCCTCCACACAAATCTGGTGTTAGGTGAATTAAATGCTCTTGTGGGTGTCTCTGTGGCAGGAATATTAAAATCCCAGCACATCTCACACAATAATACACCTGGCTTGGAATCACAATAAAAAGTTTCTGACTTTACTAATAACAATACAGATACTTCTAAGGCAGTTTCTTTTTACAGCCCCTTGGAAACGATGGATTCTGCTTCCTTTTACACACAGTCATGAACAATTACAAGATGGGGACACTACTTTATGAGCCCTTTCCAAATCATTAAAAATACATATATTGAGCTACCCAGTGCCGTAAAACATGAATCACTGTGCAGCTCATGAAAATACTTCTGAAGGGTGTAAAAAGTGCCACTCTTTCCATTTTTAATTAGCTTCTTTTGTGCTTAAGTGCCTTTAACAATGAGAAGGTGGCAAGTTCCTTTTTTATTATTTTTTTTTTTTTGCATACAGGCAGAATTCACTAATAGAGCATTAATAAGGCTGAGCCCTTTTCCTGATCCAGGAGTTTTTTACTCTGCCTTACAGAAGTCTTTCTAAGATGTCTGCATGCTTATGTGAAACCAACTCACTTGTAAGCCTCCATCATTAAAAGTGAAATGTAAATAGTATTGTAAAAGAAAATATGAACTGATTT
This sequence comes from Passer montanus, assembly GCF_014805655.1. Classification (NCBI taxonomy): domain Eukaryota; kingdom Metazoa; phylum Chordata; class Aves; order Passeriformes; family Passeridae; genus Passer; species Passer montanus. Next base: position 14,599,302 of record NW_024366703.1, read on the forward strand.
TTGGAGGTCCAATTTCTGATTAAAACTGGTAGGATTCCTTTGTTTTCCTCATCGTGTCACAGAAGGAAAGAGAAATCACTGCAATATCTCAGTTGCAGATCCACAAATGCAGATAAAAACATGAGGAGAATGCAGAATTAGCATCCAAGATATCAGAAACTAATAGAAATAGTGATGGCAAAAAGCTGTAGTGCATCATCCTGTTTTGGTATATTTGAGCACAAGAACAGATGAATGAAACCCATTCCTGCATTCAAATGTTTTACTGAAATAGCATTTTCAAGACAAATAAAGTGAGAAGCTGCTTCAAAATTTAATGGCTCTTTAGTTACAAATGGACTGGCTGTATCTGTATCTATCCACCCAAATTATCTGGTGTGCAACTGAGAAACAGCCTTTCTGAAGAAAAGCAATATAAACAGAAATAAACCAGTCCACTTCACTATTTCTTGATTGACAGTGTTCCTCTGGGCTGTCAGAGGACTTTGGGGTCAACTGCATCAGTTTTGGTTGCAGTATTGTAGGGGAATAAAAACCTGTCCCAGAGTACTTGGGCCAAGCTTGATCACAAGCAGTGAGGGTGTGATGCTGCAGGGCACTGAAAAACCCCTGTCTCTGCTGCCTCTGCCTCAGCACTGGGTTCTGGGAGCAGAGAAAGGAGCTGGGGCAGCTGGCAGAGCCTTGGGGTACACAATGAGACCAGCTGAGAATATCAGAATATCAGTCCAGTGGAAATTCCACAGGGTTGCTTTTATTTCCTAAGTGCTTGTTTAGAGGTGTCCTAAAGGTCAGGCACTTTTCATTTCTCTGTGTGGTTACCCCAGCTGAGATGTGGGTAAGAGAATTCAGATAATGAGGAGAATTGTCTGATTTGTGTCAATAAATCTGCTTCTCTCTAAGCTGGGCTCTGGGCTCCAGCAGAAGATGCAGCTGAGCTCAGACTTGGCACTGGGCATCCCTTGCAATTCCTGAGCAGCAGATGCAGTCTGTTAATGCCTGTCCTGAGCAGCTCATTAAAAGCTGCTCGTTTCACTGGGAAAGAGATGACAGAGCAGCTGGCAGGAGAACCTGGTCAAGGAGTGGCTGAACAGGCTCCAGTTCCTCCTGCCTGGCACCAGGACGTGGCAAGGCAAAGGTGCAGCTGGGAACTTTGTTCTCAGGGGGGATAGCACGTGTGAACATTCCTAAATGATTCTTCTTACACTGAGAGGAAAAGAGCTGCAATACAGGATGCTTGACCCTGAATTTTAGTATATTTAAGTGAATCTTCTCATTTAATTGCTTTTGCAAGTATTCCTTTCCAACACTTGGGGAGAAGCCAGAAGTTATGCCTGTGAGAGGAGTGAAATCCAGGCTCCCTGTGTGCGCAGAGCCATGGCAGGCCTGGGCTCCCCTGGCTCAAGCTCTGCTCCCTGTGGGTGGGCTCCTGTGCCTTTTTCATGGTCCTGCACCCACCCTGCACACTGAAATGCTGCGGTCACTGATGTGCTGCAGGAACCAAGCAGAACTCTCACAAAACCCCCACTTATTTCAAGATAAATCAGTTTATCTGACCTGGGAGCCCTGTGTGAGCAGCTGTGGCACTGTGGCATCTTTCACATGCCATGCTTTTTAAGCAACCATGTCTTTGGGCTGTGGCTGTGTTCCTTATCCACTTGCATAATATTAACACCAAAATTAGGTGACACACTCACTCCATCTGTTAGTTTCTCATTATATTCACTGATAGCTGGAAAAAGCTGCAGGAGCCAATATTTTCTTTTGAGAAGAGGGCACTGGCAGGTGACAGCTTGCTTCCAGATCATGGGTAAAAAGCCAAAAGAGCAGCTGGCCCCAGCTCCAGCCTCTGCTGGAACAGCAGCAGAGGCAAATCTGAAGAGCAACCACACAATGAGACCCTGGGAGACAGAAAAGTTTCATCCCAGTTTGGAATGTTACAATGGAAATTCCACATCCAAGGTTTGGTTTTCTTTCCTAAATGTTTGTTATAGAAATATGGCTAAAGTGGATTTCTTTTAGAAGGGAAAATATTTGCACAAATATATTTGGGTGAAAAAAAATAAAATTGTAGGATTGGTTTCCAGAAAACTGAAAAAAAATACAGACTGAAATCCTTACTCATCCCAGTGCAAACTTCATTTAACTTAATATTGACAGAGGCAAATGACTGAAGTGTTAAATTTCAGAAAAATAAATTCATTTGGATATCAATTTCTTCCATTTTCTTATTCTACTCCTGATGATGGTAGTGAGAAGATCTGGGCAAGATTGGCCTTGGGGAAGATGTTCTTTGTTATTCTTTTTACCGAGTGCCACTTTTATGGAATGATGAGGGAGAATAAATCAGTAAATAAAACCTGGTCTGGAAATCAGTGCCTAAGATGGGGTGCACAACTTCCTAATTTCTTTTTTTTTTGTAAGTTCTTCCTGATCATTTAGTTTCACTATGAACATTTTATTCAGCTTCAATTTTAACTTTACTTTTAAATGTTACTGAGAGAAACTCTTTAAAATACATCTCTTGAGGTTCTTTCTCTTGTGGCATGATTCTATTTTGGTTTTCATGGATCTCAGGTTATAACCCTTCCTAATTAGATTTTGGTAACATTTTCTTTTTTTTTTTTCTTTTGATGAATAGAAAATTTTGAAAGGTTAGACTTCTACTAAAAACCTATTTATAGAAACAGTCCCTCTGAAGACACATACAACTTAATCATTCAGCTCATTTTCTTTTTGGCTTTGTTCTCCTCCTCTTCTCCTCCTCCCCATGGTTGTCAATCCACCTGGGTACCATAAGAAAATGAAAAATTTTTTTGCACACTCCACTGCTTAAGCAAACCAACTAAAACCCCTCAGAATTCATTGACTGTTTTATTGTCTTTTTTGGTTTGGTTTTTTTTTGGGTGTGGTTTTTTGTTTTATTTTTTTTTTTGTTATTTTGGGGTTTTTTTGTTTTAATTCTTTAGCATTTCATTTTTATTTCATTTATTAATTCATTGCATTTCATTTTTAACATTTTCCTATATGGAAAATGTATGTCTGATTTACAAGTGTCTGATCTGGTGGGGATGAGCTTCAACTAATTTCAGACCAAGACTTGGGTCCAAATTATGGATGCACTGCCTGCCTCTTTCCTCAGTTTTCACCACAGCTGTCTTTTCTTCTCAGCTCCTCCTGATAATCCTTGGAGAGAACAGGTATTTCTATAATTAAAATTATTTTGATAAAGGTTTTTTCTTAAAATACCTTGTGACCTTAAAGTAAATAAGTAGCAAATTTAGACACGTGCAACATGATTCATTTTAACACATATGGCACTTCATTTTTTGTAAGGAGTGCTGGTGTGGATGTTCTTGAGGAATTTACTGCACTGTTCTGATTATCTTCATTACCCCATTATTGTGAAACACTGTGTGAGGTTTCTCAACAATTAGAGCTGTTGGGTTTTAGGGATCTGAATGCAGCACAGCTGATGTTTGGTGGAGTCACCACTGAAAAGTTGGCATTTTGGGGCAAAACTTTGTCTCAGCCTGGCCTTGAGCTGCTGCCTCCCCCTCCAGCTTTATCCCTGTGTGGCTCAAGCAGAACTGGCTCTGTCCTTGGCCCAAAAAATGAAGACAAACCCCAGCCTTGATAGTGAAAGATGTAAAATCATAGAAAATTCAGGGAGTTAGAAAGAAAGCTAGGCTTAGTAGGCCCCGGGAAACGTTAGGCCTTGTGTTTGCCACATCATGTGAAATTGCACCTGCATAACCAGTATATGATAAATGATATAATTATTAGACGAGATGATTGTTTAGATAGAATTATTGTTTAATTGTAAGAAGAATCATGAGAAACAATGTGCAAGGGTTTGGGGGGGGGGGATCACAAAAAACCTATGCTTGGGTGAAATCATTGTATACAATAGAACAATGTAAGTTTAATAATTAATATGTAAGTTATATAACGATAGAATATAAAAATACGTTCATCCTGAACCCATGGTGAGTCAGATTTGGGTCTGTACCCCTGGCACCCAGAGCTCTTTGATAAAAGCACCTGTATATAATAATTCTGTGATGATGTGTTCCTGAACACTGACAGCCCCCGAGCAGCACACTCAGATCTGCATCACAGAACCACAGGAAATTCCCTTGGAATGGACACCATGGGCACATCTGCTGCAGTCCCCCAGCCCAGCACAGGGCCAGCTTTGAAGTCAGACCCATTTTGAAGCTCAGCCCATTTTTGCAGCTCAGCTGCTCCTCTAGCCAAGCTTCCAGCATTTCAAAGGCTGGAGGTATCTCTGGACCTGTGGAATTCCACCCCAGTCTCTGAGCAGTTTTCCTTGCTTCAAGAGGTGTCCATTGCCTCCGGCCATGGCACTGCCACCTCTGGGAACTGTCCTGTTCTCTGTTCCTCTACACAAATTTTCCTTTTGACCCTCACTGCTCCATTTCTTCCCAGTCTTTCATCTCCATCCCCAGGGCCTGCTCCCAGGCACTCCATGTGGGCTCAGCAGCTGGCAAGGATGGGCTTGCCCCACTTTGTCAGAGCTCTGCTGTGCCCGGTTTTTCACTGTCAGATAGACCATCACCATTCCCTCCCCAGGAAATACCTGCACATTTCTAATTTTTCTTCCAGGGAGGAAAGGACCAGCTCAGTTCCCCCCTTTATATTGCAGTAGGGTCTGTATGAAGATTCCCTTCCCAGGAAATACCTGCACATTTCTAGTTTTGCTTCCAGGGAGGAGAGGACCAGCTCAGTTCCCCCTTTATATTGCAGTAGGGTCTGTATGAAGATAAAACACTCTGTCCATTGTGCTGGTGAAAGCTGGGACAAGCCTAGGACCTAATTTCTCAGTCCATGGGGATGACTCCTCCTTCCCCATCCTGCCCCTGGTGCCTAAAGTCACCTGCACAGGTGATCAGCTGCTTCCTCCTCTTCCTCCTGCTTCTTTCTTCTTCCTCCTGATTAATCCAGGGCCCTCGTTGTGCAGAGTTTGCACAGGCAGAACTCAGCTTTCAGAAGTAGCATTCTTTTTCTAGATCACCTTTATTCCTCCTGGATTAGTACAGCATCCTTATCAACAAAATATTTCTTATTAAAGTTCAGAGACACTGCACATCCCTTTTTGTTGCTGGTTTTCCCTCATGTCTCCTCGTGTGTTTTAATAATCTGTGCTATTTTTGTTTAGCATGAGCAAATAGTCTCAGACTAAATTAAACAAACCACTAGGACCTTAATTTGCGAAGCATTACCAAGGGTTTTTTTTGTTTAATTAAAAATACTTGAAAGATTCTGACTAAAAAGGCCAGGGAATAGTAGTCAAAGGAAATGCTATCTAAAAAAAGTAATTGCTCATTTCATGTGGGCAGCTCAGGTTAAATATCTCAAAGGAACAGCCACATTTTGAAATGTTGAAATAGCTAAATTATTATTTCTGAAAGGAAGAAAGCTTTTTCTGTAATTTGATTCATTAGATCTAAATATAGAATTCTCGTTGCTTTACCTGAGGTGCAATTACCACACCACCTTTTTTATTTATACAACCTGTTATCTAAGCATGCTTTAAGCCAAGGGTATTTCCAGATTTTTTCCCCCTCAGTTATGATGTTATGGTAATTAAAAATCATATTTAGGGAAGAGTCTGAACATTCTGAAGCTGTGTAGAGTAGCAAGTAAAATGGTTCATATCTAGACCTGTATATCAAATATTTCTGTTAATTTTACAAAATATTCAAGAATATATTTAAGTGTGTTTATAAGGATTTGGTGTCTGTGGAGCAGCACTCCAGCTTTCCCTCTGCATCTCCTCCAACCTGTGGCCTGTTCTGCCACAGGCCACCCTGGCAAGCCAAGAACCTCTCAGCAAACATTTCAGGATTGCTTTTCCCAGGATTAGTGGACTGGCTTGGGGACCTTTTTGCTTCTGGTTGAGCATTTTCAGACAGATTTACAATGCCATATCTATTTAATGGAAAAGGATAATGGCACAGAAAGAAAACTACACAACCCAGGTGGGTCAGGGTGAATTTGAACACTAAATTCATTATTTCAAAGGTCTTTTCCAACCTAAACAGTTCCATAATTTATCAGTATGGCCTGTTAGCCTGAAATAAAAGGGTAAAAATCCCTCTGGTGGTGATAAATATGAGGAGGCAGTTTTTGCTAGACCCAGAGAGCAATGATTCATTTAACTGTTCTTTCAACAGATGTCAGAGAGTTAAGGTGACTAAAGGTGTATCCAGCACTGATGTAGGATGCTGTGGATTCCTTGAGCCCTCAGGTCCACAGAGAGACAGAAAGAGCAACAAAAGACCTGCAGAGGAAGCTGGGGAGTAGGGGAAAGCAGGGTGAAAAAAATTTTTTAAAAGGAAATTATCCTAAAATATAAAATACAACCAGCTCAGGGCTGATGGCAGCCTGGTAGAGCAGGTCTGCACCTTGGATGGAGATCAAAATTCTCATGGACTCCCCTTCCCCTTCAGCAATTTTGAACTGCTTCCTCCTGCTTCCTCCTCTTCCTCCTTCTTCCTCCTGCTTCTTTGTCTCCTCCTTCTTTCTTCTGCATTCCCCTTCTTCCTCCTGCTTCCTCCTCTTCCTCCTGCTTCTTTCTGTCTCCTCCTGCTTCTTTCTGCCTTCTCTGCTTCCCCATTCTTCTTCCTCTTCCTCCTGCTTCCTCCTTCCTTCTGCATCCTCCTGCTTTCTCCTCTTCCTCCTGCTTAATTCCACTTTTTCTGCTCCCTCCTCTTCCTCCTCCTTCCTCCCTCCTCCAGCTCCACTAACTCCTGGCAATTCCCCATATCTACTGACCTAGATAAGAACCAGCTCAGTGTGTATTAAAAAATAGACTCTGTGATTAATGTTTCTTGATTTTTCTTGTTCCTTGTCAGTGCCTTTTGAACAATTATCATATTAATAAATGATCAACGTGTCAGTGACTAAAATAGTGTTTGAAGAAATCAGTGCAATGTACTAATCAGAAATCCACTGCACTGGGGCTGAAAAATGATGACCAATATAGGACTTGAACACTTGACTTTTTCCTCCTTCTGGCTTGCTTTAATTGGAAATTTAAGAAAATGCTTTGACCTTTAGATAGCATTGCTCAGGTTATTTACAGCTCTGCTTGGAGTACCAGATTTCTTGTAATTTATAAGAATCCAAAGCTAATCTTTGGATTAAGCTAAAAGCTTTATCTAAAAAAGCTTAAGCTGCAATTACAGGAAATTAGGGTCTGGCCAGCCCTCTTCATCAGGCTAATGATACTGTATGGGGAATCCTTGGATGAAAAACAGTATAAAAAACTTGTGACAACTTATAGAATGTATATTAACTAGGAAAAAAAACCTAGACCTGGGATCAGGGGGAGCCTGGCTTTCATTTATTTTGGTATATTTTTTTTCCTGTTGTGAACTAAATCAGCAGGCAGACTTCTTACCTTCATTAACAATTTGTCAAAAATATTGTTTAGGAAAGTTGATTTTTTGACATGTCATTTTTTGACATCATGAAAGTTGATTTTTTTCTCTTCACATCCTGGAGAGAAAAGGCTACCAGCATCTTCAAGTCTTCCTCTGACCAAGAATGCACAGTTTGGAGCCTGTGAGTGGTGACAAGAGGGACCCACAGAGGGAACTGGGGACTCCTGCTGTGATCTTGGAAAGTGTTGGGTGTGCTGACACATCACTTAAAATCAGACAGAAGGGATCCTAAGGGATCTTCCAATTTACCTTTCTATCTTCCTCCCTCTAAGCTACCTGGATTTTTATTTTTTTTTTGGTTCATCTTCTCAGAGCAACTTTCAACAACACAGATCCTTCCCTCATTTAATTTTTCTGGCTGTATTTTTGCCCCTTGCCATCCCAGGTGATGGGTTTTACCCCTCATTTTTGTATACCATGGAAGTGAGGGCTGGAGGAGGTCCTTGATGTCCCCTCAGCCAAGCTCCTTGCACATCAGACACCCCAAATTAGAGCACCAGTTCACTCTGCAGCCATGAAACACACCTGGGCCAGGCAGAACAACCCATCCCTGAAACCTCTGCAAAACTGAGGGGAAAGATAAAATTCTTTTTGGCAGCTGGACACTGACTTTTAGAATATTCATTAAAATGTAGCCCAGCCTTTGGTTTTATTTCTTTTAATACTTTCTTAAATGCTCTTTAGGGCATTTAGCCTATTCAATGCACTAAAGTACTCTTGTAAAGGGAAAATTCCCAGCCTGTATTCCTTCAGCACAGGAATAGAGCCCCAGGTGTGGTTTGTGAGCTGATACACTGCCCAGGAGAGCAGCTCAGAGCTGCTCTGCTCCCAGAGTAATCAAGTCTGTATAGGTGTTCTCAGGAAAAATCCAGGCTGGGCAGGTTCAGGCAGCCCAGTAAATAATTTCTGATTAATCAGTGTCCTCACTCCATTCCTCCTTCACTCCCTGAACACTCCCCCTGACATTTCAGTGTTTATCAGTGCCTTGATGGGGTGCAGTCTGTATTTCCAACCTGATCTCATTAAGCAGAAGTGCTTAACATCAGCAAGAATTTACAAGATAGATAGGAAGGCAGGCAGTGGTGACAGGACTTTCTGAGCAAGTGCAATATTATCCCAGCGAAGGTTTCACCTGGAGAAAAATGTACCACAGCTCCAAGCTAAGGCAGACTTGGGTGTCATTTCAGGTCAATATCACATTTTTTTTCAGCAGTCAGATGCAGTATTTAATTTATCTTGGGGAACTTGGGCTTGCTCTTGGTGATGATTTTTTTTAGACAATACAGCATTATTCCCATTGTAAATATAAAGTTGGGTTTTGTACATAGACAATACCACACACCTCATGTATATCCAATGAGCACAAATAAATCTAATTTGAACTCTGAATTAATACTATGCAAAAGTGAATTTTTTTTCTTAAATTAATAGTCTTATATCCAAAAATGCAGCTCAGAGTGTATCAAATATGTGTTAGTGTCTCAACACTCAGCTAGCTGCATATTTTATACAACATGATAAAAGTTCTTGCTGCACTTTTCCTTGAAAAACCCAAATCTTCATGCAAAGATAAGTTGTTTTTTTTCCCTGACTTGTTCAGTAAGAGCGTGAACTAAGATCTTGTTACAGAATCTTTGATAAATAATAGGTTTAAAAAAATGCTAGCACCATTTACAATACTGTCTGTAGAGGTGGCAATCAGGAGAAAAAGCCACAAAACTGAGTTTTTTCATTAAAAGGTGAAGAAATCCAGCTTATAAAGAAATGTAAACAACAACAACAACAACAACAAAACCCTCTGCTTTTTTACACTTAATCATTAGCCTATAGCTTTTGGTATTTTTTATATAGTGGATGTTATATGCTTTCAAAAATTAAGCAACTATTATAGGATGTAATTCTTACAGCTGAGGTGTTCATCTAAAGCAGAAATAGATAAAATAAAACCCACACTCATTTGCATGCAGAGATTTGTTCATCTGAGAATCCCCTAACAAAACCAACTCATGTGGCTCCTTGCAGGTACCAGCAAACAAAACAACTTGCAAGGAATTTGGAATTTGACAACCCTATCATACTGATTTTTTTCGTCAGCTGATCAACACTGAATAAAACCATTCCCTGATTTGAAAGCACACTCTGCTCACATTATTGTCTCTTTCTGCAGTTGGCCAGGCCACTGCTCTCCCCACAATTAGATGGGATTTTGCTTTCTCCTTTGTGCTGTCACCTCACTGCAGATGCAGCCTGACCATGAACTGGTCCAGGGTGCTCTGAGTCCTTGTTTTTTCTTTACATCTTAGAAAACTAAACAAAAAAAAAAAAACCAAAAAAAAAAAAAAAAAAAAAAAAAAAACAACAAAACAAAACCCTGTTCTGGAAAGGCCTCAAGGCTGGCAGGCAAGCTGAGGATGAAATTTGTGACTTCCCAGCAGTGGTGCTGTCCAGTGAGAGATGAGGAATGCTGCCTGTCAGATTTCCTCTGCAGCTAATTTCCTAAAAATCATCTCTGTGCTGCAAGGAGGAGGTGTTTTTTATTACCAATTGGAAAAAAAACCCCAAAAAAACCCAAAAAAACCAAAACCTATGTTGTCTGGAAAATGTATTGACATTCCTGTTTTGGTTCTATTTCACCTGGGGAAAAAAGAAAACCACCCCAGTTCTGAAAGCGGGGGAAAAACTGGGCAGGAACTGCCCTGTGTTGGTAAGATCATCACTTTTCTTCCCTTTGTGGGCTTTACTGAAGCACTCAAAACCTAAAGTTCTGGAAACACAAAAAAGTTTCACAGACAGGTATGATAAAGCAATTTTCAGTGGACAACTTTTCATCTGTTTCTGCTTAGAACAAGAACAGTAAAACATAATCTGACCCTTTTTTGTGGCATTTCCACATACCACATACCTTTAAGATATTTTTGGGTAAGTTTGGTATCCACACTCATTTAAAAATTAAAATTAATCACAGTATTTGCAACACACTGGAACAGTTATTGGGAAGTTGAAAGTGAGGAGGAGGTCCCAGGTGTCCTTCTCTTCTGGGGAGGCATCAATGAAACATTCCAGTGCTCTGTGGGAATGTGGGAATTCCACAGCTGGAATGGCTCATGGCCAGGGGCAAAGAGAACTCATGGGATCACAGAATCATGGAAGTCTTGGGTTAGAGGGGACTTTAAGGATCCTTTAATTCCAACCCCCTGCCATGGACAGGGGTCTTGTATTCAGAGCAGCCCCAACAAACTATGAAATCTGACTCCATGTTCTGAGAACGATAATTTATTATTTTATGATATTATATAATATTAAAGAATGCTATACTAAACTATACTAAAGAATACAGAAAGGATACAGACAGAAGGCTAAAAGATACTAATGAAAAACTCGTGACTCTCTCTTCAGAGTCCAACACAGCTTGGCCTCAATTGGCCAATAAGCCAAAATAATTCACAGCAGAAACCCATGAAACAATCACCTGTTGGATAAACAATCTCCAACCACATCCCAAAGCAGCAAAACACAGGAGAAGCAAATGAGATAATATTGTTTTCCTTTTTCTCTGAGGCCTTTCAGCTTCCCAGGAGAGAAATCCTGGGCAAGGAGATTTTTCCAGAGAATATGACAGTGGCACAGGGGTGCCACCCACCAGGCCACGCTGCTCAGGGCTCCACCCAGCCTGGCCTGATCTCATGGAGCCGTGTGGAGCTCCCAGATTTTGGGTGTCTTTCCCTTCTCCACAAAATGCAGCAGATTTTTCAGCCAGAAAATCCAGTGCACAGCACTCTTACCTGCTAAGGTAGATTTCAACGTGATTGTGAAGCTCCAGCAAAGGCAGGAAAACAATAAGTGTGAGATAATGGGGACAGGTTAGTAAAGTCTAGGAAATGGAACACCAAAAAAATTTCTTTTGCATGAGAAATAAAAAGAAAACAGAAAAAGGTGCATTTTGACCTTAGGAAACCGCTGCATAAATTGCTAAAATGGCAAAGTCCTTGACTATATTGATAACTCTCTCAATCAAAGGGGTCATTTGTGAAGGAGTGCTTTGGAATGGTGGAGAATTTTGTTTTTACACCCCTATGCACATGCTTGTCTTTTATCTGTGCTGTGCTTGGCTGAGGCCCCTCATGGAACATTTTCCAGACAAAAATGTACCCTCAGCTCATTCTTCTGATCCCTTCTCCACCTTCTCACTTCACCCCATCACTTCTGCTCCCCAGGTGTGTTCCTCTTCTCCCAGCACTGCAAACAGGTGACAGACACCCCCCTTTGGTCTCCCATTATTTCTGGGCCTCCCTGGAGAGCCTTGAGCATATTCAGTGAGGCTGTGACTGATGAGCTTCCATTACATGTGCAATCTCTGTTTTCATTACCAAATCTGGCCTTTCACAGGAGTGATTTTATGTCCTGACTATGTGCTTTTCATGATTGCACTCGTGCCTTGTGAAAAGCTCAATCAGAACCTTGATTTTCTTTCTGGTTTTTTTGTTTGGTTTTTTTTTTTTTTGTCCAAACCAGCTCAAAACCTCAGCACTTCACTGGGTTTTTCTTAGCCACAAACTCAAGATGGTAGATAGAAACTTTAGGTTTCTTTTACACTCAGGAGACCACATTTTTAATAAGTAGAATATAAAATACCTCAAGTGAAGCCGAAGGAAGAAACCACAATGCAGACAGAGTTTTTAAAAACTGGTTTCAAAAGCACTTTTTTACAATTAATTCAGTACTCCCTGTCCTCCCTGATTTCAGCTGCTGGAGGAAGATTGCTCCTAATTAGAAGCTGACTCCAGACCTGCACACCTGATTTTTAACCTGCTCCCAAGGCAGGTGGAGCAGACCATGGAGTGCCAGCCTGGAACAGCCTGCACTCAGCTGAGTCCACACCAGCTGGCCAGGAGGGTGATAAATGCAAACACTGACACCCAGGAGGGTGATAAATGCAAACACTGGCACCCAGGAGGGTGATAAACCCATCAGTATTGCAGGAAAAATCCACATTGGGGAGGGGAGGTGCTGCATTTCAACAAAACCCTGAGATCTCTGGGGTTGTGGTGTGTTTCCCATTGGGCTGTGAGATCCTGTTCAGATCTTGGTATCCTCATGGAGTCCTTTCCCAGAATTTCTTTGACCCTGGGCAGAAAGACCTGAGGAAGTGAATAAAAGACACAGCAAAGTCATTTTAATGAGCAGATTATTATTGGGAAATGTGATTTCAGAGGGACAGGCATTTGTTGGGAATTCAGGTCTGGTGTAGAAAACACCTTCTGCAAAGGATGAATATGGGAATACCTTTTTCAGGTAAAAATAATTCCAGTTTTAATCTCAAAGAAAGAAATTTAACAGGAAAAAACAAAACCAAACAAAAAACCTCAAAAATCAAACAAACTCAAAATTGAAACAAAACAACAAACCAAACAAAAAACCCCAACAAAACAACAGTTAAAACAAAGCAAAGGAACATGTATTTGCTCTGATTTTTGCCAAGTAATACTCCCCATCTCCCAGAGCAGGGCAAGGAACAGTTGACATTTCTCATTTACGGTGACTGAAGTAGGTGTGCCTACAGATTTTTGCATTTACCACTGGCAGTCTCACCACAGAAATTCTCTAATCCACTTCAAGCACATAATTATTCTGGGCAGCCAGCTGAGCTGGAAATGGAAAAGGCCATGGGATGGAGGGCCTGCTGTGCTGCCATCACACGCCCAGCACGTGGGGACACAGCCCTGTGGCCAGCACAGAGCCTGTGGCCACATCTCCATCAGCCAAGGAGCAGCACAGCTGCTGCCCAGGCAGCAACAGGATTGCAAGGCTGCCTCAGCCAGGGTCAGCTCGTAAATCCTGTGGTTATTCACCCCTGCTTGGAAAGGCTGTGCTGGGAAATGAAGCAGCCCTGGCAAGGAAAGGTTGGATAGTGGCATGTGACAGTGTTAAATTAAACTATCAGCAGTAATTTTATTCTTGGTAAACTTCCTGCTCTTCTGTGATCACTGGGAATGATGTTGGGAGATGGGATTTTAAAACTTGTTCTCTCAGAACTTTTAATAAAATAAAAATAAAAACCCACCAAACCACAGGTGTATATAATTTTTTTAATCCTTTTTCTTTGTTTTCCTAAGCATTTCCTTGTATTACTGCTATTGAACAGCTCCTTTTCTTTTTTATTTTGTGTCTTTATAAATGCATGTGTTATCTGTAGGCAAAGATCCAATGTTAATTTATCATAAACTGAAACTGATCATAAATTTCTGTCACTGTAAATCCTCCCAGTCCCTCCTGGTACTCAAGGGACTCCCTTGGAGACCAGATGAGGTTTCCCTGTCCATAATCCCCTGCCCTGATATTTTCTCCACCACCCAGAGCCTCTTTCACTCCCAGCTCAGCTGAGTCACTTCACAGAGTCCCTGTGTGGAAACGGGCACACAGCTGGCAAAGGAAGCTGCATGTGAGCTGGGACAGAGCAGGAATAGGAACCTTGATTTATGGGAGAAGTATAAAAAAGCTTCCCTTTAAGCTTAACAAAGTTATTTTTGCAAGGGAAGCCAGGTCCTCTCTCTGAGCAGGATTAAAGCAGGACAAAAGCAGGAGACAGCCCTGAACGCCAGGGCACAAGGAGAGGTAGGAAATTCCATGCCTGGAGCTGAAGGGCTGCAAAGCTTCTGATGTTTTAATCCAGGCTGGCCAGGAGGGAGCAGGAGCTGTGCAGGAAAGGGGGAGCCTGGCTCCAGACAGATGTGCTGGATGGAGCCTGGATGGAGCACAGGGACTTGGCAGCTCCCTCCTGACAGAGGGACACTGCTGAGGGGCACTGGCTCAGCCTGCAGCCAGGATTTGGAGGATTTGCCAGGGTTTTTTCATTTATAACTTGTGGCTCCAGAGAGCTGAAGTTGAGGAGTGCTGGTGATAAACACATTGAACCTTCCAGCTGCAGATTTTTGTTAGACAAGAGGGAAGAGAAAGGGATCAGAGGAATCATAATCCAGGGAACTCTGCAGTGAGAGGAAAGATGCTGTCATATCCCATTTACTGTTACATCCCTGCTCCTGTTAATGGGTTTTATTGCCTTCACAGATCAAAGTTACCCTGACAGGGCTGGAGAGACAAACCCTCAGCCAGACCTCATCTGTATGGTGTTGTTACAGCCACGCCTGTGTGGCAGAGTGGTGTCTGCACAGAAGAGCCTTTTATCAGAGAATTTTGGGAAATTGTAGTTAACTCTCCCATGTTGCTTCAGTGAGAAAGAAACCTGAGTGTATCAGAGAAATGGAGCAGCAATATCCAGGGGGTCTCAGCCAGCTGTATGGAAGTCTTGTGGGCTGTTCCAGAATCCTGAAAGTGAAAAATCTCAGCCAACCATATCATATTCCCATGAGCCCTGCTGGGCTACAGAGAAGCCTGTCCCAGCCTGGTGGAGTCAACTCTGTTTTACTCAGATCCTCTGTACCACGTTGTACCTGAGTTTAAACTCCAGGACCTGGCAAATAAAGTGCCTTCCTCACTGTCTGTGGATATGAACATCTGCCAGTAAACTTCAGCCCTCCTAATTCACAGGTCTGTCCTAATATTTGAGTCTTCTTTGGTGAATAAAAGCTCTTCTTCTGGAGGGAAAGGGCTCTTTTGTCAGGTTAATTAAATCCAGCAGTGCTGCTGAGGTTGCAGCTGTTAGAAATTACAAAAAGAAGCAGGCTTGTGTAAGCCTAGGGATCAGTGGAGTATTTTATGGCTTATACAAAGATTTGTAAACAAAGAAAGAAAGAAAAAAAAATCAAAGCAAGGGGGCCAAAATGTCTAAATCAAAGAACTTTTTCTGGCTGAATCTTTCTGGCATCTTGGATGTCAACCTGATGGATGCTCCTCTCCCCAGCAAAGCTGAACTGAATATAATGGAATAACTTACACTGCTGAAGAGGAAGCTGAGAAAACTTAACAGAAAACCACTTGAAAACTCACAGTCTCTTTGCTGAGATGCTGCTTCATATACTTAATAGTACTAATGTTAAGTAGCAAAATCCTCTGCTGTCCTGAGGCCAAAGTTGCTTTAATAAAGGAGAGAGGAGGCACAAGATGGTGAGCCATGTCTCTCCTGCCAGTCTACCTAATTAACATTGAATATTAGCTAAAATGTTAAGTAATCATCTCCAGTAAGTGATATGGAAATGAGAATGCTTCAGCTAGAGAAAATTCATTGGCATTGTTTAATATATTCATACCAAAGCTCAAATGGCTCCACGTTTTCAAGTTTCTTTCTTTCCTCTCTTTTTCTATTCATATTGACTAAACCCTATTCTCGAACACCAGGTCTGGGTTCACCATTATAATAGCTCTAATCCTAATAAATGTCACCCTATGTTAGCATGCAGTATTTTTTTAACAAATTCTCTTTTATTGAGCTTATTCCTTTGGCAAATATATTAGTTATTTGGTATTTAAAAGGTCATCTTGAGCAATATTTTGGAAATCTATCTTCATTGGTTTCAACCCAAAATCTCAGATTACAGGTGTTCTAAATTTTGAGTTCCATCTAAACATCCCTGTCATAAATAATATTTTTATAGTTTTGTGAGGCATGGACTCCAAAATGCTTCTTAGATTTTGGGCATATGTGACAAAGTATCAATATTTGATTTGCAGTTAGTGAGATTTGTACTTAATTTTCCTGCTCTCTGAGAAACAATTTAATTTAATTCACAGAGCTTCATTGATTGCACAAACACTCAGAATTAACCTACAATGAGTTATTGTTTAGGGCTGTGGAGGTGAAGCTGGACATCCATCAGAATATCCAGTGCCTGTTTCTACATCTTAACTGCCAAATCTTATTAAATGTTGTCACTTCCACATTATTGGGCCATTTTGGAGGTAGTGTGGTGTGGCTGCCTTTTATCTTTCTTTGGAGACCGTGGGTTTATTAACCTGAGCTGAATTCCTAATGTCCATATTCACCCATGCTTTAATGCCCATGCCCACAGACAAGGAATTTGCAAGTCTGCTCAGTTTTGATGTGAATTGCAAATTCTCAGAAGTGCTTGGAGGAAGAAAGCTCTTCCAGAGAATATTTGTGTTATCTCTTTTCTCCAGGTGTCTGCTTTTTAATGTTTGCAGAAGAAACATGAATACCATTTTGTGGGAAAAGTCTTAATGTCTATATTTGTTATCAATGGCTTTTATGTCCCCTTATTCCTGGAGCCTTTAGGGAGGATGTTGCCAGGGGAAAGCACTGGAAATCCCACAGAATGACAAAATGATGAAAGTGAGATGAGTATGGGGCTGCCTTCATGGTTTTTATCTTGGAATTTCACAGCAACAAGCAAAGAGAGAGGCGACTGCACTTACAACAGGGCAGAGAGAGAGATGTCAAGCATGAAAAATCCGAGCTCCCTTTGAGCTAAATGTAGGAAAATAATAGAAAAGATAAGTGAAACCTTTAAAAATCATAGGCATAGCAACGTGTTCTTCAAAAAGGAATGATTTCATCAGAGCCCTGCGGAAATTCCTACAAGACTCCCAGGCAGAAACTTTTCACAGCTTTTTCCTACAAGGTGCAGGTGTGGAAATGTTTTATTGCCCTGCCTTACCAACCCTTTATGCCTTCAGAACCACAGGGTAATGGACTGTTAAGTCTCAGCTCCATACAGGGCAGAAAAAGATATGTAAATTCAACCAGATTAAAATTCAGATTGCTGGAAGTCCCTTGCATCCTTGGCTACAGCATCTACAGCCCTGAACTGCATTTTGAGCATAAATAGAGAAGTAGAAGTTAACCCAGGGTAGGTCTTTCAGAAAGATCAACAATAAATGCCCAGCTAATAGATAAAAAAAAGCTCTTGGCACTGCAGAGTTTCAGCTGTGCCTTTGACCAGACCGAGCTCCTTCAGCTGGGTGTGTGCCTTGCCAGCAGACTCCTGAAAAAGTTTTGAGTGACTTTAATTTCTTCATCAAGAACTCAGTTCTGAGACCTTTTACAAGATCAGCCCTTGAAAGACCATTAAATTAACTTTCTGTCTGGATGCAAGGATTACACGCTACGGGAAATGTTTGCTGCAATTTCTTTTTGTGGCATAAAAATGGATGAATTTTCAAAAGTCATTATCTTCATCAAACCCAACCTGTTCTCATTAGACGTACTCCAAGAAGAGTTGATGTTCATTTGTTTCTGGTGCCATCTGCTTTTACTGCTACAACAGACATTTGTGGGAAATTGAATATGGTAATGCTCTTTTTTCACCCCTTGTGTAACAAAAACTTACTTTGAAATGCCTCTGTCTGAAAGGCAGACCAAAATAAAGGAGAAAACAAACATGCAAGGTGAAGTTATTTAGCTTTTGCTGCTAGCCAGCTACTCTAAGCACTTTGAATTAGTTTTGCAATATATTTCCCAAATATCTTGTAGCAGTCAAAAATCTACGAAAAAATGTCAAATTATCCATTTTATTACTGATAGAGTTTCTACTGTCAGTGTCCACTATCACCTCACTTTTTTCAACAGATCAAGATCAAATAGGCTTTATGAGAATGCAGTTTAAGGGTGAAACTCTTCTTGGCTCCTTCCACCTGAGTGCATATTCAACCTGATGGAGCTGAACATCCAAGATTTTATTGTATCCTTTCTTTTGGGTTATTAAATGGGGAATTTTTTTTTAAAAATGCATTTTTCTTTTATGTAAAGGCTTCATAATGGAAAGGCACAGTGCATTAAGTATGGCTGAACTGTATAAAATTCCTGTAGTCCAGATAATCACAAGAATCATTTAACCCTTAAATATTCTCATTTTCCTCTTCTGAGTAGGTTTTGTGCTGTTTACTCAAATGGGAGTAAGCTCTTTTGAATTCTCGTTGCTGGGCTCTTTTCCATGGTTTTTATCATCATTTTCATCCTTGTGCCAACAAGAAAACTGAACAAGGGCAAAATGTCATTGCCTTAATATACTGTGGTGTCACAAGTTATGGTCAATAGTAAAAGGGAAGGAAGGCAGACTGTTTATTCTGGAAACAGGATCTATATTTTAATGGGAAAGGTGAATAATGCAAAGTAAATACTATCTATGAAAGCCTAAATAGGACTGTCTTGCTGTCTGTGACATGACAAAATGATTATATCTGAAAAATTGCTTTGTTTTAAAATAGGAATCAGCTGGGAGATGCCATTTTGATCTGAAACAGAGTTTAGTTGAGCAATTCCACAACCTCCCAAAATATTATCCTTCTGTGAACTTTATCTGATAGTAAACATTTAAATGTACACAGCTCAAACCCTGATGACTACAGAATGAAATTAACATGAAACATAAAATATTTTAAAATTAACATATTGTCCCCTCCTTACAGCAGAATCATAGAATCATTATTTGAAAAGATGAAATTATATAAAATTGTGCCAAACATGAATGTCTTTCATTGCTCAAAGAGCCATAGTAGCTTTCCCACATTAATTAATTCCTTTGAGGAATTTACTTTAATCTCTCATAATAAAAGCAGTCATCTAAATCTTTGGCTTTGGGGTTTTTTTTTAATCATCACAGCAATATAAAATCACTGCTTTGTCTATCCCACTGTGTGTCCATTGTTATGTATTTGTTTAACAAGAATCTCTCCTCCTGCCAATTCTTTTACTGAGCCTACAATAATGTATCTGGTTGCCCATTTTCTCTTGATGTTGGGCTTTATAAACATAAACCCCAATGATTGAATATTCTGGAGTCATGTTGAATATCTGCCACTGAGAGAAGAAATGTGAAGCCATAAAGCTGGAGTCTTTCAGCTGAATTACAATCCTTAATAAAATGCCAAAATGCATTCTTCTGGTCAGGATATGGAGGTTCCCAATGGCCCTCCTTTCAGCCACTGCATTTTTCATGAAATTCAGAGCTGATTATTACCAATCATAAGGTTGTACCTAGGTTCTAGGCTGAAAGGAGAAACTGAACAGGCAGCTAAACAAGATCTCATATTAGTATGAATAATGATTCTGTTCTGTGCTAAACCTGAGGGATCCCAGTCATGGATCAGGATATATTTGCCTGATCTCAAAAGCCAACAAGTTAGATGAGCTCCACAGCTGCAAAACACACATGGAGCATTCATTGCCTGCTTTATCTAAACTGCTGTCACTCTATGATTACATATTTGGATAAATAGATGCTGCCTTCATGCAGGAAAAAAAAAAAAACAAAAAAAACTATGGAGCATTCATTGCCTGCTTTATATAAACTGCTGTCACTCTATTATTACATATTTGTATAAATAGATGCTGCCTTCATGCAGGAAAAAAAAACAACAAACCAACAACCAAAACCAAAAAACAACTTGTAATGCAACAGGGTAGATCTAAAAGGCAGAGTTTGTTTTCCTCAAGCAGCCCTTGAATGCAGTGCACAAATTGATCCGTGACCTACATGAGGGAAGAAGAATAGATGAAGTATGTTAAATATGGGATTAAAATCCCTGCATCAAACCACCTCCTCCAGGAAATGCCTCTTTTTGCTTTACTCCCTGCGTTGAAATGTTTTCTATCCCCTATTTTCTCTATTTTAGAAACCCAGTTCAGTCTGGGCAGTTCTGCAGCAGATGACTTTGTCACAACTTTATAATTAATGAAATGTTCTGGACTCTGCTTCAGCTCCAGCACCAGGGAGGAAGAAAGACAATGGCAATACCCCAAAGGAAAGCAGCCCAACAAGAACAATCTGCTGCTTGCACCTGCTCCAGGGACATGTTTGTGTCCTGTGCTGTGAGCAGGCGCCTGAGGAGCTCAGGGATGCTGGAGGTGGCTGAGGAGAGCCCAGCAGGAGCTCCTGGAGCCGTGCTGGAGGCACTGGGCAGCGCTGGGAGGTTCTGGGCACACAGGGCTGGGAGCTGATGTGGTTTGGGCAGGGTGAAAACAGCGCTGGGAATCATGGCTTGGCAAGGCTCTGGGCTGCAACGAGCCAAGGGAGGGCTCTGGCTCACACTGCTGCTCTGAATTTGGCACTGAAGGATGTGACAATTCACTTGTGGGGAGTTTTGTGTAATTTAGAGATGGGAGCTCTAGCTGGTTTTGATGGTGAGGTTTATTTTCTTATCTCCTACACAGGCAGGAAGGGTGAGCTCAGCTCACATCTTCACTGCATGGCTCAGAAGGTCACAAGACCCTTAATTACAAAACCTTTTAAGGAGTTATTGACCAACAAAACACTGATAACCAGGATATTTATGTTTTTTGATCCAATCCTTAAATATTCCATGCTACAGTATAAGCTTTCTTAGCCAATCATGTTATGACACACAAACACACAGTACTGCATTTTAATCTTGTTTACCTCTGGAACTACTTTTATTTTTTTCTATATCTTAAACTCTAAAACTCTAAACTTCACTTAGGTTAATGTGTCTGCTTTAAATCCACATTCTCACTTCTAGCACCTCATTTTGGAAGCCTTTTCCAAGGTCTCAAATCAAATCCTGTGTTTAATTCTCAGCTTTGGCTTACAGGTCCAAAGCTCTGAGAGTTCCTTGCATTTTGGATTCCAGCAAAGGGTATTCACCAGCTCTCTCTGCTGAAGTTTGTAAGGAGGGTTTGCAGATTTTTTTTTGTTTTCTCTGCCCTCTTTCACGCCTCACATTTTACTTTTGTCCCCATGTTAATTTAACAGCTGCCAGGTTCCTGCATCAGGAATGTTTTTAATCTTCTCAAAAGTGATGCATAATTTGTGAGATTTTGCAAAAAACCACAATATTTTTAATAAATTCTGTTGATGTGGAGGGCAATGCTTCTATAATTTAGCTTACTGTAAAATAAAACATTACAATGAAAATTCCTTGGCATAAATATGTAAGAACTGAGCGAGGAATCCACCAGTCAGACTGAGTGTCTGTAACATGTGCTGGTAGTTTTGGTTGCAGGCTAGATTTTTTATTCAGCACTGAGTGGTACCTGAGGAAATCAGGATTCAAATTAAAAATAAATGCAGTCTGATTTCCTAGAAAAAAGAAAAAAAATACCAGGGAGGTTTTGGGCTCAGACCATACAGGCATTCATTTACCAACTGTTTACTGTTCAGCTCCACTGCCATCTCTCTGCATTGATTTTCTTTCAAAATTACATCTCCCTCACCATTGACAAGTCAATTCCAAACAGCAAATTCTCCTTTCCAAGTGTTCAGTCTATGCTGCTCTTGGGCTTCAGAAGTGCCTGGTCTGATTTAATATGAGGAGCTCAGGGTTTCTCCTGACAGAGCTCTCTGATTTGCTGATTACCTGGGATATTTTCTCAGCTACTGAGAGAAAAATTAACTCCCCATTCTGACAAATGTGATGAAATAAATGTGGGCTGGAATTAAATGAGTTAGCTCTCAGCTTTCCCATTTCAAGGTCAATTATGAAAATACTGTCTTTCCTGTGCTGCCAATGCCAGTGTAAATCCCTCCTGTAATTTTTTTTGGGTAGTTTTTCTTCCTTTTCATGCCCAAACAAAATGTTTTAAAAAAAGGAAGAAAATTTTTTATGCCAGATGGGAATTTTTTAAATACTTTTTTTTTTCTTGTGAGCTCTCAACAACCTGGACTATTGAAATAATGATATCCAAATTTTGTATGTGGACCATCTTTTGTCTTTGAACATATTTCTATTTCAATAAGTGTTGTCAAACAAGTGATGTATTTCTGGAGATCATTTATTAGTTTTTCAAATAGATGTGCCTTCAGATCATGGCTCTGCTGGATCATAGAGCAATGCCGAGTCTGCACTGGATTTTGAGACAAACATTTAACTGCAGCATGTGCTTAGGTGTGGGATTGTTTCATTTTCCTGACCTATAATTCCTGTTTGAAAAGTCCAGGCTCAGCTCAAGGTGCAGCCACATCTGAGCCACCAGGACTGAAACCCTGGTGGGTTGCTGGACAATTCCCTCCCACCCCAGCACGCCTGGTTTGAGGACACAGATCTCCCAAACCCAACTTCTTTTCCAAGTGGAAATCATTCATTATCTCTGCCAGTGAAAGAGGTTTCTGGTGGCAATCTGGGGCTCTGTGAAATATCAAACCTGCAGGCACAAAGCCAAATTTCACCTGGGGATGCTGGAGAAACGTGGCTCCACAGGAGCAGCTGCCAAAGAGGAGGAGCCAGACAGGACAGCCCTGGCTGCATTTCCCTGGCATCTGCATTTTTTTGTTTCAGAGGGAATGGAGATTCAAACTCCAAAAAAATCAGGAGGGGTTGCACTGGTGCAATCAGTGTTAATTTGTTACTGATCTACGAATAAATGAGTGATGATGAGAAGAATAAATGAGAAGAAGTTGTTCTGAAAATGCAGTATTCTGGAATATGCTGTTTTAAAATGCTTTCTTGAAAAATGTTGTTTTATTGAATTTGACACAAGAACTTAGGCTAGTCATGTAACTCAAAAGAAACAAAATGGTACAAGTCTGGAGGTACCTGCTGAGGGCAAGACCAGGAATAAGCAGATATGAAAGAATTGCTGGTGTGGTGGCTGATGGAGCCCAGACTGGACAAGTGGAAACCACAGAACTTCATCAGGAGGAAAACCTGAATATTCTGAAAGTGTTGTGAGAAGCAGCAACAAAACAAGCATTGACAACAGAAGTGTACTGCCAGCAGGGGACTTTCATCTCAGGCTACAAAAGAGACGGGAAACAAATAAATATGATGGGAAAACAATCCCCTCAGAATACAGCTTTCCCCTCCCAGTTATTCTTTTTTGAACTACCACTGATATAAAAACATCTGTCTGTGGTGGAAGGAGAGGAGGCTCTTTCAGCCTAGAACCACAGCTTGCAGCAATATTTGGTCTGATAGAGCAGGGGAACTGCTGGAAAGATGAGAAAGCTGCTGCAAACTATTCTGGCAGAAGAGGGGGAAAGTGGATATTTCCAAACATATTCCTTCTGCTGGGTTGTGAGGGAATCACAGGCCCTTAATGAGCTGCAAGGGCTTGATGGATATGTGCTAAGTACTCCGGGTATTTGAGGATCTGACAGAGCTGATGAGATGCAATGAAATGTCACAGAGAGCTGTGTGCCTTTGCTCGGCAGCCCTGGGGCTTTATTGCACACAGGGGTGGGGATTGGAGCTCTCTGCCAGGGGTGGCAGAGGCAAAACCACATCCTGAAAAACTCAACATTCACAGGGGCAGAGAGGCAGAGGAAAACTGGATCAGAGAGCAGTGGCTGAGGGGGGATATTTGCTGAACACAAAAGAGACTTCTGGAGATGCTGCCTGTGCCCTGGAGGAGCAGCCAGCCATGGGTTGAGCACATGACATGTACATGTGAAAGCCAGACAGTGATATTTTTTTTCTTTTGCTGTTGATTTTTGGTTTTTTTTCTTTTGTGTGGTTTCTGGTTGTTTTGGTTTTTTTTGTTTTGTTTTGGTTTTTTTTGGTTTTTTTTTTTTTGGAGATGGAGATCAAATGGAGATCAAAATTTTACTATGTTCAGCAGAAGGTCTTCTGGAAAATCCACCTCAAGCTTAATTCCAGTTGATCCCTTCTTTCTAGAGAGGTGCACTGACCAACACATTTCCATCAGTAAACATCTGCCAATCACATTAAAGATTGTTGTAAGACAACTACACATTTACACTACATGGGACTACAAGTATTTACTAAATTAAACCTAATCTCAGTGTAAAGTGAACTCCTCATGATGACCCAGACACATCTAAAGCTCTCTGGCTTTGCCAGAATTTCTAAAACTGTTCTCTTGACCCATCCCCAGCGAGTGTGAGTGTTCCCTGCTGCAGCCAGAGCAGGATTCCAGCACAGGAGGGACCCAAACCCCCCGAGCAGAGGCACAGTCCTGATGTGGAGTGCAGGGAGCAGCTGCTCCTAAATCTGGGCAGCTGAAATCAATGGGAACCCACCTGTGCCAGAGCCCCTGGAGCAGGGTCAGAACAGCTCTTCAGGGATGGGGCTCACCCAGGAAAAGCTCTTAGCTGTATTTATTTTTCACTTTTAGGGTTTGTTTTGGAGGTTCTTGTGTGTAGTGGGTTGTTTTTCTTTTTTATTTTTTGTACATGTGTTTTATTTCCTTTAATTAGAGCATTTCAGATTTGGGTCACTTTAATTTTATTTTTTATTCTGTTCTTTTGAATGGGCTTAGTGGCGTTGCTAATTTTGAAACCAGAACAATAGCTCACTCTTCTCCTTCCTTGGAGGCTGTGTCTGACAGTGCAACTTGGAAGCAGCAGTAGAGAAAGAGTAAGTTCATTTTAATTCCATATATACATGATCTGAAAGCAGGAGGGATGGGATTTGTCTTTCTACTGAACTCTGCATGTGTTAAAAAATAATTTTCTTTCCTATGTTAAGAAAGAAAAATAAATCTCAGTGGTTTTAACACTGTATATGTTGATGCCAGCTTAAGAGCACTGCCTTTCTGTAACTCATTTTAGAGAATCTTGGGAATTTTCTGAGGGCAAGAAAAGTTCTGTTGGGGCAAAGGGAATTAAATTTTATTAGCTGCTTATTAATTTTTAAAGGTTGTACTTTTGAGCTGTGTAAGAACCGAACCGAAAAAAAGAAATATTTTCTTTCTTTCTGTTTTTCATTATATAAATTCTATGGACTTGTGAAGAAATAAACTCACTCTGCTTTCCCCCACCAGTTCTATCCCTCATGCCTCCTTTCTCTATTTTCTTCAAATCAAGAAGTTCTTCTTTAACCTTGAAGTTCTGGGTTTCTTGTTAGATCATTGAGCAAACACTTCAGCACATCCTGAACATGGTGGACTTTGATAAGATCAGAAGCTGTGGGGCAAACCAGGGCAAAATTAAAATGAAAACATGAGATCCCTCAATGGGGAATGAAGCTCTTCTAAGAATCCTGAGGAATGAAAAATAATGGCAGATTTGATTTTCTGCTCGGAAAACTAGCCCTAGTTATGCATCATTTAAAATTATTTTAGTTTTTCTGCTTTTTTTTTTCCCTTGGAGCAAATTTAATATGTGGTTACAGATGCTTCACATCTCCAGGGTTTCAAAGGTTTGGGTACATTGAACCTTTGGGTAAATTGGAGCTTCACTTTTTTGCTTGTGTGTGGATGTTTCAAGTTCTGGAGATGCAGCATCTGTGCAACTGTTACTATTTAATCTGTGCTTAAAATCTTAGTTTTTACTGAGTGTGGTGAGGATGTTGGTCACTTGTGAGCTCAGGTGGGTGACAGATTTTTCTGAGATTAAATAGAACCAAGAAATACTCTGCTTCATTTGGGGGTGGGGTTTTGTGGGTTTATTTCCATGGTTTTTTACTCCTGAACCTGTTTTCTGCAACTCCTTTGCCATTGCACTCAGTGTTATGGGCCCAAGAATGTGTCTGTTTCTTTTGGATATATCAGTTTATTTTTGGATTACACAGTTAGTGCAATAAAATATTGCATTTTCCTACCAACTGCTTGTTTTAGTATTTAAAGGACATCTTTAAAAGGGGGAAATAACAATTAAAAAGTTGTCTCCTGTCTTTAACACTCACCTTCAGGTGCTACACCAGGAAATCCAGCCCCCACTTGCTTTACTCTTGATAAGGCTGTTTGAAAAGAAATTGATGCAATTAGCTCCAAATTTCAAATATCAACAAGTGGAAGTGTTTGTGTACCCTCTAAATGAATGTTTTTGGAAGAACACAGACATTAGAGGATGCTGAGATAATTTCCACTCACTAGGCAAAGGAAAATGTTCAGGGACGGAAAAGAAATGAAAGCTAGGTCTGTAAAATTGTCCTAAATAGGGGAAATGTTAAAGTGAAATAAAAGCATTATACTGAAATAGAAACAATCCAGGTTGATGGGGGCTGCACAGAAATTATCCTATCTGGGTAGAGCACACAGCATCTTGGGCACCAGAATCCTGAATCCTGGCTGTGGCAGCCAGGAATAATTAGAGTAGAATGTGTAATAACAGCTATTACATAATTGTTTTGGTTCTAATCAAAATATTAGCAGCACAGATAACAGATTAAATGAAAAAAAAATGGAGAAATAGTGGGCTGAGAGATGAGTTGGCTTCTATCATTGGAGTTAATGGTTAACACAATTTATTAGAAACAAAACTAAGTTAAATCTGTCTAATATTATGAGTGTTACACATGACTGGGCATAAGAATTCCTCTGGTGTGAGGCCAAGTATCAGTTAGAGGAGCATTTAGTAATTTCAGCTGTTCATGGGCTGGCCAGAGGCACTGGCAGGGGAGAGCTGGGCAGATCCATACCTGGAAGGCAGCAGATGATGGACTGGCCGTTGCTTGGAAGTTAAAAAATAAACCCACAATGGAGGTAAAAAGAGATTTCTATTCTGTTTTCATTCTGCATGCCCTTTTGGAAGGGTGAAACTTGCTAAACTGTGTCTTATAAACCAACTTTTTAGAAGGTGGTTTACAAACGTAAGACTAACACTGACTGCTGCCCCAAGCTCTTTATTGTGAGTTACAGAAGTATTTTAGCAACAGAAGCATCTGAAATCTTTGTGATGCCAGGTAGGTCAGTTCAAATAAAATACTGGGATGAAAGATGGAAAATGATGGAAAATGGTGCTCTGTGCCCTCATGTACCTGCTCCCCTCTGGCTGCTTTTGAACCTGCCTGCTTATTCAGCAGCCATTCTCAGCAGTTTCCTTCTGGTGCTGATTTCCTGTATTTCCTACCAGACATTTCCATTTCCTTTCTCATTGGGAAGTTTCTGCTTTTCTGGCTGTTATCTAATAACCCACTGGGGTTATTTGATATGGAATGGCTGGAAAGTGCAGGTAATGTGACTACTTTGTTATGTTATTTCTAACCATAATGAACTGAAAGCCTATGAAAACCTAGAGTTGTGCTTTGACATCTTCATAAATACTGGCCTGTGTTGCTGCTTAATACAAACTAAAAAATAAGAGCTAGCCAAAGTGGTTTATGTTTTGTGTTAAGGGCAAAGATCTGATTTGGGGCAGAGTGTTTCTGTTGTCCTGTGAGAAGGATGAGAGACTTTGCTGGAAAAAATTCTCAGCCAAACTGAAGAGTCACAGAAGAGGGATGTAACAGCTCAGTGTTTGTCTGAAATATGTGTGAGAAAGAAAGAAAGAATGATCAAGATGTTTGTTTAATTGACAGATCTATGCAGAGAGGAGAATAAGTACATTCACTGCATGATAATTTGATATCTTCAGAAGAAATAAACAGCAAAACTTTATTGTTACATATTCCTTTTGCTGCACTTGCACTAGATCAGGTTCAAGAGCTGGCTGTGGCTCAGATTCCCACAAATCCTCCAGGAATGCCTTGCACAGAGCAAGTGATGCCAATCTTGTTCCCAAGCTGAGAACCAGCAAAATAAGCAGTGGATGGTGAAAATGTGAGTTATTTGCCTGGTGGAACCTGGGAATGCTGTAGCAGATGTTCCTGGTGGAATAGGAAAATGCAAGAAATTAGAGAGGGGAAGAAAAAGAACAATTCTTCATGACTTATTTAAACCTTTTCCCCAGTGTTTGTCATGGAAAGTTACTCTGAATGCAGAGTGGAAAATACTGTTCTCCTAGCCATGTTAAACAGATTAAGTCTTATGGTATTAAAATGCAGACCAAACACTTCCAGCCTCTTAAATGAAGCTGTGCTAACACGATTTTTTGGAGGCTGGGGGTTTGTACACCATCTGCCCTGCATTATCAACAGGCAGTATTCTACGTGGATCAAGAAAGTGCTGAGTATTGAAGCCTGAGATTTAGCCTGGGTAATCCTATTTAAACTCCTTTTGAAGTTTTATTGTTCAGTTCATAAGCATAAGTCCAGGAAAACTTCAGGGTTTTAACAACTACACAAAGTAAAGAATCCTAATAAATGAAAGATTCAGGTTTGTTCATTTACACCTCTACATCTAATCTTCTTTATTAATAGAGAGCTCAGAAAAGTAGATTTCTTCAGTGGTTTTCCAGGTTTAATGAGTTTTATTTTTCTTGCTACAAGTGTCTCTATTGCTGTAGATGTTGGATGCTCAACAGAGCATCTAATCATGGTCTAGGTAGGAAAACTGCATTTGAAAATGCACAGAAAAGCCTTACAGCAGAGCAGGGAAATGAGCACAGATTTTCAAGCACTTTTCCTCCTGCTTTCAGGACAGAGGAATTTTTTATTTGTGAGGTAAAAAACTAGCCAGTGAAAAACATTGACCAACATCTGGCTGTAAACCAAAAGGATATGAATAGTTTGTATTAAAAAACTCATTTTTCCTTGTACTTATCCATTTGAATGTAAAATTTTAATTTTTTTTTTTCACTTGTGCCACAATTTCTTCACCTTCCAGTCTGCTGTCTCATACCCATCTCTTTGGTTAACACACTGGACCCTTCTTTTACCCAAGTTCCCCAATTCCCTGCTCTGATCTGTTCTTTCACACCAGCTACTCTCTAAACTCAGAATTAATTTTCTAAATCTCTGCTATCTATCACTAGAGTGTTAAACAGACAAGCTTTAATTCCACCTGCTGCTGCTTTCATCAATTAAACTTCATTTTCAGTGACAAATAGGAAGGATGCCAAGTTTTATGGTAATTCCCATCAACCACTAATTTGAACCTGTCAGCATAGCAGCACATTTTGACAAAGATTTACCCCCGGGAAAATCTTTGTCTGCTTTTGTGCTGAGGACAAGAGATGACAAACAATAATGTCAAGTACAATGTTGTCAAGAGCAGTCACGGAAGATCATCTGTTAATTGTTTCCTTCTAGTACCTTCTGGAAAACTCCTTAATTTTTTTGCCAGACAAAAAACTAGATTGAATTGGCTGCTGGGTGGAAACAACATCCTGATATCTGTGCAGAAAAACCCCGATTAGAAAAGTTAATGTGCACATATTAATGCATTTTAGCACAGCCAGGTGAATGGAAAGTGTGGTGAAGTATTAAAAACAACAAAAGAAAGATTGTTCTACTCTGGTTTTTGACCTCTTGAAGTAGCCAAGAGGTTCCTTGTATTAATTTTTCTAATAATATTGCCTAAGATAGCCAGGAGTGTGGTGGGAGATTGATGGGCAGGACAGGAGGAGGAATGCCAGGGCAGCTTTCCTTCCCTGCTGCAGTGCTGTCCCCAGGGCAATGGAAATCCTCCCACTCCTCAGCTGTGGGACTTTCTCCAGCAGCCAGGAGAGCTCCCAGCAGCTCTGGAGAAAGGGCTGTAAAACACCTGACTGTCCTCAGAGCTGCAGCAAAGGTTCCCTTTTCAATCAGAACAATTAGCGGGAAGAGAAAAGCCACGAATCACTGCAGCACTAAAGTTTTTCATCCGCCCTAATTACTTTCCATAGGGAAGGCATTAAAAGTCCAAACTGTCCTTGTCAGAGGGTTCCAAAATGATGGTGCAACAGCCCCAGGCAGCGATTTGTGGCTGGCTATCCACACACAGACTGATATAATGAGATGGGGCTTTGTCTCCAGCATTTTTCTTTTGCTGTAGGGAGTCGTGTGCTCTTGGATTCCATCCATGCACAGCCCCAGCTCTTGTTTTCTGTGCTTGCAATGAATCACGTTTGTACCTGAAAACTCGCTTTTGTTTGAAGTGAAAGCTCATTGTCATTAACAAAGGCTGCATCTGGGAGGAAATGAGCATAGAAATGCAGTGACAAATGGAATTCTGGAGATGTCTGGGGTGGTTATGAGCACTGTGTATGAAACATTGGATTTGGCTTCTTCTGTGCTGTTCAGAGAGGGAAAAGCTATTTGTCAGTGAATCCCAGACATCCAGACAAATGTGACTCCTTCTGAAAAGCATATTTTTTATTTATGACAAGGGGCAAGTAAATGCAAGCCTTTGGAATGGCTTTGCTGCCATAGCTCACTGGAAAGGAAATCTTCCAAATGCAATTAAAAACTCAAAGTTAACTCAGAATGAGTTGATAGCTTTCCAGAGCCAGGGAACTGAGGGACAGCAGTGATGGGAAATGATGACATTTTCCTGTGCTGTGTGTGAACTGGGGCTGTCTGGAGCAGAGCAGGGCAAGGGAGAGTGTTAGAATCTGAAATGCAAAGAACTCAGCACTTTGGGGCTGTGAGCCAAAGCTCAGAATTAAACACAGGATTTGATTTGAGACCTTGGAAAAGGCTTCCAAACTGAGGTGCTAGAAGCAAGAATGTGGATTTAGAGTTTAAAACAGAGACATGTTAAGCTGAGTAAAGGAAAGTTTAGAGTTTACGATATAGAAAAAATAAAGTAGCTACAAAGGTAAACAAGGAGTTCAGAATGCAGCACTGTGTGTCATAACACAATTGGCTAAGAAAGCTTATACTGTAGCATGAGTCCATAAGGATTGGGTCAAAACCATAAATGTCCTTGTTGGCAGTGGTTTATTGGCCAATAAATCTTTAAAATATCTTGTAACTAAAAGGTCTTGTGACCTTCTAAACCATGCAGTAACAATGTGAGCTGAACTCACCCTTCCTGTCTCTGTAGAAGATAAGAAAAATAAACCTTATCATCTAAAAAACTGAGAGGTCCCATCTGAAATTCCTTCCAAAATTCCCCACAGGTGAATTATCACAGGAGAGCACAGGCTGGGGAGAATCAGAGACAGGAGTTTTATGGGAATTCTGGAAAATGTCTGCCATGGCATCCCTCTCATGGGGCTACCAGGAGTGAAGGAAAGGCCAGAGGCAGCCCTTGTGCTCCACCTCCCAAAATCTCCATGGGGTGTTGATGCCCCAAATTCAGGGAGGGGATATTTATTAATGCACTCTGCCACTCTGGAAGAGTGGGATCATAGCACAGAGGAAACACTGCTTCTTATCCAGTTTAAATTGTGGAAGTGGTTGGGATTACCACCATGCACTGCCAAAACCACTTCACAGCTGAGCTCCTGTCCCACCCCACATGAATGCTGGGCTGGAGATGAGCTGGAATCTCTGAAGAGCAGAGAATTCTCCTAGAGGAAATGAGCCATCACAGGAAAATCTGTGATACCTAGAGAATAAATACACCAAAACACTAATAAGACATCTTAATGGATTGTCTTCTCTATTTTGTTAAACAGATGCCTACAGGAGATTCAGGAGAGAGTGGGAGCTTTAACCCTGACATTAAATTCTCCCATGACTGCCCCTCTCTTATTCAGATTTTCCTGATAAATAATCAATTAACTTACATTGCCTATGAACAATACTTCAGACAAATCCACCAAGTTTAGTTGCTTTGAGGGATAGGATTTAAACTAAGTAAATAAAATAAAATAAACCTAAACCCAGCAACCTCACTCATAATGAGTCTACAACCATCTGTGGGTTATTTTGGGTGTGTTGCTAATCACTGCCATTATTTAGTTGCTGAAAAGCTCCCCTTGCAGAGGGGGGGTGTGTGTCTGAGGGCTGTGAAGGTGGCAAACACCTCCTGACAGGCTGCTGTGCCAGCATGAACAGGAAATATGGCTCTGCTTGATGTCTCTTTTTAGATGCTTTGGATGTTGCAGCCATAGACCAACTCGTGCATTCTTTTAACAAATAAATGAGTCATCAAATAATTATATTTACAGTTCTGAATGTGTGTGCACCTGTAAAAAACCCTCAGCAGAGCATGTCTGAACCTGCTTGTGTCAATTTTGGCTTCCATCAGACATCAGCAGGTTTAAATTCAAGGTATGCTGAAAATCTTCCCTGTGTCAGGAATCAGCTGTTAATGATCAATGACTGTTAATTAAAGCACAGCTTCTCCTTGTCTTGGTACTTCCGTTGCTCTTTACTTCAGATTTAATACCCGTGTAAACTATTGGTCTGTGAAAAAACTGAAACAGAAAAAGACTGAAAAAGACTGTTTGCATTTTAAAATTTATTTTCTTGAAGAACAGAAGTGGCCAGCAAAAGTATATTTTAAATAATCAAAAATAGTACTTTAATATACTAAAATTAAATATAAATACATGAAGTTAAGTTAGTTAAATATACTAAATGAATTATTTAATAATTAATAATAAATAAATATGTTGACATTAATTAATACTACAAAAACATTTTGAAACCTGAAAGCCTATTATTTTGTTTTGTCCTTGGCACTGTGTGTTGTAGACACAACCAATTGCATGGGACTTTTGCTCTCAACACTGCCTGATTTTGGAATAACACCACTGTAATGCCTTGTTTCTTATTAGCAGCAGTGAAAGCTGAGACTTGTTTTGCTTTTCATTTATTCTTTCATTTATTGCTTAATTACAGCAACTTCACACATTAATTTGAAAATGAGATCATGCATACACTTTATTGCTGGTAGTAAAGTGGCAGCCAGAGCAAGGGGGGCAGGAAAGAAATGCAAGTGTTGCTAACTGGGATTATCAGAGAATTGAATTTAAGGTAATGGAAAGGGGCAGTGTGTGAAAACAGAAATAAAATAGGAAAAATATGTCTTTGTAAAACCAGAGTCCCTCATTAGGCTTCAGGGACATTCTCCTATTGAGTTTAATTTCAAGCTTTCTCACTTTCTTAGTCTGAAGAGGTTCTGAGTGGTAAACAAGCTCTATCCTTCTATAAAATATAGTGCAACACACTCTGTCCTCCCAATCCACATTTTTTATATTCTTTCCTCTGCTTGAGCACTTCTTGTTGGTTTACTTTCCAATTCTCTTTTTTGGTCTCATTTTCCCCTCAGAGCATTTTTTTGGTCTTGTGTACACTTACTTATTTCATAATTTCTTCACAATCTTTCAAGTACATGGATTTCTCTTGTATTTTTGATTTTCTTTGCACAGCAATTTTTCTTTCCAGGTATTTCCTTTCATCCTTTAATGAGAATTTTTGTTTTCAAGCTTCCAGTATAGATTCCTTTGCTTTTTCTCTCTGCACTCTAGTAAGGTAATTTTTGTCCATATAGATTTTATTTCTCTCACCTTCTTACTCTAGGATGTCCCTTTTTTTTGTTTTTTTTTTTTTTTCTTTTTCTCATGTGATTAATTTTGCTTTATCTAACTTACTTTATGTAAATGCACTTGGGTAACTCCAATGTTCTTTCATTATGGATCATGGTCATTTTAGATGGAAACTGCATTCAACAAGTAAAAGATTCCTAAAGATTATTTTGAATTCCACCTCCTATTCCTGCCTTCTGTTCTTGCTTCCCAAGAAGGAATGAGTATTTCCTGTCTAAAGGTCACTTTGGTATCCTCAAATCTAAAGCTTCACCTCAGACTGAGACAACCAAAGGGGGACACCTGTGTGACATCTGGTTCAGGCCATTCATGGGATTCAGGCTCTAAATTATGCTGGGGGAGGGGGGAAAAAGGGGAAAACAAAGTGTGGAAATTGTGGGCAAAATGTCAGTTATGCTATGTTTTGTAAATCAGTGAGGATGGTTAGCCAACAGCTTCGAGCATGGCACTGCAGGTGCAGGGTGTAGGGGAAGAAAACATTCAGTGTGTTGGTCTTAATTATAAAAAGAAGAGAGTGTCTTGGAGCTGAATCCAGGCTTTTCCTGGCTGCTGTAAAATCAGACTGATAAATAATGATGGGTTGATGTGTAACAAAGGGAATTTAATGATCCAGATGCAGACCCTGAAATCAAAGAGACAGTTTTGGTCTGATCTTTAAGAAGAGATTACATTATTGTTTTGGCTTCCGTTCAATGTATTGAAATCTGATAAAAGTGGTTGATTTATTTGTTTGCTTTTTTTTTTCCTTACTTGAAATTTCATTGTGAGATTCTTCCTTTAGCGTGCTCTACCTGCTTCATAAATACCAATTTGGGCTGTGCAATAGTTCTGGTTTACAGCTTCCCTCAGTTAACCTGTGTGAATATTTCTATGTGATGAGACAGAGCAAGGTGGGGTGGCTTTCCTCTTTATTTTATGTCACTGGGGCATCAACCAGCCCATCCTTCACTGTTATTTAAACTGTGACATGGTTGTGTCTTTACTGACTGGCCACATTGTCGTGTTGGACAAACTGCCACGGATATTCCCTGCTTAGCCCACAGCTGAGCCCAGTTCTAGAAGTGGCAGAGGCTGCTGAGATCCTAAACTTGTGGCTATCTGCCTGACAGTCTCGGTCCCCATCCTCCTGACCCCTCCACATTGCTTGTTCAAATTAACCCACTCTTGTGTCCAGGGAGCAAATCTGGTAGTTCTCATCACTGCACAGTTGGTGCCCAAGATCCCTGATTCTAGTCAGGATGGAAAAATGCAGAGCTGTACATCCCACTGGGAGGTTCAGAGTTCTATTGAATGTAAGAGGTCTGAAAGTGCACAAAAATTCAATTTACATTCAGGTAAACATGAAGAAGATCTATAGTGCCTTTTTTTTTTTTTCTCTTTGCCAACTTCAGTGAAAATTACTGAAAACCTCTTCAAACACAACATTTGGGGATTTAACTTGCAGGAATTTTGGCTGGTTCTGTCAGTGAAATGTAGTGGGAGCTGAAAGTCCTGCATGCTAGTCAGTTCTGTGAAACTCTTCTGAAGAGCAATTTCTTCTAGGATTATTATTCTATTGCTATCTAGCAAATATTTCAGCATATTTGGTACTTAATCTTCTGTGGCAATGGTGAAAATGGGGCTTCTATATTGCCTTGTGACTATTTTTTAATATTCCTGTCCTAATGATATCTGCTCATCAGAGCTTTTGTCTGAAAGTTAAGGCAGCATTTAGATAAGTATTACCACATTCCTAAAAGGAGAGAAAATAAAGACATAGTCAGTGTTAATTTCTCCAAGGTCAGGAAGCAAGTCAGCATATGGGGGGTGGGGAAGCACTTAAAAATCAAGAAATAAAAAATCAAAAGAATCCCTCCAGGTGAACTTAGATTGTTCTGTTAAAATTACAAATTGGCAGCATCACTAATGCCATTTAGCCTCTCTGAAAAAGGCCACTAATGGTATCACTCACTGAAAGCTGACAGGAACCCTTTGAGCCTGACCTTTTGTTAAACCAATTCTCCCTGACTTAGACTGCAATGCATCAACATTTCCCATTTCAGAGAGGCTGATGTAGAGTAAATAGTCCAGAAAATTAGTGAGAGTGGAAGAATGTCCCCTAGAAAAAAGAAAACTTTCTGTGGCGACTGCTCAGTTTTTTACAGGCAGGTCAGCATTATCATTTCAGTCAGGTGAGGAGTGAGCTTGTGGAACAACTCCCTTTGTTGGGCTGCATGTAAAGAGCAGTTTCCAGTGAAAGCTGTTTCTTGAACAACACATTTTTCTGTAGAAAATAATGTCTGTAAACACTCAGAGGCTGAGCTTGAGCTAAAAGCAGAATTGCAGCAGAGGTATCACTGGCATGAGCTTTGTTAATTAGAGAATGCATTGAGAGCTCACTGGGCTGACAAACAATATTGACTTCTGACATGTCTGGAACCAAGACATTTCATTAAGTGCTAACAATTAATGATTTGAATAATTGGCCTGAGAGAGGAAAGAGATTAGTATGGATACAAAGGATTGTGCTGGTGCTAGCCCTGTAAAACTGCAGAAAATAAAGCCAGGCCTTGAGAAAGCCAGACCTAGGGAGGCAAAACTCACAGTTCAGTACCTTCTATGAGAGATACCTGTGTGAGGTTGCATGTTAATGCAAGAGACATTCTGGAGAAGTTGGATCTGTAACAATCTCTAAGTAATTTACTGCCTGAATGCCTCTATGTAATTTATTGCAGTCACAGTGATGTTGCTAAGGGCTGGTCAGGATCTTCATGGATTTTACTTCTCCCTATTAAACCCTTGCAAAGAGAGCAGTGAGCATTGATTTTGTTATAGCATCTCATTTTAGGATGATCATCATATCACAAAATGTAATACTGTGCTAATCAGAATCCCATAATCTATAGTTTTAATTGTCTCTGTCTAGTTTATCATTCTTTTCAATGTTTTTATAATACTGTTTTGCAGTCCATGCATGCCCAGAAATGCACACCTGATGAACACTTACATTCTTTGTGCCAAGCAGATTATCAGTATTAAATCCTTCCAAATCTCCCTGCTTTACAATGAAATCAGGAGAGTTCAAGTTATGCTTTTATAACTCTATTAAATTGAAGACTGTAATTCTTGTGAAAAAAGATATTGACTGAGGCAATTTATCATGGAGTCTGAGAAGTAATCAGCTGCTCTGAGAACAGCTATAAATACAGTTTCCAGACTTTTTGGGAACATTTAAAAACGTGGGGAGTGAAGGGCAAACATCAGGAGGTGCCTCCTACAGCTGCTGCTGCCCCATGGAGTTCTCCAGGCTTTTCTGCAGCTCTCCTCTGTCTTTTCCTTGTGGGACGTCATTCCTTCCACATCTGACTTTTTTTTTCTTTTTTTTTTTATGGCTTCTGATCAATAACAAGGAGTGTATAACTTTCCTTTAGCTGTATTACATTATTATATTTTAAAAGCACATTGAGGCAGCTCATACTCTGTGTGGCTCAAAACCAAGAAAACTCAGAGTTTAGAGCAATGTCTGGTTTCAGCTCCTTGGCCTATTTTCAGTCCTCCTGCTCTTCAGTGCACTTTTGCTTGGCTGAGATGTTTTATTTTATTTCATGCTCAAGCACAGTCCAAGTTAACAATATATATCTTTATGCCATTCTGCTCTTTGCAGTTTCAGCTTTAATTCTGAAAATTTGGCCTGGAAGCTTCAAGGGAGATAAAGAAAAGAGCCCCCAACTTCAAAGAAGTGGTAGAAGATGAAAGGAAACTAGAGAATGCCTTTCGGGATTAACAAGGAGTCTTGAGGAAAAAGGCCCTGAATATCCAGTCAGTCACAACCAAACCATAGAGGAAAATCTCTGTGAAAAAAGCAGAATTATGTGTGGAAGGATGATTGCAATTATTAAGGCAAAAAACTGAATTTCTGATGGTGGTGAGAGAGAGAGAGAGAATACATAGGATGAAAAATTGGGGTTTGCCATCATCCTATAGGTGAAAACTGAAATAGTGACATTCAGTGGCCCTGTGCTATGAATCCCTGAGGATTCATTATTTATAACTCTCTTGAGACAAAATGTAAACCAGTTTATTTTCCTCATCACCCCAGTGTTTTGAAGCAAAGACAGTGAGATTCCATTTCTAATATGCTCTGGTTGTGCCTGGAAAAGTTTTTGTTTCTGTAAGAGATGTAGCAGAGTGGTGTGAGCAGATGTTTCACTTAAGTGTGGCTAATAACAAATCCCACCACAAATAACAAGGAAATGCTGGCTGCAATAAATCACCTTTGCAAACAGTATGCTTAGATAATGAGCATATGGAAATATCTATATGGAGCCTATTACTGCATGGAAATTCTTCATCCTGAACTTAGATGTCCTACAAGCTATAGAGCAGGAATAAATATCCGCTACCAAATTCTGTGTCATTATTACATCTTTATCTGGCATGTAATTAGAGAAACTACTCTTAGGAGTGGATAGCTACAACCTGTTGTACTCTGCTGGAAGTGTAGGGTGTAAAACCTTGGCCATGTGGCAGCTGAGAGCATCCTCTGGCTCACTGAGGCAGCAGAGCCTGGGCAAGGGCTAAGCCAGGCTTGGATTCCTCTGAGTGTCCTAAACCATTTGTTTGTTGCCTTGTTGAACAACCCCAGGATTTTCACGTCTGAATCACTGTTACTTTTGAAAATGGAGGCTAATTCATGCAATCAAGGACTCTTTTCCAACAGTGAATTGCATGTGCAAAGGACTCAGGCTACCTGAAAACGAAGCTACTGCTTTTAAGTGTTTTTAATTATTTGCTGTGTGCAGTGTGTTGTGAGTCTTGTGAAGGATATATGAAAAAAAAAATCACTGTTCTATGTGCCTTTTATCATGGGAAAACATGTTATTTGTTTTAATCTGTCCAGCTCTAATAATTAAACATTTTCTGTATGTCACAGTCAGGGCATCCAAGGGAAGGAGCTCTACCTAAGTTAGTAAATGAAGGGTCCCTTCAAGCCTGAAAAATGGATGAGGTTTACAACCAAAAATGTCATCTCAGTCAACTCGTTATCAAATCACTGCTGACTGTATGCTGCAAAGGCCACCTGCCCTGGTGTTTCCTTTTGTTGGACATCCTGGGAGAAGAAAATAGCCTTGTAAAAATCACTTTTTGCAATTATTTAAAGGATTTATACCAAAGCAATCCAAAACACACTCTTCATGGGTTATTACATTACAGTAAAAACATTAGTCCTGCACAGATCATTATTTTATCATTAGCTTAATGTCATCAGTTAATGAAGACACATCCAAGCAGCTCTCAGATGAGTTTCACTGGGCTGCCCATGCCCACAGATAACAGATGCAATTAAAATGCTGCCAAAGTCATCGTCCTTGTGACAAAGCTTTGTAAGTATCTTTGTGGTGGTGGAAAATAGTTTTCATTTTACCCACATGGGTGTTTGTTTCCCACTACCCCTAATTCTGCCCATAGCATCAAGATAGAAAACTTCCTATCATAAATGATTTATTGTTCTTGCAATATTACCCCTTTCTCTTTCCATATTTCAGGAAGGTGTGTGCATTGCATCCCTGATAAGGAGGAAATTAAATAGAAAAGGAATAAACATCCAAACTATGAGAGCCCTCTAGTGAAATTAGTACGCTAATTTTTAATTATTTTTTTCACTTTGAAACCCCTTGGGACTACAATTTGTTTCAACAGCAGCTGTATCAGATTAAAAAAAAAAAACAAAAAAAACCAAAAAAAACCCAAACAACCCAAAAGCTCCTTATAGTGCCTGCAAACTGAAGATTTAGCATCTTTCTAACAATACTGTACATTTTTATCAAACAACTAAGTTCAATCCTATTACATTTTATTATAGGAAGGTTATGATTCATAGTGGGAAATACACAAATTAGGTACTCACTCCCTGGGACTGTTTCAGTGGATATAAGAGTTCCTTTCATTATTTAGAGAAAGGTACTCCCAATGAACTGGTTAATTGGAATTCCAGGTGTAATTCCATCACAGCATGGCACTGGTGCAGCATCCCTGGAAAACACCGAGCATTAGAGCAGCTCCTGCATGCCTGATGCATTTCAGGCACCACAAAGAGCCCCGAGGCAGATTTTATAAAGCAATGTCAGCTGTAGCAAATCCCCCCCACTTCCCAGCCTTCCTCAAGAATTTCTGCCTAGCCAGTAGAATAAAATAAAATAAGCATTTAAAAAAGTTTCAACTCAGTTTGACTCTGAATTGTTTCAGAAATCAGAACCTGCTGTTTGATTTTCAAATTAGGCTTCTCTTGAATACTCAAACTGAGATGAAATCACAATGGATACAAACTCAAGGCACTGTGCATCACCCATGGGCTTTAGCCAGCATTTTGAATTATATTTTCACCTGCTGGTGGGTTTTTTTATATTGTTCCTTCAAAGGACTTCATGATTTTGGATTCATGGTTTTGGATGGTGTCCTACATAGAGGTCAGTCTAGCTTTTAAAAGCATTTACAGAAGTTTTCAGTACCTAAATTCCCTGGATCTTCATTTAGGACCCACTGGACGTGATGGAATGAAATCAAAGGTTTTAAATCCCTACTCCCTATATGTAAATTACTCCGAGTCACCATTTAAAACTGAATCCTTGATGATTGTTTAGCAGAAGACCGAAACTCTGAGTATGTGCTGTCCTTAGCTTGAGACTGAGCAGAAGCCTTGTCCAATCTCTGCCAGTGCTCCCAGCACAAATCTGTTCCAGCTCTGCTCCCTGGCACTGGACAGAGCAGGGCAGCTCTCAGGGCCCCTGCCAGATTGTCAGTGCAGCATCTTCCAGAAGGAATGGATGCAAAACTTCAGCCAAGAGATTTAATAAACAACTGTGTGCTGCTTGGGGATGTACAACTGCTCTTTTCCTGGAGGTTATGAAGCTTTGCTAGAGAACTTACAAATCTATTTGGACATTGTTGTTCATCCCATATAGAGCAAAATGCTGGGGGTTTGGAGTTATCAGCTGAGATAGCTGCTCCCTGAGCTGCTTGCAGGAGAGGAAATGGAGATGAGGGCCTCATATACCCACCTCAGAGTAGAATGTGCATTATTATTCATGAATAATTCATCAGCATCATATCTCCTTCTGTTCCCTGTTTGCACAGGCCTTGAGGAAGGGATTGTGTGCAGACACTGTTCCCTGGACCATTGCCCTTCCAGCATCTCCTGCCCTCAGTGCAGGACACAAATCATGTCCTGAGACTTTTAGCAGCTCGTCTCAGAAATAAAAAGAGAGGATTTTTCTTGACAGTTTTCTTATAAGTGAATAACTTTTATTCCTAGTGTTCCTCCTGATTTGAGTTGTTGGATTTTATTACTTTGTTGAGATGCTTGCCACATGGCCAGGACTACTGAATCTCCAGACTGGCAGATGTTTCTCCTCATTAACCCAGTTTTCGGCCAAGGAAGGAAGCCAAGGTTTTTTCAGGCTTGTGTATTGAAGACCTATAAATACCCAGTGTGTGTATTTATAGGTCCAGATACAGGTACAGACCCAGGACAGTCTGTTTCTCAAAGGCATTAAGCAAATCAGCATCCCCTAATTGGAGGGAAAATCAGGTCATTTGAACTGGGGAATCAGGTGTGGATTCCAGCACCTAGCTGCTCTGAATTGGTAGCAAAGGATGGAGGAAAAGATAAAACAAATTCACCCTGTGCCAGCAGAGCCATCAGTGGGATTGTGGTCATCCTCACCTGCCAGGTTTGCTTGGGCTCTAATCCCTGCCTGGGCTGACAGCCCTGAGCTGGACACAGTCCTGGTCCTGCAGGAAACCTGTGTTGGGATGAAAAGCAGCAGTTCTGAACAGTTCCATCCTCCCCTTTTTAAGTTCATAAAATTACATGGACTAGAAATTAACATGCTGTTACAAACTTTATGCCTGAATTTGTTTGAAAATCACAACAGCATTGTGCACCAGCAGAATTTCTACTAGCATATTAAAACAACCTCAGTGAGTTGTACAGCAATGCACTGAAAAAAAGGTCGACTTAGCTCCTTAACCAAAATTTTGTATTCTACCAACAAAGTGTCTGAGTGGATTTGTATTGAGGGCAACTTGGGAGCAACTACTCCTCAGTAATAAATGTAAATGCAGTGCAAAACTTCTCTAGGAATCTTGAAATTGAGTCAGTTTTCCAAGATGTTTAAAAATCTGCAGGAAGAATCCTGGTTTTATTTATTGCTTTGGCAGAGTTTCAGACCTTTATCTCTAAGAGAAGACTCTTGTAAGGTTTAGGTGCTGGCTGTTGGCATTTCTCAGCACCTTCCACAATTTATTCCTCAGTGTAATCCAATTTCAGCAGTCTGAGGGGAGAACTAGGCTCTTGGAAGAAAACTGGGATGTTTCAACTAAACTTGCCAGACAGACACAACTTTCAGCTCTGTGATGAAATTTAAAACATTTTACACACTGTAAGTGAAGGTGAGGGCAGTGTTGGCACTGGTGAGCACACCTGTATCCCTAAGAAAGCCAGTGAGAAAGGAAAATTCAATCAACTGATCTGTAACTTAGAGAAAACATCAGGGTTTAAGTGAGACTCATCTAAAAATATAATCCAGCTGATGTCTGTCCTCATTGCAGCTGCTTAAGAAATAACAAGAGTGCTCAGGGGATTCTTCTAGGGAAATAGGATGTTTGGGAACACCTGGAAAACAAAAGGAGAGCTTTTATTCTGGTCCAGTCAAGGGGTGAATGTTCTCTGCTGTGTCTCACAGCACTGGGAAATTCAGGTTTTTATTTAAAGGAGGTCACAGGGTTGGCTGTAATCTTCAGTAGCACCTTGAGCTCTGCCTGCCAAGGGGAGGATGCAAGGGAGAAAATGTCTCATTGAGCAAATGCCCTTGAAAGGGGTTTGCTTTCCGGGTAAAAATACATGTGTTCTTAAAGATAGACAAGCTTAGGAAGCTCAGGATTTCTTGCAGTTCTCTAGTGGTGCCTAACTGGAATAACTGAGGAGGCTCCTAGCTGAGAAGGCTAAATACACCCCTACTTAAAGACTGTCTCCATCCCAAAAGTGCTGTTTGCCTGGCAAATGAGGCATTTGCAGCCCCTTTTCTGAAATGAAAATGTGCTGGGGAAATACATTGTAAAGAGTGTTGGAGTCTGGGGCAGCAACTTTCCCTCTGCTTCCTGCTCCAAGGACTCAGCAGAGCTGCATTCATTTCAGTACAGGAGCATCATTTTACACTCCTTTCCCTCTGCTTCCTGCTCCTAGAGAAGGGTTTAATGGGGTTTATCAAGTGTGGAAAGTTTATCAGTCAGTGTGGTTAGGAAGGGCTGGGTTTCACTTTTTTGCTCATACTGGAATCTTCAACCTGGCATCCCTAAAATCTGAGTAAATTCTGTCTGCTGAAATGCCACCATAATTTCTTTTCTCCA
Source organism: Passer montanus (assembly GCF_014805655.1). Lineage (NCBI taxonomy): Eukaryota > Metazoa > Chordata > Aves > Passeriformes > Passeridae > Passer > Passer montanus. Next base: position 14,642,008 of record NW_024366703.1, read on the forward strand.
CTTTCCCAACAATTAGCTGATTTACACCTCACAAGACTCAGCAGAGCTGCATTCATTTCAGTACAGGAGCATCATTTTACACTGTGTAAGCGTCATCAAATCCTCTCTTAGGATGGCTGAAAACAGCCATTATGTGCATTATTATTACAAGAATAATATTAATAAAGATCTTGCAGGGTACAGTTACAGTGAGCTGCTGGTTTTTTTCCTGTGCCTGACCATTATGGTGAGAGGACATGCCTTTCTTCACCCAGTATTATTTCTTGTACACTTTATGGGCTGTAGAAGTAGGTGCTTTGGACAATATTAGAATGAGACTGCCTGAAATAATTCATGCCCTGAAGCCCATGCTGGCTATTTATCCATCATTTCAAAGAAAATTCTCTTCTGATTTCCTGAGAGAAATCCTGTTTCAGTTGAGTTTGCATTCAGAATGAAATCTGGAGTCTCCATTTTTCTGATTTGAGCCTATTTGATCTCCAGCCTGAGGGAACTGAGTCTCTGTGACTTGAGAAGGAGACAGAGCAGATCCTATCATCCCTCTTGGACTTCAGACCTGTGGGAGGAACTTGGTGAAACTGCTGCTTGACTTTTAGAAAAGCTGCTATTTTATAGCTTATGTTAAAAGGAACTTTACAAAAAAAAAAAAAAAAAGTTACCTACGAGACAGAGACAATGAATTAAAACTATTAATATAAAATTAATATGTGAAGCATGTGTTGCGAAATATAGAAGCAGAACATGCACTGAAATGTAACAAAAGTAAGATATTTCTAGTAATCAAAAGTTTCAGCTCTAAGATATTAAGAAATAGTTACACAATTGTGTAACTTCACATTTTGTGGTACACAAAACAGGATCTTTTTAGCCAAATATTTTCCATGAATTACACAGAAAAATGGTTAACCACTTGCTGATTTGAAGTGTAAAATAGAGCAGGGAAAAACAAGACATTCACCCTAGGGTTTTAGAAACTTTTGATTTCTCACTAATAGATGGGGCTGAAATTTCATTCTCTAGTCCTTCCCCTCTTTTTCTTTCCATTTCTGCTTTGCTCCTAGTTTCTGGTATTTCTTTCATTATTCTTTGACTTTTAGAAGACCTACCATATAAAAACCCAAGAGCAACAAAACATGACAAAACCCAAGTCAAGCTAATTTCTAAATCTTTTTTTTTCCCCTCAACCATGAAATTGTGGGAATACATTTTTAATATACTCAGGGCTGTTTGTTAATTATGTCATTGCCTTTGAGGACTGCAGGAGGTACCATCCAAAGTCTCTGTGTGCTTTGAGACAGCTTTGAAAACATATCCCTACAGCGACCAAATGGATCGAAAATGTAAAAATAGAAAAGCTACAAGGGGGCTCAATTGTTTAATCAAAGAGATGGAGAGGAATAACAAATGTATGAGAAGCTGCCTTTGGGAGAGGCTTCAGTAAATATGGCAGAGCACTGCATGCAAAAATACTGACAAAATCCCCTTCCCTGTAAGAGACAGGTCAGCTCACTGGTGCCATCTGTAATCTTTGTAAGGGCTCTAGAGCTGATTTTTATTTATTTTGTTCTTTTCCAAAATTAAATCTACATTTTAAATCTTAACTCATGCCATCTTAGTAATTAGTTTCAGCATCTATCAGTGCCAATCATTACCACCGTAATTTTTGTTAATTAAAACCAGTCATGGCAAGGGGAAATTAAAAATGCAAATGCCTCAAGTTTTACACCAGTGGCTGTTGTGAAAATTTGGAAGCTTTGTTTGAAAAGGCAACAATTTTTCACTAAAATAATTGATCTGCTGCTGTTCTACATTTGTAGCAGAGTATAAATCTGATGTTAATTAACATGATAAATATTAACATGTAGGCTGTGTTTTGGTGAGCCAGGAGCAAATAAATCAAATGCTGCTTCCAGGAACCATCCTTTTCACTTGATGCCTTGTGAAGGCTGACCTAGAACAGAGGCTAGACACAGCTAAAGAATAAAGCAGGGATTTATTCAAAGGATCTCCTCCATGGATGCCCCTTGGGCAGCACCAGAGCCCAGCCAGGGCTGCCCCCAGGATGAACCCAAATGGTCCCAAAATGCACGAGCGCTGCCGGGGTCTCTCCCTGGGCTCAGCTCTGCTCCATGTGCACATTGCAGTTCAGTGTCCAATCCCACTGCAGCCCCTGCAGTCCCATCCTGCTTGTTTTTCTCTCTGCAGCCAACGGGCTTTGTGCTCCTGGGCTGAGATTGGGATCATTTGTCCTTGGTGCCCAGCTGGAGCAGGAATTGTTTTGTCTCCCTGCTCTGTGCACAGAGCTCAGCATCCCCTGATGTGAGGCTCAGAAGTGCACACTAAAGCAGCTCAGAATGTGAAAAATAGAAAAGCTAAACCTGAGGCATCCCACTGAGAGAGAGATGGGCCAGAGCATCCATGTCCCAGTCTATGCAGAGCATCAGAGCCTCTTCCACCAGATGTGCAAAGCACATCTGGAGCAGCTGCTCTGCTTTCACAGACCTTTTGCCATTGTTTCTTCTCACTGCACCTGCTTTCTTCACTGCTGTTAAGAGAGAAATGAGGGACCAAATCCTCTTTGCAGTAACTGCACTGATGTGAGCCCATGTTAGAAATCTTCATTCTTCTCAAAGGAAAATCTATCACAAGCAGCAAGAAGGGTTTGGTGCCACACTAAGGCTTTGTAGAAGAGCCAGAATTCTCATCCTTTATTAATGAGGATTTTCCTTTGACAGATGTGCTTTGTATCCCAGTAGCTGTAAGTGGCTTCAGTGTTACAAGCACTTTCATGGGAAACACTGGTTACTCTCAGCTAAACACTGATTTTCAGAGGGCTGATGTGAGATCCACAATGTCTCAGTTAATGAGGAGGTTTTGCTATGAAGCCTGCTGCTGTTGGTGAATCCTTTAATTAAGGATCACAAGGCATCAGACTGGGACATAACAAACTCACATTTTTCTTAGCTGTGCCACCAGTTTCTTGGGTGACGTGGATGAGCTTCATCATCTTCCTCCGACACAGTTTTTCCTACAGCAAAATAAACATTTTTTCTTTGAGAAGTTGCATGGCAAAAAATGCTCAGTGCCTTACAACACCAAAGCATTGTTATTTCAGTTATAACAAAGTAACTTTTCCTTTTCAAAGCAGCTGTCCATGGTTGATCCCTTGCTGTGAATGCCTTTGCAGGCCATTAATGCTGATGGGTATCAGCAGCAAACATTTAACAGGATTAATTACCACTGCAGTCATATCTTGTGAGGAATCTCCATTAATCAGAGGAAAAACTTCTCGGTGTTTTGGGTACCACTGAGTTTGGGCCAGTCAAGGCTTTCTTTAAGTAAGTGAAAAGCAAAATGTTTGGGTAGCACACTTTATGCATTCCTACTTCAGGGCTGCTTAAGAACAAATCCATAATTTCCCACCCCTATAAATTTACCAGGATTTTGTGATCTGTCTGCAACCCGACAGCGCTGCCCATTGCTGAATCTTTGTGCATGAAATGTCTCACACAGTGACTCACTGAAGAGATATGGAAAAATCAAAAACCAGATTGTTTTCAACCTAATCAAAAATGCAAGAACTCATTTTGCCCCAAAACCCTTCTGAGAACTGAGGAGATCAATATGGAAATTGAAATTAAAAAAAAAAAAAGGTTGCTGACTGAAAAATAATGCAGTTATAGTTCTCATTGAATTTTGTAATGAAATGAGGAATGCACTTAATTAAATGATCCCAATGGTAATACCTGAAGTAATCAGGTTTCTATTTAATTCTCTTCTTATTCCTCTCTGCCACTCTCCTTGTGTAATTTCTAATCTTGCTACAATAATTTTTAAATTACTGCCCAACAATCAAGGCATAAATAAGAATATGAAGAGGGCTAGAACAGCACAAATATTCACAGTGTCAAATAGTCTTACATGTTGCAAAAATATTTTCCTGAAAGTCCCATAAGTAGTCCTTCAAAAGTTTTAACATATGGAAAATAAAAAACTGAAGAAAGGTGATACCTTCTAAAGGGGGAAAAGTACTAGATTTTTTTGGTGTGTGTTTTGGTGGTGTTGTTTTGATTTTGGGGTTTTTTTAATCTCTGTAAAGGAGCACTTATCCCTCAGTAAATTGTGGCACTTATCCTCAGTAAATGGATTGTCATGTTTGTCAATATCCTGCAAAAAACAATCCCTTGACATGACTTGTGTTTAAATTACTTTACAAAGGACTAACATGTATTATGAACTATAAGATTACATTCCAAAACTGTCTTTTTTTCCTTAAAAATATACAAGAAAGAATGACTGTTAGCCAGGTAACTCACCTGCATCTATCCAATTTGTTGATTGTTCCAGGCCAATCAGCATTTCTAATCCCTGGAAATTTAGGGGACTTTAAATCCTCTGGAAAACAATTTTGCCAAAGAGAAAACCTTATGGATTTGTGTCTAATTTCAACAGCTGACTTTGTGGGCTCACCAATTTTACACTTGTAGGGTGCACAAAAGGTTCTCATATTCAGGCCAAGTAAGAGGATTAATTAATTGATTAATTCAGGCCAAGTAAGAGGATTAATTAATTGATTAATTGCATTCTCTGTTTCTGGAAGGTTTCTCCTCCTTTCCTGCAGAGGGAAGGAAACTGCTGGACACAGGAGGATCAGGGCTCCCACGAGGCTGAAAACAGCCCTGCAAGGGCTGTCACATGTTTCACTTGGTTTGAAAAACTTTTGTTATTAAAAATGCAAGTCAGAAGTTTTAAGTAGTATGTATTAATATTTTAAAGCTACATTTATAAAAAGTGGGGAAGTTAGGTCTAGGAACTTGTGGTTTTATTTGAGGAATATTTTTGTTAATAGGTTTGTTACAAACATTTGTCTTGTGTCAAAATCAAGAATCCTTTGTAAATGTTCCTCTGACTGAGTCCCCTTTGGTTTTAATATTGTATAACTCATGCTAAATATTTAATTATTTTTTTGTTTTCTGCTCTGAAGTTTTCATGTCTAATCTGATTCAGATTGATGATTCTGTCTTCAAATCAGGGATATTTTATTTAAAATTCTGTGGAGAATAGCAAGCTTGAGAACTGTTTTATTATGGAAAACTCATCTACAATAATCCACTATACTAAAAATATCTCTATTCCCTACTAAGAGCAAATTGCAGCAAAGAGAGACAAAGAGAAGGAACATGAAAATATAAGACTGAAGATGGAACAGAATTGATAAGCAGAGGGAAGGTGCTTTGGGCTCAGCATTTTAGATCTGTTGCTCTTGTCAGTCAAAAAGTGGCTCTTTTATTTGTATTAAAAGTGAATATCAGCTCCTTCTCATACCAAAACTTCCATAATTGCTGGAAGAAACATTTTGCAGGGGAATGGGAAATAAAAAGGAGGAAGCCTTTAAAGAATAGCTGAACACTTAGCCTGTGAAAATTGTGTTTAGCACAGCCTATTTGCCCTGGCTGGCACAGCTGAGCTCTGAGCTGTGCCCATCAGGTTCATGGGGATCTTCATTGCTGTCCTCTGCTCCTTCATCTCCCCAATTTCTCTCCATTGCTGCCATAAGCAGCCACCTGCTTTCACCTGCTGAAGTTTTGAAGATGGGAACTTTGGTGACAGCAGATTCTGTGCTTTTAATACCGATATTTAAACCTTGAAAACTACTTTTCCCAAAGAGAGTTAAAGAAATATTCTTCTCCCAGCATCCATCAAAAGCACTGACAGTCTTAGCAAAGTGTTTCTTCCAGTTCTGAAAGCTTTAAGTATACTGAAACCACATGGTCATCAAGATAGACACTTACTGAATTATATTCATTCAGAATTAAGGAATAAATAGACCTTAAATCATGAAAATTTCAGAGCAGAAATTTTTTTCAATTAGTTTATTCTCAAGAGAAGATGAATTTATGTCATGTCCCCAATAAGAGAATATTCTTACTCCCCATTACAGGAGATATTGTAGAAATTCTATTCTCAGGGATCTGGGGGCTTTTAGCATAATAACAGCATGAGAACAGAAATATAATATCTAAACTTGCCAGGTCTGGTAAAGTTTGCAGACAAATGCATCACAAAGGGAAATTTGCATTTTTTAAGCAGAGAAAATGTCCCCTTGCTCCACAAGAGAAAGATAAACAGGTTTGGTTTTTATTCAACCTACTGTCAGCATGGTGATAATTTAGGAAAAAACCTGGAAGTTTGGGTGGGCAGGATTCTGTGGTAGGGAGCTCAGCCCAAGTGTGCAGCACAAAGAGCATTTCCTCTGGGATGGAGGTTCAGAAATCATCAGCTCAGAGGCAAAAGTTCAGCTGTAGTGTGATGGAAATAAGTATTTTTGTCAGAATTGAAGATCTGGCTTATAGTGACATTTGTTTGATTGCTTTATAGGAAAAGAAATGGGGCGTGGTTAGATATGACAATATTTGGAAGTATTCTCACAATTTATGTCCCATTAAGAATGCCAGTCACGGGGTATATTATATTAAACACATCCTGAGTGAACTGGCTTCCAGCTGAATGCATTTCACCCTCCCTGCTCTCCCAGGAGTCCTGCTCTGAGAGCAGAAAAAATGAAATACTGAAACCATCCCCAATATTTGCAGCACAGGAATACAGCCACTCCTTCAGGGCTGAGTTTCAGGGCAACAACCTCAAAATGCTCTGAAAGAAAGAGACAGAGATACATTTACTTATGTAAGAAAATCTAACACAGATTTTAAATTCCTCAGACAAATTGCACTCAGGAAAAATCTGATTTCTCAAATTACCTCATACAGTGGTGCTTTTAAAAGTTGTTTCCATGTAAGTTTGTCGTGACAAAGCTCTTGTCAGATGCTTCCTAATATTATTTGTGTGAAAAACCCACCACACATTTGTGCATTCCTGCACAAGCTGCCCTGTTGTAAGCCAAAGTTCACAGATGCATTTCTTACAGCTCTGCTTTATTGTGGGAATCAGAAAAACAGAAAACCTCCACAGACACTGAAGAGTTTAATTTGCAGCCTTAGAAGCAGCTTAGATTGATGTAAAAATACAATATACAAACATTAAACAGAAAAAAAATAAACTTATATTTCTATAGTTAAGAATGTTTCTTACCTGAAGTAAGTAAAAAACTGTATTAGTAAGATAGTAAAGAGTTTGTAATGTAGGGGTGTGTTTGTAGGCTGAGAATTTAGAAGTTATAATAATAGAAAGGTGTGTAAGTGACAGAAACCCATTGAACAAAAATATCTGCAATACAACAAAAGTAAGTAAAAGTGGTAAGTTAAAAAACCAAAATAAACCTTGTAACATGTCTATTAAGTTAGAAAGTTAATATATTACCTTATAACAAAAAAAAAAACTTGTAACTCTTAAACTATAGCCAGCTACTTACTCTCATAAATCTCACAACCTGTAAAATTAATGTTTATCTAAGTAATAGATCATTCTTAACCTAAAAATAATCCTGCTCCCTCATTATTAGCAACAACAACAAAATTTTATGATGCTACAATGAGTGAAGTTATAAAAAGACAAATTCTTGATTGTGTCTGAATTGCTCATTTCAGGCAAGCTTAATGAGTTTTGGAAGAGCACTGTAGAAGTCCTGGATTTCAGGGATGCTTTTGTTTCCTGCATTTCATCGTAATTCCCACTTGAACTCACACCTCTCAGGCATGAGATGTCTTTCACTGATCAAGTTCCTAAAAAGAATTTCATTGCCAAGTCCTGAAGGCCTGTTTGGGTTTTGGTGGGATTTGTACCTGTGTCTGTGAGTGGGTTTTGGTGATTTTTTCTTTTTAATTGCCTTTGCTTTTCTTGTGCTAAAGAAAAAAAAGTCAGAATTGGAAATGTAAATAAAAATACATAAAATCAAGTATGGGAAGATTACCACAGTGTGGAGGGCCTTAAAATCAATTTATCACCAATGAAGCCAGGCAAAATCTCTCTTGCACATATGAGAACGAACTAAGCCAGCAGATATTATGATTTTTTGGCATTCACTGCATGCTGGAAGAACAATTTCACATTTTAAGGATTCATCTTTAAAGAAGAGGATGTGAACATTGCAGAAAATCATCAGTAAAGCAAAGCCATAACCTCTCTCCCCACTACTTTCACTGAAGGGAAAAAAACAGATGGATACTGCTAATGCCACAGAACATAAACCAACATTTACATCTCAGACAGGGCTGTTAAGAAATACATTTTATTCATGGTTGGTGAGGCAGGGTTTTGATCTTTACTAGAAGATCTTTTTTTTTTTTATGGACTCTTCTGAGGATGATTTTCCTATATATGGATAAATTGTATTTGTCTCTTAATAGATTCAGTATTTCAGCCAAGTTATTTCCTACTCTGCAGACACTTCTAAGGACAGGACACTTAATATGTCAAAAGTGATGGGTCTTGTGAGGATTTTTACCTCTACATTGCCTTTATCAGTGATCATAAAACTTGCTTTTTCAGCACTATTTCAAAGTCAGATCAAATATTTATTGTACTTATGGGAAATATTTACATAAGCTCTTTAAAATCTGAAATCTGATAGAGTATTAAGACTCATTTGGTTCCTTTCTGTAACTCAATAGCCCCTGAGAAACTGTTTAAAGTTGGAAAGCAGCACTGGAAGGGAGCAGCCTTGAAGAAGAAGCTCCTGTGTTCTACCTTCAGTGCACTGCTTTCTTCTCTTGCCTGTAGTTCCCAAACTTTAATTGCTGTCAACAACAGCCACAACCTTTGAAACATCATCAGTGAACCAGCTCCAGAAGCTGATTTTTAAACTATTTTTATTTAATATTTTGACTTCAGCAGCTGTGTGGAATTGCTCTCTGACACAAATCTGTATTTTTTTCTGCTGATTGCACTAGATGATGATTTTGTTCTGCCAGACTGCTGCATTATATTCTGCTTCTTAAAGACCCTTGGTGATCACTCTTTTTTTTTTTATTTAAACTGGAAAAGTGGAAAATCCCAAATCAAGTTGTCTGGGAATTGTGTTCCAAAAACTGCATCTTTTCTTCCTGCCTGTGATCAATTTATAATTACTCCAGAGGAAAAAGAAATCATGCACAGCTAGAGGGAAGTCACAGGTCATCACTGTGCTGAGATGGAAAGCAAGTTTTGTGCATCATAATTATGGAATTTTCCTAGAACTTCTACTTTTTGCTGCTGTTTTACCGGCTAGACTCAGGCCCTCCACCTGAGCTATGTAAGTATATCAAAGAAATCAGAGCATTTTTCAAGATGCTTTACAAAAAAGAGCAATACATTCCACCAAAGAACTCAAATCCCACAGCAAAAACATTGTGTAATGCTCTTAAAATATATTTTATTAGGAGAAAAGAGTAATGATAAAGCTTTTTGAAACACTGAATATGTGATGCCTGCTCAGAAACAGCTACCTGCTGCCTCTCAGAGGGACTGTGGCAGCCACAGGAACCACCGACAGCCCAGGAGCTCTGGAGGAACAGCAAATGTGGGGAGCAGAACCTTGCTTTAATGTCACTGTCACCCTGCTAATGCTCCTTGTGTTTACAGGATTTTGTCTTTCACAGGTCATCCTGGCATTTTATTTGATATTTTATATTGCTTTTTCCAGCCAGGATTTAAGTATCTTCAGTGTCCCTTGAGCTTATCAGAGACTCAAAGTTTCACTGCCTCATAAACCAAAGAGCACAGAATTCCCCCCTTTTTGTGGACAGAATTTGTGGTGAAGGAATTGTTGGGGTTCAAGTGGCTGATGTGCCAGGCTGGTTTTTTACTGCCCGCATGCAGATTGTTCTGCTGCACACTGAATTCTACACATTTATTTTTCATGTGTGTCTTCCATCCTGAGCCTTGAAGCAGGGCCACGCTTTGACTCCCAAAGTCCATTGGACATTGGATACAAACAAATCCTAATATGAATTTTCCCAAAGACTGTGAAAACCATTTAATGAAAATATTACACATCATGAAATAATTAAGGTTTACACTCTCATAAGAATTATTTCTGGGCTGCATCCAACCTTAAATATTAATGTGTAGGTTATATAACATGCAGAAATTAATAACACTTTACTGGATATATATACACAGTTACCATGGTTTCTGGACATTTGAATTTTTTAATTTAGTTTATAAAACCCTGCACAACCCATAACATTAATAACATGGACTAAAACTTTTTCCATCTATTTAATATGCAATATACATGAGAACACTTCTATTTCTCAATATGCACTTTATCAAACTCAGTAAATTACTGTGTTCACATTTTCATTAGCTGTAGTCATGGAGTTGCTGATGGCTCTTAAAATCAGTTTTTACTTCATTTTCCTTTATTTTTATCAGGAAGCCTGTCTTAGAGACTTCTTCCTCTTTAAAAATTTATGTCATGGAACCTCATGTTGTCAGGAGCACTGATTGATTAATCAGTCTTGAGAATCCTGCACTGTTTCACACAGATTTCAAATCCCAATTTCACACCACTGTTGCTCTCATCCTGTACCTTACAGCATCATGCTGACAAATTACTTAATAGCTACCAAAAAAATTAAAAAAACAACAACAAAAAACTAAAATAGGAAAAAAAACCAAAGTCCTTACTTGGTACCTAATAAAATAATAACCAAATGCTCTCTCAGGTTGCTAGGATGCTTCCAAAGCTCTGAAATACTTCAAAAATTCTCCCCTTTAACCCATGTGTTTGATCACAGTTCCTGGCACCCCTCCATGCTTTCCTAAAGCAAGAACCAGAGTCTGAACTCCAGCAATAATCACCACTAAAAACCTCAGGGCTTTGCTAGTGGAAATTCTGATTTCTCCTTAGGAAAATCCCCATTTTTGAGGTCCAAACCAATCAAATTTGTCCTGGATGCTGATATCTGGATTGGCATTCTTGTTCCCTCTTTGTGTCCATGTGGGATCAGACCTCTTCCAGATCTCTGTCCTTTTTTCTGCACTATTTCTCCAGAGATTTTTCACTCAGTTAATGTATTTCAGGGAGGTGGGTAAATGTTCATCTGCAGGAATATTCAAAGAAAGGACCAGAAAAAATGTGAGGGCCAGGGCTCCTCAGTGATTGTGCTAGAGCAGTCATGGATAAAATTAGAAAGAAATGGCCCAAAACTAGCCCTGTTAGTCAATTCACATACTTTAATATATGAATTAAATAATTCTACACTCCATCTTTTTTTTTTGGACCCTTAGAAAAAGAGAAATATATAAGGGGAAGGAAAATATTTTCAGAAAACAAACATAACAGCATTTGAGAAATGTTTTCTTTGGTGAAACTTGGTCAAAACAAAATGAGATTGCAGGCAGTCATTAGAGTCCCTTCATAGTTCACCTGTGAGAATTCACATTTACATCTCCAGCAGGTTCAGTGGAACTGGATTAGACCATGCTCACTTGGAAGGAAGTTTCTGGATAATTTTAAACTTTGAAGTTGAAAGCATTTGGAAAGGGAGACAAGTGTTTGAGTCTTTGATTAAAGCCATCTGGTTTTGCATCAAGCTGATAGAGTTCTAGAAGCTAAATATTCCACACTCTGAAATTCATATATAGGTTTTATTTTTGTGTTAAATTTAGCAGGACTCTGACACACCAGGAATAGAATCTCCTTCATCAATACATTTTATTTAATCCTCTTCTGAAAATACAACATGAAATAAAAAGATCTCTACTGGGATTATGAAGTTAGACTGTGATTAAACGAATCTTGACTTTAGATATATTCCCTTTGCAAACAAAAAGGAAAAAACCCAAAAAACCCAAAGTGTGAGGTAAAACTCAACTGTGCAATTCTCATGCTCTGTGCAAAACCTCTGATAAGAGGGGATGGCATCAGTTTTTGGTCAGTCTCCTTTTAAACAGGGACACTTAACCAGCAGAAAACTCAAGGAGCTTTAAATGCACAGAGCAGAAATGACAGCACCAAGGCAAGAGCAGTGTGATCTGGAATGCAAGCAGAACCCTGCCCCATAGCACGTGGGGGTTCTTACACACCCCCATCTCAAACTGGGGTTTTATAAAGGAATGCAACGTGGATCCAAAGTTCACCAGTGGATCCCAGGAGCTCCTGCAGCTCTAACTTGAGGCCATGGAAATCAAAGAGGTCCCAGAAGCTTTCACAGGAATATTCCTGCAATAATTACTATGTAAAGGAGAAGCCTAAAAGGGAGACTGCACAAGTCTCTACTTCAGTCCCACTTTCTCTTGTTCAAACTCACAGAAAAATCATTTACAGCCATGAGCCAAAAGCTATGTAGAATCATACTTCTCATTATTTATTTAATCATTAACTTATTTAAATGGTTTTTATGATCACCCAGAACTTTATTCTCCACATCTCCTTAGTGAGGATATTGGAGCTGTCTGGAATGAAGTCTCTCCCACTGGGTATCACATCTTGGATACTTGAGAAGTTTCAATGGGTTTAATGGCATTACTGACTATGCATTTAAACAGCTGAAAGCTTGTTGGTATTTGTTGGTATTTGCTTTTCCTATAGCAGCCAAAAGTCTATTATTATATTTACAGAAGAGTGAGAGAACACAAAGTGCCTTGATGCATTTTACATTCTTGCTTGGCATTGGTTTAAATTAACAATAAGATGTGAAAGAGGACATCCAGTTAAGCACCCCAAAACAAGAAGTTACCATCCCTGAACATCTGTAGTTCACATCCACTTGCTGTGCATCAGTTTGAGTACTCAGTGCTGGTGAGTAGCTGCGGATCAGAAGTGGAATCAGTTCATCCAGTGCACATTTCTATTCCTTTCAGCTCTTGCAATGATCCTTATCATTGTTCACCAACCTTTTCCTCATCTCCTCCCTATCTCTCTGATGAATCTTCAGTATGTATTCACCTGGCTCATGCACCCTGATTTTCACCCTATCTGACCCTGAAAACCACTCCGATTCTTTTTTTTTCCAACCAATTGGTGACAGAGCCCTCATTTCCTCTTTTGCTTCCCTTTTTCTGGTATCTGTCCTTATCTTCAACTACCTTGAAGTATCTATTTCCTTTAGGCATTTCACTCATTGCTTGGCTTTCTGATGTCAAGAAAATGGATAGAAAACTGTCAAGAAAAGCTTCTGTTTCTATTGTGCAATAAAAGTGCAAAAGATCCTTCTCACAAATCCAAAAAAGCAAGAAAATAACCAAAAATATGAGCAGAAGAACGTTGCCCAAGGACACAGAGTAAAAACACGCCATTAGCAAAAATAACTAAAATTAATTAGGCTAGTAGCTGCTCAGGCTCTTACAAAATCTCCAGAGGTGCAGATCATGTAGACCTCAAATCCTGACAAAGAAAAGGGAACAAAAAAGCTCTTTACTTCTCCAAAGAGGTACTTTTCAGTTTTAAAAGTAGAGAGATCTCTTTTGGGATAAGACAGTTTCAAGAAAAAAGTTCCAATGGCGCGGTGACCTGGAAGTGGCAGTGAGTGATGTTCTGTGCTTCAAGAGCAGAATTCTTTAGAAGACAATTGGAAAAGGCATCAGCTGCAGGTTGTTTCTTGAGTTCCCACTTGCACAAATTCAATTGTGATCAGAAGGGAAGGAGGGGAAAAGAGGATCAGCATTATTGCATCCTCTGTGACAAAGTGACACTGCAGCAATGTAAGAGCAGGTAGCTGGCATTACATTCTTGCCATCTCTGGCCATCTAGTGGCATCTTTTTCTCCACAAAATGTAACAAATAAACAATTACAATTATTATTCCAAAGAGAAACAAACAGCCCAACAGCCCATGTATGTTAAATAATGAGCTTGCAAATAGATAATTCTTGTTATCTTATTTAATGCTGTGGCACAGAAAATTGGTTTAGAAGCTTCACGGAATCACACAATCAGGTTGGAAAAGACCTTTGGGATTACTGAGTCTGACCTCAATGCTCTGCAGCCTGGTGAGCCCCAGTGTAAATGTCAGTGCTCCTGCACAGGGATGTGTCATCCCAGGTGGCTTTACCTGGCCTGAGTGACAGCTTGGGGACAGCTGGAGGATGGGTTGGTGTCACTGTAGGACATGAGACAACACGACGCAGACACGCTGTTGCTCTCAAGGAAGGAAAAAAGGGGAAGTTTATTTTCTGACTCTAATATTTATAGATTTCCAAAGGTGACAGTGGATTGGAGGGCGAAAGTGCCACCTCTCCAAGGATACTGGACAAACCAACAGTTCATCAAGTTTCTCCTCCTCCATAGAAGAATGCAAAACAGTAAGTTGTTTACAGAAAGTGCGTGAGAAAGTTTAGTACAAGAATGGAAACATAAGAAGGCTTGGGAAATCTTAAAAAATCAGAGCGACACATTGGTGTGTTTTGGTGCAAAGTGTGTTGCTGCTGCTCCTGGGGGTACCAAAGGGGTCTGTCACTGTGTTTTGTCACTGAAGAGGTACTTTGGAGCAGAAATCACTAAGGTGAAAAAAAAAAGTTCTGGCTGTCCTGCAGCATCCAAGCAGCTGGAGACAGGACAGGGAGCCCTTTTCCCAGGGAGGTGTCCCAGGCTGCAGCCTGGCACGGAGCACGAGCATCCCTGGAGCTGCAGCCTCCGGCATCCCTCGGCTCTTCCCCCTCCAGCCGTGGATGTACAACGGGCACAGCCGCACCGTGTCCCGGCCGGGGCTGGCGGATCCGGGGAGCCCTTCTGGGCCAGCTCCCGGGTTCTTCGGTGCAAGTCACAGACCTGCTGAGATGGTCCAGCCACAAAGATGATGAGGGGTCTGGAGCATCCCTCTGATGAGGAGAGACTGAGGGAATCTTTGGGCTACAGAATGAGAGCGGATCTCAGCAAAGCAGTTAAATATCTCTGAGGGGTGTCACGGGATGGTGCCAGACTCTTCAGTGGTAGCGACAGCATAAGGACCGACGGCCAAAAACTCAAACAAGTTCCAGCTCAGCATGGGGGAGAATTCTTCACACTGAAGGCGGCAGAGCCCTGGGACAGCTGCACAGGGAGGGCGGGGAGTCTCCTTCCCTGAGGACATTCCAAGCCCACCTGGACGCGTTCCTGCGCCGCCTGCCCCGGGGCGATCTCCAGAGGTCCCTGCCAGCCCGAGCGGCTCTGAGACCCGCGTCTGGCCCCGGACAGCGCCCAGCCCGGCCGGGCCAGGCCGAGCCAGGGCAGGGCAGGGCGGCGGAACTGCCGTTCCCGGGCCGCGGGGCCCCGGCGGAGCGGGGAGCGGCGGCGGCGCCGAG